>NC_060122.1:335387613-336043113 GCF_021461395.2 Schistocerca americana | reverse complement strand
ATCGCAAACAGGACCATGAAATACCCATTAAGACAAAGAAACAACGCACCATGAAGGAATTATCCGAATGGGACGGTGATCGGTCGATATGATATAAATGTACAGACAAATAAATGATTTCAGTTCCAGAAAAACTGGACGATTTATTCCAGAGAACGAGCTACACAAATTTGAAAAGTCAGTAATGCGTTGTTCCACCTGTGGCCCTAATGTAAGCAGTTTTTCGGCTTCGCATTGACTGATAGAGTTGTTGGATGTCCTCCTGAGACATATCGTGCCAGATTTTGCCCAGTTGGCGATTTATATCGTGAAAAGCCCGAGGAGGTTGGAAGGCCCTGTTCTCGATTGGAAGAGATCCGGTGACCTCACTGGCCAAGGCAGGGTTTGGCAAACACGAAGAAAAGCAGTAGAAACTTTCGCCGTGCGATCTGGCTTGATGTTGCTGAGATGAAAGCCCAGTTTGGATTGCCATCAAGGCAAAAAATATGGGGCGTAGGATATCGTCATCATACCGCTTTCTATAAGGACGTCTCGGATGTCACACAAAGGGGTCGTGCCATGAAATGGAATGGCGCTCCAGAGCACCACTCTTTGCTGTAGAGATGTTCGTGGAGTCTCCACACAAATCTTCGGTGGTCATCGGGGCTCAGTTCGAAGCGGAAATCTTCAATGACGGCAAGTCTACTCCAGTAAATGAGAATCGAAGACGAAGACGTGCCTAGTTATGATTATTAAATGTGATCGAAACTCGCTATGAAACGTGGCTATTTGCTACTGACACGTTAATATATCAAGCGGAATGCCTTTTCGTATCTGTGACTGCTAAGTCAGTGGCTCCACCTAGGAATCGATGGATACAAAATTTAACGGTACTTGCCGCTCATCAGAGATATAAGACTACACCAAAAAACTGGGCTGCGAGAGGCCTGCAAGTTGCGTGACGCGCAGACTTTGTGCAATCGAACATGAGTAAAAACGAGTAATATAAGGAAATTTCTATTGTGAACGCTTGAGAAATAAGTAGTCGACGTTATTAGTTATCCAATGTGATTTCTGATTGTTTTCATTGTTAAGCTCCGCCTTTGTGCGATTTTATGTCAAGTGAACTTAAAGAGCACGCGATCGCGTAATCTCGTTGGTGCCAGTAGGCAGATTGTAAAGAGAAGTTAAAAGGTACGTTTTCAAATGCTTTGTTGTTTCAGCCATATCGTACTGATAATGATACGTGCCGCGATTTTTGGACTATACGGAACGACGTTTCAGGGAGGTCTAGTAGAACTTGCATAAACGGTCATACTTCTGATTTCTGGAATAATAACTGCTAATAACTGACATTAGGATAACTAACACCGACGTTACATTGATGTTTCCGTTACTGCACACGAACGGACTCCATACGATTTAGATAAATACAGATTTGCTTTCTACGAGAAGCTCAAGACGTAGGATATGATGTTTGATCAATTTTAAAACATCTATTTGCACACATACTTGGCAGTCACAGTTAGTCAGCTAGGCTGGGCAGTAGTAAAATGGATTTCAAAATATTCTGCTTGTTCTAATAAATTTTTGAAAAATTCGACTAACAGTGGAATCTCTCGTGACTACTTCTTCTCCAGATACTTTTGATGAAAAGACTGTAGGGACAACGGAAGAAGCAAGTAGTTTTCGAGGACTTATAACGTTTCCCATTTAATAGATTTCGTAGCTAAGTAAATAGTAACGATTCTTAGAAAAAGTTAGAGATAAGGCTTCGGTGATTTACGATTTACCAGTTTAACAAAATACATAATCCGAAATAACCCAAAACTATGCTCTCGTGTGTTAGCACATTTTTCGCTGACTCTTCGAATCGTTGTCCAAAGCACTTGTCAGAAGCGTCGATCACAACTATCATCACTAGTGACTGATGTAAACATGTTATCGTCTGCTCAGACATGAGTGTTGACCTAGAGACTAACAGTATGAGCCAAGTGTCCTATGTAAATGTATATACCACATTTCAATGTAAATTATACTATTACACCGAGATGACAGAAGTCATGGGATAGCGATATGTACGTATACCGATGGCGGCAGTATCGCGTACACAAGGTATAGAAGGGCAGTGCACTGGTGGAGTTGTTATTTGTAATCAGATAATTCATGTGATAAAACTTTTGATGTGATTATAGCCGCACGATCTGAATTAACAGACTTTGAACACGAAATGGTAGTTGGAGCTAGATGCGTGGATATTCCATTACGTAAATCGTTAGGGAATTCAGTATTCCGAGATCCACAGTGTCAAGAGTGTGCTGATAATACCAAATTTCAGGCATTACCTCTCACCACGGAGAACGCAGAGGCCGACGGCCTTAACTTAACGACAGAGTGCTAATAGGCAAGCAACTCTTCGTGAATAACTGTAGAAATTAATGTGGAAGTACAATGGACAAATACGTTGGGACAATGCGAGAAATTTGGTGTTAATGGGCTATGGCAGCAGATTCGAATGTTTTACTAACAGCACGATATTGCCTGCAGCGCCTCTTCTGGGCTCGTGACCATAGCGATTGGGCTCGACGATTGGAAAACCGGAGCTTCGTTAGGTGAATATCGATTTCTGTTGGTACGAGCTGATGGTAGAATGCTAGTGTGGTGCAGACCCCACGAAGTCATGGACTCGTGTTGTCAACAAGGCACTGAGCAAGCTGGTGGTGACTCCATAACGGTGTGGGCTGTGTTTACAGAGGCTGAACCCATCAGTGGGTGGAAATGTTTACGTCTCGCGTTTTGGAGACGATTTTCAGCCAATAACATACTTCGAAACTTCCTGGCATATTAAAACTGTGTGGTGGACGGAGTCCCGAACTCGGGACCTTTGCCTTTTGCGGGCAAGTGCTCTACCATCTGAGCTATCCAAGCACGACTCACGCCCCGTCCTCAAACCTTTACTTCTGCCAGTACCTCGTCTCCTACCTTCCAAACTTTATAGAAGCTCTCCTGCGAACCTTGCAGTACTAGCACTCCTGAAAGAAAGATATTGCGGAGACATGGCTTAGCCACAGCCTGGGGGATGTTTCCAGAATGAGATTTTCACTCTGCAGCTGAGTGTGCGCTGATATGAAACTTATTGGCTGTTTAAAACTGTGTGCCGGACCCAGAGCCGAACTCGGGACCTTTGCCTTTCGCGGGCAAATGTTCCACCAGCTGAGCTACCCAAGCACGACTCACGCCCCGTCCTCATAGCTTCACTTCTGCCAGCACCTCGTCTCCTACCTTCCAAACTTTACAGAAGCTCTCCTGCGAACCTTGCGGAACTAGCACTCCTGAAAGAAAGGATATTGCGGAGACATGGCTTAGCCACAGCCAGGGGGGATGTTTCCAGAATGAGATTTTCATAAGTCAAAGGTCCCGAGTTCGAGTCTCGGTCCGGCACACAGTTTAATCTGCCAGGAAGTTTCATATCAGTGCACACTCCGCTGCAGAGTGAAAATCTCAATCTGGAATAATATACTTCACTTTTACCCAATCAGCGATGGGATGTTTATGGATGACAATGTGCCATGTCACTGGACTAGAATTGTGTGAGATTGGTTTGAAGAACATTCTGGACAAATCGAGCGAATGTTTTGGCCACCCACATCGCCCGACTTGAATCTCATCGAACATTTATGGGACGTAATCGAGAAGTCAGTTCGTGCAGAAAATCTTGCAGCTTGAACATTTTCGCAGTTATAGACGGCTATACTGTGAGTATTGCTAAGTCTTTCTGGAGGGGTTTCCAATGACCTGTGAGGTCCATGATTCGTTGAACTGCGGCACTACGCAGCGCGAAAGGGGGTTCGACACGATGTTACGAGGTATCCCATGACTTACGTCTCCCTATGTACAATGTATCGTGTTGGCTCAGGTACTATTAACACCACCAGGAACTGACAACAGCCCGCTTTCCCGTCAGTCGAGGTTTGGATTGAGGCTCACCGTGCGGTCGCCGAGGTTGCGCACTCGGCAGTTGAGCAGTGCCGTCCTGCCGACGAGAGCGGTGACGTTCCGGGACGCCGAGACATCGAAGTAGGGACCGCCGAGTCCCGAGCCGCCCACCGACACGGCGTAGTCCTCGTCCGGCTCCTCCGTGGCGCCCTCATCAGTCCTCAGCGGGCCTGCACAGGTAACACGCTGATCAACTTCTACTGTCACCAGCAACGACTCACAATATTACTTTCATGAGTGAACAGGGATATAAGTAACACACTTATCTCATTTAGGCTGTAATGAACAAGGAGAAAATGGGTACTGTTGTAATTATTGATATCGGCCTAAAGAGTATTCCCTGCAGCTTTGGGATTGCAGCCAGATGACGTCGATTTCTTGCCACGATATTTCGGATGACAATCACTCAGCCATCGAGATTGCTTGTTCGCATCGCTAACTTCATAACCAAAAATTGGCGCGAATGCGTAAAGGCAGTCGCTACGTGAGCGACCTCTGTTGAGTGTCGCGCCCACTTCGAATATTGCTCCATCTATGGGGCACAGATCAGTTTGGATCCCGTAGAAATGTTGGAACACGTGAGGCAATACTGACCCTACGAGTTACCTTAGAAGAAAGATTAAGGAAAGGCAAACCTACGTTTCTAGCATTTGTAGACTTAGAGAAAGCTTTTGACAATGTTGACTGGAATACTCTCTTTTAAATTCTGAAGGTGGCAGGGGTAAAATATAGGGAGCGAAAGGCTATTTACAATTTGTACAGAAACCAGACGGCAGTTATAAGAGTCGAGAGACATGAAAGGGAAGCAGTGGTTGGGAAGGGAGTGTGACAGCGTTGTAGCCTCTCCCCGATGCTATTCAATCTGTACATTGAGCAAGCAGTAAAGGAAACAAAAGAAAAGTTCGGAGTAGGTATTAAAATCCATGGAGAAGAAATAAAAACTTTGAGGTTCGCCGATGACATTGTAATTCTGTCAGAGACAGCAAAGGACTTGGAAGAGCAGTTGAACGGAATGGATAGTGTCTTGAAAGGAGGATATAAGATGAACATCAACAAAAGCAAAACAAGGATTATGGAATGTAGTCGATTTAAGTCGGGTGATGCTGTGGGCATTAGATTAGGAAATGAGACACTTAAAGTAGTAAAGGAGTTTCGCTATTTGGGGAGCAAAATAACTGATGATGGTCGAAGTAGAGAGGATATAAAATGTAGACTGGCAATGGCAAGGAAAGCGTTTCTGAAGAAGAGAAAGTATTTGTGTGGAGTGTAGCGATGTATGGAAGGGAAACATGGACGATAAATAGTTTAGACAAGAAGATAACAGAAGCTTTCGAAATGTGGTGCTACAGAAGAATGCTGAAGATTACGTGGGTAGATCACATAACTAATGAGGAGGTATTGAATAGAATTGTGGAGAAGATAAATTTGTGGCACAACTTGACTAGAAGAAGGGATCGATTGGTAGGGAATATTCTGAGGCATCAAGGGATCACCAGTTTAGTATTGGACGGCAGAGTGGAGGGTAAAAATCGTAGAGGGAGACCAAGAGATGGATACACTAAACAGATTCAGAAGGATGTAGGTTGCAGTAGGTACTCGGAGATGAAGAAGCTTGCGCAGGATAGAGTAGCATGGAGAGCTGCATCAAACCAGTCTCAGGACTGAAGACCACAACAACAGCAACAACATGGGGCGCAGACGCATGCCTAATGGTGGTATTACATGAGCGCTCTCTGTCGGAATCCGGCCTGACAAAGCCAAAATTCAGATGTCAGCCTCATTAAGTTAACTGTCGTTAGACGGGACATTAGTCATAGAATGCTTTCTTTCTGAATACATTAAAGGAATCACCAGGTCCCACTCCTTAACTAGCTGAAAGACACTATGACGATTAATCAGATGGCCCGCAAAACGATTTTCAACTCCTTCATAATTCAGTTCCAGACGGATATAAACCAGAAGGTTTTTCGTGGCAGTAAAATCCATGGAATGTCCTTCGGTGATACAATGCTCTACTATCGCTGACTTACTATGCTGCGAGAGGCGACTGGCGATAATGTTCAATGTATATTTCACGCATTGTGCGCGTTATTTGACCAAACCACGCTTTTTCACGCTGTCAAGATATAGTGATGGTGGCTTTCAACTGGGTAAGGCGTGAGATCTGTTGGTTTCCTTCATGTCTTCAGAAAGAAGTCGTTTAATGATTAATGACACGTATAACGACAGTTAATTTTGTTAAATTTACATTTGAGTTTTAGCTTCGTGAACCAGGATTTCGACAGAGAGCTCGAATGTTGTATCACGATGACGCATGCGACTGCGCGCCATAGATGGAGCAATATTCGAAACGGGCGCGACTCTTGACACAGGTAGTTCATGTAGCGGCTGCCTTCGCGCATGCGCTCAAATGTCTCTGATCACTATGCGACTTAACTTCTGACGTCATCAGTCGCCTAGAACTTAGAACTAATTAAACCTAACTAATCTAAGGACATCACACACACAGCCATGCCCGAGGCAGGATTCGAACCTGCGACCGTAGCGGTCGCCCGGTTCCAGACTGTAGCGCCTAGAACCGCTCGGCCACTCCGGCCGGCTTTGCGCATGCGTCTCTGCACCAATTTTTGGTATGAAGTTAGCCATCTGAACAAACAATGTCGAGTGCAGAACACTCACCTGAAAGTGAGTGACTGGTTGTCAGCCGAAATCGCGGCAATTAGTCGACGTTATCCGGCTTTAACCTCGAAGCGCCAAGAAATAAAATGGACACTGCTTGTCATTAAGCTATTAAGGAAACAGTACAATTGGTATTTGCTAATACAAAGCAGGTCACTCAGACATCAAGCTCCATCCGCCCGTTTGCTATCTAACGGCTTCCAGGGGCAACAAAATTTTGAATATTCTGAATTTCAAATAATTATTGAGTGAATTCAAAAATTTAAAATGCTGTCATAATCTACCCTGTCAAGATATGTAATCTTAAGTTAAAGATTGAACATGATAAGTCAAATGTTAAAGTTAAATGGTGGTGATGGAGGAAGGTACGTATTATCCAGTGACTTCAGTTAAAACTTCCGGCCTGAAAGGACGTGGACGATGTATAAAACTGCTTCCTGATGTGTCGTCTCCTACTGCGGGAATCATCTTCCGGCGTAAAACGGCTGCTGCCATTAAGACTTGAGCGGCCCTCGCTTTTGTGGAACGTACAGATGGCATCACCATATGTCACGTGTCGGTGACTGTGTGACTATCTCTGAATGGCGTCATCATTATCGATTAATAATAATCGATTGCCATTCCGTTGGCTGAGAGTCGACAGCCATATTTCACCTAACTTCAAACCTACTTCTTTTATATTAAAATTATTACGGTGTTGATGAGTCTCTATTTATTCTCTAGTCACGTGTGCAAGATAATGCGATGTCCTTGCGAAAACGCTCGTCTCACTGAACTTTATTTCGTGGTTCCCATCTCGAGAAACACGGCTGATTTTTCGATATGTCCCGGACGACAGTTCCTTACGTATTCAGCTATACAGTTGTTGACACTTCTTTTCAATATGCACTTGTCCCCAACTGCACTAAATTTTATATACCGCAGTTACATCTTTTGCCATTCTTAAATATCCATTAATGTTCTTTGTAGGTCTAAAGACTGTTTCGCATGCATAACTGGGATTTATCAATGAAGTGGAAAACAAAACTTTTCCATATGATGGACGTTGCTGCTCAGTTCTTCTGTCGTCTTCTCTTCTTTAAACTTCCGCTGGGCACGTAAGAACTTTTAAGACCCCATACCATTTACACTTCTTGCACTTAATTGTTTACTGGACCTGTAACGCTCATAGTTATGATCTAAATGACTACTTTGCAGAAATACCATTAACTAACTATTTATTTAATTTGTGATGACTTAGTTTAGAAATCAACGAAAATGGACACTTGGGGTCTTCAAAGAACTAACTGGCTAAACTGACTCAGTGTTGCCAGAAAATGGCTGAAGTGGGCAGAACTTATAAACAATGAAGGTTACTCAGTTGTTAAGCTCCAGACAGCGTTGTTGATGCGAGGGAAGTGGATGATGGCTGGTTTTTTTAGGTAAGCACAGTACTTGTTTTCAAATCTTGCAGTTTTGCATACAACTATGATATTATTCATAAGAAGAACGAAATGTCTGTTCATTATGACGAAAGTAAGTCAAAATTATTAAAACTGAGGGAATTGTGGGAAAAACTATTTTCTTATAACTTATAATTTAAATATAGGACTACTTTTTTGTTTAGGGTTGATGGAAGACTTGTTTGGGCTGAAGAAGCCGATAATATTCTTCTTCAGATGTGAGCTGATGCTGATGTCGATAATGAAAGTATTTCTGACCTGAACGAAGATGAATACTTGCCCTCAGATAGTGATGAGGTGGATGTCAGTGATGTAATGGAAGAGGAAGAGGACGATAATGAAGATGACGTCATTCAAAGTGACGAAAATGTAACTGTAAGTAATGACAAGAAATGAAAGGTTAATTCATTGGAAGAAATGAAATTATTTGGTACAAAGCGCCTGCAACTGCCAAACTCCGTCGCATAAAATAATTCGTGATAAACCTGGACTTAGCGATACCCCTCGTTCAATAGAAGAAACCCTAAAGCTCCTAATAATCCCAGAAATAATGTCCGTGGTGGTAAGGGAAACTAACGGAGAGGCTAGGTGAGTGCACTAAAAGTGGAATGAAGGTTATCCTAGTACTACACCTGAGATATGGGAGGGACTAGATGTGGAAGGACTAGATGTGGAAGAACTAGAGGCCTACATTGGTCTGCTTACATCTTCTGGATGATTCAGTGGAAGGAATAACATGGCAGGCCTATTTTCAGAGCAACAATGCGCCTAAAAAGGTTTCAAGCTAACACACGTTTTCTCAGATTTGACGATAAGGAAACAAGGGAAGATCGTAGGACTCTTGATAAATTAGCTGCATTTAGAGACATAACTGTTGATGAACAGCTTATTGCGACAACACATGAAATGCAAGCCTACTAAATATGTTGGAAAAATATGGTGGGCCTGTGATTCTAGAAATGCATTTCCACTGAATGGACAGATTTACTTGGGAAAACAACCCACCCAACAGAAAGAAGTAAATCGGGATTCCAGAATCATAAGACATCAAACTGCAAATTGGTTCAATAATGGCCGCCATATTGTAGCTGACAAATTTTTCAGTAGCATACTTTTAGTGAGAGAATTTCTGGCGATGAAAACCACCTATGTCGGAACTCTCAGGAAAAACAAGATTGAAATTCCTAAGGAGATGCAGCCAAATCGTTCGAGAGAAGTAAATTCATCTGTGTTGGATTCTGTGATTCCATATCACTAGCATCATACGTACCAAAGGAGTCATCAGCAGTTATACCTGTCTCCTCTCTTCACTCATCACGAACTGTAGTTGGTCACGAAAAAAAGCCAGAAGTAATGGAGCATTACAACAATCATAAGTGGAGTGTTGACGCCATGGATCAACTTGTGGGCACCTATAGCGTGAAACGCAATACCGAGCACTGGCCCCTTGCACTCTTCTACAATATGATCGACATTGCTGGAATCGCTGCAGTAATTATATGGTTGCATCATCACCCACTAAACTCGACTTCAGATCAGATGAAACGGCAGTTCCTGCTGCAGCTAGGACGACAACTTGTGCATCCTAACATCAACAGAAGAATACTTAATATGAGGTGCCTTGCTCTTGGATAGGACTATGAGCCTAAAGGACTCAGCACACCTGTGAGTCACCAACCCATCAACAAACGACAAAGGAGTTCTTTGTGTCCATAAAACCTAGACAAAAAATAAAAAGAATTTGTGACTACTGTGGAAAATTTGTGCGCGGTTCTCCATTCACCTACATTGTGATATGCTTAGAATGTGATAAAAATGTGTACGTGTGTCGTGATGATATGGCCATTTCTATCATAGTAAAATTAAACCAAATATTTCATTGTACTGAAGTTTTCCATTTTCTTTTTCTGTTACGATCTCTATAGATATAGCAAAAAGCAAAAACTGATAAATAAGAAAATATATCTGTTGTCTTCAAAAAGATAAAATAAAACTATATGTCCTGATAATGCTTAATATGTAAAATAAAAGATGTTATTGTAACAAAAAGCAATGGAAAACAAAATGTGAGAAAATTATAGAATTATGTAGCCCCTGCCATGCAATATAGGAAACAAATTTTCGTTTGATATATATGATCCACTAATAATAAAAATACTGTGGAATATAACAATTTGATGTTACAACAAGGAAATAATGGCAAAACCCAACATTAAATGAAGTGCTTCAGTCAAATGAACTGGTGTCTTGAGAGACCCGAAGTGCCTAGTCATGTAACTTCTCTTTCAAAGTGCCCAGCGGAGGGTTAACGGAGTGCTCAACCATTTTCCTTACTGGTATGTACACTTTTCTTGAAGGCCGACTGTAACTGATTTAATTCATCCTGAAAATAAAAAACCCACTGGCAGATTTTGTTGGCTCTGTTCACCGTAGTTTTAATGGCACTCCTTTTTTGTCTGGAATGATTGTTCGATTGCTTGTGTGAGGTATCGATCAGTGTGTGTGCGTGTGTCTGTGTGTGTATGTGTGTGTGTGTGTGTGTGTGTGTGTGTGTGTGTGTGTGTCCGTCCTTTCTGTACAACATACGGCTCAGTGTCCAAAAAATTGAGTACTGCTCTCGTTGTCCATCTTAAACAATATTTTTGGCTTATTACCACTGAGATGCGCCAAGAGGACATCAAGCTCCAGTTCAAAGTGTTCCATACTCCAAAGGTGTCATCCACGTAGTGGCACCACTTAGCTGGTCTTTTACTGCCCGTCTGCAGCGCCCTCTATTCGAAGAACTCAATAAATAAATTGGCAACAGCTGGTCTAAGAGGGCTGCCCAAAGCCACCCAGTCGATTTGTTCGTAAAATTCATTGTTGCACTGGTGGTAAGACAATGTCAAATAAAGTCACTATGCCAGTCGGAAAAAATTCTGCTATTATGAAATAGCTTCTGTTTACAAGAATCATAATAAACTGGGACAAGAATATCATATGGGCTGACGTTAATCTTCTTCAGTTTTTCCTAAAAGTGCCCAGATTTCTCTATGTGACTGTCAGTTCTACAAATAAACGTCTGCAGCAAAGGGGCCGCCTCACGATCTGTCTGAAAGATACTTCTCACTTATCCACCTCTGGTAGGCCATGTGGTCAGCGTGGATGGTCACACAATCGTCATCATTTGACTTATGGTTTTGCCCTTGATTCGCTCTATAAATGCGAGAGCCCTCGAGCCTTAGTGGCAGTAACAGCTGTGACTCGAAAGAAGTCTCCCGCAGTTGGAGACGTAAATTCAGAAAGCAGTTCTACACGTCGACCACGGCCTCTCAGCCCGGAAATTTTAGCTGAAGAAGATGTCGGCCGTGAAAGCCTTAGTAGTAAGATTCACCACACTCTGTTCATATAGTATTTGAGAATGAGGGCACTTAGCACCCTCCAACAAACTTAAAACATAGTTTCAAACCTGTGCGAAGCTTTTTCTCACTGAAAATCCCCACAATATTATGAAAGAAAAGTAGTTTATTCCCTACTACATATTTGCTATTCGTTTAATAAAACTTCAGGATCAAGCTTCAAGTTTCAATCTATTACTTCCTTTATAATACCTCTATTTCCAATATTTTCGCAGACAGTATCCACATATTCCAGTGGATGTATGTACAAAACTAAAACATTGTACAACATAAGGCTCAGAAGAAATGACACCATAAACACAGAGATGTGTGAAAAAACTGGAATCTATTTTATATGGTATATGAGAGTTAGATTTTTTTAAACATTTCGTACTGTCCAAGTTACAAAAAGTCAGTTTTCTGTTCTATTCAATACCTCTATTCAAGGAATATAAAAAAAATGCTTTAGCTGAAACTGAGAGCAGATTGAATATCAATGTTTAATGTGACACCTACATAAACATAGAGCTGGAATTAATCGAAATTAGTATCATGTTTCTTTGGAGAAGCTAAAGCTACAAATAAATTATAAATACAGAGATGTAATGAAATCATGGAGAACACCAAGATGGTAAATGGCAACTCAAACCTGCATCATCAGTTTTTATTTTTCGCAGATTATTCCTAGAAAATCGATGTTCTAGAACTAATTTATTATGCTGATTCTGAAAATTAATTTTATTCTAACGTCCGGCTTTTTATCAAAATAAGATCTCGTGTTTCTAAAATTTAAAAAGTTGAAACACAATTTTTAAAATAGAATTTCAATCAAATTATATATTTTTATAATTATATTTTTATTTGTGTCTGCAGGTACTAGAAGTACTATAAACAGTTCTCTTAGCAACATTATGAATATTCTGTTACATGTAATTTTCAAACATTCTCTTGTTTCATCTCCTAGCACAACCTTCCGCAGTTCGTGGTCGTGCGGTAGCGTTCTCGCTTCCCGCGCCCGGTTTCCCTGGTTCGATTCCCGGCGGGGTCAGGGATTTTCTCTGCCTCGTGATGACTGGGTGTTGTGTGATGCCATTAGGTTAGTTAGGTTTAAGTAGTTCTAAGTTCTAGGGGACTGATGACCATAGATGTTAAGTCCCATAGTGCTCAGAGCCATTTGAACCTAGCACAACGTTCGCCGTTACTGTTCCTCTGCAGCATCCAAAAATAGTCGACCATCAGACTTAAATTCCATCTTCCTTGGAAACTTCTTCTCGCCCCCTTTGCTGTCATGGTGGAAGTATTTCCCTACGCATAAAGTTTCTCAACTTCGACCAAACCATTACACTCCTGCAATTTTTCTTTTCGCACCTACCCCGCTCACTTAAAAAATAGAGCATCTGCAACTACCCAGAATGCCGGCTACTATCTGTGGCTGTTGGAGCCATTACTTTATTTTCACTGGTGACATGTGAGTTGAGTGTGGCTACTACACGAGATGCATTTCGCGACAAAATCGGATAAACGAACACGACAGATGATGCTACATTGACACAGCTCTCTTGGGGACTGTGTCAACAGAAGATATTTGTGTTCTGATTTCCTGCTGCAACAATCATCCTCTTTTCCGCGCACTAAAACTCTTATTTTCATTTATGAGTAATAGCTAAATTAATAATTAGACATAGTCCAAAATAACATAGGAAACCGTAATATTTAGAAACTCGTTTGATTTAATCTTAAATATAGAACTGATTTAGAAAGTAGACACGAATCACTTTGTGCGCCATCGGAGATGTTACGAGTGCTAATCCACTAAATTGTTTTGGGTTAAGCAAGCTCGTGCATATTCTGATAAAAGGGCGTTTGGAAGTGCGCGGTAATGTTCGGCCATCTGCGAGCAAAGTAGATTGTGTCATCATTTTAGGAATGTGTAATTTGTCTTGTGATACGTCAATAATATGCGGCCGGCCGGAGTGGCCGAGCGGTTCTAGGGTCTACAGTCTGGAACCGCGCGACCGCTACGGTCGCAGGTTCGAATCCTGCCTCGGGTATGGATGTGTGTGATGTCCGTAGGTTAGTTAGGTTTAAGTAGTTCTACGTTCTAGGGGACTGATGACCTCAGATGTTAAGTCCCATAGTGCTCAGAGCCATTTGAACCATTTTTGAATAATATGCGTTCTTCATAAACTGATAAAGCACTATATTTTGACTCATGGGAACGATTAATGACTCAGTGCAAACTTGATGGTTGTATGCATGATTACTCAACATTGTATTACAAAAAAAAAAAAAAAAAAAAAAAAAAAAAAATGTTTAAATGTGTGTGAATTCCTATGGTACCAAACTGCTGTGGTCATCGGTTCCTAGACTTACTTACAACTTAAACTAACTTACAGTAAGGACAACACACACACCCATGCCCGAGGGAGGACTCGAACCTCCGGCGGGAGTGGCGGCCGGCTTCGTGACGTGGCGCCTCAAACCGCGTGGCCACTCCGCGCGGCATTGTATTACAATTTCCTGTTTTATCTGAAGGAATATATGTAATAAAAAGTAGCCGCCATTCCTATGAACTACCTAATTTATTATTCAGATTAGAAAACAGCCTTCACCAGATTCATCATAAATCTACAAAAAGGCTCTCATTAAAAGCACCTGACTCAAGACCAACATGGGTAGTGGGACAATTACATCGCGTGAAGAAGCCACGTTGTTGGAACTATTAGGGTTTTAGTGTCTCGTTCTGATGTGGCAAGATAAAACTCCAGCACACGTAGAGCCTGAGGAAGGTAACACGGGAATGGGAACAATACACTGATTCCATAAACAGGAGCCAGTTAGTAGTCACATATTTGACTACTAAAGAAAAATAATGCTACTTAATTTTGCCGTACTTGGCATCGCTGGTGTGAACTACTGTAAACAAGCCATAGTGCGATAGCAAATACGTTTCATTTGGGGATAGCGTGATTGGAAGAAGCTTACCCGTGGAAACGTGACCCAAATGTCCATTTTGATACATTAATGAAACACCTGTACAGAAATACTATTACGATCACACTGATAAACAGGAGGGCGACTGTCTGGAAAATCAGGAAATTTTGTCAGTGGCGTCCACCGATTTCGTGCCTGTCGAGCAACTAGTGACGGAAAAACCCGTTGAACCTTCACGACAATCGTTTAGGACACACGCTTGGGATTTCAGTTCGTGAAACAGTCGTTCACGGTATGCATGCGGAGAGCAAGAGCGAGTAGTTGATAGTCGCACGGGATTAGCCGAGCGGTCTAAGGCGCTGCAGTCATGGACTGTGCGGCTGATCCCGGTGGAGGTAAGCTTAGGGACTGATGACTTTAGCAGTTAAGTCGCATAAGATTTCACACACTTTTTTTTTTCTTTGATGTCGTACGGGTACTGTCTTTTAACAAGCAACATACACTCCTGGAAATGGAAAAAAGAACACATTGACACCGGTGTGTCAGACCAACCATACTTGCTCCGGACACTGCGAGAGGGCTGTACAAGCAATGATCACACGCACGGCACAGCGGACACACCAGGAACCGCGGTGTTGGCCGTCGAATGGCGCTAGCTGCGCAGCATTTGTGCACCGCCGCCGTCAGTGTCAGCCAGTTTGCCGTGGCATACGGAGCTCCATCGCAGTCTTTAACACTGGTAGCATGCCGCGACAGCGTGGACGTGAACCGTATGTGCAGTTGACGGACTTTGAGCGAGGGCGTATAGTGGGCATGCAGGAGGCCGGGTGGACGTACCGCCGAATTGCTCAACACGTGGGGCGTGAGGTGTCCACAGTACATCGATGTTGTCGCCAGTGGTCGGCGGAAGGTGCACGTACCCGTCGACCTGGGACCGGACCGCAACGACGCACGGATGCACGCCAAGACCGTAGGATCCTACGCAGTGCCGTAGGGGACCACACCGCCACTTCCCAGCAAATTAGGGACACTGTTGCTCCTGGGGTATCGGCGAGGACCATTCGCAACCGTCTCCATGAAGCTGGGCTACGGTCCCGCACACCGTTAGGCCGTCTTCCGCTCACGCCCCAACATCGTGCAGCCCGCCTCCAGTGGTGTCGCGACAGGCGTGAATGGAGGGACGAATGGAGATGTGTCGTCTTCAGCGATGAGAGTCGCTTCTGCCTTGGTGCCAATGATGGTCGTATGCGTGTTTGGCGCCGTGCAGGTGAGCGCCACAATCAGGACTGCATACGACCGAGGCACACAGGGCCAACACCCGGCATCATGGTGTGGGGAGCGATCTCCTACACTGGCCGTACACCACTGGTGATCGTCGAGGGGACACTGAATAGTGCACGGTACATCCAAACCGTCATCGAACCCATCGTTCTACCATTCCTAGACCGGCAAGGGAACTTGCTGTTCCAACAGGACAATGCACGTCCGCATGTATCCCGTGCCACCCAACGTGCTCTAGAAGATGTAAGTCAACTACCCTGGCCAGCAAGATCTCCGGATCTGTCCCCCATTGAGCATGTCTGGGACTTGATGAAGCGTCGTCTCACGCGGTCTGCACGTCCAGCACGAACGCTGGTCCAACTGAGGCGCCAGGTGGAAATGGCATGGCAAGCCGTTCCACAGGACTACATCCAGCATCTCTACGATCGTCTCCATGGGAGAATAGCAGCCTGCATTGCTGCGAAAGGTGGATATACACTGTACTAGTGCCGACATTGTGCATGCTCTGTTGCCTGTGTCTATGTGCCTGTGGTTCTGTCAGTGTGATCATGTGATGTATCTGACCCCAGGAATGTGTCAATAAAGTTTCCACTTCCTGGGACAATGAATTCACGGTGTTCTTATTTCAATTTCCAGGAGTGTATACTAAGCTCATCTCAACGTTTTCTTGCGTGCTACGTCTGGTAGAGAAAGACAAATAATGTTATATCAAATTTTTGATAAAGAGTAAATTTTGATATTAGCTTACGATACTCGAAAAAATATTGTCGGTAGTACCCGATTGCACAGATTGATCACATGCAAACAGCAGTTACAACAGCGTACGTAACGTTCACTTTATACTCACAATTTTGGTTTACGAATTCAAAAGGCTAGTGGTTTATTTGGTGAGGTGAGGAGACAAATACCTAGATTGTAATTCGACCAAACCCTGTCAGATTGAATCTTTGCCAAAAGAGTTGTTGAGTGTGACGGTAGACCAATGTTCGATTATTGCTCGATGGTAAATTGTTAACCGATGGCCATGTGTACAAATTTGTCGCAGAAGAAGCTGAATCTTGGCCATCGTCACCAGAGAACCCGGAAGAATGTCTCATGTGATAGCACACAGTTGCTGCCATCGTAACGTCCTCTTCTTCTTCTGTCTCCGGTAGATTGCGATCTGTTGAACATGGCTCGAACTCGGGTTTCTCGCCACGTAAACGGCGGCTCTGTCCTGGCCTCATGGGAGCCACTGTGTCGTCGATAATGTGCGATAATGTGCGCTAT
Organism: Schistocerca americana; assembly: GCF_021461395.2. Classification (NCBI taxonomy): domain Eukaryota; kingdom Metazoa; phylum Arthropoda; class Insecta; order Orthoptera; family Acrididae; genus Schistocerca; species Schistocerca americana. The sequence continues at coordinate 336,026,156 of NC_060122.1, read as the reverse complement.
CACAAGTTCCGATACCCAAAAGTTGAGTGGAGGGTCGTGAGTTCTCAACTCACCTGGACTGAATTTTTTTAATTTCTATATCCGGTAGTACAAGTTTATATGCCAACTAGCTCTGCAGATGACGAAGAAATTGAAGAAATGTATGATGAAATAAAAGAAATTATTCAGATAGTGAAGGGAGACGAAAATTTAATAGTCATGGGTGACTGGAATTCGGTAGTAGGAAAAGAGAGAGAAGGAAACGTAGTAGGTGAATATGGATTAGGGCTAAGAAATGAAAGAGGAAGCCGCCTGATAGAATTTTGCACAGAGCACATCTTAATCATAGCTAACACTTGGTTCAAGAATTATAGAAGAAGGTTGTGTACATGGAAGAAGCCTGGAGATACTGACAGGTTTCAGATAGATTACATAATGGTAAGACAGAGATTTAGGAACCAGGTTTTAAATTGTAAGACATATCCAGGGGCAGATGTGGACTCTGACCACAATCTATTGGTTATGAACTGTAGATTAAAACTGAAGAAACTGCAAAAAGGTGGGAATTTAAGGAAATGGGACCTGGATAAACTGAAAGAACTAGAGGTTGTACAGAGCTTCGGGGAGAGCATAAGGGAACAATTTTCAGGAATGAGGGAAAGAAATACAGTAGAAGAAGAATGGGTAGCTTTGAGAGATGAAGTAGTGAAGGCAGCAGAGGACCTAGTAGCTAAAAAGACGGGGGCTAGTAGAAATCTGGTGAGCAAGATGTATGAGACAGACGAAATAAGGAGATGGGACCTGGATAAACTGAAAGAACTAGAGGTTGTACAGAGCTTCGGGGAGAGCATAATGGAACAATTGACAGGAATGAGAGAAAGAAATACAGTAGAAGAAGAATGGGTAGCTTTGAGAGATGAAGTAGTGAAGGCAGCAGAGGACCTAGTAGCTAAAAAGACGAGGGCTAGTAGAAATCTGGTGAGCAAGATGTATGAGACTGGCGAAATAGCCTCAGACTTAAAGAAGAATATAATAATTCCAATCCCAAAGAAAGCAAGTGTTGGCAGATGTGAAAATTACCGAACAATCAGTTTAATAAGTCACGGATGCAAAATACTAACGCGTATTCTCTACAGACGAATGGAAAAACTGGTAGAAGCTGACCTCGGGGAAGATCAGTTTGGATTCCGTAGAAATATTGGAACACGTGAGGCAATACTGACCCTACGACTTATCTTAGAAGAAAGATTAAGGAAAGGCAAACCTACGTTTCTAGCATTTGTAGACTTAGAGAAAGCTTTTGACAATGTTGACTGGAATACTCTCTTTCAAATTCTGAAGGTGGCAGGGGTATAATACAGGGAGCGAAAGGCTATTTATAATTTGTACAGAAACCAGATGGCAGTTATAAGAGTCGAGGGGCACGAAAGGGAAGCAGTGGTTGGGAAGGGAGTGAGACAGGGTTGTAGAATATCCCCGATGTTATTCAATCTGTATATTGAGCAAGCAGTAAAGGAAACAAAAAAAAAATTCGGAGTAGGTACTAAAATCCCTGGAGAAGAAATAAAAAATTTGAGATTCGCCGATGACATTGTAATTCTGTCAGAGACAGCAAAGGACTTGGAAGAGCAGTTGAGCGGAATGGACAATGTCATGAAAGGAGGGTATAAGATGAACATCAACAAAAGCAAAACGAGGATAATAGAATGTAGTCGAATTAAATCTGGTGATGCTGAGAGAATTAGATTAGGAAATGAGACATTTAAAGTAGTAAAGGAGTTTTGCTATTTGGGGAGCAAAATAACTGATCATGGTCGAAGTAGAAAGGATATCAAATGTAGACTGGCAATGGCAAGGAAAGCGTTTCTGAAGAAGAGAAATTTATTAACATCGAGTATTGATTTAAGTGTCAGGAAGTCGTTTCTGAAAGAATTTGTATGGAGCGTAGCCATGTATGGATGTGAAACATGGACGATAACTAGTTTGGACAAGAAGAGAATAGAAGCTTTCGAAATGTGGTGCTACAGAAGAATGCTGAAGATTAGATGGGTAGGTCATATAACTAATGACGAGGTATTGAATAGGATTGGGGAGAAGAGAAATTTGTGGCACAACTTAAACAGAAGAAGGGATCGGTTGGTAGGACATGTTCTGAGGCATCAAGGGATCACCAATTTAGCATTGGAGGGCAGTGTGGAGGATAAAAATCGTAGAGGGAGACCAAGAGATGAATACACTAAACAGATTCAGAAGGGTGTAGGTTGCAGTAGGTACTGGGAGATGAAGAAGCTTGCACAGGATAGAGTAGCATGGAGAGCTGCATCAAACCAGTCTCAGGACTGAAGATCACAACAACTACAACATCCGGTTGGAGTACATTCTAGAATTATCTACAAATGTCAAGACTCATTGTACTGGAATGTTCTATAGCTGTGTATATACTGTATGTTTTCTGGCCGGAGGCAGTTCGCTCCGCGCTCTTGTATGTGCAAGTGCTGAGTAAACCTTCGTTAAGTGAAGTTAATGTTCGTCATTCATCTAATCACACTTTCCTCTACGTGACAATATCATAGTGTACTAAGTGTGCTCCACTTTTATCACCCTCATCCTCACACTCTCACTATCACTGTCACCTCATCATCTCTATCTCTCCTGCTGCTCCTCCCTCTCTCCCTACCTCCTTACCTGTCCCCCACCTCCCTTGCTGCTGCTAGCGATGATGAGTTTCAGTTATAACAACCATCATCAGAGCATGGTTCAGAACTACAACAAACTAAAAATAGAAACACTACAGTGATCTATTTCTTATATTATTGTATTTCACACTCTTGGCCTGATTAAAGTTACTATAATCGAAATCTTTCACCAGTAGTAGTTGTTACTCACGTCTTCAGTCCGAAGAGTGGTTTAATGAAGATCTCCACGCTACTCCAATCTGTACAAGTCCTTTCATCTTTGCACAAGCCACCTACAACCATTTTAATCTCCTTACTGTATTCTATAATTTTTACATCCTACGCTTCCTTCCATTAGAATACTGGCGATTCCTTGAGGCCTCAGGAAGTACTCTGTCAACAGATCCCTTCTTTTAGTCATCTACTCCCATTACTTTTTTTACTCATTTCAACAGTTATTCGATCTGCTCATTTCCTCTTCTGCATTCTCCTGCAGCTTCACGTTTCAATAGATTATATTTCCAGTACATACAGATTAAATTTCTCAATTTTAGCTGCTAATTTTTATTCTTACATCAACAAAAAGTCGCTGAAGGTGCCAAATTTGTCAAAATTTGTAGATTTCTAGAAATCGAAGTAAATTAGAGCAAGTACATCAATGACAGGCAACCATAGTGAGAGAAAATTGTTGTATATAGCTCACACTCCGTCCAAATAGCGGAATAGAAAAGAAACGAACAACAAGATTTTTTTGGGGGGGGGGGGGGGGGGGGAGGGTCAACAGTCTTCTTACTGGTTTGATGCTGCCCGCCCGCTACGAATTCCTCTTCTGTGTCAACCTTTTCATCGCAGAGTAGCACTTGCAAACTACGTCCTCAATTATTTGCTGGATGTATTCCAAACTCTCTCATCCTCTACATTGCCCTCTACAGCTCCCTCTAGTATCATGGGTGTCATTCCCTGAGGTCTTAATAGATGTCCTATCATGCTGTCCCTTCTCCTTATCAGTGTTTTCCACATATTCCTTTCCTCTCCAATTCTGCTCAGAAACTTCTCATTCCTTACCTCAACAGTCTACCTAATTTTCAGCATTCGACTGTAGCATCACATCTCAAATGCTTCGATTCTCTTCTGTTCCGGTTTTACCATAGTTTCACTACCATACAATGCTGTACTCCAAATGTACGTTGTCAGAAATTTCTTCCTCAAATTAAGGCCCATGTCTGATATTAATAGATTCTCTTGGCCAGGAATGCCCTTTTGCCATTGCTAGTCGGCATTTGATGCCCTCCTAGCTCCGTCCGTCATTGGTTATTTTACTGCCTAGGTAGCAGAATTCCATAACTTCATTGACTTCGTGATCATCAATCCTGATGTTAAGTTTCTCGCTGTTCTCATTTCTAATACTTCTCATTACCTTCGTCTTTCTCCGATTTACTTTCAAACCATACTGTGTACTCATTAGACTGTTCATTCCGTTGAGCAGATTATGTAATTCTTCACTTTCACTCAGGATAGCAATGTCATCAGCGAATCGAATCATTGATATCCTTTCCCCTTGAATTTTAATTCCACTCTTGAAGATTTCTTTTGCTTCCATCACTGCTTCTTCGACTGAACAGTAGGGGCGAATACGTTCCTGTCTTATATCTTTTTTAATGTTAGTACTTCTTTCTTGGTCGTCCACTTTTATGATTCCCTCTTGGCTCTTGTACATACTGTGCATTACCCGTCTCTCCCTATAGCTTACCCAATTTTTTTCTTAGATTTTCCAACATCTTGCACCATTTTACATTGTCGAAGGCTTTTTCGAGGTCGACAAATCCTATGAATGTGTCTTGATATTTATTTAATCTTGCTACCGTTATCAACCCCAACGTCAGAATTGCCTCTTCCGTGCCTTTACCTTTTCTAAATGCAAACTGATCGTCATCTAGCACATCCTCAATTTTCTTCCCCATTCTTTGTTTATTATTCTTGTCAGCAACTTGGATGAATGAGCTATTAAGCTGATTGCGATAATTCTCCCACATGTCACCTCTTGCAGTCTTCTAAAATGTGCGGATGATATTTTTCCTAAAGTCAGATGGTATGTCGCCAGACTCATAGAGTCTACTCATCAACGTGAATAGTCGATTTCTTGCCACTTCCCCCAATTATTTTAGAAGTTCTGAGGGAATATTATCTATCCCTTCTTCCTTATTCGATCTTAAGTCCTCCGAAGCTCTTTTAAATTCTGATTCTAATGCTGGATCCCCTACTTCTTCTAAATCGACTCCTGTTTTTTCCTGTCACATTGTACAAATCTTCCCCCTCATACAGGTTTTGAATGTATTCTTTCTACCTTCCCGCTCTCTCCCTTGCATTAATCAGTGGAATTCCCTTTGAGCTCTTAATGTTACCACCCTTGCTTTTAATGTCACCGAAGGTTGTTTTGACTTTCCTGTATGCTGAGTCAGTCCTTCAGACAATCATTTCTTTTCCGTTTCTTCACGTTTTTCATAATGCTATTTCGTCTTAGCTTTCCTGCATTTCCTGTTTATTTCATTCCTCAGTGAGTTGTAATTCTGTGTTACTTAGTTTCCCAGAACATTTTTTTTTACTTCCTCCTTTCCTCAATCAAACGAAGTATTTCTTCCGCTAATCACGGTTTCTTCGCAGTTACCTTCTTTTTACCCATGTTTTTTCTTTCCAGTTTCTGTGATGGCCCTATCTAGAGATGTCCATTCCTCTTTAATTGTACTGTCTACCGAGCTACTCCTTATTGCTGTATCTATAGCCTTAGAGAACTTCGAGCGTATCTCGTCATTCCTTAGTACTTCTGTATCCCACTTCTTTGAGCCTGGATTCTTCTTGACGAATCTCTTAAACTTCAGCCTGCTCTTTATCATTATTAAATTGTAATCTGAGTCTATATTTGCTCCTGGGTACGCCTTAAAATCCAGTATCTGATTTCGGAATATCTGTCTGACCATGACGTAATCTAACTGAAATCTTCCCATATCTGCCGCTCTTTTCCAAGTAATCTCCTCCTACTGCGATTTTTGAACAGAATATTCGCTATTACTTGCTGAAACTTTTTACGTAGGTCAAATAGCCTTTCTCCCCTCTCATTCCTTGTCCCAAGCCCATACTCTAATGTAACCTTTTCTTCTACTCCTTCCCCTATAACTGCATGACTATTAGATTTTCGTCTCCCTTTACGCACTATATTACCCTTTCAGTGTCCTCATATACTTTATCTCTTCGCCTTCAGCTAGCGGCGTCGGCATGTATACCTGAACTATCATTGTCGATTTTGGTGTGCTGTAGATTCTGATAAGAACAACCTTATCACTGAATTGTTCACAGTAACACACTCTCTGCCCTACCCTCCTATTCATAACGTATCCTACTCCCGGTGTACCTTTTTCTGATGCTTTGATATTAAGCTATACCCTTTCGACCAGAAATCCTTGCCATCTTTCCATTTCACTTCACTGCATTTCCTATTTATTTCATTCCTCAGTGAGTTGTATTTCTGTGTTCCTTAGTTTCCCAGAACATTGAGCCTTTGCAGTTCCCTTTTCAGATTTTCTAGATTCCCTACCACGTTCGAAGATCTGGCGTTTCACGCCCCGATTCGTACCCGTTGTCTAGAGGTAGCGCCTTGGTCCCGGGTTCGAATCCCGCCACTGCTTAAATTTTGATTAATAATCAGCACAGGCGGCCGAAGACTTTCGTTATAAGAACTCGTTCTGCCAATGGCCTTGTCAAAGAGGGCAATGGAGCGGATAGAGTTTCAGTGCACTCTCTTGTCCTAGGGGTGGGAAACTGCGCCTAAAGGCAAAAGAACCAACAGTGATCAATGGCACGAGGAAGCAGAAAGTAATGGAAACCTTTGCATTAAAGTCCTGTAACGTCTATCCACAGGACATGTGGCCTGCTATTGAAAAGTATCATGATGAGCTCTCCGGTGCAAAAGATTTTGGAATAGTCGCCCATTCGGATTTCAAAAGGATAGATCGCATAAAATATTTCTTTATTTAAGACAACCTTTCTCGGGATACTTTACTGTAATCTGCAGGTCTTAAAAATCTTTTTGATATAAAACGTGTTCATATTATTTTGAGACCTCACGCCAAGTTGTCAAGAAGATAAAAATCAGCACATAATAAAGGGTATGTCATCATAAAATATTTAAAAACATAAAGCACCTTCTGCAAAAGGTCATGTCCATATGTGAATCGCTTAAATACGCTTGTTACATAACAAAAACGCAGTACATAAGCTGGAGAGATATTAAAAAATGAGAGTTCACTTTAAACGGCGCATAAGGTACAACTGATTTTTTCGAAAGGTGCTTTATGTTTTTAAATATTTTAGTTGCGACAGACCTTTTATACTGTGATGATTTTTATCCATTTGGCAACGTGGCGTGAGGTTTCAACGTAGAATGAACACGTTTTACAACAAAAATATTTGTAAGACCGGAAGACGACAGGAAAGTCTGTCGAAACCGGTAGTGCTAAATAAAAAAATATTTAATGCGATTTAGACCGATGAATGTTTTTAGCAAGTAAAATAGATCTCGTCTTCAGTACGAGAAAATTCAAACGGAATAGACAGCACAAAGCATCACACGTGCAGTAGTTCTATCCGCAACTTACACTGTACAGATGGCTTCCACACACTTGGCTCCCGTATTCAGTGCTCCACTCACAACACAGCACATTTCGGTTTTAATTTTAAAGATGAATAACGTCTTGGACATGAGATCCAACGTCTGTTTCCAAAACAGAAGTAGCTCCTTTAGAAAAGTCGGGAAAGTGACCCATAATTTTATCAATAACCTCACTACACTGTACATGACAGGTGTGACGTTACGTTTGCGCTTAACAATGGACAGACATCGCATTAGAGGACAGTAGCTATCCTTGCTTCATCTGTTTCCGGACTGTTACACTGATGCAAAACTCTCCCCTACACTGTTTTAGTACAGCCTAATAATAAAATGAGGTGACTCCTAAGACCGTCTCTGACTTCGTGCCGAAGCTCGACCTGGCATGGACTCAACAAATCGTTGGAAATCTCCTGAAGAAATACTGATCCATGCTGCCGCTACAGCCGTCCAGAATCGCGGAACTGTTGCCTGTGCGGAATTTTGTGCACGAATTGGCCTCCGGATTATGTCCCATAATTGTGTGATGGGGTTTGTGTCGGGGGATCTGGGTGGCCAAATCTTTCGCTCGAATCGTTAAGAATGTTCTTAACACCAACCGCGGACAGTTGTGGTCCGGTGAAATGGCGCACTATCATTTATAAAAATTCCACAGTTGTTTTGGAACATGAAGTCCACCAATATCTGCAAATGGTCTCCAAGTAGTCTAACATAACCATTTTCCGTCAATGATCAGTCCATTCCGAGTAGCACAGCTCAAGCCGTCATGCAACCACTACCATCTTGCACAGCACCTTGTTGACGTCTAGGGTACATGGCTTCGTGGGGACTGCTCGAACCCAACCACCAGCTCTTACCAACTGAAATTGGGACTCATCTGAGCAGGCTACGGTATTCCATTCGTCTCTCGGTCGGTAAATGTAGGTTGTCGGCCATTGCGTTGTTCGTAGCGAGAGGTAATCTCTTAACTTTGGTATTCTCGACACACACTTGACACTGTGGATCACGGAGTATTAAATTCCCTGAATTTCGAAATGGAGTTTCATGCCCAAGCCCCAGCTACATTTTGAGTGCAACATCTGTTAATTTCTGTTGAGCGCCCATAATCACATCGGAATCCTTTTCATACGAATCATGTGAGTACAAATGACTGCTCTGCCAATGTACTGCCCTTTTATACCTTGTGTACGCGATACCAACGCCATCTGCATATTTGCGTACCGCTATTGCATAACCTGTCATCTTAGTGTACGTAATGCAATAGTAAAACGGAGGAAGGTAAGGTTGACGCTGTTTATTTCCTCGTGAAGTTTATAGGCAGTCATTTGGTGCGCGAAATGGAGTACTAACATTTATAGCCATAAATTTTACAGAAAAGACAAAAGCAAAATTAGAATTCTGAGATGAAGGAGCTCGGTACTCAACACGAAAGAATGGGATAATCTTCTACGGAAGGCCAAGGCTCGTAAAGGCTGTCGTACCATCATCTCACCGTTATCCCAGACATTAAATTGCAAACCATAGACCTCACTATACCAGTGTGTTTATGTACGCTAATAGAGAGAAAGGTGCAGACCCAAGGATGTTTTGGCTCTGGTGTTCCATCATAAAAAGAGAAGTATCGCGAGTCCATTTATTACAGAAACCTGTTACAAATGCAATAATGTAATTTACATCCAAAAAATTGTAACCGACAATACCTTTAAAGCTTGTGGACTCGTAACATGACGTGCAAGTGCAAACTGATGCAACAAATTAGCACCATATGAACACAGAGCACATTGTCAGGTCTATATTAAATGCAAGACATTAGTGGCTTTGTGACGTTTATTTATATAGTTACATGCCTGTTGTATTTCGCATAACAAGATATCAACATAAACCTTTGACACTGATGTTTAATATTTTGTGTATAAGCAGTTACACAGAGAGGAATAGAAATGTTAATGAGATTCAGTATTGTTGACATTAACATGTGTGTTGCGCAAACTACAGTAAGACACAAAGAGCGGTAATTGTAATTTCCGCTCCGAAAAAGGAACTTTACTGAGCAGGTTTTGTGTGAAATTCTCTTGCTGCGAGAGTTATTGCCATCAAACAAATTATTTACTTAAAAATGAGTGACAGTGGGATTCGAAAACAGAAACGGGATTTTACGAATAAAGTAAGTATGGCTTTGGAGTTCTTGGGGAAGATTTCTTTTATTTTTTTTATTTTATTTATCGAAATGCTGATGCCAAACCTCTTAGCCAGTGCAATGACTTTCGACGCAGACTCTGATGAGAATCTCACAAGTATCTGATCTGATCTGGTAGCTCAATTGGACAGGGCGCCTATTAAAGAGAAAATGATGTAACACTTATCGATATTGCTTATAACTGCCTTATCTAACTTCTTTGTCTGTCTTTGCTTAATGTGACTTCTGTATCACCAAACTCTTTGAAGCAACATCCACATAAAAGTTTTATTCATTATTCTTGTCAGTTTATGTCAATGTAACTGATCTACGGATGTAATTTTTCAAAAACTGTTCTGTAAAAGAATGAAAATATCAAAACCCTACTTGTAATACTGGTGCATGTATAGGGAAAGTAGGTCGGCAATTACTTGGAAGAAAGTCCCTCCGCAACGAAACTGGCTTGGCAGGAGTAGAAAAAGTGGATTTGGCGGTCAAAGTGCAAGACTCCTTTGTAGCAAGAATTGGTCGGAGGCTAACAGGCAAAGTGTTCTTACCATGTGAGCTGAACGGGGCAAGATGAACAACAATATCATGTAATGTAGCCTCGGAAGTGGATGCAGTTTAGCTTATTATTCATGACATATATTGGTTAGCTTTGTACTAAGAAAATTCAACTCGTAGAAGGGAACTTTCAGAGCTCGTTATGAAGCAAGAGCCGCGGATGCTTTTGCCTCTTTTTTGAATACCCATAGGATATCGACACTGCCACCACATTGATCTCAAATTACCAGTTGAGTACTGGATAAATACATGGACGAATTATGTGGTTTCTTTTTCAATAATAAGTTTGTGTTCTTTAAACTTAGTGTTGAGCACACTTACTTTATCCTTAGTCACTTACATAGACAGGGTCTTTCCTAGTATCCTATTTTATTGAGTTGAAAAGCTATTTCAGTAAATTTCCACTGCAGGTAATAAACTTTGTGGACTAGTAAATGTCATAATTATTTAGTGAGCATAAGTTTTGAAGGTTCTGCGTGTTTTTCATAGAAAGCTAGCTAAAGTTTCACTAAAGTATATTGGCCAAGAAAACGTTTGTAGTGTTCAGAACAGAAAGTCTTCGTATTGCAGTCCCATTTTAGTATTACATTTACGTGCAAAAACTATATGATTCATATTAGTTACTGGATAGGACTTGAAGAGCCCAGCAAAAGGATTGGTTATTTTGCAGGTTTGGAAGTAACAGTGTTTATAATTTCATATATAAATATACAGTTAGTAGTGTTTCTCATATTGTGCTGTGTTCAGCCTTGAGCAGGGTCCACTGATAGATTAGTTTCTGGATCCCCATGTTAACTGTTGAGTCAGATTTCAATTTCGTACCACAACTACAGCATTAATGAAGTTTTTTAAACTAGAACAAGCAAATAGGTAAAACTATTCAAACTATACTAGATATCACAGTATGAACTAAATACCACGAGGAAGTGCATGGTACTTAAGAATACAAATGATAATCAGTCAAAATAATGTAATTATTTGCAAATTATTGCTACGACAGCATTTTCCATTCAACTGATAAAAGAACCTCATATTGAATTTAGTGGTGCTCAACCTTAAGCAAATCTTTTACTTGTAATGGTCATCACTTTGCTTCTTTATTGTACAGATAGCAAGTGTTACTGGGAGTTGTTGCAAAACTGTTTAATATTCCTGCAGTGTCTTTCATGCCAAACTACGGTTACATTGCTTGCTAAAGTGTACTACTGACTTTTATGCTATTTGCCAAACAGAATTTCGGTATCAAGTAAAGTCAGTCCCAATGGTTAATTCTCTTTATGAACAGTACTGGTACTTGGTAAAGCTTTGGCTGATTTGGCTGGCCACCCTTCTCTTTTATGTAATTGCACGTTTGTTCCACTATTGCTTCCTTTCTACGGAAATCCCTTCGAGAAACGAAATTCCATCCAGAGCGTTATCCATTAATAACAGTGAGAGTCATTTACAGATGCTTTCATAGGAGTAGTATTATCGGTGTATTTCGTACTTAGTAAAAACCGGTAGTGCTACACATGGATTTTCCCGTGAAAGGAGAAGAGTGTTATAATGGGAACTGCTAACAGGAGAATCGGAACAATTTGGAATATAGTGAATCAAAGATATTTATTCTCAAATGTCTTATAGAGAATTTAAGAGAAACATCTGAAAAATAAAGAATAATATTATGAAGAAGAGAAACAGGACGTAAGTAGGTAGGACACAACATTCATGAGCTAAGCTGGCAGATGGCACAGTAGCTGACAACGGAGAGCAGAAAATTGTCTACATATTTCGAGATGCATTTAAATATTTGTAGAAAGTTTAAAAAACCGAATATGTAAGAGTAGAAACCGAGCTCTGAGGTTTCCGTACTAACTTACAGTAATCATGCACTGTCTAGATACTTCATCTTTAGGCTTTGGTGAGCGAGTTTACGAGAATCAAAATGTGTGACATAAATGGCCATATTTTTCCATTTTTGACTTAGAAGCTTACATTTTTTACACCAACAAGCGACAGCGGACCTTAGCATGTGGCATATATTTCAACTTGATACCTCTACACATTTCGGTGCAAAAGGGGTCTTGACAGATAGATAGACAGACAGACAGACAAAAAAATTATCCAATAAGGGATTAGTAGCCGGCCGCGGTGGCCGTGCGGTTCTAGGCGCTTTAGTCCGGAACCACGAGACTGCGACGGTCGCAGGTTCGAAACATCACATGCCTCGGGCATGGATGTTTGTGATGTCCTTAGGTTAGTTAGGTTTAAGTAGTTCTAAGTTCTAGAGGAACTGATGACCTCAGATGTTAAGTCCCATAGTGCTCAGAGCCATTTGAAAGGATTAGTTTTGACCGGCTGAAGTATAGAACCTTAAAACTGATGAGAAATTTGTACATTTAATGATGAAAATAATGGAATTTCAGAAATAATGGGAGGTGACACAAATGGAGTCATTACAGGTACGAAGAAAGGAACGACATCTGGAAATGAGACTGTCTCAATAGAAATGTTTAAAACTGAGGAAAATGTGATACAATACTAAGTAGAAATTATTTGCAGGGTATTTGTAGATTAGATCTCCTTAATTGAAACAACGTTTTAAGTGGTCTATTTCACTAAAGGCTACAGTCAAGTCATTAGACGCTATGGATGTATGAACCTCTTCGCCGTGACGGGTCTTATACTATGTGATCAAAACTGTGCGGGAACCTGGCTGAAAATGACTTACAAGTTCGTGCCGCCCACCATCGGTAATGCTGGAATTAAGTATGGTGTTGGCACACCCTTGGCCTTGATGACAGCTTCCACTCTCGCAGGCATACGTTCAGTCAGGTGCTGGAAGGTTTTTTGGGGAATGGCAGCCCATTCTTCACGGAGTGCTGCACTGAGGAGAGATATCGATGTCGATAGGTGAGGCCTGGCACGAAGTCGGCGTTCCAAAACATCCCGAAGGTGTTCTAGAGAATTGAGTGCAGGCCAGTCCATTACAGGCATGTTACTGTCGTGTAACCACTCCATCAGAGACCGTGCATTATGAATAGGTGCTCTATCGTGATGAAAGATTCAATCGCCACCAGTGGGAAGCAAGAAGGTGCTTAAAACATCAATGTAGGCCGGTGCTGTGATAGTGCCATGCAAAACAATAAGGGGTGCAAGCCGCCTCCATGAAAAACACGACAACACCATAACACCACCGCCTCCGAATTTTTCTGTTGGCATTACACACTCTGGCAGATGACGTTCACCGGGCATTCGACCCAGCCATCGGATCGCCACATTGTGTTCCGTGATTTGTCACTCCACACAACGTTTTTCCAGTGTTCAATCGTCCAATGTTTACGCTCCTTACACCAAGCGAGGCGTCGATTGGCATTTATCGGCGTGATATGTGGCTTATGAACTGCCGCTCTACTATGAAATCCAAGTTTTCTCACCTACCGCCTAACTGTCATAGTACTTGCAGTGGATCCTGATGGAGTTTGGAATTCCTGTGTGATGTTCTGGATAGATGTCTGCTGTTACACATTACGACCCTCTTCAACCGTCGGCAGTTTCTGTCAGTCAACAGAGGAGGTCGGCCTGCACGCTTTTGTGTTGTACGTGTCATTTCACGTTTCCACTTCACTATCACATCGAAAACAATGGACGTAGGAAATCTCACGTACAGCCGTAGGACACAAGTGACACCCATTCACCTGACCTCCTTCGAAGTCCTTGAGTTCCGCGGAGCGCCCCATTCTGCTCTCTCAAGATGTTCTAAGGACTTCCGAGGTCGCTGATATGGAGTACCTGGCAGTAGTGGACAGCAAAATGTACCTAATATGAAAAACGTATATTTTGGAGGGTATCCGGATACTTTTGATGACATAGTGTATATTCTCTGTAATTATCAGCAACGACACAAACGGCCTTTTAATTTAACGAAGCACAGGATCAAATTGTATTCAGCAGAGAATACAGGACACTATACCGTTCAGAAGCTGTTAACAAAATTGTAAGTATAAATTACAGTAAATTGATGACGAGGTCATAGAACGGGTTAATGAGCTTTCGTATGTACATCTACATCAGTATTTCGCTAGCCACCTCGAGGTTTGATCCCTCTACCCTGCTCCATTGGTGAATGGCGTGTGGGAAGAATGGCAAGCCCCTGTATTAGCTCTAATTTCTCGAATTTTTTCGCCGTAGTTGTTTCTAGAGATGTATGTGGGAGGAAGTAGTGATTGCTGCTAGAGAGACCAGCGGCCGTTCCTCGGGGGCACAATTTGAACTCTTGCCGAGTGTGATGGAGGTCCTTCTAGAGGGACAAATTAAAGGAAGTCTGGATGCGAATGCCAAGTATCTATGGGGAACCTTATGAAGGGTTTTCTTTATTCAGGAGCTGACGGCAGCCTGTGAGCTCGTGTCATGTTTGTGATTCCACTATTTCGGTATTTTTGTAGTGGTGCTAATGGCAGCTTTAGTGTAGAATTTATATTTTTGGTCGTTGCGCCTCACCTACGGTGTTGTATTAAGCCCACACTGTACACGTCGCATCTTCTCCCCCCCCTCCCCCCCCCCCTTATTTTTAACATGTGTCGTTGCACCTAATGACCTTGTTTCTGTTTCCTTTAAAACTGCGACTATTGGAAGTTATGCCTGTGCTGATTGTATAAAAGCTGTTATTAAGTGTTGTGTTAACTTGTTCGCTCTAATAAAAGTTATTAAGAGTTACTCACTTATTCCTACAGAGTTTCGACTTTACTGTCACTCTGTTACACTAAATAATGACTTCAAACGTAAGGTTCCGATAAGTCCGAAAACCAAAGTTAACAACTGTATATTGACATTTTTATCTGGTGGCAGTAAGACATGAACTGCCAGTGCGAAAACTATTCAGATACTGTTTTCTAACGATATATGGAGGGAAGGATGTTGGGAGTAGCTATGAGGTGCAGGAAACAGATGGGCGACAATACACTACAGTAATGATACAGTGGTGGTGGGCGGGACATATAGGAAACTGATATTAGATGGCTGAAGGAAGTACTTTACTGAGCGCCTAGACATAAGAAAAGAGTGGGCAACGACCTCAAGGAAGTCAGCTCGATGACATGCATTTCTGTTTCGAATTACGTTCTTTGAGTATATAAAACAGCCAGAATATTAAAGGTGTGCTATGCCTTTGTTTAGAATTAAAATGTGACTTCAAAATATACATAAAATTTTGTCGTCAGTGTTTCGGAAACATTTTGAAATGATATTCACGAAACTTAGAAAAAATCAAAGAATATTATCGAAAAAACGCTAGCGTTTCTTTATGTCCAAAAAGTCTTTTATCGTATCCCTAAAATTGGAGAAAAGTTTATGGTAGTTTCCTTTAGATCTCAAGCGTGCAACCACCAAAATTATATTTCCCTATCCGATATTTCGGCCATATGTCTTTCGAATATCTTCAGCTTAAGCCGACAGTACAGCTATACATCTCACTTCTTCCATTTAAAGCCACCCACTGCGTCTTTGCGCTTGCGGTCGTAAGTATACGAACGCCAGACACGTCGTTGGAACGCAAAGAACCATGCATAAACTTAATCTATCGCTAGCTCCATGGTGGAAGATCGAAGTATCATTGGAAGCTGCACTGCAGCGATGTCCATGCGAGTTTGTTAAAGAAAGCGCCGAATTAAATGCTTTAGTCAGGCTCAAATCGCCATCTGCGTTAATTACATTCGTCACTGAACGAATTTCTAGTGTTTCCTTCCCCACCGAATCCCAAAAATTAAGGACAACGCTAGAATTTCGGCTTAGCATAACGCACAGTACGATCGGTGTTGATGCAGTACTTTGCAGCAGCTGTACTTTCTGTATTCTGTGCATCTTTCATGGGCTGCACGCATGATGTGCTCGATTCAGGAAGCGCGACATTCTTAGGGGATTCTGAAATCCCTAGCTTTACGGAACAGCCAGTTATTTTTGTTTACACGTTCCTTTCATTCTGTTGTCACTTGTTCAATAGTGGTTCAAATGGCTCTGAGCACTATGGGACTCAACTGCTGAGGTCATTAGTCCCCTAGAACTTAGAACTAGTTAAACCTAACTAACCTAAGGACATCACAAACATCCATGCCCGAGGCAGGATTCGAACCTGCGGCCATAGCGGTCTTGCGGTTCCAGACTGCAGCGCCTTTAACCGCACGGCCACTTCGGCCGGCGTTCAATAGTGGCCGCGCGGTTTGAGGGGTCATGTCACGGACTGCTCGGCCCCTCCCGCCGGAGGTTCGAGTCCTCCCTCCGGCATGGGTGCGTGCATTGTTCTTAGCACAAGTTAGTTTAAGTAGTGTGTAAGTCTAGGGACCGATGACCTAAGTAGTTTGGTCGCTTAGGAATTCACACACATTTGAACATCTGAACTTGCTTAACATTGTGTCTTTGGTTGGAGTCATAATGGAGATCAACAATAGTAAGAGAGCGAGTAATGATTCCACCATGGAGGCAAAAACAGTTTAAAATTTGTAGAATCCAAAACGACTTTTGATCAGTCGTCTTTCCTTTATTTTATGATTGGTTTTGATCAGTGTGGTGAATATCAGATATGTCTCTCTTCCGTAACTAGTATACAAAGCGCAAAAACTTTTAGCCAAAAAAGGCGCCGTCGAGAAAATGTAAAAACATAATAATACTACGATAAACACAAATGACTCATAGTGCAGTGTCACTATCTGTCATATCTAATGATGATCGGATGGATCGAAATCGGTCGTGAAATAAAGGAAAAAAGATGCGTTTAAAGATTATTTTATATTCTACAAGTTTTAAAAGCTAGGTCGTCGTATACTTCACTGATCGTGATCAAGAACAGGTTGGATCAGGTGAGGATGATAGGGATGATTGAGGAGAAACCTCAATAACAATTTCATCCCACGCTGCTTCGTGTGCTGCTGCCGCTATTTTTCATCTAGACTTTAATCATTTTCACTTCTCATTAGGCACAGTAATATGCAGAATGGGGTCACCACAGCGAAGCCGGCCGAGAAGAATTTGAAGACTGCCATTTAGAGTACACTCAGATATTCCGGCTTTAGCATTTATTATAACGATCTCCATTCCAGAAGAAACATGTTCTGGGAGCATAACGCTCATCAGCAAATGGCCATTGTATGAAGTTCTCCCTAAATCACGTCACTTTCCTCGCTGTCGCGGGATCCAGGGTTCATTTCCGGCAGAGATGAACTCGTCAGTAACGGAGAAACGTTCCAGTAATGACCCCACCCAAATTCCACAACTTTCCGTTCGGGTTTTGTAGTGCGTTCTCCATCAAATGGTTCAAATGGCTCTGAGCACTATGGGGCTCAACATCTTAGGTCATAAGTCCCCTAGAACTTAGAACTACTTAAACCTAACTAACCTAAGGACATCACACACATCCATGCCCGAGGCAGGACTCGAACCTGCGACCGTAGCAGTCCCGCGGTTCCGGACTGCAGCGCCAGAACCGCACGGCCACCGCGGCCGGCGTTCTCCATCAGACAGATTCGTCCTGTGACATGTCTTGTAGCTGGTGGCAGAAACCAGCATAGTGAGACAGCCTAGTACCGACAAAGTAAACTGAGGAAATGTGCTGTTGGACCTGTAGGATACTGATAATGATTAAGGAGAATAGTGTAAAAGTAACATTAAAGCGGTGAGACTCTCCTACTTTGTAAAAACTTAACAATCAGGTATCATTAAAGAGTGAAATTTGTGGGTAATCATGTTTGGGGTTGTTCAAAGAAGAAGAAGTGTAATGTCTTACTTCTTGCAATAGGAAGCTGTCACATTTTGTCTGGGAGCGTTGAAATCCACACTCATGATCCGTCTTCATTAACATACACAGGAAATCGGTTACACATACAATAAAAAAGAAAACAAAATGACCGTAAAAAAGGGATGGGGCTTCTTTATTTCTGTTGTTACATCAAACGTGAAGAACAAGATGCGTTTTCTGATCTAGTGTTTACTATGCAAGAAGATCCGTTATTCGCACAGTTCGCTGTTTAACTCATACAAAATGAGGAGGATGCATATGTCTCTACACTTTGGAGAACGACAAATGCGTACGAGAGTTTTAGCTCTTCGATTCATTCGTCCCTCCATAACATTCGTGATCTAAGACTACTGATTCCTAATGTCGACTAAATAGTGTCGGTTCTGGTTCTATCCCAAAATCCGATATGAAAAGCAAAGACAGGCAAATATTCCCTAAGAATAAAATCGTGCAACGGCAAAATGCTAAATGGACAGGCTGCACTTTTTGAAGACTGTTTCGTACAAATCATAAATATTATCAGCCGTTGGTAATTCTTCTGGGTTTTATGGTCGTGGTCGAAGGGAGTGTTTCGCTCCTAACGTTACGTCCAGAGCTTCGCTGGACATCTTCAGAGATGATCAGGGATCCGCTGACGAGGAGAACACGGCAAGTACCATAACCTGATTTCCCAGAAACCCTGCTCAGTGGAAGGGAATCAAAATAAGCCAACAACTGACTCAGCTTACCCGTAGATACCCGACCGCTTCTGAAAAAAAGACGGCCAAATTTTCGAGGTATTTTCGAGGTACTGTGTATGCCTTTTACCGCGCGATCTCTTCAGACGAAATGGTGGCACAGTGATTAGCGTGGCAGTTTCTTAATTTTGACCCGATTTATACTTTTATTTTTCATTTATATACCCATGTATGTAGAAAACACTACACGAATGTTTTCCAGTGTATATTGATATAACGTTGTGGCTGTTCATCTACTAATTTTAAGTCAGAACATTGAATTTAAAAGAAGTGAGAAAATTATTTTAAATTGTTTTCTGTGAAATTCCTGTAGTGTCTCTCGAATCATAATCAACTGCAAGCGCCAGTTTTCTGAAAATTGATCCATTATTTCTTGCTGTGCAGCGAAATGTCTACCAACTCGTGAAATCTTCACCAACGTTAACGACGTTTCTTTCCCGAATGAGATTCAAAATGTCACCGTGACGAACCTGCCTTCACACAGTGCTCATGGTGCTATAAATGTGTGTTTCGAATGTTTATACGATCGGTCTCATCCAAAGGAATGAACCAAAGCAGCCTGAATTATAAACATATGAATAAAATATAAGAAATAATATAATAATTACTAGGAGAACAATTTGCCCGCGGATTAGAGGTTCAGTGTGCCGGCCAGTCTGTGGATGGTTTTTAAGGTGGTTTTCCATCTACCTTGGCGAATGCTGGCTGGTTCCCCTTATTTCGCCTCAGTTACACTATGTCGGCGATTGCTGCGCTAACACTGTCTCCACATACGTGTACACCTCCATTACTCTACCATGCAAACTTTTCGGGTGACACTCGTCTGGTGTGAGACGTTCCCAGGGAGGTCCACTGGGGGCCGAAACGCACAATAACCCTGGGTCTGGTGTGGGGCGGCGGTAAGGTAGGTGGACTGCTGTTGCCTGTTGTGGAGTTGTGAACCACTGAGGGCTACGGCGGGGACGAAGCCTCTCCGTCGTTTCTAGGTCCCCAATTCAGTACAATACAAATATAATAAGAATGATTTACTAGAATATAAGAATTTAATCTCTTTGCTCTGTTGACAAGATTCTATAGAACCAAGACACAGGACCAGTTTTTATACCAAGAAGCCCTCAGATCTATAAAAAAAAAAAATAAACGCCCTCCTACGTGGGCATGCAGGGTATATGAAATTCCGTGTACATGTGGTAAGATCTGTAATGGAACTACCAAGAGAACCGTGAATACACCGCTGGAGGAACAACAAAAGGTTTTTACCGACCTTGGAAATCAACAATATCAGTTGTAGCAGAGCATTCTCTTCAATCAGGAAATCAGGAGTGAAGTTTTCGAAGTCCAGCACAGCTCTGGAGGAAACGTTAGGAACGGGAATTTTTCACGGACCACGATCGTACGCCCCGGAAGATTTTCCAGCAGCTAAGACATCCGATTGCCAAAGCCTTCAATATGCAATTTAATGTCATCACTTGCTTAAAATTTATCTTCCGGGTGAAAATACTTAGAATTAAAGTTCGTTATTAAATACTTCCTTTTCTTTAAACGCTTTCTCGTCAGTCTACTGTCAGTTCGGATATTAAAGAAAATAACTTTTTTAACATTTTTTGGTTCAAATGCAGGTAGTCCTCTTTCGCTTAACGTTGCTAGTTTCCCACAGAACGACTTACCGCCGTGTTATGGGGAGTGATCAAGAGAAAGTTACTGACCTTCTGCTATTTTCAGAGTTAGTGAACTGGCGGCGACGAGTATTGGGCAAGTTCCGGAGTTGGGGCGTTGAGCAAGAAAAGTAGCGGAGTTCGTATGAGTCATTGGTAAGACGAGGAAGTGGTGTCTGATGCCTCCAGTGGGTTCCTTCCCTTCCACAATAGATATTCTTTCCACAATGTTTATAATTTTTGTTTTACTTAATGATATTTAATGTTAAGATTAATTTGAGAGTTGTGTGTTCTTCTCTTCTGACAGTAATAGCTACAATTTCAGGTAAAATTGTTATTAGTAAGAAGTACAGCTTTCAAAGTTTGTTAGAGTAAGCACTGTAATACCTTAAGTTTCTTCGCGTTTGTGTCAAGGGCTTTTACATTGCAGTACAGTCTAATGTTATTATAATCATACTATCTCAACAATAAGGCAGTCTGTGCATTTTGTAAAGCGATGAGGACGCGGTAGTGTAGATAAGTGGAAAATTGTTTCTGGCAGGACGACTCACAAATTCTGCCACAGAAAGGAGACAGTTTTCCAACAAGAATGTTCTTCATCAACAGGTCTTTAATCAACAGCTTTTTATTACCTTCTTTTTGGCATGTGTCAGCAGCGGTGGAGAAGACTGCATTGCGCGCAGGGTTCACGCATCACTGACTTAGAATTACATTACGTTACATTACATTTATCATTTTCCATGGATCCCTTGGAGAGCAGTCTCTGGGATGTGGAAAGAGTCAAAGTCTTATTTTTTCTTTCTCTTTTACTCAGATACATGGATATTGTGCAGTTAAAATGCAACTATAATCCTTGTGAAGATATTCATCGATGGAGTAGAAGGAGTTGGCCAACAGGAAGTTCTTTAATTCACTCTGCCGGCCGGAATGGCCGTGCGGTTCTAGGCGCTACAGTCTGGAACCGAGCGACCGCTACGGTCGCAGGTTCGAATCCTGCCTCGGGCATGGATGTGTGTGATGTCCTTAGGTTAGTTGGGTTTAATTAGTTCTAAGTTTTAGGCGACTGATGACCTCAGAAGTTAAGTCCCATAGTGCTCAGAGCCATTTGAACCATTTTTTTTAATTCACTCTGAAATCGACCTTTATCACTTACAAGACCTTCGTTATGCTCTAGTAAGTTATTAAATATATGATACCCATTAATTTGACTCCTTTTTGTACTAATGTTAAACTTTTACAGTCCTTATACAGATTGTTTTTGGTTCTGGTATTATAATTATGTTTTGCACTATTTTGTGTATAAAGAAACATGTCGGAAATGTCAAAAGACATCAATGAGTATATGTGCTGAGAAGTAGTAGTTATAATACCGTCTCTGCATGATGATCTAGGACTGACACCAGATATAATTCTAATGACTCGTTTCTCAATTTTGAAAATGTTCTCTTTGTGAGAGGAATTTCCCCAAAACATGATTCCATAACTCGTTAGTGAATGGAAGTAGGCCGAATAAAATAACTTCTTCATTTTTAAGTCACCTATTTCTGCTATCATGCGTACAGCAAATGTAGCTGAACTAAGGCGTTTCATTAAGACTAGAGTGTGAGTTTTACCATTTAGGTTGTGGTCAGTTTGTAGCCTTAAAAATTGGACACTGTCTACAGCTTTAATTTCATTGTTTGAATACATTATAACTACGAAGAGCTCAGATAGATTCAGCAACGCAAAGCGAACATCTAGCATTTAGAGTAAATGATGAAGTTTCAGATATTTTTCAGCACGTGATATTACGCAAAAGATCGCAAGTTTCGATTTGCGGCGAGTAAGAATACTTAAAAAAGTATATTATTTTTATAATGGGACGAGGAATTGTTTTCTCGTTTCAGACGAGACAGGAAGCGAAGAGCTCTTGAAAGGGGCGGATGGAACCGGTTTATTGGTACAGTCTGTAGGGAATGTTTTCGTGAAGCGTGTAAGCGAGGAAGACGAAAGCTGTTTGAATTGCACAGTTTCCACCACTACGTATGATCCGTATGTGACAACAGAGATGGGGTTGTGATAAGCTCATGTTACTTTAGTATCTCAACAAATAAAATGATTTCTGGTATGAAGCAAGCGGCACAATATTGGTGCCTATACGTAAGCCCTCTTAGCGGAAACGTAGCCTGGTGTTATTTACGAAATTTTTGCAGTGTTACGTCACGTGGTCCATTCCGTACATACACTATCTGATGAAAAGTGTCCGGACACCCCTATGTACTGCAGCGTTGATCACTAAATATCACGAGAGGTGGTCTCACCAACATACAAGGAGGCGGTGAAAGCTGCGTTGTCAGTAGAGAAGCAGTAACTCCAGAGTGGGTCGGTAAGGAGAGCTGAGTTACTTCGAACCTGGACTAGTCATCGGATGACACCTTTCTAACATGTCCATCAGAAACACTTTAGCCCTTCTAAACAAGCCCATATCGACTGTCTGTGATATGGCTGTGAAGTGGAAACACAGCTAAAGTAAGACCAAGCAGATATCGTGTACTTAAGTGCAGCGACCGTTAAGTATTACAGAGATTGGTTATACAAAATGCTATGAAATCAGGCATCACTTGTGAGTTCCAAGGGACTATTGGCTGAGTGGGCGCAAGGAGTTAAAAAGAATAAGGTTCACTGGTCCAGCAGCTCCTTATAAGACACAAGTTTCTCTAGTCAATGCACAGCGACGCTTGAGGTAGTGTCAACTGCGGCGTCACTGGACACTGGATGACAAGAAACGAGTGATTCAGAGTCTTGAATCACGCTGTAGCCTGTTGCAATCCGATAGAAGGCTTTGGGTTTGGCGAATACCGGTGAAATTTACCTGCCATCGTGTGAAATGACAAAAGTGAGGTACTGAAGAGATGGCGCTACGGTAAGGGTGTGTTTTCGCCGTGGAGAAGTGGACGGGGGGGAGGGGAGGGGGGAGGGGGGGAAGGGGAGGGATCGAATCTCTTGCCCAACGTAAAGTCCCAAGCGACTGGAAAAAAGCGCAGGTGACGCCTGTATATAAGAAGGGTAGAAGGACGGATCCTCAAAATTACAGACCAATAGCATTAACATCAGTTTGTTACATGATTCTCGAACATGTTCTCAGTTAGAATATAATGAATTTCCTTGAGACAGTTGCTGTCCATGCATCAGCACGTCTTTAGAAAGCATCGCTCCTGCGGAACGCAACTCGCCCTTTTTTCACGTATCTTGCGAACCGTGGATGAAGGGTATCAGACGGATGGCATATTCCTTGACTTCCGGAAAGCGTTTGATTCGGTGCCCCACTGCAGACTCCTAACGAATGTATGAGCATATGGAATTGGTTCCCAAGTATGTGAGTGGCTCGAAGACTTCTTAAGTAATAGAACCCAGTACGTTGTCCTCGATGGTGAGTGTTCATCGGAGGTGAGGGTATCATCTGGAGAGCGCCAGGGAAGTGTGGTAGGTCCGCTGTTGTTTTCTATCTACATAAATGAACTTTTGGATAGGGTGGATAGCAATGTGCGGCTGTTTGCTGATGATGCTGTGGTGTAAGGAAAGGTGTCGTCGTTGAGTGACTGTAGGAGGATACAAGATGACTTGGACAGGATCTGTGATTGGTGTAAATAATGGCAGATAACTCTAAATATAGATAAATGTAAATTAATGCAGATGAATAGGAAAAAGAATACCGTAATCCTTGAATACTCCATTAGTAGTGTAGCGCTTGACACAGTCACGTCGATTAAATATTTGGGCGTAACATTGCAGAGTGATATGAAGTGGGACAAGCATGTAATGTCAGTTGTGGGGAAGGTGGATAGTCGTCTTGGGTTCATTGGTAGAATTTTGGGAAGATGTGGTTCACCTGTAAAGGAGACCGCTTATAAAACACTAATACGACCTATTCTTGAGTACTGCTCGAGCGTTTGGTATCCCTGTCAGGTCGGATTGAGGGAGGACATAGAAGAAATTCAGAGGCGGGCTGCTAGATTTGTTACTGGTAGGTTTGATCATCACGCGAGTGTTACGGAAATGCTTCAGGAACTCGGGTGGGAGTCTCTAGGGGAAAGGAGGCGTTCTTTTCGTGAATCTCCACTGAGGAAATTTAGAGAACCAGCATTTGAGGCTGACTGCAGTACAATTTTACCGCCGCCAACTTACATTTCGCGGAAAGACCACAAAGATAAGAGAGACTGGGGCTCGTACAGAGGCATACAGGCAGTCATTTTTCCCTCGTTCTGTTTGGGACTGGAACAGGGAGAGAAGATGCTAGTTGTGGTACGAGGTACCCTCGGCCACGCACCGTATGGTGGATTGAGGAGTATGTATGTAGATGTAGATGTAGATGTAGGGATGGTAGGAAAAAGTGTAGAATGTATGAGACTGGCGATTTACCATCAGATGGAAAACATCAGAAGGCATTCAGAAGATAGCAAGAGCCGACAAGAGCGACAGTTACCGCACTATCAGCTTAATAGCTAATGCGTCCTAGTTGATAATAAAAATAATACACAGAAAAATGGAAAAGGAAACTGAGGATCCGTAGATGACGATCAGTTTGGCTTTAGTAGAGACAAAGGCACCAGAGAGGCAGTTCTGACGTTGTGGTTCACAATGGAAGCAAGACTGAAGAAAAATCGAGACACGTTCATAAAATCAGTCGACGTGGAAAAAGCGTTCTGCAGTTTTAAATTTTGCAAAATATTCTAAATTCTGAGAACACCAGGGGTAAGCTACAAGGAGAGACGGTTAACATACAACATGTAAAGGGACCAAGAGGGAACGGTAAGAGTGGAAGACCAGGAACGAAGTGTTCAGATTAAAAAGGGTGTAAGACAGGTATGTGGTCTTTCGGCCCTACTGTTAAATCTATGCATCGAATAAGCAAAGACGGAAATAAAAGAAAGGTTCAAGAGTGGAACTAAATTCAAGGTGAAAGGATGTCAATAATAATATTCGGTGATGTCATTGCTATCCTTATGAAAGTAAAGAAGAATGTGCTAAATAGAATGAACAGTCCAATGAGTACAGAATATGGATTGAGAGTAGATAGGACAAAGACGAAAGTCATGAGAACGTCGAGTAGTTTATCATCAGGATTGGTGACCACGAAGAAGACGATGTTTCGGAATTCTGCTACCTAGGCAGAAAAATAACCCGTGATGCACTGGGCAAGGAAGATATAAGAAGCTGACTAGCACTGACAAGTGGACACTCCAGGCCAAGGGAAGTCTTCTAGTGACAAACCTAGTGCTTAATTGAAGGAATTAATTTCTGAGAATGGACGTTTAGAGCACAGAAATGTACAGTAGTGAAACATGGAAGGTGGGAAAACCGAAACAGAAGAGAATCGAAGGGTTTGAGATGTGTTGCTACGGAAGTGTATTGAAAATCAGTTGCGCTGATAACGTGAGAAATAAGAAGGTTATCCAGAGAATCGACGAGGAAAGGAGAGGGGACAGTATGATAAGACATTTGTCAAGCCATTAGTAAATAACGTCTATGGTACTATAGGGAGCTTCAGAGGGTAAAGACTGTAGAGGAAGACAGAGGGTGTAATTCATGCAGCAGATAATTGAGCTCGTGGGCTACAGTTGCTAGTCTGAGGTGCAAAGTTAGGCACAGGAGAGGAATTCATGGGGGGACGCTTCAAACAAGTCAGGAGACGGATGATTCAGAAAAAGAAAAAAGGAAGGGGTAGTTCATCGCGCTCAAGAAAACGCTGTAAGAATACATGATTAAAGATAAAGACATATTTTACAGCAATGTGTGCTGCATCCAGCAGAGGATCATCTCGGAAACAGCATCTGTAACCCAATGATTTGTGGACAGCTCCTGAAATAGACTTTCCTTTTCAATGTCCTGGAATGAAACCAGCGTAACGCCATTGAGATGAGTTAGAACGTTGACGTCGCTCGAGAATCCAGCGTGAAACATCACTTCCTTTTCTAGTTTAGGCTTCTGTGGAAGAATGGCCTACCACCATTCTCCTAAAGTCTTTCAGACAACTCGTTGAATCTGTCTCCAATAAAGTTCAAGTCGTACTAAAGTGTGGAACACCATGTATGTTTCATATCAGCGCACACTCCGCTGTAGAGTGAAAATTTCATTCTACCATGTATTTATGTCCACTAACAGACATCCGGGAACTTTATTAAACAGTATGCATTCATAAGCCAAAACACCATTGTCAACTGATTACTCACCCTTTGGAACGAAAAACCGCACAGATTCTGCGTCACATGGATGCGACAAATCCATGATAGCTTCCTGGAGGTACGCGACATTTGATATCTACGCACAGATATGCGATTCCTGCAATTTAAGGGATGGTGAACTGTTGACCCGGAGCTGTTGCCCTATAACGTTCCAGATGTGTTACATCGTGGTAAAATCGGGCAAATTTTGTAACCAAAACATCAACATGAGATTAGTGTCACACTCCTGAAACAATGGTAGCACTATTCGGGGCTCGTGACACGAACCTTAGCCTCCTGGAAGATATAAAGCACGAAGGAATGCAGGTGCCTTCGGTTCTCGTATAACTAAAACGCCTTCTTAACATGCACTAATTTCCAAACGCAAAAACCACACGAAACACAATTTTGGTGGTGGCAAAACCACATAAGAGTACAAGACAATAAAATGAAAATAATAAACAAAATACTACTCTACACAGTTACAAAGAAACAAATTTCTACTGAAGGCTATGGCGAGTTTCTAGTATGCTAGAGCCGGCTCAGGTGTTGGCCGGAGCTGTCCTAGCTGTAGGTACACACTGCCGGTCTGATTTTGCTGGCGTGCTTATGACGCCGATTTGGCGGAGTGCTACACGTAGTCACATTAGTTCCAATTGGTGGCTCTTGTCACACGGATTTTTACGAAGTAGCTCCGTGTTTATGCAGAAAGTCTGGCGATGTTTCGATCTGAACTCTTGAAGGAAGGTCGGTAGCCCATCTTACTTGTCTGTTGTGCGTGCGCTCTAACGCATAAGGGGCCGCTACCACACCGTTGAAGCTCAGGTACATGTTCCCTATAGCACAATACTGCATCATCGACCAGCGTCCATGGCACGGTGCATGACTCAAACAACCGTCGCCTGAATGACGGCTTATCCGAATAAATCTATCGGTCTAGTGTGATAACAAACGTTATTGATCTCACCAAGTGACACGTTCCCATTGATGTACAGTAAAACCTCATAATTGATGATGTCGCTGGGTCACCGTGTGAACAAGTAAGAGTCGTTTGTTACGGAGGGCCATGTTCAATAATGTGAGCTGAAAGTTGTGCTTCGAAACACTTGTGCCTGCACCAGCACTGTACTCTGCGTCAGATTTGCAAACAGATCGCCGCCTATCCCGGTTAAAGCGCTGGCAAGCCTCCGATCTCCATGTTCTGTGATGAGCCGTGGTCGTACAACGCCTCGTTGCCTGTTCGTGTTTTCGCCGTCCTTAAGCTAATTTCCATCTATGTTCACACTCGAATGCTCATTTTCAGTTGCTGAGACTTAACAATCCACCTTGTGTCAAAGCCTTTTATTTCAACGGTGTGTCTCATTTGTGTTCCGCCTACTGACCAGGTTGATGCCTCATTGTTGCCGCTTATGTACGGCACTTTCCTTACCACATCCTGTCACCGCAACACCAGCGATGGAATTCAGTCTCTTATCGGTAAGCTTGGAACGCCAGAAAGACCACAAAATGCGCCGTTTTAGAACAAAAATTTTTGCACAGTACCAGTATTAACACACTGTCAATCAGGCACAAATGAGGAGGTAACGTGCAAAGATTATAGCATTTCTTCATTCCTAAGTTGTATTCGGCATCAATGATTTCGATGTCTTCGATAACTTGACGGTAGCGGTTCATTTCAAGAGATTTTTACTTATTGCCTTTAGTCTCTAGGCTAAAATGTAAATGTCGTGTGACTAGGGCCTCGCGCCGGGTAGAAAGTTCGCCGGGTGCAAGGATTTCGATTTGATGCCACTTCGGCGACTTGCGCATCTAGTCTACAGGCTGACAAAATAAAAACCAGATATCGTCGCTGTGGTCCTGACATCAGCTGATGTGTGTGTGTGTAGTCTACCGTTAAGAAACAATGTGTGTATAGTGTGTGTAGTGTGTGCAATGACATGAGGTGAGAAATAAATAAACAGCGTAGTAATAGTCATTCACTTTATTAAATAACTTCTTTGTAAAACAGAACTCTAGACTATGGGAAAATGAATAAAGTGGCACTGTTTTAAACAGACTGGTCTCGTATTCGGGAGGATGGAGCATCTAGTCCTCATCCGGCCATCCTGAACTAGGTTTTCACTGCTTTCAATAAATTACTTCAGCCAACTACTGCCATGGTTCCTAATATAAGGCCACGACGCAGTATATGTCCCATCTTTGTCAAACTAGATCTGTAAGTGCGTAAATGCCTATACATATTGTAACGTCCTTTAAAAATGTGTAGGTGTTTGTTAATGAATATGAAATGCGTAAGGTTCGTGTTATGCCAATTTACTGTGTGATGTGTTGTTGAGCAAATGACAATCTGCAAAACCAGTACGTAATGCCCTTAATGAAATCAGTCTCTCTGAAATTTACCCACTCTTGTGAGCACCGAGTTCTATGGCCCTGTACAATTACTGACAAAATTCCTTGTGCAAATAAACAATGAAATAAATTTTCCTTACCTCTAGAGCTGCATCGTGGTATTCTGTTCTCTCGACAGTAGGCAAAGAAAATATTCAATCTTGGTGCGGCGAAGTGTAATGCCGGCCGTAATATAGCTTCATACAAATGATATCGATAGGTTGGCTGATAAATGAACAACCTTCCTAATGTTCAGTGAAATCTGGCTCAGAGCTGTACAATGCCGCCTGCATTGAAACTCTGACAAACGTTAATACTTTTCTGATTCTGGTACATTAATATTTTTCTGATTCTGATTGAAAAATTATTTCCTTTAGAAAAAATATTCATTGGATTTAAATAAACACGACGGGGAAGATGACGAGGTACTGATAAGAAGATATGGTAAGACCGAATGCTTCAGTTTGAAAATTGTGTTGAAAGTTAAGTTTCTCCTTCACAAAATCTGATATGAAACATCTTACATTAACATAAAAACAGTGATCTTCTCAACTGTTCTATAATTCTCACTTACTGACGTAATTAAAAACACTTGGATTGTTACATGAGAAAAAGTCTGACATCCTTTGACAAAATGGATTCCAAAATTTAACTTTCTGTATCAGGATTCAAAACACACGAAATATTACAAATAGGTTATAACTAATCAACCTATACATTAACTCCGATGGAAAATACCTTGTTCCTACATTCAAGGGTGAGTATTGTAAATCTGAGCGAAATCCACATGTCGCCATGCTGCATACTTAAAACTAAATATACAAAATCTCATTACCTTACAAATTTGTTCCAGTTGCTTTCCCTTTGAGTTACAGTATCAATTCATTACTCCTCTCTAATTGCCATGAAAAATGGTCAATATTTGTTAACGATCAGTATCACTTCAATTCTTGATAATCTTATGGTCTCACAAATTAATAATATTCACTTTACACTTTTACTGAAATAACTATGACCTAAAATTTACTAGCTCTGTGTGAGCACAAACAAAACCACTCATCACTTCACTTTATAAAAACTGTATCATGCTGCGTCCATAGACCAACGACTAAATACTCACAGCTAGCCACTAGCTTTAAGTCTTACATCCTACCTATAACAGAGTGCAACCGCAACTGCTACTACGCTCCTTGCGCTCCTACATACAATCGATTCTGCCACTCAGGCAATAACCTTGGTTCAGTGGTGTCAAAAATACAATCTCTTCTACATATGATAACCATTTCAAGTCACTTTTCATGAATTATATTACAAAACCAGGCTCCAAGTACAAGTGGACCCCTCACAATATGTATTACGATGTTTTTGTTATTCTTTACTTACACTCAAACCATTCCAGTACCCTTGAAAAAGTGATCTACGAATAATGGAACTACTTTTACTAATACTACTGTTGCTACTATCAGCATTATGGTAATAGGGTACTGATATCTATGTTCCAGCAAAACACACACCTTCTCTTCATGGGCTCTACGAGTACACTCCACCCATATCGTAAAAACTTTGATCCAGGTGGCAGGAATCAGCCGAATGGAATGGCCTGCCGTGTTTGCTAAAATGAACTCTGTTATCGTGTTTGATTCCATAGGGAATTTGTTGTAAGTAGTAAGCTGTACAGCAATCAGTTGCAAATGATGTTTATTGTATATCTAGCTTTCGGTCGCTGTGTGGCCATCTTCAATGCAGTAAATGTAAGTTAAATCATTAAAACCACTTGCATATGCATTTGTCAGACAGGAATAGTTCAGTTGGGATTGTGCGCATACACAAGTGGTTTTGATGATTTAACTTACGTTTACCACATTGAAGAAGGCCACACACGGAACGGCATCTACATATGCCATAAACATCATCAGTGACTGGTTGCTGTACCCTTTGCTTCTTGAGATGAGCTCGATTGACCGACACTAGAAATGAAGGAACGTTGAGGTTTAACTTCCCGTAGATATCGAGGTTATCTGAGACGGAGCAAATGTTCGGAATGTTTCAAGGACGGGAAAGGAAATCGGCCATGCCCTTTCAAAGGAATCATCGCGGCATTTGCCTGGAGAGATGTAAGGAAATCACGGAAAATCTAAATCTTTATAATGCTTTTTATTCCAGTCCTTGTTCACAATATCAATTCTTTTGACGATGACCGGTTTCAGTCAGTAATGACCATCCCCAGATCTTTTCTACACCATCTCCGAAAGTGATAAGACCGTAATGGCATCGTCAAAACATATACTCAGCGCATCACCAGCTGAGTATATTTACATGTTTTGACGATGCCATTACGGCCTTATCACTTTAGGACATGGTGTGGAAGAGATCTGAGGATGGTCATTACTGACTGAAACCGGTCATCGTCAAAATAATTGATATTGTGACCAAAGACTGGAATAAAAAAACATTTGACAGTATTGGATCACTATTCATATAATCGACTATGTCCGCAGCTGGTGAAACTAAATCTATATGGTCGGATGCGGATTTGAAGCGTCGTCCCCACTACTGCAAATGCAGAGTGCGCCACCTCACTCGGTCACACACAGAATAAGCACTTGGAGGGTCGCTGTCAAAGTGTGGGCTACCACTGGACAGCATCCTCTCGATCTCTTTGTGAACAACGTGAAGAGGAGGCATCAAACGTTTTAGAATGTGAGCAGTGGAGCAACCTGGTACCTAAGGTTACGAAGAAGATTTTGATTTCACTAATGTGCAGATAAGTCTGATTACGATCAGACTATTTTTATTTCGGTTAGCATTTTCTTAAAATCATAATGTGTCACAATTGTATTGTCACTTTATTAACCACAACGTGACACTGTAGTGACACGAGTATCGTAGGTAACTGCGGTGCTGAAACTGCTACTGCAGCTAGTGGTAGAGACTGTAAGCACTGAAGAGCAGTTTAATTAAATCTACTCGATCACAGACACTGACAGCGCAATCTGTCCTCTGTGAAACCTGTTCCTAAAAGCTCTTGAAACTTCTGGGCTGCTGTAACACTGAATGACCACTCGATAGTCGTTCACATCTCATGATGATTGGGACGGGCCTGCAAGGCATTCATGACAACTACCAGGGGGAAATTAATAGAACATCATTTGTCATCAATGTGACATCATTTATCACACGCATGACAAATCATACCTACTAATAAACATCATGGCACAGGTTAGCTTGTTAATCAAACTGTATTACTGGATTACATGCAGCACACATTAGATAATGTGGATAAGTACATGGCAAGTTTGAGGTGGCATCTGCTACTATGCGCTCTAGGTAATCCAGCATTATAATTTGAACCAACGTGTTGGTTTGCGGCATGATGCATGTTGACAGTCGTGTTTTGCCGTGAATCTGACTAATGACGTCACGATGCACACAAGATAGTCCGTCTCTGAGCAAGCAGGTTGTTTAATGAAGTGACAATAGAATTGTGACAAAGTACGATTTTCCAAAACTATTAACCGAAACATATTTGCACATCTGTGAAATCAAACTCTGCTGTGTAACCTTCGGTACCGGGTTCCTCCTCTTCATATCGTTCACAAAATGATCGAGAGGACGCCTCTCTATCCCAACCCACTCTTTGATAGCAACTCTCCAAGTGCCTACCCGGTCTGCGACCGAGCGAGGTGGTGCAGTGGTCAGCGCTCAGCACTCCCATTCGGGAGGACGGAGCTTCAAACTCTCTGCCATCCATATTTGGGTTTCCCATGATTTCCATATATCTCTCTATGGAATGCCCCAATGGTTCCTCTGAATGGAGACGGCCTATTTGCTTCCCCGTCCTTGAAACATTCCGAACTTTAGCTCTATCTCTAATGACCTCGATATCGACGGAAAGTTGAACCTCAACCTTCCTCCCTTTCTACTGTGTTACGAGGATTCCTGCGAAGATAGAGTGCAGGTCCCAACTTTGGTCAATTGAGCTCACCTCAAGTAATATATGGTATAGCAATCAGTTGCAAATTATATTTATTGCGTATCTGGATTTCGGTCGTTGGCAGACATGTCTGACATGAATGGTACTATTGGGACTGTGTGCACTACAAGTGGTTTTAATGTTTTAACTTACGTTTCCTGCACTGAAGATGGCCATTCAGTGACCGAAATCTACATACGCTACAAACATCGTCCTCGACTGATTGCTGTACCCCTTAATACACGCAATGAATACAGTTGCTAGGCACAACTGTTTCCCTATGGAACGAAACCTGGTACTGCAGCTCATGTTAGCAGATACGCCACGTCATTCCAGTCGCTTGATTTCTGCTTCCTGGACCAAAGTACCAATATTTCCCGAGATGGCCAAGGGTGTCAAGGACGCAGCAGGAGTTTTCTAAAGGAGGTGGAGGGGGGGGGGGGGGGGTTGGTTCCGATTTGTTAAAGAGGATCTTTATTTATTCAGAAAACACATTTTTTTAAAATTTTGTGTACATAATTTGATTTCGAGAAAGCTCCATGTGGATAATGTTTCATCTATAAATTTAAGCAAGAAAAGCTTTACTTAAAACTGTATAACAGAGAAATACGCAAATGCACAATTAACTATTTGTTTATTCGGTAATATGATAGCTTGACTCTATTACCAAACGAATTAGCGCTCTAATATGCCTCTTTACTAAAAAAGGAAAAAGCACAGCTCAGTCATCTAATTTAATGTTCACTGTCACACAGCAAACGAATCTTATCGTTGGGGTGAATAATTCGTAAGATTAACCGGCTTCAAATCTCTTTTGACAATAGATATTTTTCTCCTACAACAACCTTGTATTTGAATTTATGACTTATCTGAAACCAGAATGTCAAAACAAACAACTCAGTCATCTAACTTACCACATTGTTATTTTATTGTGCTACCAATTTCGGTGACATATTACGCCATCTTGAGGCCCCTTGACTGACGTGCTGGAACATTCCCACCTCTTGTCCAGTCAAAACAGGAGCCAACACTCAAAGACTGGTATACGTAGATTACTGAGACAGCGATCACGTCAAACATCTCCCACCATCTGTTGAACAAACGTGGGAATCTTCATAAACGTCGGTCTGGAAGCCTGAAGATGGCGTAATATATCGCCGAAACTGGTAACCCAATAAAATAACAATTTGGAAATTTAGACGGTTGAAAGGCGTTTTATTTGACAATCTTTATTGAATAGCCGAGGTACCGCAACCATCTGTGAAAAGATGGACATACAGGTACCTGTAACCAAGTCAGAATTGTTTGAGAACATCACACTATCCCCGGCCGGCCGCGGTGGCCGAGCGGTCCTAGGCGCTTCAGTCCGGAACCGCGCTGCTGCTACGGTCGCAGGTTTGCCTCAGGCGTGCATGTGTGTGATATCCTTAGGTTAGTTAGGTTTAAGTAGTTCTAAGTTCTAGGGGACTGATGAACTCAGATGATAAGTCCCATAGTGCTCAGAGCCATTTGAACCATTTGAGCCTTCATAACGTGGCAAATAGTTTCGAACATGGCTGATTCTGGAACGTAACCCAAATACTTATATCTTGCAGCCAAGAATTTGGACATATATCATTTGGCTAGTTAGAGAACGTTTTTTCCGCCTTCTGTAAACTGTGACATGCGCACTTAATGTGATTTGAAATGATGCTTCTCAAATGCAACCATCGCCGTCTGGGTGATATTTTTGTTGATAATAGCGATTTCTGGGGGACACAGGCAAACCCAACTATATTTTTATGCTTATCATTGATGAAATGTTATTTGCAATTAATTGGTCATATTGGCGAAGTATTAGTCACTCATTCGGGCCTGGGCGTGCGTACGATTCGAGTCTCTGAGCTGCCTTTCGAGGTACCAGAATCCTTGGTCACTGAATCGCTCCAGCCATATGGCAGAGATATCAGTCATACGGCCGAACGTTGGGCAAGTTTTAGCACGTATCCAGTGCTCAATGGTGTCCGACAGGTGCGCATTGCGCTTAAGAAACATGTGCCATCGTACATCAACATCGGCGGCTGTCGAGCTATTGTCATCTATGATGGACAGCCCCGGACATGCTCTGGGTGTGGTGGTGAAGGACATCTTCGATCTGCGTGTATGCAGAGGAGACTCGTGCAACTCCCCAGCGGAGACCTCCAGACTCCGACTACACCAACGTCACTGCCGATGACTTACGTGGCGGTGCTTCGCGGGGAGGTGACGCCGAGGTCGGAGCGCACTATCGAACCGACGCCGCAGTTGATTGAGGCGCCTTCGGACCCCACTGAAGAAGGAACGGCTCCCACCAACCCTCAGTGCCAGACATTACAGTTGGTGCAGAAAGAGGATGAGAGCATCACAACAGGCATGGAAGCTGAAGTGGAACGTCCCCAGGGCGTTGTAGCGGCGGCGAGAGCGCAGGTGATGCAAGATTCGCCAACACCAAAGGCCGAGGTTAGGGCCCGCAAACAACGCTCGCCAAAGCGCCGCAAGAAGCGCCGACTAAACTCTGCGGAGACGCTCCCTTGTCTTCTTGGAAGCCCAGATGAGTCTAACACTATGGAACTGTCTGACTTGGAACCACAAGCTTCGGATGTCGCAGACCATATGAATTCGGACAGTGAAAAGATGTCATGTCGCTCGGAAGACGCATCCGCTCAGGGGCCTGCTACCCCTTCTGCGGTGGAGTCTAATGCTGCGAAAGAACAACAGATGTCACACATCAATGCCGCACAGGAAAATTTGGAGCACCCCAATAATATCAGCTGGTATGAACAGGACGACGAAATCACCGATGCGGACCATTCTACTGGTGGGGACTCGCATCCGTCCGCATCTCAAGAAACCTAATGCCGCAGGGACACGTCCGTCGGGCGACCCTCTGCGGATGTGCAAAGGGACTATCGATACGGTGACACTTTGTCATTTTAACATCATGTGGAGATGACAGCTACTCGACCCCAGGCATACAGAATAGGGACAGTGAATGTAAATACCATTAGATCGCCCGTGAAACAGCAGTTGTTTAGGGACATGATATACGCGTCGGATGTGGATATACTTATGGTGCAGGAAATTCACATTCCTGAGTTCCAGGAAGTCCATGGATACATCTCCTACACCTCGCCGCACTCGAACAACGACAGTGGAACGGCGATATTGGTACGGGACGGGATTCCGGTTCACGACCTGGCTTATCTACCTTCGGCACGAGGACTGGCGATAACTGTTAATGGAATTCGCATTCTCAATGTTTATGCCCCTTCCGGCACAGACAACAGACGGGCGCGTGCTAGATATTATTCGGAAGAGATTGTGCCCTTATTTACCGGCAGATTCGATCATTTCATTATAGGTGGTGACTTCAATTGTGTTTTAGCGCAAAAAGACCAGACTCCACATTACAATACCTGTCGTGAATTGCATGTGCTATGCCGGGATCTGGAGTTAAGCGACACCTGGGACATGATTCATAGGAACCGTGAGGGATATACTTTTTATACCAGTCACTCGCCGAGCAGACTCGATCGAATATATGTTTCGGTTGGCCTACAGGATAAGGTGGTCGACGCGGAACGATGGCCTGCGGCATTTACTGATCATCTGGCTTACATTTCTACCATATCACTCCCTAGGCAAAGTGTGTGGAGAAGCCGCGGGACATGGAAGCTCAATTCGTCACTTTTGGCGGACCCCGAATGTCGTCAGAGAGTCGAGGAGGTATGGGTCACATGTCAACGCCGTCTACCAACATATACCTCCGTGCTTCAATGGTGGCTCGAGTGTACTAAGCCGGCAACAAGAAGAGCTCTCATACAGTATGGTCGGGATAAGACGAGATGGCAACGAGACACTCTTGATTATTATTACACCATGCTTCGTGAGCTGTCCTTCCAGGTGCCGTCTGCAGAACATCATGCGGAAGTTCATCGTGTCAAGGCACAAATCCTATCGATCACGCGACGACGACTGGGTGGCATCCCAATACGGGCAAGATGTCTCGACACCATCACTGGGGAACGTACCTCGATGCACCATGTATCGCGGGAACATAAACGTTCCCGCCGGGCATTGGTAACAGTGCTCCACGGTTTAGATGGCCGTCAACTGACAACACAACAGGACATTGCAAACGAATTTTTAGAGCATTTCCGCCTCCTCTATGCCGGTACACCGACGGACCGTCTGGTGGGGGAAGAGATACTGCAACATCTGCAAACGACACTGACAGAGACGGATAAGGCAGCGCTTATGGAGTCACTCACAGAAGACGATATAAAGGTGGCACTCAAAAAAGGAGCGGCCCATAAATCACCAGGACCAGATGGGATTACGCTAGAGTTTTATCGAGAATTCGTGGACATGATGATGCCAGAGTTGGTGTCGATGTACAATGAGGCGATGCGTCCGGACATGCACCTACCGTCGGATTCTGTGACGGGCTTTCTTCTTCCCATCCCGAAGATGGCGGGGAGTCGTGGTGTTAATCAATATCGGCCTCTCACTATGCTAAACACCGACTATAAAATCTTTGCACGACTACTAGCGTCTCGTCTCAAGCTGGCGATTTCCAGGACAATATCCCCTGATCAGGCTTGCCTAGGGGTGCGAAGCAACATCTCCTCGGCGTTAAGTGAATACCGTGACGTTATCGCCCTTGCGGAAACGTGTAAAATGCGAGCAGCGATGATATCTGTGGACTTCGATCGTGCGTTCGACAGGATAAACCATGACTTCTTGGTGTCAGTCATGAGCCGAATGGCGATTCCTCCGGTTTTCATCTCCATCGTTATGAGGCTAATACGAGGGGCTACATCGAAGGTGATTGTAAACGGTCGGGAAGCGGGCTCGATTCCTATTAACAGCTCAGTCCGACAAGGGTGCCCACTCTCCATGATGCTGTTTGCGATAGCGCTTGAGCCGCTGATGTGTGTTATGAGGCGCTCACTTACTGGGATAGCGCTTAATGAGAACTCTTTCATTTGTCGCGCATATGCGGACGACCTGATCCTTCTTGTCAGATCAGGACATGAAGTTCGTCAGGCTGTTGAACATCTAGACTCTTACGGGACGGCGGCAGGCAGTGTCGTTAACATGACGAAATCCAAAATTATGCGCATTGGACGGGGTCTGGTAGACGTACCGGGACCGTTCCAGACGGTGGAATCGCTGAGATGTCTGGGGATTACATTTAATCGTTCACTACGGCGATCAGCGGCGGCGAGTTCTCGGCGGCTTCTGCAGAATGTTCGTCTGACGATACGCAACAACTCACTGAGAGCCTTTGACATGATCCGACGTGTGGCATACACCAACGTTCACATAGCGTCACGACTGCCCCATTTAGCGCAGATCCTACCAATACCGAAGGGTATCGCCGACCGCCTCATGGCTGCCTTTGGTTACAATGTTAGTACTGGGATGTTATTTAAGATCAAATATGATACGTTAACGCTACAGTTCCGGAACGGTGGCCTCAACCTCACAAACGTGCGAAACAAAGCTCTGGCGCTTTACATGCGAGCGATGATACGAAATTGGCAACAAAGAAAGCATACCATAACGTCAGCTCTGATAGAAGCACTTGTTCCGCCTTCGTACGAACCCCCTATTGCGGTGGGCAATATTTCGCCTTCTCTTGCACACATTGCTTCATTTCTTGTTGATTACAGTTATGTTCGTCTGAAAGTACCTTCGACGAGAATACCCACGACTCGGGAGATCTATAGATGCTTGATGGATCACCATGGCCGCAACATAATGGAATTCAAATACCCGTCGAGAACGTGGAACCACATTTGGTGTGCAGTGCATACTCCATTACTGTCAACAGCAGCGAGATCGATGTGGTATATTCTTATAAACCGTAAACTTGTGACCAGGAGTCGATTACATACAATTCATATGGTCGATTCTCCTCTTTGCACCAACTGTGGACTGTTAGCCACGGAAGAACATGGTTTAGTGTGTGGCGCAGCGAGGGACGTCTGGATGCTGACGCGTCGAATATTGGCCTTCCTTCGGCGCACTAACTACACAGAAATCACATCGGATGTACTTTTTCTACCGGACAAGACCTTTTTTCCGAAACAACAGACGTATGCGGTCAATTGGATCGCTGGACATGCGACGAAATATTTGTATTCGTACGATATTAAGTCCGTGATGGATTATTGGATGTATTTACAAGAACAACACGAGCTCATACGGAGTCATACGAAATACAGGACTTACTTTTCCAATTTTTTAGGAAGTGTTTTTCACAATCCACCCGACAGCTGGGGTGTCCCAGAACTGGGAAGACACCTGCAGCAGAACGACTACAGACAGTACTGCGCGGTTCGATTATATTGGCCTATAGCACACTGAGAAGAAAACTGGCCCCAACCTGTTGGCGCCAGTTATGACTGCATTATGTTAACGTGAAAAAAAAAGACACCCACACACACAACGATGGTAAACACCGAAACCGCCTCAGATAATGGTGCTTCGAATGGTCGACGCAGGAGAAATAAATACCGCCCACACTGGCAGAAATGGTCAAGATTATATGGCTTTCTGCCAGGTTTATGATGCGACACCGCGTGCTGCAGGGATTGTGATGCAGATGATAACTTCATTTTCACTCCCGCGCGTGACTAGGATTGTCATTTACTTTATTCCTGTTACAAAAACAAAAAAAAAAAAAAAAAAAAGAGGGCGGCCTTTGCGTTGATTTTATGGTTTCCAAATTGTTTTTGCTGTCTCGATACTTTTCTTATCCCTAGGACAGCACAATTGTACGAATAAAAAAAAAAAAAAAGGGGTAGCGTCTTTGATTCACAATTAAAACGTCTTCGGTCCCGGGTTCGATCCCCGCCACTGCCCAAATTTTGATAAATAATCAGCATTGGCGGCCGAAGACTTCCGGCATAAGAAGTCAGCCTCATTCTGCCAACGGCCTTGTCAAAGAGGGCGGAGGAGCAGATAGAGGTTCAGGGCACTCTCTTGTCCTAGGGGTGAGAAATTGCCCCTAAAGGCGGAAGAATCAGCAATGATCAACGACATGAGGATGCAGAAGGCAATGGAAACCACTGCATTAAAGACACGTAACGTGTATCCACAGGACATGTGGCCTGTAATTGAAGAAGTGTCATAATGATCTCTCCATTGGCAAAAGATTCCGGAATAGTCCCCCATTCGGATCTCCGGGAGGGGACTGCCAAGGGGGAGGTTACCATGAGAAAATGATTGAATAATCAACGAAAGGATAACGTTCTACGAGTCGGGGCGTGGAATGTCAGAAGCTTGAACGTGGTAGGGAAACTAGAAAATCTGGAAAGGGAAATGCAAAGGCTCAATCTAGATATAGTAGGAGTCAGTGAAGTGAAGTGGAAGGAAGACAAGGATTTATGGTCAGATGAGTATCGGGTAATATCAACAGCTGCAGAAAATGGTATAACAGGTGTAGGATTCGTTATGAATAGGAAGGTAGGGCAGAGGGTGTGTTACTGTGAACAGTTCAGTGACCGGGTATTTCAGGTATACATGTCGACGTCGCAAGCTGAAGATGAACAGATAGAGAAAGTGTATGAGGATATTGAAAGGGTAATGCAGTATGTAAAGGGGGACGAAAATCTAATAGTCATGGGCGACTGGCTCTTGGCTCTGAGCACTATGGGACTCAACTGTTGAGGTCATTAGTCCCCTAGAACTTAGAACTACTTAAACTTAACTAACCTAAGGACATCACACAACACCCAGCCATCACGAGGCACACAAAATCCCTGACCCCGCCGGGAATCGAACCCGGGAACCCGGGGTCGGGAAGCGAGAACGCTACCGCACGACTACGAGCTGCGGGCGGAAAAGCATCATCCACACAATTCCGAAGACGGCAAGAGCTGACAAGTGCGAGAATTAGCTTAACAGCTCATGCATCGAAGCTGCTTACAAGAATAATATACAGAAGAATGTAAAAGAAAATTGAGAATGCGCTAGGTGACGATCAGTTTGGCTTTAGGAAAAGTAAAGGGACGAGAGAGGCAATTCTGACGTTACGGCTAATAATGGAAGCAAGGCTAAACAAAAATTAAGACACTTTCATAGGATTTGTCGACCTTTGAAAAAGCGTTCGACAATATAAAATGGTGCAAGCTATTCGAGATCCTGAAAAAAGTAGGGGTAAGCTATAGGGAGAGACGGGTCATATACAATATGTACAACAACCAAGAGGGAATAATAAGAGTGGACGATCAAGAACGAAGTGCTCGTGTTAAGAAGGGTGTATGACAAGGCTGTAGCCTTTCGACCCTACTCTTCAATCTATACATCGAGGAAGCAATGATGGAAATAAAAGAAAGGTTCAGGAGTGGAATTAAAATACAAGGTGAAAGATTATAAATGATACGATTCGCTGACGACATTGCTATCCTGAGTGAAAGTGAAGAAGAATTAAATGATCTGCTGAACGGAACGAACAGTCTAATGAGTACACAGTATGGTTTGAGAGTAATTCGGAGAAAGACGAAGGTAATGAGAAGTAGTAGAAATGAGAACAGCGAGAAACTTAACATCAGGATTGATGGTCACGAAGTCAATGAAGTTAAGGATTTCTGCTACCTAGGCAGTAAAATAACCAATGACGGACGGGGCAAGGAGGACATCAAAAGCAGACTCGCTATGGCAATAAAGGCATTTCCGGCCAAGAGAAGTCTACTAATATCAAATACCGGCCATAATTTGAGGAAGAAATTTCTGAGGATGTACGTCTGGAGTACAGCATTGTATGGTAGTGAAACATGGACTGTGGGAAAACCGGAACAGAAGAGAATCGAAACATCTGAGATGTGGTGCTATAGACGAATGATGTAAATTAGGTGGACTGATAAGTTAAGGAATGAGGAGGTTCTACGCAGAATCGGAGAGGAAAGGAAAATGTGGAAAACACTGATAAGGAGAAGGGACAGGATGATAGGACATCTGCTAAGACATGAGGGAATGACTTCCATGGTACTAAAGGGAGCTGTAGAGGGCAAAAACTGTAGAGGAAGAGAGAGATTGGAATACGTCAAGCAAGTAATTGAGGACGTAGGTTGCAAATGCTACTCTGAGATGAAGAGGATAGCACAGGGAAGGAATTCGTGGCGGGCCGCATCAAACCAGTCAGTAGACTGATGACCAAAAAAAAAAAAATTCAACTGCAAGTAAGAACCAAACTCATCAACAAAACAACGAATGAGGTTAAGGTCGGTCACCAATGTTTTGTCTAAAGCAGGGATGGGCTATAGCGGACAGTGCTATCGACATATTGATAGTCTAATCTATCGATGGCGATGTTTGCTAAAAGTAGTGGCAACTGGGCCATGTGTAATTTCATTTAGGTGATGTGGGGTGTTGGGTGGGTGGGTGGGTGGGGCGATAAACCCCCTGGACCCCCCGTGAGTGTGCTCGTAGAGCCCATCAACAAAAGCAGAAGGTCAGTGTTTTGCTGGACCATAGATAACGGTTCCCTATCCCGATACTGCTAGCAATAGTCGTATTAGCAGTAATAGTAGTAGTTCTGTTGAACCGTAGCTCACTTTTACAGGGATACTGGATATGGCTTAAAACTGTAATTTAAGTGCAGCATAACTAACGTAACAAACGTACAGACATTTACACGATCACAGGTCTAGTTTGAGAAAGATGGGACCTATAGTCGGTCGTGGCCCTACATTAGGAACCATGCCGGTAGTTGCCTCAAGTAATTTATCGATGGCTGGTTGAAGACTGTAACCTACACCCTCTCACAAACGATACTAGTTTCTTACAAACAAGGCCACTTTATTCGGTTTGTCCCCAGTCTACAATACTACTTTACAAAGAAGTACTTTAATAAGGTAAATGGCTATCGATATGCTGTTCATTTATTTCTCAGTCCCGGTCACTACACACTCTACACACTCCATACACACATTGTTTGACACTGTTACACTACATACACATCAGGCAATGTCAGGCAATGTCAGGACCGCAGCGACGATGTCTGGTTTTGCATTTTGCTCACCGCCGTTCTGGGTTAATAGCCTGAAAAACTGATTCAACGTGCCTCTATAACAAGTGAGCTTACAAAAATGGATAAGGCGTGAGAATAATACATTGCATAGCTTTTGAAATAAATTTTTTCGGAAAAGAAAAAAGGGAAAAAGTGTAAAAGCATTATGAGAAATGATAGCTTTTATATTTCACTATTGTTATACACGGTGGCACAAAAGTCACTGGACACTGGGCTCTGATTAAAAATAAAAGAGATTGAATTTAAGCTTCATTATAAATACAAGAAATAGTTACAATTATTTTTTATGTTCAAACTGTTTTCCGTCTTCAGTAATATATCTTCGAAGTCTTTTTAGGATAAATTTACATACTCCATGGCATAGTGTGATGTCACTGTTGAAAGCAAGAAATGCGTCGTGTATGAAGTGCTTCGCAAAGGTCAGCTGTGGTATGAGGCTTTTAAGTCCTCGGCGACGCCTCTATAAGAAAAAAATCCACAGTCATGACATCTGGTGAACGCGGAGGCGGATATGCCCTCCGACCAGTCACTTTTCTTACGGAAGTTTCGTTTAAATAGTCGCGGGTAGCAGTGGCATAATGCGGTGGAGCTCCATCGTGTTGAAAATAAATTTCTTGAACGTTTTCAGCACACATATTAAGGGAAGTTATAACGGAATTTCTTTTTTTCACATTTTCGGACTTTTATCTCATTATAAAATTTGCAATTTTACGAACACAACGATTGTAAACTCACATAGGAAGTATTTTATTTTATTTTTTAAAACATAATCTACACCAGTTGAAAATGTTAAAATTTTTACATGCATTACTTCAAGATCTTATAAGATCGGTAATTTTTATATAGAAAGCTGACGATTGCAGTGTTATAAAGGTCATTTCCAGAAGAGGATGGGCACCAGGTTAACTTTCTGATGGTAAAACCATAAGAGGCAGGCTGAAAGACAAAATGATTCTCGAACTACAGCAGTATTATGGGATGGCCATTAGAAACAATACTGAGGATTTGTTGAAAATGAAGCAGGCAGTATGGGCTACCTTCTTCCACAGACTGCCAACTGATGAAAAACCAGTATACGACCTTTGCCCTCCTGGACTTGATTCATGGTGCAATTACTGCAGCGCCCAGTACTCAAAAAGTTCATACAGTCATAAACATTCCATCCAAGCAACAGTCATGGATAGCATAAAACCTACTTACAGAGACATGGCAAATCCTGAATTACTGAAGATGTGTCTGCATGGTCAGACTCAAAATCCCAACGAGTCGTTCAGTAATCTTATATGCACACGCTTACCAAAAAATGTTTTTGTTGGAATGAAGACA
The DNA here is from genome assembly GCF_021461395.2 of Schistocerca americana. Taxonomy (NCBI): domain Eukaryota; kingdom Metazoa; phylum Arthropoda; class Insecta; order Orthoptera; family Acrididae; genus Schistocerca; species Schistocerca americana. The sequence goes on along the minus strand of NC_060122.1, from coordinate 335,981,998 downwards.
CTAAAGTGGGGGGTCAGTGATGCTGCTATTGCTTTTAACGTTCAACATTGGTAGGGTGAAAGTGCTACAGCATATGGGAATTAATCCTGGAGCAAACTGCATCAGAGAACTTGAACGTATGGACAAGCTACGCATTCATAAAGCAGAGTATGCAGCACAGTTGGCCACTAAGGAGTCCAGAAAGAAGGAAAGAAAAAGGAACTTGGAAAAAGATCAAGCGGATGATAAACAGTATGCTGCAGGGTGCTTCTGAGAGACTAGAAATAAAAGAATTAAGCATATATTGAGTTACAGTCTTTTGAAACTTTAGAAGCTGTTTCTGAAAATTTACATTTCTGTTGCATTTTCCCCTAAATCTCAGAAGCCACTTCGAGTAGAGTATTCAAATTTTCAGGGAGTAATAAAATACATATCCTGAGTCTACTGAGCTAAAAGAAGAACATAATGTTATGCTTAATTAAAATTTTTAGCATAACGTACAAAAAAGTACACACAATTTTAACCGTTTAATTAAAAATATTAATTTCCGAAAGCAGTGGCAAAAATGCAATTATTGTAGTCCAGAATATACAGATTAATGCCCTGTAAAAGTTTCATCTCAATGGCTGCAGTGGTTTTTGAAATACAGGGAAGCCAAGTCTCTAAATTTAGTATTCTCGGGATAAGGCGTTCCAACTCCCGGGTAAGTTTCGTTTAAATAATCGCGGACGTCATTGGCATAATGTGGTGGGGCACCACTGTGTTGGAAATAAATTTCCTGAACGTTTTCAGCACACGTATCAAGTCCTGATACGACGTAATTTTGAAGTATATGCAAATAGGTATTTCCTGTCACTTGTCCCTCGAAAAAAATGTAGTCCAAGTATACTAGATGATATTGCCCCCCAAACACTCACATCAGGTTGATTTAGTGGTGTTTCCCACCAAAGATTTTGACTGACGGTATAACAGTATGTGCAGTTACGTCTGTTAACTTATCCGCTTAACGTAAAATCGTCATAACTCATAGTTTTATTGAATAGTTAGGATCATGTTTCTGTTGGTGAAGCATCAATTCCCAAAACTGAGGACGTGGATCTAGATCATCTCCAAGTAACCCACGTCGGAAAGGTGGAATGTAAACTTCAAACTTCTGCTTGTGTAACATTCTTTGCACCGACCTTCGTGATTAATCCAGCTCAACTGAAGTCGTCCGGTTGATTTTCGCGGATTTTGGTTCACAGCTAAGCATAATCGCAATTCATTTTCCACAGCTGTGACTGTTGTTGGGTGGCCAGATCTCGGTGCATCCATAACAAATCCATATCTGTCTCGTATCTCGTACACTATTTATCTAGACGGTGATTTGATCTAAAGTGTCCTTCCCATTGATTAACAACTGCAGTAGCACCACTTTCTTTTCTTCTTTCGTTACTATCGTAACAATTCGGACAACTAAAGCTGTAAGCACGTCTCACAAACTACACCTTCAGCCATTCCCTAATTTGATTATTGTTTGTTATGTTTGTCATTACATTGTGTACCAACTTGAAAAGGCGTAATTGTCACCATTTTGCAAGGACAACTTAACGAGTGGAATTTTTCTGTTCTACAGTGTCTTGCTGTTACGTTTGTTTTCTTTCAACCAACTGTCCAGTGACTTTTGTGCCACATTTTTTACCAAACTCCTCCTCTGTGTTATCTAAATAAGTCTCACATATGTAGAATGTATTGCTGAGAAGGTACTTTTTAACCCACTTTTTAAGTAAGTTTGAGTAATTAACTCTTCAGGCTTTCCCGGCGATCTAATGACATCTTGGGTTGTCGGGTGTTCTGCCAGGTATCAGCGTCGTACTTGCACGATATTTCGGTCACGTAGCTCGTAACCTTCATCAGGTGCGACCTGAGACTGCTCCTCGAGTGGCTTATTTATTGCAAAATTTTATTTCTTGGTAGAAAATGCTGTTTTCAGTTTTGCTAAATCAAATTGTCTTCGACGAGAACCGTCGGAGACTACTATGATATCAGCTCGAAACTTACTGACCTACCTCTAAGTTGAATACTAGGAACTGTAAGCCCAATGCGCGTGGAATTACTGTCTTCTTTGACGATCATCAGACATCAGAGAAACCCAGCGCTTTTCCATGGAGAGAACCCGTCGTCACTGACCCTGGTTCCATCCCAAGTGTTCCCTTGTCCACCTTCTTCGCTCACAACGGTGCTGGGGAGTTACTACTGTTCGTGATAGGCCAGCAGAAGCCAATCTGATCGTATGGAGGAGGTTGCGGACAACCTGTGTTGACTCAGGCGTCCTACGTTCGTCCCGAAAGGCTGCGAGCAATTCCGTAGCTTCGTCCTCGCAGTACCAAGAGCTATAATTTGTAGGCAGTGGTCACTAGCTGGCCCCTTTCATGGTGGGCGACTAGTACGGAAGAGTGTCTTGTGTCCCACGCTAGCGGTTGAATACTTGAATGACATCGCCATAGTGTTCGCCAATTCGGCGAGCAACTTCCCAGCCTAAGTTCGGAGTGACGCTTTGAGGCATGTTGACAGATTGAACAGTGTACACCGACTTACTGTCACGTTCACTGCTGGAGAGACAGCGCCCTCTATTTAATTACGCTGATAACGCAGTTACACAGGAGGCTACACACTGAATGCCAGAACCACCCGGACACTTATTGGTAACAAGATTTGGTACCTAGGACACCCTTAACTGACAGGAATAATAATTAATTTACAGACATCCACTTCAGTTGTACTAATACTTATTTGAACCATGACCGATTTGGAACGCCAACCACCACTGTGTTACTCATACCGCAACACCACCTTCACCGTACTTCAACGTCGACGTTACACGTGATGAAGGGTAACTTCCTCCAGGAATTCGCGAAATCTAAAGTCTTTCAATGGATTCCCACTGGGTGTAATCACCCCTTTCTAATCATCCGCTCTCCAGGAGAGTCGCTCTTTACAGCATCTCCTGCGTAGCTTAACACTCACTACAGAAATGTGTGGCTTACGAGGAAGTCTTTTTTCGGCCCACCACAGTCCTTTCATGTCCCAACGTAAAGCTATTCTTCTAGACGACTGCTGATAATAAGGGGTGATCAAAAAGTCTCTCCGCAGTGCCGTATGATTGTTAGCCGTGCGTGCCGTATGATTGTTCGCCTGCCTGGGTTACTTCCCTTCAAGTGGACTCTCACAACATTCAACTGTTTCGTGTATCCCAGCCAGCGTCAGCAGTATCGTTGGCGTGTGTCGTCACGTGTTGGCGTGAACGTTTAAGTTTAGTTCCTTTGTTCGTCTGTTTCTTTTTTGTCAATGTTAAAATGCTAACCATTGAATAACGTGTGTTTTTAGTTGAACAAGTGTTCAAAGCTGGCGGTAAATATACAGTTTCAGTTCGGTAAACATTTAATTCAGTTTTCCCGTAGACAACACTCCCACATCGCGATACTGTGCAAGATATGATTAACAAATTTCGAAGTACGGGTTTAGTGACAGATGCACCGAGAAGTGGTCGTCCTAGCGTTTTGTCTGAGGATAAACTACTCGGTATTTCCGATAAAATATCCACGAGTCCAAACAAGTCCTTAAGAAAACTGGCGAGGAAATCGATGTTAGTGTCGGAACGGCCCACACAGCTATAACGAAAGAATTAGAACTTTTCCTGTACAAAGTGACAGTCGTGCAAGAACTGAAAAATACTGATCGTGGCAAGAGACTGCATTATTGTCAATGGTTCAAAAATTTCGTTCAACAGAATGGAAGGGATATTCTTAATGAAACGTTTTTCATTTATGAGGCATGGTTTCATGTATCCGGGTACATGAACTCGCAAAATTCTCGTATGTGGAGTACTGCAAATCCAGTGTGTATTCAGAATGAGATTTTCACTCTGCAGCGGAGTGTGCGCTGATGTGAAACTTCCTGGCAGATTAAAACTGTGTGCCCGACCGAGACTCGAACTCGGAACCTTTGCCTTTCGCGGGCAAGTGCTATACCAACTGAGCTACCGAAGCACGACTCCCGCCCGGTACTCACAGCTTTACTTCTGCCAGTATCTCGTCTCCTACCTTCCAAACTTTACAGAAGCTCTCCTGCGAACCTTGCAGAACTAGCACTCCTGAAAGAAAGGATATAGCGGAGACATGGCTTAGCCACAGCCTGGGCGATGTTTCCAGAATGAGATTTTCACTCTGCAGCGGAGTGTGCGCTGATGTGAAACTTCCTGGCAGATTAAAACTGTGTGCCCGACCGAGACACGAACACGGGACCTTTGCTTTCGCGGGCACTTGCCAGGAAGTTTCCATTGTGTATTCATGAGAAACCACTTCATTCTTTGAAAATAGGAGTTTGGATTGCAATTTCTAGACGTCGGATTGTGGGTCCCATATTTTTCAACGAAACAATAAACGCACAACGATACTACAGTGATATTTTGTACCCGTTCATAGGAGAACTTGCGTTAAGGGAAATACTGAACTTAGTTCCAACAAGATGATGCAACAGCGCCTACAGCTCGCGTTTCAATGTCACTGCTTGCTGATGTACTTGGTGATCGCAAAATTTCACGGGGACTTTGGCCGCTACAATTCCCTGACCTAACACCACCTGACTTTTTCTTCTGGGGTGCAGCGAAAGCAACTGTCTGTAAAAACCGTCCAAAATCCATCGATGAATTCAAAACTGCAGTATCCACTTTCACTGCATCTGTTCCAGAAGAAATCTTACAGCTTGTGTTTGGAAACATGATTAGAGTAATTGAATTGTGTGTTCTACAACAGGGGGGACACTTTTAGCATTTAATGTGAAAATTTGTAAGTAAAAATGAATATTCAATAAATTAATAACTTGTATTTCACTGAGTTTCATTTCGGTATATTCACTGCGGCATACGGCACGCGCGGCTTAACAATCGTATGGCACTGCGGAGAGACTTTTTGAACAACCCGTACTTTGGAACACTCGAGTGATTCCTTTCGCCGTAAGTAATAGGTACCAAATGACTTACGGAGCACAGGAAACGCGTAACTGTGAGCATCTGTCTTGTGTAGCTCTCATGGGGAAGTCGGTAGAGCCTTAGTTCGTTTTATCAAGGATCCCGGGTTCGAGCCCTTGTCATAACAATGTGCCGTAATACGTGTGAAACTATTACGAGGATCTCTCCAAAATAAATGCACACTATATTTTTTAAATCCATATTTTATTCTACATGTTTGAAAGTTTTACAGTCTGTAGATACATCATTTAGGAACAATATTTTCATTTCTCCACATAATTTCCATCCCTCTTAACTGCCTTACGCCATCTTGGAACCAGCCCCTGTATACCCGCCCGGTAAAATTCTGGATCAACCTGTTGGAGCCGCTGTTTGGCAGCGTGCACAAGGGACTCATCGTCATCCAACCTTGTTCCACGATTGGAGTCTTTCACTTTCCTAAACAGATGATAATCACATGAAGCCAGGTCAGGACTGTAAGGCGGGTGTTTCAGTGTTGTCCATCCGGGTTTTGTGATCGCTTCCATGGAATTTTTGACTGACATGTGGACGTGCATTGTCGTGCAACAACAAAACATCCTGCTTTTGCCGATGTGGTGGAACGCGACTCAGTCGAGCTTGAAGTTTCTTCAGTGTCGTCACATATGCATCAGAATTTATGGTGGATCCACTTGGCATGATGTCCACAAGCAAGAGTCCTTCGGAATCGAAAAACACCGTAGCTATAACTTTTCGAGCATAAAGCGTGGCTTTAAATTTTTTTCTTGGATGAATTTGCATGATGCCACTACATTGATTGCCTCTTCGTCTCTGGTGAAAAATGATGGAGCTATGTTTCATCACCTGTCACAGTTCTTCCAAGAATTTCATCCCCACCACTCTCGTACTGTTCCAAAAGATCGTTGCATACCGTTTTTCTTGTTTCTTTGTGAGCCACTGTGAACATCCTGGGAACCCACCTGGCACAAACCTTTTTCAACTCCAACACTTTCAGTGTTCTGCAAATACTTCCTTCCCCTGTCCCAACGTGACGTGACAATTCGTTCACTGTGATGCGTTTGTCAGCAGTCACCAATTCGTTAACTCTTTGCATATTGTCTGGAGTGTGTGCAGTACGAGGCCTGCTGCTGCGAGGACAATCCTCAATATTGCCGTGCCCGCTATCATCACGTAACCTAATTTCCCACCGACTAACTGCACTGCGATCGACAGCAGCACCTCCATACACCTTTTCAACCTCTTCTGGATTTTTCCCACAGTCTCGTTTTCACAGCACAGGAACTCTATGACAACACGTTCCTTCTGACGAAAGTCAAGTGTAGCAGCCATCTTGAAGACATGCTGTGAGGGCGCCACTCAAGGGAACAGGTTGAACTAAGTTTGAAAACAAGCGGGAAGGATGTATCTACACACCGTAAAACTTTCACACATGCAGAATGGAAACTGTAGTTTTACAAAAACAGTATGCATTTCTTTTGGAGTGACCCTCGTATATGAGAAACCATGTTCCCGACATGTAAAAGAATGATCGGAGTTTATAGATGTATGACGGTGCTGCCATCTAGCAGTTTATTATTCCTATTATTGTTAATCTTACTGTTACTACTATTCATACTTCCGCACGTTTCATGTAATAGTTTATTTGTTCTGACTGTTTCTATTTATTCTATGAAACTACAAATATGCTCTATATGTTTGCTAATTTTAAATATAAGAAGCGAAAGCGAACTGGCAATAGAACATTGCTATAAACCCCAAACAGTTTTTTACATATAAGGAACATATTGTCCCATATAACAATTTCACGCGTAATAGAGTATGAAAACAGGCAAGACTAGGGCTCAAACCCGGGACCCTTGGTACAGTGAACTAACATTCTAATGGTTACTTCACGGGAGCTTTAGACGACCGACGCTCACAGCTGTACTTTTCCTGAGCTCTGTCGTCATGTATTGCCTATTACAAAGGGTACTAGGAAAGTTTTTCAATGCGATGGAACAGTACGTCGCATGAGGCTGATTTTGCAGTGTTCTGAGAATACTTCATACTTGCATTATAGCCGCTGTGCCAACTCTGTGGACGCAGTCGTTTACTAGCAGGATTAGTTTGAAGTGCTTACTATGGCATCGTAGTTATGAGGTAAGATTGGGGCAGTTTTGCGGTACAACTTTTAAACACAGGCCAGTGCTTTGAAGAAATGACTTTTTCACTCGATGATGTGTGTCCACATATATTCAGAAGGCACAGAGAATTCCAAAGAGAAAATTTCACTCTGGAGAACGCTGGGAGGACGGGAAGGCCACGATCATCGATTACGGAGGAAAACATTGATGCTGTGGCGAAAATTCTATACGAAGAAAGAAAAATGACCTAAAGCAGATAGAAGATACCTTAGGCCTAAATGCACCAGAAATTCTTTCGGTTCTGAGCGACCATTTGCAAGTAAAAGAGCTGTGTTCTCTCTGGGTGCCGCTTAGACTGACGGAAGAGCAGATGACACCACGTGCGACTTGGTGCCAGGAGATGTTAAAGAAGTTTTATAAGGTACAAGCTACATCTACGTGATCTAAGTATGTGAATAACACCGTGACAGGTGACGAGACTTGGCTGTGCTATTATGACGTGCCGACTAAAACTCAAAACGAAGTGTGGGTCTTTGAAGATGACGACACACCCGTAATTGTCAGAAAATTCGAGGAGGAAAGAAGAAAATGATAGCTGCTTTTTTTTCAAATCGAATGGAACTGTTGAGCGTGTTGTTTTGGACACACAGCAGGCAGTCACAGCTAAGTGAACCTGCGACCGAAATCAAGAATGGATCCTTGATTCCTCCATCACGACAACGCTCCAGGTCTCCGCCTCAAAGCCGGGCGGGGAGCAGGATAAACTTCTTGAACACCCTCCTTACAGTACAGACCTTGCTCCTTGTGACTTCGCACTATTCCCGCATGTGAAACTAAAGCTGAAAGGAGTGTAGTTCAAGTGATGAGGAACTCCTGAGGGCTCGGGACAACGAGTGTGCCTCACTCCCTACAGAAGCTTGGGAGAACTAGTTAAGTGACTGGTTGCGGAGGATGGAGGGGTGTATTCAATGTGGCACGAAATTACATTGAAAAAAATTAATTGAACAAAGGTGTATAGCAAAACTTCCCTAGCATCCTTTGCATTAACACTTTACGAACGTTCTCCTGGACGACAGCAAACAGCACAAACCTAATCGGAGTTGTGGTTGACACTCTGTCGATATACAACGTTTGGTACTGCTCTGACTCACTGTCATGTGAACGTTCGGATACCAGGTGACGTCCAGTGACTAACCCACGGTCGAAGTTACTGTTCTCTCCTGATCTACACATGCTGCTGTGGCTACTTCTCCATCGACAAAGCAATACTCCCTGTCCATTTTTATACTGGCGGATCCGCGCCTTGCGACACCTATAAGCAGTTCCACATTACATAGTAGTGTCCCGATTCTATTGATCGGACAGCGTACGTAGCGAGTCCTTGTAGTCCTGTCAAGACTCATAATCTAGGCAAACCATGCGGTTTGGAGCACACCATTTTTCAGACTGTTTTTGCTCAGCGAAAAGAGTAATGTGTGTGTTTTCAATTCTGTATTGTTTTTTTATGTAGCATTATCCTATCGTGCACGGATTGTACATGTCTAAACTTGTTGGATATAAGCAACAGAGACAAGGAGCTATTCTGGAAAAGTATGTTGACACGCATTTTTCTGATATTTTCTTCACTCTTGTGTTGGAGAGTCTGTACATTTTTCTGTTTTATAGGGTAAATATGGTAAAGTTGAAAATGAGGTATTTCGCTAGTTTCGGATGTAGATCTTGTTCGATATCTCTCATTTAGAAGTTTGTGCGATGGTTGAAAGGAAGAAACAGGGTATCACCTCCCTTAGTGAAAGAGTTCTGGAAAAATGAAATTAGTACATCGGCTTTCTCTCTGTTATCCTACGTTTCGATTCCATTTTTGTCAGCGAGTGACTGACAGTATTCTCTGGCAGATCAGCACAAAGAATTTTACTTTTAAATTCTTTCAGCACTTTGCTACTGGCTATTCTTACACTAATATTTATTTCTTTCCGTTTTCGTTCGGCAGCTAGGCTTTCACTACGTTTGACCTTTCCCTTTCGTGACATGGCACAGAGTTTTAACTTTCCATATAGAAACAATAGTGAGTATACTCTGCCATGATCTCTACACCATGATCCATATAATGTCCGTCTTTCTAGTTCAGTGCTCAGCAGATTCAACTCCCGGCACTACTAGCATTATTCTGTGATGGAACGAGATGCACTCAGTTCTGTAAGGGTACTTGAATGAGAAGTTCTGGATAACTGACAATGGTGGGAGAACGTTGTGCTGAATCAACGTCCCTTCCTTCTGCATCCAAATCATACGACTCGCAGAGGATGAGAAGTCGTCCGGTCGGCATGATACTCAGGGTTAGAACACACACACCACTCTCTCTGTCTATCTACCTCTCTCTCTCTCTTTCTCTCTCTCTCTCTCTCTCTCTCTCTCTCCCCCCTCTCTCTGTCACACACCCATACAAACACACCATTCAACAGTGCCAGTTACTACGCTAAGGCAACGAATAAATAAAACCCTCCGTAGTGAATAAAACCTGTGTATACTATTGAACGGATGAAGAGGAAGAAATAGTGGGTTGGAGCTTCGAATGTGAAGCACGCTCAGTGGCTCAAATTTTACAGCAGTTTTTCCCACAAAGAGTGGGAATGTAGGGTCAATTGTTTGTGCAGTACATAGTTTTACCTTGTTAGACATGATTCCATCTGGCAATGAGATGGATTCTTGAAATTTATGACTGCCCTGTCAATAGTGTTACTCTTAGATGCAGCCGGAGAGCCACATGTTTTTATAGAGTATTGCTAAGAGAAGAGTTATTTCGTGCTGACGTAACTTGACGAGAAGTAATAAAAGCCCCGCCAGAATGAGTGACAACTTCTCACCGTAGTGACAGACAAACTGAACCTACATCGAGTATATATTTTTAATCTCGTATGAAATGGGAAAAATAACAATTCGCAAAAGGACACGCACGATGGAGAATATTGGAACATGAAGCACAGTGAAAGCTGCTATATATGGAAAATCCTATCGTGCCGAATCGTATGGTGAATTGCACCGAAAACGCAATAAAATTTAACAGCACACATGTATTCGCGTCGATAAAGCTTCATCGTTTCCGTCTGTTGAGAGGCGCTGTAGAAGGTATCGAGATTCGGAATGTGAAGTGAGTGTACGCTGCACGGTTTTCATTGGTCTGCGATGAAGCGACGCACTCTGCAGCACAGGAGGGATTTATTCGGTTCGCCTGCTCACCGTCCTCATGAATATCTTACCCATCACGCAGGAAGGCAGGAAGCGTTCTCCATAACTCACTGACGTATTTTCGTGGAATGCACCATAATAAACCTCCTCGCTCCGTACTTTATTCAGTGTGTTTTATATTAAATAGGCTCATTTCCCTACACCCTTCAGCTGAATTGCTACAAGCCCCTTACTTGATACTGCCACAAGTTATTTTTCTTTTCTCTCTCTGTCTCTGCATCAGTGTGTGTGTATGTGTGTGTGTGTGTGTGTGTGTGTGTGTGTGTGTACGTGCTTCCTTCCTGGAACTCAAGAGGCTTTCCACTGGTTTAACCCTTTCGTGGGCAAAATTATTGAGCAGTTTTTTTAATGAATGGAGAGCAGATAGTAATTAACAGATAGGTATATTTGTCATACGGAATATCAAATATGCTCCAACTGTGAAAGTGAGGTCACACAACATGGTGGGAACTATTCTTCCCACTGCCTTTCCTTGGAGTTAAATGACAAAAACAACTTTTTCAATATGTGTCATATTTATTTGATAAATTTACTTCTATTGTTACAATGATTGTTCACAATTATTTGCCATGAAATTTTCTGAAACATGGGTCTATGCAAAGTGGTATTTGACAATATGTACAAACACAGCGAGTGCTCTTTTCCGCAGCATTGGTACCACAATGACGGCAAGTGCAGTAGGTTTCTCCTAAGCTGAATTGATGCTACCCTACAGCCACACGACGAAAATCTTCAGGTACTTTACCCTTTTTGCCAGAAAGACAGGTTTTTGTCCACGCCTTTTTCGGGATGAGAAGCCAGCAATCAATTGTCTGGCTAGATGGATCCTGTATGTGAGCTGATCATGCTGTCCACTTTCTCTTTTACTTATTTTCCATAGGATAAAACTGTTCACTGCAGCAACGTCCACCAGGAAATAAAATATTCTGTGCCACCATTTTACAGAACGTCTGCCAATAGCATACCTTTCTCGTAATTAATCAAACTTATCGACACCACCCATTATTTTGTTGTATTTTGCCGCAACTTCAGGACAAGAAATCTCTGTACTAGTACCATCCGTGTTTTTCCTTTTCACTGTTGCTGTTTCTCATGGGTCATGAATTGATGACAGGAAAGTGACTGCACGGTTATCCATCCATTTTACTGCAGAAATGGCTCCTTTCGTTTCAAACTGGAATTCTCCTCGTTCCAATTTTACGTTTTCCTTCACAAATTTGGGTAAATCAAAAGTATTTACCTTATCTATAGCTTTGAGGAAAAAATCACGAAATGTCACGCAAACAGCACTGAATGGCTCCTCTACAGAGCAACACTCAGCTATACAATATCTCTGAGCGAAGGTACAGCAAAAACGGCGGGAACTTCCGATTGGAAGCAGTACCCTATACTGTTCACTATGTGGTAGTACCGTACAGAGGTGGGAACTGCGAATCCCGCGGGACTAGGAGCGAGTTCATTGTAGTGGGAAGCATGTTTCCCACGGCTCACGAAATGGTAATGCATATCTCTCTATTACAGCCCTGAGATAACCCTTCATCTGTACACACCCTCTACATTCACCATTTACAGAAATCTGTGTTACACATTCTGATCTTGACTGAAAATCTATTAGAAGACGATAAGTTTGGTTCTAGTAAAGATGAGGGCACCAGAGGCTGTTTTACCTTTGTGCTCGATAACGGAAGCAAGACCGACAAAAAGCTTTCGATATCGTAAATGGTGCAAGGTTTTCGACAATCCGTATGTGTTATAGGTACAGATGTGTAATACACAATAAATACAAGGACTAAGAAATGTAAGAATGGAACATCAAGAATGACGTACTCAAATTAGAAAGGGTATAAGACGAGAATGTATCCAATTGCCTATAATGATCAGTTGATACATTGAAGAAGGAACAACGAAAATAAAAGGAAGATTCTGAAGTGAGATTAAAATTCAGGATGAAAGGATATCAGTGATGCGATTCGCCGATAGCATTGCTACCAGCAGTGAAAGAAAGGAAGAAATGCAAGACGTTTTAAAGGGAATGAACAGTCTAATGACTACAGAACAAGAATTGAGAGTAAACCGAGGAAAGAGAGAAGTATTGAGAATTAGCAGAGATGAGACTAGCGTTGAACTTAACATCGATCCTGGAGGCCACGAAGCAGATGAAGACAAGGAATTTTGCTACATTGTAATCAAAATAACATACGACGGACGAAGCAAGGATGACATGAAAAGTGGACTAGCATAAGCAAAGAGGGCATTCCCGGCCAATAGACGTCTACCAGGATCAAATATCAGCCCTAATCTGACGAAGAAATATCATAGAATATATGTTTAGAGCACAGTATTGTACAGAAGAGGATCATGGGTAGTGGGAAAAACGACAAAGAAGAGAATCGAAATATTTGAGATGTGGTGCTACAGAAGGAGATTGAAAAATCAGGTGAACTGATCAGAAAATGGGAGGCTAGCCTCAAAATCTACGAAGGAGGAACATGCGGAGAATTTTGACAAGAGGAATGAAAAGGATGGCAGGACATGTGTTAAATTTCAAGGAATAACTTCCATGGTGGTTCAGGGGACTGTAGAACATAAAATTGTAGGTGAAGACAGAGATTAGAATACATCCAGAAAATAATTGAGGACTAATGCAAATACTAATCTAATATGAAGAGGCCGGAGCAGGAGAGGTATTCGTGACGACCCGCATCAAATCAGATAGAAGAGAAAAAAGGATTTGCCTGCTTGCGCAATTTTCCTCTCTGCTACTGATTTCTGTACTGTTCTTGGATGTCATAATTGATGTCCTAGAAATATCTTTGTTACAATATCGTACTGTATCTATCGAATTAACTTTTAAATCACGAGCTGCGACATAGTCGCGTATATGAACAGTGATCCAACACTGTCAAATGTTTTTTATTCCAATCTTTGATCGCAATATCAATTCTACTGACGATGACCGGTTTGTCAGTAACGACCATTCCCAGATCATTTTCTACACCATGTCCTAAAGTGATCTGAGGATGGTCATTACTGACTGAAACCGGTCATCGTCAGTAGAATTGATATTGTGATCAAAGATTGGAATAAAAAACATTTAACTTTTAAATACTTCCTGTAGCATAACATTTCGAACATTTCCATTTCCCTTAATTTAGATAACCATCTTCCACTGTAACTATCGCAACACATTTCTTCTATCGTTTTAAGCGTACTGTAAAATGAAAGAAATAATAGCCATGTGCCATTAGAGGTGTTGGTAAAGCATCCTCAAACAAACGCATTGAATTTGTACCAGATTAGAAGCAACACAAACTACAACGAATTAAAAGTGAAGTACAAAAATGGTTCAAATGGCTCTGAGCGCTATGGGACTTAACATCTGAGGTTATCAGTCCCCTAGAACTTAGAACTACTTAAACCTAAATAACCTAAGGACATCACACACATCCACGCCCGAGGCAGGATTCGAACCTGCGACCGTAGCGGTCGCGCGTTTCCAGACTGTAGCGCCTAGAACAGCTCGGCCACTCCGGCCGGCAGTGAAGTACAGATAGAAGTACAGATAGAAAGTAAATCCAAGAAACAATGTGCTTCTAAATGCCAGATAGTAAGTTTCCTGTGGATGTCTAAAGAAAGTTTTCTACTTGCGAGCAACGAAAAGACATACCAGTTATAAACTATGAAGAGGAAGAGAACATGAATGTTAACGCTGACTTCTCTACTAATACGCTGAGGTCAGAGAAGTCAAGGAATATCTCCTACCGTATAGGACCACCTTTTTTCCGGCGTAGTGCAGCAACTTGATATGGCATGGACTCAAGAACTCGTTGGAAGTCCCCTGCAGAAATATTGAGCCATGCTGTCTCTTTAGACGCCCGTAATTGCAAAAGCGTAGATGGTGCAGGAAACTGTTCACGAACTGACCTCTCTATTGTGTCATATATATGGTAGATAGGATTAGTGTTGGGCGGCTGGTGCCAAAATCATTCGGACCATTGGAGGGCAGTGTGGAGGGTACAAATCATAGAGGGAGACCAAGAGATGAATACACTAAGCAGATTCAGAAGGACGTAGGTTGCAGTAAGTACAGGGAGATGAAGAAGCTTGCACAGGATAGAGTAGCATGGAGAGCTGCATCAAACCAGTCTCAGGACTGAAGACCACAACAACAACAAATGTCCAGAATGTTCGTCAAACCAGTAGCGAACAACTGTGGCTCGGTGAAATGGCCCGTTGTCATCCATATAAATTTTATCGTTGTTTGGGAACATGAAGTCCACGAATGGCCGCAGATGGTCTCCAAGTAGCCTAACCTAACCATTTCCAGTCAATGATCGGTTGAGCTGGACCACAGGACCCAGTGCGTTGAATGTAAACATAGCCCTCACCATTAATGAGTCACCACCAGCTTGCAACTTGGTTGCATTGCTTCGCGGGATCTGCGCCACACTTGAACACTACAATGAGGTCTTACCAACTGAAATTGTGACTCATCTTACGCGGCCACGGTTTCCCATTCGTCTATGGTCCAACCAATATGGTCACGAGCCCCAAGAGGTGCTGCAGGTGATGTCGTGCTGTTAACAAAGGCACTCGCGTCATCTGCCGCCGTAGCCCATTAACGCCTAATTTTTCCACGCTGTCCTAACAGGTTTGTTAGTCGTACGCCGCACATTGATTTGACTGTTGCTTGTCTGCTAGCAGTGACAACCCTAAACAAACGCCGGTTTTCTCAGTAGATAAGTGAAGGCCATCGGCCACTGCGTTGTCCGTGGTGAGAGGTAACGTCTGAAATTTTGTACTCTCGGCACTCTGAACATGGTGGATCTCTGAATACTGAATTCCCAAACGTTTTCCGAAATGGAATGTCACACTACGATTCCGCGTTCAAAGTCTTTTAACTCCCGTCGTGCGGCCATAATCACGTCGGCATCCGTGATTATACAAATGACAGCTCCACCTTGTATACGTGGCACTACAGACATCTGTATATTTGTCACCACAGTGTAAACCAAACCTTATTAGCTGAAATTGTTTTTTTAAAGCGCAACGTGCCTAGAATGAAAAAAAAATCATACTAGTTGTTTCCTATTTCTTCCTGTCTGATATCCGTGTAGTCAAAAGAAGGAAGGAAGTACGGACGATAAGGCCGGCTAGGGTGGCCGAGCGGTTCTAGGCGCTACAGTCTGGAACCGCGCGACCGCTACGGTCGCAGGTTCGAATCCTGCCTCGGGCATGGATGTGTGTAATGTCCTTAGGTTATTTAGGTTTAAGTAGTTCTAAGTTCTAGGGGACTGATGACCTCAGGAGTTAAGTCCCATAGCGATCAGAGCCATTTGAACCATTTTGAATGGACGATATGGGTTTAACGGGAAGGACGATAAAAGTTTAACGCCCCATCAATATCGAGGTTTTTAAAGAAGGAGCACAAGCTCGATATGTTTCAAGAATGGATGAGATAATCGGCCATGCCCTTTCAAAGGAACCATCCCCGCATTTGACTGCAGCAATTTACGTATGGTAATCGCAGGAACTCTAAATCTGGATGTCAGGACACAGAATTGAATCATCGTCCTCCTGAAGGCGAGTCCAATTCCCTAACCACTGCGCCACATCGTTCGGCCTACTTCCAAAGAGATCTGTGGTCCGTGCTAACCACTGAAAACCACTTATTCCAAACAAGCCCAGTTCGAGACGCAAGGTACGCGACATGGCTGTAGAATCCTGCACGGCGGAATGAACCATTTGTCTGACCTCTCAGGCACTAAACTCTTGGAGCTGTTGAGATCCTGCATGGCGTTGAGCATTATGGCGTTTCTTATTTGATTGTGACTCAAGATACGCTACAGGAATTCCACTGAAAACATCAAATAATTTTTTCATTTTTTTAAATTTATTCAGGTGACATACATTTAGTACACGAATAAAGACGAAGTTGTATTACTATACACTGGAAGACACTCGCGTGGAAATCTTCAACGGACATGGAAATATAAATGAAAAACAAAAATAAATCAATCGGGGTTCGAACACGGCGCACAAAATTAAGAAGCCACGACGTTAACGAATTTTATCAGCATTTCGATTAAGGACTTTGGTCAGTAAAAGAGGCAAACAGAACCTTGATACTACCTCTAATACTTAGACCGTCGTTTTTTCAGAAACGGTCGAGTATCTACGGATTTATTGGGTTATTTGAACCCTTTTCCACTGAGCGGGTTTTCTGGGAAATCGGGTTAAGGCACTTTCCGCGTTCTCCTCGTGAGCGATAGGCCAAGATCCTGACGCTGTCGAGTTCTGACATGAGGTATAACACGACACTGTCACAAATAACACAGAAAAGCGATTTCTGGAAGAGAAACCTGCTACGTAGTCTGTCCTTATATACAGAACACAAATGGCATTACTCCTACCTACTTAGTGCGGCTGCGTTGAATTACGAGGTGGTGGTGGTGGTTAGTGTTTAACGTCCCGTCGACAACGAGGTCATTAGAGACGGAGCGCAAGCTCGGGTTAGGGAAGGATTGGGAAGGAAATCGGCCGTGCCCTTTCAAAGGAACCATGTCGGCATTCGCCTGAAACGATTTAGGGAAATCACGGAAAACCTAAATCAGGATGGTTGGAGACGGGATTGAACCGTCGTCCTCCCGAATGCGTTGAATTACGAATTGCGTATCCAATCGTGTAGTATACTTCCTGCAATGTTGACATTAGTATCATGAAGCCTTCATGGTGCTCAATTTTAGAAGTCAACAGCCTATTTTTTGAGCATACAACTAGCCGCGCGGAGTGGCCGCGCCGTCAGAGGCGCCATGTCACTGATTGCGCGGCCCTTCCCTCCAGAGGCTCGAGTCCTCCCTCGGGCATGTGCATGGGCATGTGTGTGTGTGTGTGTGTGTGTGTGTGTGTGTGTGTGTGTGTGTGGGGTGGGGGGGGGTGTTTGTTGTCTTAGCATAAATTAGTTTAAGTAATGTGTAAGTCTAGGGACCGATAACCTCAGCAGTTTCGTCCTTTAGGGATTCACACACATTTGAACATTTGATCATACAACTTGAATGACCCATATTTAATTCAAAACGAATTTTGTGTTTAGTAATTTTTCGTGCTCTGTGATCACCATTTTGGTGCGCATATACAGGGTGTTCGGAAATTCCCGTTACAAACTTCTAGGACTTGTAGAGGTAACTGAGTGCATAAGATTTTGAATATAATCCATGTCCGGAAAGGTCATCCAACGGAGCGTAAAACTTATAGGCGCCGGCGCCTGTACTTGTGTGTTTATACAGGCTGATTCTGTGATGATGTTTTAAACTTTCAAGGATGATGGCGAAGATGAATGTATCACACTGAGGTAAGAGTCCCTGTCCGGAAACGAATGAGCCGAGTTGGAATCTAAAACCTTTCTGATACCTCTGACAGTGGAATAAATGTATCCGCACTATTGTTGCTAAGGTTGTAGGGGAGGCAACTTTCAGACGTGATAATACGGACCAAAACAAGAAAAAACGTCTGATAAACACGGCCTCTAAAATGCTTACCTTAAGAGCTATGAGCACTTATTCAATAGAGGAGTTGTGTTTCACACTAGCGAAGGTGACAAGTGCTCATACTTCCTCACGTATGCTTTCTTGATCCCATATTTTCTTCTTTTGTTCTGTATTACTACCTTTGAAAATTGCATACCCTACATTCTTAGCCACAGCCGTCTCGACACATGTATTTCACAGCCAGAGATATCAGCATGACTTTCACTTGTAACTTTCGACTCGTTCGTTTCCAAACCAGGGACCCTTACCTCAGTTTGATACATTTATCTGTCTCCTTGAAAGTTTGTAACATCATCACCCTGTATATACCTATATTTACAGGCGCCGACGCCCTGACTCTGACACTCCTTGGCGTCGTTGGATGACGTTTCCAGACTTGGGTTCCTTATTCGTAATGTTATGTACTGACTCTCCGCCGGCCGGAGTCGCCGTGCGGTTCTAGGCGCTACAGTCTGGATCGCGTGACCACTACGGTCGCAGGTTCGAATCCTGCCTCGGGCATGGATGTGTGTGGTGTCCTTAGGTTAGTTAGGTTTAAGTAGTTCTAAGTTCTAGGGGACTGATGACCACAGCAGTTAAGTCCCATAGTGCTCAGTGCCATTTGAACCATTTGAACTGACCCTCCTCTAGAAGTTCTAGAAGCTTGTAACAGGAATTTTCGAACACCCTGTACTTTAACTGTATAATTAATACTTGTCATTAGCTCGTGTATGGCAATGCGACGAATCCTCACTACATCACTCTTCTTATCCTCTAATACAATGCAAAAGAGGAAGAACGTAGGCATCCAAGTAATTCTGCTGTAGAAAATAATACATGTCTGCTGCCATTTCTGCACAAACACAGCGAATATTTGCGAAGACGAGATTCATATCGGAGAAGCAGATGAAAATTCTACAATAATTATGGTAGTATCATCTACAAGATTGTTTTCGTTCACAGTAAAGATTTCCGGCCATCCTGGTTTAAGTTTTCCGTGATTTCCCTAAATCACTCCAGGCAAATTCCGGTATGGTTCCTTTGAAAGGGCACGGCCGACTTCCTTCCCTGTCCTTCCCTAATCCGATGAGACCGATGACCTCGCTGTTTGGTCTCTTCCCCCAAACAATCCAATCCAATTTCTAAGTTCTGCGTCTCAAATGTAATATTTTGTTTCATTGTTTTGACGGCTGTCCGCAGCTCGTGGTCTCGCGGTAGCGTTGTCGCTTCCCGAGCATGGAGTCCCGTGTTATATTCCCGGCGGGTTCAGAGATTTTCACCTGCCCCGAGATGACTGGGTGTTGTTGTGTCGTCTTCATCATCATTCATCACAGTTGGAGGAAGGCAACGGCAAACCACCTCCATTAGGACCTTGCCTAGTACGGCGGTGCGGATCTCCCGCATCGTTCCCTTGCGCTCTGTCACGAACCATGGGACTTCATTTCCACATTTTGACGCCTGTTTCTTTCATCTTTGAAACGCTGTGTATCAAAACGTATATATGCCAATTCTGATGCTTATTCTTAACAGTACCGGTACATAAAGGTGTTTACTCACCACGACAGAAATTTCTACTGCAAGATGAGTCTGAAGGAGCATATGTAATTTATAATGTTAAAAGCCATGGTCGCTTAATGTGAAATAGTTTATTTTGTGACCAGTTTCGACGTAACTAGTTAACTTCAGATTTTCAGATATACAATAAACTGATAGAATAACGTTAATGTAGTAATCTGCATGATCATACAACAATTACAAACACGGAATCATATTATCTGAATAAAAACGTTACATATTTCTCAGAAATATAATTGCGCATCAGTCTCGTCGACATACTGAGGGCATGTTCCAATTATATTACTATAATTCAACCTGGTTTGCCAGATTTATAAAATTTTTATAAATCTGACAAACCAGAGTGGAACTGAATCTGAGGATGACAACCAGTTATTGTCGACACTGGTCATGAAATAATCTATTTCACATCAAGCTGTCGTTGCCTCTAATATTGTAAATTACATCCGATCGCCCCAACAACATTTGTAAATTGTCTAGAATGTTTAATGCTAGAGAATATGTAAAACAATTTAACATGCTCTGGAAATGATAAATATTTATCGTGATTTTACGTAAAGCTAACACTGTAAGAATTTTTGTCCTTCAAAACGTATTACATTACCGTATGGCCAGCGAGTATAATGATTACAGAGAGTGTTGCAAATGAAGTTTTTGATATCTGTCATCACACTAGAACGACGACAATGTCTTACCTTCTTATAATCCGATTGTAAACAAGATGAGAACATTCGGATGAAACAAGGAAAAAAACTAATTGGAAAAAAAGTGGTAAAATAAGGATCTCGGCAGAGAATTAGGTCGAACTGACATCGCAAGAATAAATTACAGCAGAAAGACGCTGGTGGACACAGTAGCAACAGATATCGGTAAATCGTAGGACAAGTTTATGCCCAAAATTTCCAGAGCTGTGACGTAAACTGGCAGACTTGTTCCAGAAGTGATCAGAGGGAGCACTAGTTATTTCAGTACCGTATTATACCATAATATCGTACGTTACACTTTCTTCTTACCGACATACCATTATACACCAGAGTATGGTTGTAATAGCAAGTTATGGAGCGAAGGGTATGTACAACATCTGCAGTATTGATTGCCACAAATGCCATCCAAACGCCTCAGCTTAGACGACTGCGACCTAACGTGTGTTCGTTTCGTTAAACTGGAGCTGGTACTAATCTGGCCGGGGGATCCATTGGTCAGGAGCGCGCTTAGAAAGCGAGAGGTTGCCCGATCGAATCCCTGTCGGACCATGGTAATTTTCAGTCTAACTTTCATACAGCCTTCATCACCTGAGAGGAGTCACTAGGAGCGACAAACGGATGCCACATTAAACTGTACGCCCTCCAACAAAGAACCTGGAACAGCAGGTAAAAGGAGGATATAAGATGAACATCGAAAAAAGCAAAAGGAGGATAATGGAATGTAGTCGAATTAAATCAGGCGATGCTGACGGAATTAGTTTAGGAAATGAGACACTTAAAGTAGTAAATGAATTTTACTATTTGGAAAGCAAAATAACTGTTGACTGTCGAAGTAGGAGGACATAAAAAGCGTTTCTGAAGAAGAGAAATTTGTTAACATCCAGTACAGATTTAAGTGTCAGGAAATCTTTTCTGAAAGTATTTGTATGGAGTGTAGCCATGTATGGAAGTCAAACTAGTTTCGACAAGAAGAGAATAGAAGCTTTTGAAATGTGGTGCTGCAAAAGAATGCTGAAGATTAGATGTACAGATCACGTACTGAATAGAATTGGGGAGAAGAGGAATTTGTGGCACAGTTTGACTACAAGAAGGGATCGGTTGGTAAGACACATTCTGTGGCATCAAGGGATCACCAATTTATTATTGGAGGCAAGCGTGGAGAGTAAAAATCGTAGAGAGAGACCAAGAGATGAATACACTAAGCAGATTCAGAAGGATGTAGGGTGCAGTAGCTATTCCGAGATGAAGAGGCCTGCACAGGATACAGTAGCCTGGAGTGCTGTATCAAATCAGTCTCTGGACTGAATACCACAACAAGAACATCAACCAAATATTCTGTATATTGTTAACATCCTTTGTCCCGAGATGTGGTTTCTTTTAAACTACTGTATTTCGTAGAGCTAATCGATTGTCGTCTGATGAGCGCCTAAAATACCGAAAACAAATATTAGTGGAACAAACTGCAGTTTGTTCGATTTTCGACCGTAAACGTTAATATTACTATCTTTTAGCTTCGTAGTGCAGCTTTTCCATTACGCTTAGCTAGTGCTGGTAGAACAAGGCATAATTTCCAAATAATAATACAAATGAGAAAGGACAACACGGAAGAAGCTACGATAAATGTGAATTTCATTTCGAATTAAAATAAAGTATTTTTTTAAATATAACAGCACAGTCATATAACAATTAAGATGGAAAGAGAAATTATGTAGTTGCCGATCCGAACGTACAATAATATTTATGGCGAAACTGGTACTAAATATGGCAATTTTAGTTACCGTAAAAGCAACGCGTCTACCACAAATGTAACCTACGTAACGTGGATAAACCTATCATTCACTTTGCAGATGCTGTGCGTAGAAACCTTTGAGGTAAAGGAGGCAGTCTGCTCGATCGTGTGTGTACGTTTGAGGTGGTCCACCGCTGATATTTCAGAGAGGTTTGTGGTTTTTCTGTGCGCTGGTACGAGTGATCTGACATTCACTTGTCAAAAACGGGCTGAAGTCTCAGCGTCGGCGTGTGTTTGACGTTTACGAGAAAATACGTTGAGGCTGACTGCAAAAACGCCTTTATAACTTTTTCGCCTCAGTGACAGCCGATGAATCGCATACGCTCCCAATAATGCAAAAACAACATTTCAAAAATATTTTTTAGATAATATACCCGGAGCAGCACTGAGACTTTTTTGCAACGGCTGTAACGCAAGCTGTGGATCAACAAAGGCAGTTATTTAAGTAAAGCAACATTAATTGAACGGAAATACGTAACGACAATAAATTATATTCCACAGCATAATCAAAGAAGAGTGCTATGACATGACAGGGCCACAAATATCATGAAAATAACAGCGCAGCCGCAAGAATCTGAAAATTGTATCACTACACTGATTGTTTGTTCTGCAGACGATTAACATAGGTAGACGTAAGAAATGAAGACTATATGACACATTCAGATATCACGCATTATGTTAAATTATAACAATAAACTGCTTTTCCAAAGTTATTCATTTTTAGCGATTCCTAATGATAATATAATTATGAAAATTACACCCGGGGTAACACGTTAAACGCAGTGCAAACGGTATAGATATTTGCAACGCTAACGTCGTCTGTTACTTCTCAGGAAATATTCTTTGTCATATTCGCAAGTTAAATCATTTTAATGCCTTAATTGGGAGTATATTAAGTTGTGAGGTATCACCTCAGTACGCATATGGACACTTCCTGAAAGGAGAAGTAAAGGTCCCACGAAGGAAGGAGGAACTAAATGAAATTTATCGGTCGAGAGGGTTTGCAATGTTATTTCAGCGATTATAAAATCAGTTTAAAATTTGCAAAGAAACTGTCAGAATGAGCACACTTAACAGTGTGATGTCACACCCTCTGTTCTGGAAGCATTTTCTGAGTGAGTTGTGAATGATCTCGTACAGCCATTGCGTCTTCTCATGAAGCAAGGTGGCCGAAAACTGTTGTAAGTAGTCCTAGATAGCACGGCTACTGGAACTGGACGAGTTGGTTCCATGAAGGTTCTATTAGCGAGGGATCTGGGGTCTTATTGGCCATGGGAGTTCCTCAACGTAACTCGTTGTCAGACAGCTCATACATACTCCTGACATATATGGACGAGCATTGTCCTGCTGAAAGATGGTACTATGATACTGCCGCATGAGGTGTGCCCGTGACGTTCCGTTGTTCCCTAAGCCTTAACTCGCTAGGTTACTTTTCTGTAACGTATACCACGAGGTGGGGTCCCTGGGACACCTACGTCAGAAATCATTTGAAATTTTTAATTTGTGCTATATAAGATTTATTTACAATTATTTAAGAGTAGTTTAAATGCTTCTAGTTTATTTTATTGGACTAAGCAAAGCCTGCAGCATTTTACTATTTATCACACAAAACCACATAATTTTGTGTGGTTCTTTTAAATAGTACACATAGATAGACTGTTAGAGTGCTGAATTTTGCATTCTGAAAAATTATAGTGTGTCTGCAGCAAATAAATTTCCGAGTAAAACGAAATTCCAGGGCCACGCGGGTTAATAAGTTAGTTTAAGTTAAATTAAGTAGTGTGTAAGACTAGGGGCCGATGACCTCAGCAGTTTGGTGCCACAGGAACTTACCATAAATTTCCAAATTACCTTAATTCGAGGGCTTAAATTTGCACATGAAAATTCCACCCAGTAGGTACAAAAAGAAAGTCTGTCAAATTCACATTCATTGCTGGGAACTACATTTTTCTTATCACCACCCAGAACAAATTCGATTTTAAAAGACTCTGTAAGCATTTCGTTGAAGAAACAGACAGATCCTCATCAAAACTTTCCTGAAGATCTTCCTCTCAATGATACTCTTGTTCGATAGCAGAACTGTGATCACTGGCTAATGTAAAGTCGTCGTCTTTTGCGTTTATTTCTTCATCTATATCACTGACACCTTCCTCCACAGACCGACTAACAATTTCATCAAACTCCTTAAAGTTAAAAATGACACATTCGTGCCAACACATTTTGAGCTATACGGTACTGTACTGAAGAAAACAGGTACGTAGTTCACGAGGCGCGGTCTAGGAGACTCCAAGACCTATCAATAACAAGTGCCAACAATAAACACAGACGGCGATAACTCAACCGGCAACAAAACATCGTATGCTTGGCTATTTAAGGAGGGTAGGGGGAGTATAGAAGCATTCGACCACAACTGGCCTTGGAGAGCGAGTTCGAAAATTTTGGCGCCATCTGAGAGACCACACCTCGTAAGTTAAGGGTTCCCTCAGTCCGTACCAGGTGTGAACTGAAGTCGTACCGATGGTAGCTCACGTCATGACGCCTAGAGTAACATATCTCCGTCTTTTCCAAACTTTCGAAGACTGGGCTCTCTCCCCAGGTTACTGCAGACTCGTCGAAGATGGTCATCCGCGCTAGTGCACAGCCGCGATTCATCGCTGAACACAGTGCAACGCTGTTCACCAGCAGTCTACGGCTGAATAATGGTGCAATGTGACACACTATGTCGCAGGGAGTCCATTACTTTTTATCGGATGTCAGGCACAGATATGAAGGGATTGCGATGTCATTGGTGCACTTTTGCGGCGATTCTTCCTTAAAATGGTCATGTATGGTCGAATGGAACCTTGATGACGAGTACGCCGTACGCCTGCCCTCAGGCTTCCATGCAGTCCGCCATTGTGCCACTGTCACACCCGAATACCTCACAAATTTGAATACTGCACGATTAGATCAGCCAGCCAAATACAGAAGCACAGTGAGCCGCCTTTCAAACTCTGCCAGGTGCCTATTAAGCTGACACTATTATGTGGCATCTCCACGTCTTTGACACTGATCACTCAACATCTGGCGCTGTTTACCCCCCTTACGTGCTCTACTAACGGCCTGGGAACAACACGAAACTCAAACAACACTAAAGCTCTCTAGTGGCCGTCCTACCCGTGACAGAATTGCAATTCTAAATATTTACATACCAGCCGGTGGTGAGTACGAGTACGAAGTTACATTGATATTTCTCAATTACTTGTGTATGCTTCGCTTTTCTCACTAGTATGTAATAGATGACACGCCCACCTCCTTCGTCTCGAATTATTTTTGACCCGTTAAGGAGATTAGCAATTCATTTTCAGCTAGTCGGGCAGTGACCAGGTGTTCATAAAAGAAAGGAAATGACGTTCTAGCAGTTCCACTAGTAAACGAGATACAGGCGTCTTCTTCTTCTTTCCCTTTTTTTCTTTTTTTTAATGGGAACTATGCTGATTTAGCGTCATAATAGCAGCTCTCGATGATACGAATTCAGTGATACGAATTCTGTGATGTCACTCCTTTTTGACAAGAAATCAAGCAGTAAAAATACGTTGAATATACACTGTGTGATCAAAAGTATCCGGGCACCCTCAAAAACATACGTTTCTCATATTAGGTGCATTGTGCTGCCACCTACTGCCAGGCACTCCAAAACATACGTTTCTCATATTAGGTGCATTGTGCTGCCACCTACTGCCAGGCACTCCATATCAGCAACCTCAGTAGTCATTAGACATCGTGATAGAGCAGAATGGGGCGCTCCGCGGAACTCACGGACTTCGAACGTGGTCAGATGATTGGGTGTGACTTGTGCCATACGACTGTACGCAGGATTTCCGTACTCCTAAATATCCACAGGTCCACTGTTTCCGATGTGATAGTGGAGACGTGAAGGGACACGTACAGCTCAAAAGTGTACAGTCAGACCTCGTCGGTTGACTGACAGAGACCGCCGACAGTTGAAGAGGGTCGTGATGTGTAATAGGCAGACATCTAACCAGACCATCACACAGGAATTCCAAACTGCATCAGGATCCACTGCAAGTACTGTGACAATAAGGCGGGAGATGAGAAAACTTGGATTTCACGGACAACCGGCTACCCATAAGCCAGCCACACATGACGCCGGTAAATGCCCAACGACGCCTCGCTTCGTGTAAGGACCGTAAACAGCGAACGATTGAACAGCGGAAAAACGTTGCGATGCAGTGCCAGGGTGTGGGTATGGCGAATGTCTGATCAACGTCATCTGCGAGCGTTCGACTTTGGTGTGGTCGTGTTTTTCATGGAGGGGGCTTGCACCCTTTGGCACTATCATATCACAGGCCTACATTGATGTTTTAAGTACCTTCTTGCTTCCCACTGTTGAAGAGCATTTCGGGGATGCCGACTGCATCTTCCAACAGGATCGAGTAGCTGTTCATAATGCACGGCCTGTGGCCGAGTGATTACACGACAGTAATATCCCTGTGATGGACTGGTCTGCACAGAGTCCTTTGGTTTTGGAACGCCGACTTTCTGCTAGACCTAACCGACCTACATCGATACCTCTCCTTAGTGCAGCACTCCGTAAAGAATGGGCTGCCATTCCCCAAGAAACTTTCCAGCAACTGATTGAACGTATGCCTGCGAGAGTGGAAGCTGTCATCAAGGTTAAGCGTGGGCCAACACTATACTGAATTCCAGCGTTGCCGATTGAGGAAGCCACGAACTTTTAAGTCATTTTCAGCAAGGTGTCCGGATACTTTTGATCACATAGTGTAGGTAGTTTTGTGCTGTTGTTGCTGCCGTTGATAGGCCCGCCACACGGAATTAAAATGGTTAACATTGTGCAGTAAAAGTCGACTTGAATCAATTAACGACTCATGCGCACAGATGCTGTGGCCACTATTGCAGATACTTTAAAGTAGATTTATAACTTGGTTCCACGAATCGTACGCTGGCTTTGGATTCACTGTGATAGCTGCGATAGCATCGGATAGCTGTAAGGGGACGTCTATTAATTATTATATGAGCTAAAAATGGAGAGAGGGTGGTGTGGGTTCCGATGGGGGGGGGCGGAGGAGGAGGTCGGAGGGGGGGGGGGGGGGAGAGTGGACAATGTTAAAGTACCCACCAGATTTTGTTGCGCCCATGAACTGAACTGCATGCTATACATGTGTGCACTCCCGGGATTCCATCATTTGAAACAAGTGTGCATGGGTGTCATGTAATATTGTGTGTAATGTAATATCTTGTATAGACACCTTTTATTAACCTGACACGTTCCACATCATTACGAAGTGTCGTATTCATGATCTATGGAACAAGTACTAATCTAATCTAATCTACTCGGGGAATTCTCTGCCCCACCGGTCGAAATCACTGCTTGTCAGTCAGTGACACGCGTATGTTGAGCGACATGCTGACAAGTAGAAATATACGTGCGAGCGACAAGTTAATCTGCATCTTCATATTTTTGTGGCGCAATGATAGCTCCACAAAATTTCGGGCGTGCAGCCGCATGAATTTCACTTCTTCTTCTGACGGTCACCCGACTCATTTGAAGATGTCTGGACGGTATACAACAGAAATATCAGAAGAAGAAGTGAAATTTATGCGGCTGCACGCCAGAAATTTTATGGCACGAGCATTTAATAGTTTGCAGAAGTAAGCTAAGCTGAAGTTCATCGAGAAGTATTCTCTTCGTCTTATACATCAAGAGATTGAAAAGATACATCATCACATGGTTCAAAGGAAAAATAATGTTGCCTTTCATCTGCAAGGTAAGTAAAGATCCGACGACATTTGATGTATATAATAAACCAATAAACGGTCTACGTTTTAGCGATCCGTCGGAACAGTTAATACTATATTTGTGGTGCCTTTTCGTCCGTATGTCTGTTTGTGCGTCTGTCTGTCTGTTTGGCCGTCCGAATACTACTTAGAACTAGCAAGTGTATAACAATATTTTCAATCACAGTTAAAAACTACTGTTCGGTGCACAGTTTTTATTACATATGATTTAATTAAATGTTTTAATCAATGTTTAAAACACACAAAAAGGTCATTTCACCTATTTTTACTCGGCTTCTGGGTGAGCCACACGGGAGGAGGAGGGTGGGTGTTCCATCAGATCTCCCCAAGAAGGGTGAGGGGTTCCAAATTTTAAAGAAAACTCTTCACATAATTAATGGTCATCCCCTAATTACCTAGGCTGCATTGTGACGATAGCGCATGGGAGTACAGTGTGTCGCTTTTAGTAAACTCAGCCTGGGGGGGTCTTTCCCCCCCCCCCCTTGAGAACCCGTGTCAGCCAACGTTTGTCGCACTTTGACCCTCCACCTGGAGGGCAGCAAACGTTGCGGTCAACGACAAGGCTGCCCGCTGCAGCTGCTGACGCCGAGAGGGTCGTGTCGTGGCGAGACCCACCGTCGCTGCCGCCTTTGTGCGGCTTCTCTGAGGGTCTCCGCAGAGGAAATACAATCAGTGCCCACTCTACAGGATTCACGTACCGCGTCTCAAAGACAGCGCCACTCGTCTGGCTTGAGGCGTTCTTCAGAAATGTGAAACCTCCTTTACTACTTTTTTACCATTTATTGCTGCTTCATCAGAACCTGTTGTCTTGAGTCGCCGTTACAGACCGTTGAGTACACAAAGTGGCACTGTTTTACATTTAATTGTGGGACAAATGTCTCATAATTCGTTTCCAACAAAATGAAATCTAATACGTAAAATCCGGCCAAATGCCAGTAGGACTCGCGCGCTGAGTGCTCTGTACAAAGTTAATTATGTACATATGTAGTTCACCCCATTCTGGGAATCAAGAACGTCAACAATTTTTGCCTGTTATCGATATCGATACTGGCAATGTATTGGTCCCAGGAATTCCAAGACCGCACCAAATTCTCTACAGTTGTTCCTCAGACTAACCCGGACATACAAAAAGGAGCGAGCAGAGGAGTTCAGTTCATACGCAGAGGGAAGGTTTAATGCAATATTTCTATTTACTTACTAAATCTTGGTTACAACCTACATTTTACGTTGATGTGCAGTTATACTGGTCTTTATGCCTTTGGCGGATGGTGACTGCAATATTATGTTCAAATGCAAAATATATTTTTATTCCGTATAATAACAGTTTCACAATTTTAGAATTCCTTACGTCACCTGTACTGTGAAACCTTACTTTTTGCCGAATTTCGTGATTACACGTCAACGGGAAACATCCTATAGGTTTTGATGGGTGCGTTTGGGAGTATCTAAATATGTGGCATAAATGACGGAATCTTTTGACTGCATTGGCTTTTCTACCCTTCCAAGGGATCATAGACTTTAGTATGTGACATAAATTTGAACTTGATACGCCAACTTGTTCCAGTGAAAAAAGGGTTTTAAAGACTGACAGACAAAGAAATGGATAAATAATGACAAAAATGTATTTTTTGTGTGATACAATTACAAATTAACAATTTTCGGAATTTTTACTTTACTTAAACTGCAAAACCTTTCTTCTTTCGAAATATCATGACCCTATGTCAACGGGGAGCATCCTATACGTTTTGATGAGTGAGTTTTCGAGTATCGAAATATGTGACGTAAGTGGCCGTATCTTTTGATTGAAGTGACTTAGAAGACTAAAGTTTTACATTTGTAAGGGACCAGGTATATATTTGTCATAAATTCAAAGGTGATACGTCCACCCAACGTTCTTAACATTCGGGCAGACAGACAGACAGACAGAAATCAAAGCGATCCTGTGACGGTTCGATGTCTAAAGATTGAGGCAGGCTTATTTATTTGTTTATTTGCTAGTCTTGTACGCGATCCTCTGCCATTCATCCGATTACGAATTAATTTTGATTGATCTGTGCTCGTACCCGGAAAGGTTTCTGTGGGAAGGAAGAACAGCCAGGGATGGGAGAGAAAAGGGGGTGACGTGGAATCTTAAGTCGGACACGTCTGGATAAATTTCAGTAACATTTGTTAGTACATAAATGACTCATTACTTCCGTAATTATTTGTATAAGAACATGGTGGAGTAACATACATCAACGACCCTCAGGTGTGTGCGTACAAGATGTGACACGCAGAAACATCCGATAACGACCGATATTAGTATCAAAACTGTAGATTTCGGGATCGATGCACTTCTTGTTGACAGGAACGTGACGTGTCATCCCTAGGAGATGGAGAGTACAGAGACAGACACATACCAGTATGTGTATGTAATGCTGAAGGAATTTCTACTAGAACTAACGGACATATCATGTGCCATCGGGAAAAATTTACTGCGACTCTATGACACCCCTAGTACCCCTACGGCTGAAAGTTTTGGGTGAAAAAGTGGAACCTAAAAACATAAATCAGGGTGCGCCTGGAGAAAGTTCAACCGAATTTGATGTATACACGACTAATTATTTTATAAAAATACTGTGCGATTGAGATACCCTCATCACCGCTAGGCTTGGGGGTGACAACGAGAAGGGGATGAAGCGTAGAAAAGTCCTAAAACGAACTATTGCTGTTTCTTTCTTGTAAAATCTGGGGGTACCTCAAAACCGTGACACGCAGTCTGTCTCTTATTTGCGCTGTGTAGCGAACTAGTTACGGTGTGAGACTGAACACTGTAGCGGGCCAAAAATTCTGCCAACGTGTTTGGAGGCAAAATAGCATGCCATACGGCTCAATAAGAATCTTTGTCAAGGAAAGTCATTTTTCTCCAAACATCAATCAGTTACTAGCAGAATAACAAGCGTTCTCAGAATTCAGGTGAAAATGTAGGGTGATGCAGGGTGAAATTCGGTATGTGTTTGTGTTCGCGAGTACGAAGGCTTGGGCAAGTAGCTAGTGTTTAATGTAAGGTACTATAAAATAAAATGCAATCCTTGAAGTAATTTTCACGTAATGCAGAACTATGCATTAGGACGAGGTGGTGAAACAAGAGTATCTCTATACATTTGACTAGCTAACACTGCATTACGAAATAGACAAGAAAGAAATATTAGAACGAAGAATGATGAGAAAAATGTTAGATCCACAAAGAAGCACACACTCATTAAAATTAAGAAACTATTATGAAACAATTCATAATATAAAACAACAGCATGAACACTAAGAAAATGAATACTGATATTTCTGTGAACGTTATACGGGATGGATCGCTGACAAAATAGAATCTTCAAGTATCTCTCGAAGAAGAAAATAAAAACTAGCTGGATCCAAGAAATAGAAGAAATATTTAGAAATGCACAACATGAAAGCGGAAAATTCAGCAAAAGACATACTTTCAGAAGGAAAGAGCTAAAATTCGGACTCCAAGCCAGGGACAGAAAGAGAAAAGGTGTAAAGTGATATGGAGAAAGAAAATGAGACATGGTGAATAAATGAAGGTATATTGGAGAAAGAAAGAACAAATTACAAGGAACTAAAATAGTTACCTGGTTCGTAGTTGGCCAAGTCGGGGTTATGATGTGGAATGAATCTTATACAATTTCGCCATCATCTATTTCCCTTCAGAGTACTAGAATTTTATTTATACTCTACCAAGTGCTCATACTGTGGTGAAACATTACGGAAAAAGTATATCTTTCGATGCAGGAATGATTCTTGTTTGGTTGCGGAAGAAGATTATCATTGCCACCCAGTACCTTAGATATGCTAGTTACGCTGAAATCCAGAAAGCCTGCGCTATACAAGTCAACCATCAAATGGCTCTAAGAGAAAACATGAAATGTGCGAAAACGCAGTCAAAGTGGTCGACTGAAAATGCAAACAACAATAAGGCTGACGGTAAAATCTTCGTTCGCGCAAGAGATTTCGAACCGTCCACTGGGATCTTCTTTAGGGTTCCCTTGATTTCCCTGCTGTCTGAAATCCTGAAGATGATTCCAGCAGAGGGGTCGAAACGTCGAGCAAGGATGAAGATTCAAGGGGAATCCCACACCACCTAATGTCTCAGAAGTTTTTACCTTCGACAACAATGGACATGAAAGCCTGCTGTCTTTCACAACAAAATGACTGATCCCACGCGACATTTACATATTACTTGAGTCCCACGAAGTTAGTGAGACGCTTATCTATTTAGCCTCGTCTCTCCGTTGCTAGCTGTCAGGTCATACATTGTGTTGATATACGTAGCTGTTCGGTGATTTTGTATTTGCATTTTACTCTTTTCCATCTCAGCAGCTCACTGGGAATGATTGTGGATCTGTGTGATGATTAATAATATTCTAATATATTTCTCTTTAGATCTGTAATGGATCAGTATGGGCTATCGTGAGAGGCTTCTATGAGACAACGAAAGCACCCTCTTTGAACGATACTATGTAACGGAGCGTAGGCAACGGTTCTGAAAATCGACAACATAGAGCAGCAGGGGATCGAGAGATGATAAATGTGTAGAGCAAACCTTTAAAAAAAATAAAAAATTCAGGCGTCTTTCACAAAGTAAAGCAAGCAAGACTGAAGAAAAATCAAGACGCTTTCACAGGACTTGCCAGCCCGGAAAAAGTTTCAATAATGTAAAATGATGTAAGATGCTACAAATTCTGACGAAAATATATGTAAGCTATAGGGAAAGATGGGTATTGTACATTACATACTAGAACCGAAAGGCAACAGTAAGAGTGGAATACCAAGAAAGAAGTGCTCGGATTAACTGTTCAGTCCATACATCGAGCAAGCAATGACATAAATAAAAGAAAGGCTCAAGAGTGAGATTAATATTCAAAGTGAAAGGATATCAGTGATAAGATTTGCTGATTACACTGCTATCCTCAGTGGAAGTTAAGAAGGTTTACAGGACCTGCTGAATGAAATGAACAGTCTAATAAGTACAGAATGTCGAGTGAGAGGAAATCGAAGAAAGATAAATATTATGAGAGGTAGAAGAAATGAGAACAGCGAGAAAATTATTATCATAACTGATCACGAATTAGATGAAGTTATGGAAATCTGCTACCTATGCAGTAAAGTAGCACATGACGGACGAAGCAAGGAGGACATGAAAAACAAACTAGCATCACAAAGAGGGCATTTCTGGCCAAGAGAAGTCTACTAGTATCAAACACAGACTTCAATTTGAGGAAGAAATTTCTGAGAATGTATGTTTGGAGCACAGCATTGTAATGTAATGAGACAAGAACTGTGAGAAAACCGGAACAGAAGACAACAGAAACATCTGAGATGTCGTGATACAGAAGAATGTTGAAAATCAGATGGACTGTTAAGGTAAGGAATGAGAAGGTTCTCTGCAGAATCGGCGAGGCAAGCAATATACGGAAAACAGTGACAAGAAGAATGGAGAGGATGATAGGGGGTCTATTACTACATCAGGGAAAAACTTCCATGGTACCAGAGGGAGCTGTAGAGGGTAAAAACTGTAGAGGAAGATAGAGATTGGGATACATCGAGCTAGTAATTGAGGACGTAGGCTACAAGTGCTACTCTGAGATAAAAATGATGGAACAGGGGAGAAATTGGCGGCGGGTTGTATCATAGCAGTCAGTAGGCTGATGACTCACAAAAACAACGGAAAAAAGATGCACTGAGCAAAGTTTTTATATATAATACGTGGTGATCAGAAACGGTCAGAATAGCTTGTAAGGGTACTGTAGGGTAGGTTGTACTGAGAAATAATGGTTAAGAAAAAAATTTAACACGTTGTGCCGTTTCAAGTTTAATTAGCACTGTCTTTAGCCGATCACATCATTGCGCGCGCTGTTTCAAGCAGTTGCACGTAGTAAAGTATTGAAATGCACTGACGTTTATCCGTCAGTGAATTACTGCTTGTTGAGAAGCTTATTACCACTTACAATGTGCCGTTTTCAGAAGTGTTGAATCTAAGCTAGGTGAGCGCAATCTACATTTGTTCGGTTTGAGGAAGGAGTTTTGCGGAGGTCACGTCACGGACAGAGATTGTATTGTTGCTGGTAGCAAGAGACAGATGAAGTACGCGCATACACGTGCTTTGTGCTTGAAGAAAGCGTGTGTCCTACAAATTTCGTCTCTCTCTTGCTTATCTAGAATTTGTCGCTGACCGCCACCATCAGCTATGACAACTCGCTACGACATTAACAGCTGAGTGCTGGGAACACTAATGGATGCTCACTGACTGTCGAAGAATGTATGAGATGGGTGCGCAGAACAAGCTTAAATTCGAGTGTCATCATTTGTCACTCCCCATGTAGTGTGGCAGGAATTGTTTTACATCGCCGTTGCAATCAAGAACAGTGTTGACAGAATTACACCTGTCTGCGATATTAAGGTTTCAGAAATATACTACAGGGAGTCTCCAGGTGATTCACTTTTTTCTCTAGCGATGATGAGTAAGCCAACTAAGTAGCGACAAGAAGTAGCGTTAATAAACTGCTCAAAATAATTAGGGAGTCTACCTTACTCCACTGAGCAATACCTGAGGACTGGGTGTGTTACCAAATTATACTTTTATCTTTCACAAAGTAAGTACACAACAAAACATCATTACATCCTCGATCGTTTACACAAAAAGAACTGAAATGTGTGACAGTCGTCGAAAACAAAGTGGAAAAAATCATTCATTCTGACATCTTGGGTGTCTTTCATTGGACTTTGAGAGCTTCAATAACGTATGTGCCCTCTGTGAGTGTTTTATCACCTGCCGGCACTTACGTTGCATGTCCATGTAAGTCTACGGAGGTCACCCTGTGGTAATCGTTCCCATTCTTCAATGAGAGCACGCGAGAGTTCTTGGCGAGTCTCTGGTGGAACAAGACGACCACGAGCACCTCTCTCAAGCATGTCACACATATGCATGATGGGCTCACCGCCGGCCATTCCATTACTTCAGTGTCCGGATTTCACAAGACAGCTCTTCTGACACCCGCTACGTATGCTGTCCCATTGGAAGGAATTCAGGGCCACCACCGTATGCAGCAGCCACCACATGATCCAACAGGACCTGTTCGATGTACTGCCTGCAGTGAAGGTGACGATGGACAAGGACAAGATTCGTACGATTTTCAACTCCGAAGCCTTCCCACAACACCACAGAACCTTGGAAATCTGTTGATTTCCTGGGCAACATTTGGCAGGTACTGCAAACTAGGGTTCTCCTCACACGAACAAGGCCATCACCTTGCGTTGGACGATATCTGGAATCGTCTGTGAATAACACGTTTCGCCAGTGATGAAGTTGCCAGTTGCGGCAGAACTGAAGGCGCGCTGCAAGATCTTAAGGTCTTTCCTCGTGACCTAGTCATTACAGTCTGATCGCACACAACAGCTCCAGCGGTTCTTCTGAGATATCGTCTTGCAGGGCTCTGGCGGTACCCGTGCAACGTCGCAACGTAGAGATTATCAGGTATCGATTTTCACTTCTGTTGTAATGCTTCGGCGACCTTAACCAATTCGCCTTATATACTGATCTATTTCCCAGTAAAGTGTCCACAACATATAGAAGACACACAGAGAGGCATCTGCATCTACAGTAACACAACAGAAAGTCCCTTCATTTTGGATCAAACAAACTGCGCTTGCAACCTGCACTGTATTAAGATGTCGATTTGCGTGTGCTTGGTTTAATACCACGTTCATTGCTGTTTACTTCCGGTTTCAGTTATCTTTCTGATGCTCATACTATTTATTATCTTCAACAATCGAATCTAACTGTCGCTTTACTATTGATTATTTTGCAACTTGCTTAAATAATGCTTCTGATCACGAAAACTGACATCGGCCGGGAAACCGGTGAACTGAGTACTTCCCTCTCCATATCCACATCCTATGACGCTATTCGCTGAGTATGATACGTTGGCCGGTACGTACCGTTGGGCCTTGCGAGACGTGTACGAAAAGAGTTTAATTTTAGTTTGTATAATACTAACGATCTGTGAGGACAACGCTCTCTGTGAATAATGTGACTGGTCGAAAGGTCGACAGATATCGTAAGAACTGAAAGCTGGTGCAAGGCTGCTATTGCCGAACTACACTTTCAACGACGTAGAGAATGTTGTCAGATGTACGATTCTTTGGAATAAATGTATATATCTTGTACTGGGTGTTCGTAATTAAACTTCCAGGTTCAAAACGTTATAGAAAGAGAACCCCTGTTCAGAATGACGTCAAATTTGAACAGCATATTATTGGCGCAGGAGCAAACGTCACGGAACAAAAAATAAAGGAAAATTCGACCAATAAATAGTGATATAACCGTCCGAATATGCACACCAACAGATGCACGGCACATGGATGTTCCTCAGTTTACGTCAGAGACGAAGCATATGACTGTATCCATGAAGGACAGCGAGCATCAATGGCCTGCAGAAGTTCCGAACCCTCAAACGTATGAGAAAATGCATTGGTCTGACGTACGCTGAGGGTCTGGAGAAAACGATTACAAAATTACAAAGGACAGGTTCTTTTGAATAGCAGTGTGGCAGAGGGAGGAAAGAGTTGATCCGACGTCTTTCGAAGA
Organism: Schistocerca americana; assembly: GCF_021461395.2. NCBI lineage: Eukaryota > Metazoa > Arthropoda > Insecta > Orthoptera > Acrididae > Schistocerca > Schistocerca americana. Next base: position 335,945,590 of record NC_060122.1, on the reverse strand, counting down.
TATGGCCACAGTATTTCAGAAGGAGTCGAACGGTGGTGTGCAAACATGCCCGAACGTCAACAGCTCGTGGTCGTGCGGTAGCGTTCTCGCTCCCGCGCCTGGGTTCGCGGGTTCGATTCCCGGCGGGGTCAGGGATTTTCTCTGCCTCGTGATGACTGGGTGTTGTGTGATGTCCTTAGGTTGGTTAGGTTTAAGTTCTAGGGGACTGATGACCATAGATGTTAAGTCCCATAGTGCTCAGAGCCATTTTTTTGAACCATGCCCGAACTTTGGACGTGCCTGCTAGCACGGTGCACAAAATACTGCGAAACACTCTGCGTTGCTATCCATACAAAACCTGCCATGTTCAGGACTTGCTTTCTGCTGACATGCCAGCTAGAAAGACGTCCGCTCTGGAATTTCTTGCTGACATGGACGTGAACCATGAATGGCCATCGAACATTCCGTGGACAGACGAATCCTATTTCAGCCTTCAGGTATATGTCAGTAAGCAGAAATGCAGAATACGTGCAACGGAAATCCGTACGCCCATCAACCGGTATCACTTCATTCTGCAAAGATTTCTGAGCGGGTTGACAGCATCGTTTATCGTAGGATGGTATTATTTCGAGGAGATGAATCATGCGGGTCCTGTTATCTGTATCGCCACTGCTAAACACCATCAGAGTCTTTTCGCGCCAACGTCATTCCAGCTCTTCAGCAGCTTGCATGCATGGGTAGGATGATTTTTATTCAAGAAAACGTTGCACAGCCAGTGAAGTGGCTGCCGCACAGACAATTAGGAAAAGCAAGAATTATCAGCCTGGCTGTCCAGATCTCTTGGTCTTTATCCGCGTGACTTCTTGCTGTGGAGTTATCTGAAAAATGTTGTGTTGAGTTCTACAATTACGAACGTAGGTTAACTGAATGAACGCGTTGCGCAACGCATTCTGAACGTGACACCGAGACACTTCGACCTGTTGTGAAACATACTGTTTCTCGATTTCAACTTGCGGCAAAAAACGGTGGACAGCATGTTGAACATGCCTTGCGTCAGTAACGACAATTAGAAACGGATGTCATTTTGATTTGCATGTGATTTTTGGTGGCAGGACAACTACAAATCGATGTCATTTTGCTTTTTATGGGGATTTTGGCCTCAGTCGTGGAAGGGATTGCCTAACAGTGACATGACTTCTTTTACAGATTTGTGCACTGCATACTGTCAGACATGTGCAGTCATGCACATTGAACGGTACGGACGGTGTAATGTGCTACTCAGACCATAGCCGTCGTCATTCGTAGCCCATATTTGCGCTAAGAAGCTTTCAATGCCATCTACTGGAAAAAAATTGTTAAATTCTTTTCTGTTTCATGACGTTTCCCCCTGCGTCAATAGCTTGCAGTTCAAATTTGACGTCATTCAGAGTTGTGGTTCCCCTTCTACAGCGATTTGAAACTGGAAGTTTAATTATGGACACACTGTATAGGGATTCTGTTGCTTAGGTTCATTTCCGCTTCAACACCTAAAGTTTGACAATGAAAATCTTTTCAAGAAAAATCAAAGATACTTCTCGATTTCATTTCCGATGGTGGGCTGCACTTGCTCTGTGCCTCGGTTTCACAGAATATATAAGAAGTGAGGTTGTCTCGGTAGGGCGGATTTGTGTCAAGTTCGGTTGCGGCTGGCAGACTGCCATGCATTGCCTTATCTATGATGCGGGACTGGCGCCAGGGAAAGAGATCGCAGATCTGGGGTGCTAGCTGTAAAGAGTGTGTGTGTGTGTGTGTGTGTGTGTGTGTGTGTGTGTGTGTGTGTGTGTGTGTGTGTGTACGTGTGTGTGTGTTTTGCTGGGTGGGTATGGGATTTGGAAGAAGAGAGGCGATCGCAATATCGTGACTGCGTGCGTGTCTATGTAACATTTTAAGATGGGGCCGGTCTTCTCCAAACCTTGCTAGACGAGCTTAAGAAAGTTTACAGTGTATCATCTTGTCGAAGTCGAGATCAGTAGAGATGGAGCACAGCTGCACAGGAATTTTAGGATGATACTCTTGTGTTGCTTTTAAAGAAACATTCGGGGATTCACCACAAGTTTTATATTTTAGCTCACATTTAGGCTGGAGCTCATGACCTAGTAGTACTTAATCTTGGACTACTGATCCAAAAGTCCCTTGTCCGATGTCAACCACTGTTCAGAATCTGAAGCCTATCATGACAATAACGGTCGAGAACACCTGGTGTAAGAAGTTATCTCCATTATGTTAACGGTCTTGTCAATAGAAAGAAAAGTGGATAGGGTACTATTTTAGTCTTGATGTGGTAAAACGCCGCTAAACGAGGGGAAGAAACAGCAGACCCAATATAAAATGTCAACCAGAAAACTGAAGTCTTAAAAATGTATCTAACAGTGCTGTAACTTTGTGACAACTTTTTCTGTACAACTTATTCAAAATTGTACAGTGTTTCAGAGTAGTCGCCATCATTGTATATAATCCGTTTCTGGTGACATGAAAGTCGTAGGATAACCTTGACAGCGCCACTGGTGGTGATAATCCGAGTGAAGCGATCTATTGCTCGACATATCTCTGTAACAGGTCTGAAGCGAATGCCATGAAGCGATACATTCAGTTCAGGAATCAAACTGAAGTTACCAGGGCTTAAGTACGAGATCGAACAAGTGAGTCACAACTTGCGCCATACGCGCCCGAGAACTGTTCTGCGAAATGATGGATGGGTCCTGCAGAAAGTGTCGCCGCTTCCTTCTCAAAGATGTCGCAGGCTGTGTTCCAAAAATGAACAGAAGTTCAAAAAGGGGTTTCCCGTCAACAGTGTCAAAGGCTTCCTCTTAATCAGCAAATGCTCTAAATGTAAGATTGCTTTCCTTCAGGCTACCTTCTAAGATAAGCCGTAGCGGAAATATTCCCTAGTGCGTTTCTCCTTTTCCCCAAAACCCAAAATGATCGTTTACAAGGTTGACTTTTACAAGTTTTTCACTCTTCTGTAAATAATCTATATCAGTATTTTGCAACCGTAACTTATAAAACTGATGGTTCGGTAATACTCCCACCTATCAGCATCTGCAGTCTATGGAATAATTTTGCCTGACTCCTACATATTGAGTTTTCGACAGAGAAGAGTGCGTGACAGGAGAAAAGACAATTCCCGAAGAATGAAGGATGAGCTAAAATTGGTCAATGCAGTAGATTATCAAGCCAGAAGAGAAGGAAGAACACATTGAAAAATATGAGTCGTTTAGATTTCATTAAAGAAATGTGGACGTCCAAAGGGATAGAACGGCTCATAAAGTTACAAAGTTGCTAGTTATTTATTCGTCACAGAGAAGAGAAGTGAAGGTGGACTGTGAGGGATTTAACAACGGTGTTTAGAAAATTAACGGTTGCGTTTACTGTCAGGTTAAGTAGACAGGGCTTAGCACGCATTTATGTTTTGGCAGCGAAAATATTAAAATAAAGGTGGCACCTCGCTAATTAAATACATCAGTTGTGCAAGCACCTATTATTAAACTTGTATGCCCTCTTTTGGCAGTTATCTGCATCCAAATTCCATTCAGAAATCGCCTTTGAAATGTTTAGAACGTTTCACATTATGAAGTTGTTTTGTAGAGCTGTATCTTGAGTGCCAGTAAATTTTCAGCAAATTTGTTTAATTTTCGAGATGACCCATCGCCATATTAGCAGTTAGAGTTAATAAACGATGAAGTTGGGGTGCAGATATCTTCCCGTCAACAGCTCAAGGCAATGGCAGTACAACAGCTCAGGGTACGAACTCTCTGATTTCGCATTTTTGTTTCAAATGGAAATAAACATTCTGCTAACACGCAGTTATGCGATGCGCGAAAGTGTAATAAGGCGAACTGTCAAGACGCCCGCATTGTTAGTTGTCCCAGGCACTAGTTTTTGTGGAAGCATTTTGATCAAATGCGAGCTTGCGTCATTTACAGCTGTGTTAGACACTCTTTTCATAGTCTTAAAAGTAAAGGAAACACGTTTCATTCGTAAATGGACTCATTCAAGCGATATTTTCTTTTACGAATATGAATTTTAATTGCGCTGTTTCCTTTTAATGTTGCTGTTTAATTTCTATCGTTTGACTTTAAATTTCCGACAGTCCAACTTGAAAAGCTCTCTGGGTGAACGTTGTTTCTAGGAAACATTGGGGACCAACAAGCAGACGAAAACATGTTTTCGGCATTTTCGGGAAGAGGACAAGGACTAAACGTCAATCTGTATTAAGAAAAATGCTCTATTACGGAAGGAGATTTTTAATATCACATATTTCTCTGCTTGGTTAGATGCAATTTACAACAAAAAGAAAGTTACATTAATGAGGTGGAATGCGTCGTAGTACTAGATCAAATACGCATTTAAAACCAGAAATACATCTGAAAATACCTTTCTCACACTGTTTAATTCACGAAAAGACTAAAATTTTCTATTGGAAAGAACTGTTTCGTGAACACGACAAATTAAAAAGAAGAGACAGTCGCATTGGGCCATCTAACAAGACGGTGCCGGCTTCAAAGAAATGTACAGACTGTCTGTAGCGCCATTTCCTATTGTTCTACTTCCATGATGTGAACCCATAGATTTTCAGCTCGGTTCATTAAGACATTCTGAGAGGCTAAACTTGAAAAGTAGAGAGCAGTATATCAACAGTGGAAATATACGTGTGTAAAAGCACCAGATTCTTCCCTACAGTTAGCTGTTTTACATATCTGCTGATTCAAATCAGCAAAAAGGAGGCAAAGTTTGGATTTTTTCTAAGACAATAAAAAGACATCCAATGGACCTGTTTGGGGATTATTATTGACCATAAGTTGAACTTTACTTTAGATTTTCAATCCCAAAAAAATGGCGCTCGTTATTATCGTTTGATCAACGGCCTGCTAGTTTGAGGTACGCTGACTGCGTGCTGTGTAACCCCATAGGGGTTATCTAGAAGCAATAACGGATAACATCAAACGATACTGCATTAAATTTATGTAAGCTTACACTTAACTTCAATGAAATAACTTTAAATTTAACAATGTGGTGAAAACTCGAACTTGGAACTCGATTTTTGGGCGTCTGTTTCACTCTTTATGGCTTTACAAAAAACAGTTAATACTAACAAATTTCATACATAATTGGGATAAGCTGCCAAAAATTTAGTGTAGTCAAAGGTAGAAGTCAATAGTTTGAACTATTTTCATTTTATGCTGCTCTCAGTTTTGGAAAGTTGTTTCTAGAGAAAAACATGTTATTATATAATTTTGATGTCGGTGAACAGATATCTGAAGTTAGATTTTCAAAATTCAAAATGGCTAATCGAATAAGATGGACCAAAAATTATGTTTTGACCAACTTTGACCAAAATTAACCACAAAATGTGTTTTCGTTACTTACGTTTAGTCTGCAATTCCAGGACCGTAGGCCTATATCAACTCTTGCCCCAGCTCGAATTCCTCCTGGAGAGCAGTTCACTAGTAACTCTTGGCGAGAAAAGCCGATCTGGCTTAGCTGGATATGCTGCCTTCGGCAGCATGCACACGTTGTTCGTCAGTGTATTCAGCGAATATGTTCGCATGGATACTCCAGTATAAATTATTTTGTGAACTTGCGTCACGGCACAAGTTTTCTACCTAAGCCGGATGTCTTCGGCTGAGAGTGTCCCACGGCAGCCGTTGCACTGCTTCAAAGAATGGGCTGTAGAAACTTCTGTAGTGCACGTATGAAAAAACTTCGCGTTCCAATATTCTAGACACATATACCTCTCAAAAAATGCAATTAAAAATCGAATTTTCGTCCATTTTGAATGATAACCTGGCCTTAAACGTAGCTAACTAAACTCTGTTACTTGAGAGAGAGGTGTATGGGAATGCCACCTTATAATGAGGTACTGAATCCTGATTACATTTCGTTGGTCTCGTGCTTAGCGGTGGGCAGCTCGGGTTTGCGTCAAACCGAGGTAACCGACCTGAAAGTTTGTGTAAACCAAGCTCAAACAGAGCTGGGGCGAAAAAAAGATAACGTATTGTGCCGTTTTCTCTTTAGCGTCTGCACAGATTACGATTCAATTCGGTTAACCAACCCGAGACACGCGATTTCCCAGTCGGTGATTACGTGCATGGTCACTAGCGTGATACGTACTATTTAGGGCGCAATTTTTGGTCTTTCAGCTTGAGATTTTGGAGACATACTTGTGACAAACCTGAAATACGCTGTATCGGGTGACTATATGGAAGCCCAAGCCTGTTCATGAGCACGATTTCATACGGCGCTACAAGCCGCATTTTGGGTCATTTGTTTTGAAATTTGGAAAATAGACTTGTGAACCACCCAAAACATGCTATATAGTTTTTGACAGCAGTCAGGCGATCGTAAGGCAGTCAAATTCTTGTTCACGTGCATGACTATGTACCTACCTACCGGCAATTATTTCGAATATTTTCACGTGAAATTTTAAAAATTGTGATATGCCCGGAATTTTCTGTAATGGTTTGTCGGACGTTTGACGATCTTGAGGTAGCTAAATGCCCCGTCACAGGTATTAATAGACGACATACTACAGCAAAGCGTCTCCTCATGATGCATAAATGGTAGCCGTGCTATAGGCCTCGAAACTAAAATACGCTCGTGAGACACCCGGAATTTGCTGTAAGGATTATGACGACGATCGGACGATCTTAAGTCAGCCAAACACCACAGCTCAAGCCTGAATGATCCTTATCGTTTCGTCACCATTTACCTCAATCAGCTTGTACTATATGTATACATTGTGTGTCAATTACTTTTACGAAAGCAGTCAACGATATTTGTTGATAGCGTTTCTAGCATACAATAGTCATTGAAGTAGCATGTAAGTTGAAGGAAAGAGACAAATCACTGTCAATACTGAAGGCAGTGAGACAGTAGTCTGATATAGGAACAGGCTGAATATGGAAGTTGTGTCTGGTTGAGCAACAATGAGTCAGCAGGAGCACAATTATGATACACAAAGCCAACGCATTTACTTCTTTTGAAAATAAAAATTTTGTAGTCGTAATTTAAAATCCGCTCAACTTCCTACTTTCACTGTTGTAAAAGATACAGTCTGGTGAATTGGAACACCTTGTACACCACTGTTCTCGTAGGCAAACACTACTGGCTATTAAAACTGCTACACCACGAAGATGACATGCTACAGACGCTAAATTTAACCGACAGGAGGAAGATGCTGTGATATACAAATGATCATCTTTTCAGAGCATTCACACAAGGTTGGCGCCGGTGGTGACACCTACAACGTGCTCACATGAGTAAAGTTTCCAACCGATTTCTCATACACAAACAGCAGTTGACCGGCGTTCCCTGGTGAAACGTAGTTGTGATGCCTCGTCTAAGGATGAGAAATGCGTACCATCACGTTTCAGACTTTGATAAAGGTCGCATTGTAGCCTATCTCAATTGCGGTTTATCGTATCGCGACATTGCTGCTCGCGTAGGTCGAGATCCAATGACTGTTAGTAGAATATGGAATCGATGGGTTCAGGAGGGTAATATGGAAAGCCGTGCTAGATCCTAACGGCCTCGTATCACTAGCAGTCGAGATGACAGGCATCTTACCTGAATGGCTGTAATGGATCGCGCAGCCACGTCTCGATCCTTGAGTCAACAGATGCAGACGTTTGCAAGACAACAACCATCTGCACGAACAGTTCGACGACGTTTGCAGCAGTATGGACTATCTGCTCGGAGAGCATTGCTGCGGTTACCCTTGACGCTGCATCACAGACAGGAGCGCCTGCGATGGTGTACTCAACGACGAACCTAGGTGCACGAATGGCAAACCGTCATTTTTTCGAATGAATCCAGGTTCTGTTTACAGCATCATGATGGTCGCATCCGTGTTTGCTACATCGCGGTGACCGCACATTGGAAGCGTGTATTCGTCATCGCCATAGTGGCGTATCACCCGGTGTGATGGAATGGGGTGCCATTGGTTACACGTGTCTGTCACCTCTTGTTAGCATTAACGGCACTTTGAACAGTGGACGTTACATTTCAGATGTGTTACGACATTTGGCTCTATCCTTCATTCGATCCCTGGGAAATCCTACATTTCAGCAGGATAATGCACGACCGCATGTTGCAGGTTCTGTACGGGCCTTTCTGGATATAGAAAACGTTCGACTGCAGCCTGGCCAGCACATTCTCCAGATCTCTCACCAATTGAAAACGTCTGGTCAATGGTGGCCGAGCAACTGGCTCGTCACAATACACCAGTCACTAATCTTGATGAACTGTGGTATCGTGTTGAAGCTGTATGGGCAGCTGTACCTGTACACGCGATCCAAGCTCTGTTTGACTCAATGTCCAGTCGTACCAAGGCCGTTATTACGGCCAGAGGTGGTTGTTCTGGGCACTGATTTCTCAGGATCTATGCACCCGAGCCCTTTGATTGTGGCACCATACACAATCTTTAACCTGGCTCCAGGGGGGTAGGGTGCCCTTCCCTATTCCTCAAATGGGGTAATTCCTGTCTGGCGCGTCCATGTCGCGGGGATGGGCATCCTACACTTCAGTACGCCGGAGTACTGGGATGGCTGAGTTCAGGCAGGGACCCAATCTCGTATGGTATAACACAGAACCGAACCCATGCCCAGAGTTACGGGTGAAGACCTTAATGGCAGCAACGGCGGAGAAGGAAAACTTCGGAACGGCGTAGCTGGCAGATGAGGCAACCCACCTTTCTGGGGATTAAATGAGAAGGGAACCACTGCCTTGTGGTGGAGGAGAAACTCCAACAGAAAACCCAACATTGAATCCTTTCTTGCGTTATGACTAGCAAGCCAGTAGGAAAGTCTTCTTATATTGCTTTCAAAACACAGACGAGCCTCGGATCGAACCACTCAGGATTTGACCCCACTGCTTCTTCAAGTACTGGTGCAAATGATGGGAGACCTGATGATATTCATCAGTACAAGAAGATGAAACCAACTGGACTAAAAAATAACCTAAATATTGGCACCATTAATATATTAACCCTCAACGGAAAAATGGAAGAAATGACAGATGTACTAACAGAGAGGAAGTTAGATATATTGGGATTAAGCGAAACAAAGTGGAAGGGAAAAGGTGAGAAGAATTTGAGAGGGGGAGGAAAACTGTACTGGAGTGGGAATAACGGGTCTGGAAGAAATGGTGTGGCAATGATGGTGAATAAGAATGCACAAAGCTGTATTGAAAATGTGAGATATATATCAGACAGGATCATAATCTTAAACCTGAGATTCCAAAAAGAAACACTAAAAGTAATCCAGATTTATGCACCTCAAGTGGCATGCAGCGAAGAAGAGAAGATGGACTTTGAAAATGTGTTAGAAAACCATATAGAGAGTGCTAATATATTGATGGGAGATTTTAATGCACGGGTAGGCAAAGACAGAAAGGGATTTGAGCAAATATTGGGATGTTTTGGATATGGAGGCAGAAATGAAGAAGGGGAAAGACTCCTGGATTTGTGCCAGAGGAATGGAAAGAAAATAGCAAACAGCTGGTTTATGAAGAGAGAAAGTCATGTCATCACCAGATACAGTTGGGATGGAAGAACGAAGAGTGTAATTGATTATATTCTAGTAGATAGAGAATGGGGAGAGAAAGTAACAAATGTGAAGGTAATTCCAAGTATGAGTGCAGATGGAGACCACAGATTACTGGTGGGACAATGGAAAATGAATCAGTGTGTGAAAAATAGAAAACAGAAGAAAGTGATGAGGATACGGGATTGGAAATTGAAGGAGACTGAATGTGCTGAGAAGTACAGAGAATTAATCACACAAAAATTTCCAAAAGAAGTTCTCTGCGATGTAGAAAAAGAATGGAGTTTATTCCAAGACACTTTAGTCGAAGCAGCACAAAAAGTATGTGGCAGAACATCTGGAAAGGAAAAAATAAGACAGACAAGTTGGTGGGATGATACCACAATCCAAGCAGTTAGAAGAGAAAATGGAGCATGGAGAAAATGGTGGAAAACCAAAAATGACGAAGACCATAAAAGATATATAGAGGAAAAGAAGAAGTGCAAAGAAATAGTGAAAACAGCAAAGAAAAAGGCATGGGAAGAGTTTACAAAAAAACTTGAAGAAGATGTGAAGAGCAATAAGAAAATGTTCTATAAAATGATGAAAAATAAAAGGAAGGCTTCTGAAGTACCAGTAAAGATGGAAACAGAGGACCGTACCATTATTGAAGATCCAGGGAATATAAAAGATCTTAGGAAAGAACATTTTAAGAAGCTGTTAAACGCTGAGGAGCAGGTACATGAGGAAACTACAAATAATGGAGAAATTGAGAGAAATTGGGAAGCAGAATTAGGACAAATTACACGGGAAAAAATGGAAAAAGCTGCGAAGAAGATGGATGGGGGGAAAGCCCCAGGACCTGATGAAGTATCAGTGGACATGATAAGAGCAGCAGGTCCAGTGGGAATGCAGTGGCTGTATAGAGTACTATCAAGCGTGTGGAGAAATAGTAAAATACCTGACGACTGGAGAACAGGAGACATCGTTCCCATCTTCAAGAAAGGCAATAAAAGACTTTGTAAAAACTAGAGAGGCATAACCCTCATGAGTCATACAGCCAAGATTTTAGAAACAATTTTACTAAATCGAATAAGTGAAAAGATAGAAAAGGAGCTGAGTGAAGAATAGCATGGGTTTAGGATAGGAAGAAGCACGATCGACCTGATATTTTCTATCCGTCAACTGATGGAAAAAAGTTGGGAGTATCACAAAAGGGTGATAATGGTTTTTATAGACAGAGAAAAGGCATATGACTCAGTTGACAGGGAAAGACTCTGGAAAGAACTGAAGAAGATAGATATAGAAGATGGATACATTAATGTTATAAAGACAATGTACAGAGGCCACAACTGTAGAATTAGAACACCACTGGGGAACTCTGAATATTTCGAAATAAGACAAGGACTTAAGCAAGGAAGTATTCTATCTCCTGCGCTTTTTAATGTTGTGATGGAGGGAACGAATAGGGCAGTTAAAGATATAGTAAAAGAAAAAGGCAAAAAGATGATTTTTGCAGATGATATGGTAATATGCGGTGATAAAGAGGTAGATGTACAGTTACAGCTTGATGTGTGGAAGGAAATAATGAAAAGGTATGGATTAAAAATAAATAAAGATAAGAGTGAAGTAGTGGTATTTGGAAGAGAGAAAGGAATCATCGGAAATATTACCTTGAATGGAGAACCCCTCAAAGTGGTAGAAAGTTTCACTTATTTAGGGAGTGAAATATCTAGGGATGGAAGAATAACTAACGAAATTAATAGGAGGTTAGAGAAGGGAGGCAATTTCTACCAAACAATAAAACACCTGATTTGGAATAATGAAGTTTCAGAAAGAGCGAAACTCCTTATGTATAAGAATTATTACATCCCTATTGTCACCTATGGTGGAGAAACATGGACAATGACAGAAAGGGACTGTAGCAGACTGCAAGCAGTGGAAACGAAATTTCTCAGAGCAGTTAAGGGAAAAACAAGAATGGACAGAGTAAGGAATGTAGAGATTAGAAAGGACCTCAAACAAGATAGTATGAGAGAAGAAATTGAAAGAAAGAGATTAAGATGGTATGGGCATGTTAAGAGGATGTATGGGCAGAGGCTCCCCAAAATTATGGAAGAACTAAAGATGGATGGGAAAAGACATAGAGGGCGCCCAAGAACACGGTGGAAAATGGGAGTGAGAATATCTGTTGAAAGGAGAGGTGTGACCTGGCAGCAAGTGGAGGAAGAAAAGTGGTGGGAGGACCGAGACAAATGGAGAGGACTCATCAGCACCCAGACCCGGCAGTAGCTGGAGCGGGATTCGGATATAGATAGATAGATATGCACCCAAATTGTGTGAAAATGTAATGACATGTCAGTTCTAGTATAATATATGTATCCAATGAATACCCGTTCATCATCTGCATTTCTTCTTGGTGTAGCAATTTTAATGGCCAATAGTGTACTTTAGAACGGTTTCAATGGTTCTTTTGAAAACAAAATCCGCTCAACGTCTTACCTTCACTGATGTAAAAGATGCGGTCTTGTGAACAGGAGCAGCTTGTGAACCACTGTCCTCATAAGCATACACTTCAGTTACAGTTTCGTCCGGCTCACACTTTGTACAAGAAGTGCTCTCGACAATCTCCGCGAAGCGAGCCAGAAGCGGCCGCTTAAACGTGCGAGGGGAAGCATTACAGGCTGTTACCTGCTGTTAGTGGCGACAGTGCGGTGGCCCCCCGAGACAAGGAGCTCGCGCTGGCGCCAGCACACTGGCCACATCCGCGCCCCCCACTGCGTGGGCCTTAATGGCTTCCTTCCGGCGCTCTAAGCAGTGCGCCCATTCGTCTTGGTTAAGGTCGGGCGTGGGCGGAAGCCAGCTGCTTGCCTCCGCGAGGGCACGGCCCGCCCTGCGCTGTGTCACGCCAGCCACCAGCACGTGCTTCCAACACGCGCGCGCTAAAGCACGGTGCAGGTGGTACACACGCCTTCCTGCACCCTCATTCTTCTTACTTTCAATTGTCTTCTGGATCCCGTGCAGAGCTGTGCTAGGAAAAGCCGCGCGGAGTAGCATACTGCACAGACTACACACTTGCTCCTACACACACATTATTCTTACATTGGTTCAAAATGGCTCTGAGCACTATGGGACTCAACTGCTGTGGTCATAAGTCCCCTAGAACTTAGAACTACTTAAACCTAACTAACCTAAGGACATCACACACATCCATGCCCGAGGCAGGATTCGAACCTGCGACCGTAGGGGTCGTGCGGTTCCAGACTGTAGCGCCTTTAACCGCTCGGCCACTCCGGCCGGCCATTCTTACATTGCTTAATACCTTAGATATTGTATATTGTCATAGAAAGAAGCGTGGTAAGAATCTGCTTGTTTCCAGACCTATTTACATTTATTAATTTTGCGCTTGACTCATTCCAGACAAGGACGGCATACCGCAGTGTAAGAAACAATATTGCGTAACTTAAAATGTTGTAAGGCGAAATAGTTTAACTTGATCTAACGCCACTCCTAACCCATGTGTTATTTCATTTCAGCCCTCCAATCCACATGTAATTTCATATACTATCATAAAAATCTGGACGACACCTATGAAAGGCCGCGCGGGATTAGCTGAGCGGTCTTAGGCGCTGCAGTCATGGACTGTGCTTCTGATCCCGGCGGAGGTTCGAGTTCTCCCACGGGCATGGGTGTGTGTGTTTGTCCTTAGGTTCAAGTGGTTCAAGTGGCTCTGAGCACTATGGGACTCAACTGCTGAGGTCATTAGTCCCCTAGAACGTAGAACTAGTTAAACTTAACTAACCTAAGGACATCACAAACATCCATGCCCGAGGCAGGATTCGAACCTGCGGCCGTAGCGGTCTTGCGGTTCCAGACTGCAGCGCCTTTAACCGCACGGCCACTTCGGCCGGCTGTCCTTAGGATAATTTAGGTTAAGTAGTGTGACCTTAGCAGTTAAGTCCCATACGATTTCACACACATTTGAACATTTGAACCTATTAAAGGACATTAATATAGCGTGAGTCCTTCTTGAACGCTTGAACTCTGGAGGGGACACTTTCAATGAACTGTCTGAAGGGCTGTGAAACACTGGCTACCTATTCTCCCTCAAGAGACGAAACGAGAGACGGTAGTGATGTAGTGATGCTACGTCGGGAACGAGTTTGACGTTCTAAGTCATCCCAGAGGTTTTCCATCGGTCAGTGCATTTCTGCAGTGTTATTGTTCAAAAATCATCATACTGCTTTATGACACGGCGCACTGAGACGCTGCCACAAACAGTCATCGTCACTGAGCTCTTCTGACTGACCCACTCTGTTGTTACTCCTACTCTGTTAAATTAGCAGCTAAATTTCCTTTACTTCCCTTCTATAGTAACAATTTTTTTTCATCAGACTATCGGTTGTTTTGAATAGTAGTGCTGCTGTCAAGATGACTCTTGTGAGACCTTAACTTTCTTGGTCGCAGTCTGACTGGAAATTTCAATCTGTAACTGCTCGTCATTCGGCGAAGTTCGAACGTTTCCTTGGGTCAGTGTCTAATTCTAATTTTAATTCTCAAACCTTCTGTGATAAATCTCACGAAGGAATCGTTTGACGACGCAGCTTTGTCTGTGCTGGGGAAAGGTCTGAATTTCGCACCGACGTCAAAGAGTTTGCCAGTCGTTGATTTTATTAGTTCTATTGAACAGGCTGTTTATAAACTACCTTCCGAGGCTGCGGAAGAGGTTAGGAGGGAAGCCTGTCGTGTGTTGACTGGGGCCCGTCCACCCAAGTGTAACATTACAGCAGCTGAGGTGGCTGCTTTACGTTCACTCAGAATGGATCCTGATATTGTTATTGACTACAAGAAGGGATCGGTTGGTAGGGCATATTCTAAGGCATCAAGCGATCCCCAGTTTAGTATTGGACGGCAGCGTGGAGAGTAAAAATCGTAGAGGGAGACCAAGGGATGAGTACACTAAACAGATTCAGAAGGATGTAGGTTGCAGTAGGTACTGGGAGATGAAGAAGCTCGCGCAGGATAGAGTAGCATGGAGAGCTGCATCAAACCAGTCTCTGGACTGAAGACCACAACATTGTTATTTTAGCTGCGGGCAAGAGAAATGCCACGGTTTTGTTGAAGAAGCACGGTTACATTCAATAGATGCAGTGTCTACTTTCTGATTCGGCTCATCGCAAAATTGGTGCTGACCCTACTAAGAGTGTTGAGAGAAAGACTAATAACCCCCTGAATAAAAGTTCTTTGTCACAGGAGACTATCAAAAGTCTTAATTCTTAGTATGCTGTACCACCTAGATTATATGGCCTCCCTAAGGTCCATAAAGAGGTTGTCCCGTTGAGGCCTATTGTTTCTAATATTGGTGCTCTGACATATTGTGTAGCTAAACATCTTGATAGTTTGTTGAGCCCACTAGTAGGTAGGTGTGAACAGCACATTAAGAACTCTGCAAATTTCTTGTGTCGATTGCAGGCATTGCGTTTGAAAGACTCTGATATTTTAATCAGTTTCGATGTGGTTTCTCTTTTCACTCTCATTCCTCTTTCTGATTAGTTGCAGCTGATTGAGGTTAAGTTTGGTGTCGAGTTGACAAATTTGTTTCGACATGTGCTGACTTCCACTTACTTTTTATTCAGTGGTCAGTACTACGAACAGGCTGATGGAGTTCCAGTGGGGAGCCCGTTGTCACCTATTGTGGCTAATCTGTGGAGGGCTTTGAGGAACGTGCACTGGAGACAGCGACATCGAAACCTGCGAGTTTCTTTTTTTTATATATAGACGATACTTTTGTTGTTTGGCCTCATGGTAGTGAGAATTTAAACCGGTTTTGGAACACCTGAATTCATTCCACCCGGATATTCAGTTCAGTATGGAGGTGGAAAAGAATGGATGCCTTCTCTTGCTTGATGTGTTGGTCAGAAGGAAGATTGGTGGTGCGTTGGGACATTCTGTTTATAGGAAGCCCACCCACACTGACTTGTATCTGCGAGCTGATAGTTGTCACCATCCAGCTCAGCGTGAAGCAGTACTTTGTACCTTGATTCACAGGGTCCACGTTATCTCAGACGCTGAAAGTTTGGCAGCTGAGCTACCACATCTCGAAGTCACCTTTCGTCAGAATGGTAACATTGAGAGGCAGATCAAAGGTGCGTTGCACTATCAGCCTTCTGTGCAACGGGTGAGTGACGATAGCAACGAAGTGGCACCTAAGTCTACGGCCTTTTTGCCTTACGCAGGAATCATTTCCAACAGGATTAGCCGTATTTTGCGGAAATACGACGTGAAATGTGTTTTTCGATCACCTTCTAAGATCAAGGCCTTGTTGGCGTCCGTAAAAGATCTTGGTTTGCGTGTCTATCGTATTCCTTGCAGTTGTGGCATGTCATATATTGGTCAGACAATCAGGACTGTGGAAGACCGGTGTATTGAAAATAAGCGTCACACACGCTTACAACAGCCGAGCAAATCCGCTATTGCACAACATTGCCTTGACACCGGTCATCCTATGGAATACAACAACACGGAGATTCTGGCTTGCACGTCCAAAAACGGCTCTGAGCACTTTCAGACTTAACTTCTGAGGTCATGAGTCCCCTAGAACTTAGAACTACTTAAACCTAACTAACCTAAGGACGTCAGACACATCCATGCCTGAGGCAGGATTCGAACCTGCGACCGTAACGGTCACGCGGTTCCAGACTGTAGCGCCTAGAACTGCTCGGCCACTCCGGCCGGCGCTTGCACGTCCAGCTATTGGCATAGTGTCATTAAGGAAGCTGTTGAAGTCAAACTATCAAGCAACCTTATAAACAAATATGGTGGATTTTGTCTAAATGCTGCTTGGAATCCGGCTCTGTGTCTCATCAAAAAACAGAGGGACAGAATTAGGGCTACCTCACCTGTTGATTAATAGACACTATCGATATTCCTGATGCTGGTTATCTTTGGTTGTGCGTTGACTTTGCGGTTACTTGTTCTGTGTGTGGTATCTTCCTTGTTTTTCCTCTGTGAACCGAGGTATTAAACTCCTTTGCACATTGATGCCTGCTTGCAGTTGTGCCTTGAGAATGGCAGGGTGTGCTCCTGTCGAAATTTCGGCGGTAGTCGACGACGTCACCCGGCAGCAAACCCGTAAATTATTTGAAGATGACTCTTGGATATACTGTTATTTATATTTATATTTCACTATGCTGGCACTGATCTTGTGTTTAGCATTTGACGATGGCTCCAGTAAATTAGGACGTGTTTTTACAAAACAGATCTGAAGATGGTCATTATAGACTGAATCCGGTAGTATAGCTACAAAAAAAATTTAAGCCATAGACGTGAAGTAAAGGAAATTTGTTCTATATTCGGGTTACTTGTGGAATCTACACAGTTTCCTCTCTCCTATTATTTTGGCAAGTCGGCCTCTCATGACATACACTAGTCAAGTCCCCTTTACATACGCTTGTCCGGATACTTTCGATCAGAGAGTGTATGCCATATCTACAATTGTCTTTTACAAAATTAATCAATTTATAATTTACATCCCACTGCTAATTTGTAAGCAGTTAATGGATAAATATTTTAGTTAAAGAATTATTTATTCTATATTCGGGTCACTTGTGGAATCTACACAGTTTCCTCTCTCCTATTATTCTGGCAAGTCGGCCTCATAATTTGTGAAAACCACGTGCACTGACAAAGTTCGATTGCGCTAATAATTTTCTGCTTTAGATTAAAGTGCGTTATACTGGCAATCCTCAAACGCCCAGGTAGCTGCGCACTTCAGCATGGTCCGCCCAGCACGGGATAGAATCCGGCCGGCAAATTAGCGACTACGGCCGAACAGCCAGCCGGCCTGGATGTGGTTTTTAGGCGGTTTCTCACATCCGACTTGGTAGATGCCGGATCGTACTTACGTCCCACCTCAGTTACACAATTCACAAACATCCAGAAAAAGTCATTTATTTTCTTTTGGAGCTTCTATGAGGGTGACTATTTTGTGCGATACGCGTTTCGCTTCTTTTTATTTGCGATGCTTCTTCAGAGGCCGGTAGCCAACGGCCTTGCCGCTGTTGTAACACCAGTTCCCGTCAGATCACCGAAGTTAAATGGTACGATATGTACGAAATTGCAGTGCCTGGGCTACTCTGATTACGATGACTACCAACAGGCTCTGTGGCGACTACAGCGCTGTCGGGCTCAGCGAGCACTTGGGATGGGTCACCGACCGCCTCGGTCAGCCGAGCGCTGTTGGGCCTTGTGAGGCCAATTGAGGAGCTTATGATGTCCAGAAATGTATGCTTTTCATGCTAGAGACTATTTATTCAGTCATACATTGTGTCCATTATAATTATCCGGGCTGCTATACCGTGGTCGGTTGGAGAATTCTGTGTCAATTCCCAACGTTTCGTCTTCGACTGCGGGAGACATCTTCAAGGGGGTCCGTAGCTCGATGGAAAGCCCAGCACACCTACTGGCTCGCTACTGACTGACTCAGTAGCGAGCCAGTGGGTGTACTGGGCTTTATATCGAGCTACAGACCCCCTTGAAGATGTCTCCCGCAGTCGAAGACGAAACGTTGGGAATTGACAAAGAAATCACCAACCGACCACGGCTTAACAGCCCGGATAATTATAATGGACATGATATTTCCGGCCGTGAAAGTCTACATTTTAGTATCAGGCACACATTGTTACAGAGACTGCGGTCTAACACGCGCTATACCACAGTTACAGCAGCCAGGCTGCATCCGAACAGTGTTAAATGCAACGAGAATACGTAGCTCTATAGTGTATACACATCTGGAATGGACTCTGCACACACGATACTTCTGAGGTGGCGCCATAACCAGAAATCGCACGGATTGAGACCGGAGATCGAACAGAGCACGATCAATCGACCAGGGAAGACACGACTGAGATGCGTATGGAAATTAACGACCAAGTGGGCTGGAGCACCCTCATGTAGCAGCCACGTGAACTTTCGAATCA
The DNA here is from genome assembly GCF_021461395.2 of Schistocerca americana. Classification (NCBI taxonomy): domain Eukaryota; kingdom Metazoa; phylum Arthropoda; class Insecta; order Orthoptera; family Acrididae; genus Schistocerca; species Schistocerca americana. The sequence goes on along the minus strand of NC_060122.1, from coordinate 335,927,073 downwards.
TCAGTAGCATGTCTTCCAGCAGTGGAGACAAAGTCACCCGCAAGAAATGCCGAAAGTTCCGGCCTGTTAGGCAACGTGGGACGAAGACTGGTCCCAAAATAAGGTCGCCAATTATCCAGGCCCATACATTCCGGCTGCTCGGAAGCTGATGATTCGCTGTCACTGTGCCATGGGGGTTCTGCATACTGTCCCACAGAAGACTGTTATGAAAGTTGAAGATACCTCTCCTCGTAAAAGGTGGTCTCATCTGTGAATAGGATGGATGATACCGATCCCGGAAGCGAATTAGCCTGAAGAAGAATCCAGCGATAAAACTAATGTGCAAAGTCGGTTGTTAGTAAGCCCTGCACACGCCGTAAGTGATAACGGTGGGCGCAATTGTCACAGAGAATGTTCCACATGGTCGTCTGGCTTACCCTATACTGGTGGGCCAACTACCTGGTACTGGCACAGTGTTAATCACATTTTCCTCCAAGTCTGAACATGTCGGGTACGTCCATCTGATTTCCTCCTTCCTGAAACGACCCTGTCCCAGAGAAACGGCGAAAGTCTGTTGCAATCATTGAATTCTGTGGTTGTTGTCCACTGGGATAAGTCTTCTGATACAACCTTGCAGTTCGCTGCCGTTGCCATTTGCCTTTCCGTAAGTTATCATCATGTCGGCAAGCTCTCGATTCGAATACGCAACCGTTCTGTATAACGCTGTATCAACACCCATTAAAAGGTGAGTCAGCAACAGACGTGAATGGGACACATCATTACCAATTACTGTTACAGGAGAGGGCTCTAGGGCATGACGGATGAGGAACGGCCCCACCCTCTAGGAGGAAACCTTGCAAACTATAACTGTAGCGGCATGGTAGAGAGATCGCAGTCTCTGTAACGAAGTATGATTGAATAAATGGTCTCTAGCATGAAAACCAAACATTTCCGGACATAAGTTCATTAGACCTTTTTTGTTCCGTATCCTCTCATCGATCAATCCCTAGAGTTGGTATGCGGTGGAAAAAAAATCACCCTCTCTAGCATGAAAACCAAATATTTCTGGACATAAGTTCAGTAGACCTTTTTTCATCCGTATCCTCTCATCGATCAATCCCTAGAGTTGGTAAGTGGTGGAAAAAAAAGTCATCCTGTATAATAAAATAATTCCAAACAGAAAAACTGAGTTTCTAGAAAATTCTTGGCGAGCTTTTTTATATATATTAGTGATTGCCAATACTTACACCATGTAAAATAGAATGTATCACCTACATCTTCTTCGGTATTTAGGCTTATTATCTGTGCCTAGTGTTAACCTAGATTTAGTCAAATGGCTCTGAGCACTATGGGACTCAACTTCTGAGGTCATTAGTCCCCTAGAACTTAGAACTAGTTAAACCTAACTAACCTAAGGACATCACACACATCCATGCCCGAGGCAGGATTCGAACCTGCGACCGTAGTAGTCGCGCGGTTCCTGACTGAGCGCCTAGAACCGCTAGACCACCGCGGCCGGCTAGATTTAGTCGTTTTCCTGTTCTCTTGTATCACTGTTTAAAATATAGTACCTTTGTAGGTTTACATTTTGTGAAAACCGTTCTACACGCATCTTTAATAGCTCTTAAGTACGAAGTAACAGTCAGTTCCTCGCACGCTTTAGTAGTGCGTAGTGCGTAGTTATTACGTAAAGTTTAGTGTCACTCATCATATTTCCTAGTGACCTCGTGCTAAGTGATCATCGAATAATATTGGTGCAGTCAGTGAATGTTTAGCATTCAAACATCAGGACTTCCGGTGTGCAGTGGACGCTGACAAAAATGGTCCAAATGGCTCTGAGCACTATGGGACTTAACTTCTGAGGTCATCAGTCCCCTAGAACTTAGAACTACTTAAACCTAACTAACCTAAGGACATCACACACAACCATGCCTGAGGCAGGATTCGATCCTGCGACCAGAGCGGTCGCGCGGTTCCAGACTGTAGCGCCTAGAACCGCTTGGCCACTCCGGCCGGCGAACGCTGACATTTAACGTAATTATTTGTATACATTCACGTACGAGAGTTGTCCAGAAAGTAAGTTCTGATCGCTCACTAAATGGAAACCACAGTGAAAAATCAAACATTTTGTTTTCAAGCATTAGCTACACTTTCCAGATACTTCTTTATATTAGGTGCATTCAAGTTCTAAGGCCTCCGATTTTTTTTCTCCAGACTGGAAAGAGATAGAAACATTCGCTTTTTTTAAAAAAAATGAGGCCGCGTTCATTGCCAATACATCCCAGAAATGGGAGCACCCTACGGCAGATGGAATTTTACAGCCAACAGCGAGAATGAGAACTGTTTTAAATACTTAAAATGGCGACGTTTTCCTTACTTGAACAGTGTGCAATCATTCGTTTTCTGAATTTGCGTGGTGTGAAACCAATTGAAATTCATCGACTGTTGAAGAAGACATGTGGTGATGGAGTTATGGATGTGTCGAAAGTGCGTTCGTGGGTGCGACAGTTTAATGAAGGCAGAACATCGTGTGACAACAAACCGAAACAACGTCTGGCTCGCACAAGCCGGTCTGACGACATGATCGAGAAAGTGGAGAGAATTGTTTTGGGGATCGCCGAATGACTGTTGAACAGATCGCCTCCAGAGTTAGCATTTCTGTGGGTTCTGTGTACACAATCCTGCATGACGACCTGAAAATGCGAAAAGTGTCATCCAGGTGGGTGCCACAAATGCTGACGGACGACCACATGGCTGCCTGTGTAGCATGTTGCCAAGCAATGTTGACGCACAGCGACAGCATGAATGGGACTTTCTTTTCGTCGGTTGTGGCAATGGATGAGACGTGGATGCCATTTTTCAATCCAGAAACAAAGCGCCAGTCAGCTCAATGGAAGCACACAGATTCACCGCCACCAAAAAAATTTCGGGTAACCGCCAGTGCTGAAAAAATGATGGTGTCCATGTTCTGGGACAGCGAGGGCGTAATCCTTACTCATTGCGTTCCAAAGGGCACTACGGTAACAGGTGCATCCTACGATAATGTTTTGAAGAACAAATTCCTTCCTGCACTGCAACAAAAACGTCCGGGAAGGGCTGCACGTGTGCTGTTTCACCAAGACAACGCACCCGCACATCGAGCTAACGTTACGCAACAGTTTCTTCGTGATAACAACTTTGAAGTGATTCCTCATGCTCCCTACTCACCTGACCTGGCTCCTAGTGACTTTTGGCTTTGTCCAACAATGAAAGACACTCTCCGTGGCCGCACATTCACCAGCCGTGCTGCTATTGAATCAGCGATTTTCCAGTGGTCAAAACAGACTCCTAAAGAAGCCTTCGCCGCTGCCATGGAATCATGACGTCAGCGTTTTGAAAAACGTGTACGTCTGCAGGGCGATTACGTCGAGAAGTAACGCCAGTTTCATCGATTTCGGGTGAGTAGTTAATTAGAAAAAAAATCGGAGGCCTTAGAACTTGAATGCACCTCGTATAGTGGCTGTTCCTGCTTATACATTTGTCGTAGCGCTATACCAACTTTCCAATATCCTCGTCACAGAAGGCAGCCTCCAGTGCTCTCCGCCAATTCTCCACGCTGGCCTACAGCTCGTTGTCTGTACCAAATTGTTGTCTTCATAGCCAGCGGTTCATGAGAACAGAGATGAAACTCAGAGGGAGACATTACGGGCTGTATTTTGGGTAATCAAACATTTCCAATTGAAAACGATGCAGGAGCATCTGCATTGCCCCTGCAGAATGCGGCTGAGAATTGTCTCGAAGAAGAAAATGCACGACAGTTATGTAATGCTGGCTACGAAATTTCTCACCACGCCCTCGTACTTGGCGGGAGACATTTGCTCTAGGTATCTATGTGCTCCTTGTGTGCTCAGAACTAAAACGAGCGACGTGACGCGACCGACGGGCATACTAGAGACACTGGCCAGCACACCTGTGTAAAACTTCATCGGATTTTCACTGTGATTTCCATTTAACGAACGATCGGAACTTACTTTCTGGACAGCCCTCGTATACGGAACAGCTAGCGTGTCTAGACCACAATGAGTATTATTGCCACTTATATGCGAGTTTACTGTTCTATGAGGTCAATTACATGAAAATGAATATACAGCAGATTATCTTCGTGACGGACTATGATAATAAACATATCCAGACTTAAAAACTACTCCAGTGATGTAGCGCAAATTATTTTAAAGGTCATTCGAAGATCCTTCCAGTCGACTAGTGGACTTCAAGATGAAGAGGGTGATCGAGAACACGTTGGCTGCTTTATAAGCTTAAAACTAACGTTTGTTCGAATTGCGTAAATTCAGAAGAGTGCGTAGCCGTAGCGTATTACGTATATTGCTTGTCACGCGCCTCTCTGTGTTGGGAAGTATTTTTTGAGTCAACGCTTCCCTCCGTGGCAATGGACAGTGTTCCACAAGATGATCTTATTACCGAAGAAGGAATCGTCCCTCATCTGAAAGCAGTGCATGAAACTGAAGATTTATTTTTTAGAATAAATGACAGATGCCAGCCATGGCACGAGCTGTCGACCCACTGCAAGGCTTCGTAGATTTCTTCATAGTCTTCTGGCGTTGCAACCTTCTAAAACACTACAGCACCGCGAACACATCGTGGAAATTATGGTGATACATTTACGCAGTATGTTCTTTTTTTGCAGCTGCACGTAATTTACGTCTTTGTTTGTCTGTCTTAAATTATGTGGCGTTCTTTCAGGTTCATTTGCTTTGTGAAGCCTACATACAGACAATAGTAACGTTCGCAAACATCTCGCGGAACTTCCGACGGTCCATTTAAGCCGTATTTCGCTCTTTTGCCATTATGCGGAATTTATTTCTTTGTTTACCTTGTTTGAGATGTGGTATTTTTTCATCTTGATTCTCAAGTAAACAACTGCCCGAAATCCGGGAAACCAGGAAAAGAAGTTACATCGTATTGTTTCTACAGTGACGTTATAGAGACAACGAAAGGCTCGTCTGGGAATTTACATTGGCCAAATTATATCAATTAATGTCATGGTCCATGGTGACTATCTATCCACTATACTGGATGCTCAAGACAAGCTGCATTATGCAGTTTTCATTTTAAGTAAGACTGCAGCCACGTCTGACTTTAAAACTCTGGTATCGGGCTGCGCGGAAGCTGAGTGGCCACCGGAGCAAACAGACCCCGATGAACGATAGAGGGCAGTTTCGCCGCAACGCTGCACTCGCCTAGCGAGTGCACCATTGTCTCGCCACGTGAATACACCAGCCACTGGAGTCCCTCGCCCCGCCCTGTCAGTCGCGTACTTCGTCTGACAGCGTTCGTTACTATCTCCACCGTACTACTGACTACTCGTCGACGACTACGCCTTGTACTATTTTTCCTCTCTGGTGTGGATTTGGATTGTGGCCCGTACTTGACCTGTTGACAGCTTTGTCTCGAATGTTCTTTGCAATTCGTTGTTGCGTAGGTTGCTATTGACTTGCTCTTCTTGGGTCGGGTCTGCCGTTCGGTCAGCCCTGTTGCTCCACTTCGGTGTGGGTTTCAGTCCTGCCCGTACGTGGCCTTCCCTCCATGTTTCATCATCGTTTCCCTCTTTTTTTTTTCTTTCTTAATACCTGTGCACTGGTATACGGCTACTATCTCATACAGCAGAAACCTCTGAGAGGAGACCAAGGCATGGGAAGTTTAAAGGAAGTGACTAACAAAAATGGGTATTGGATGGAAAATTCGTAACAAAAATTATATCTTAAATATTAGGGAAGTGATATTTCAAGTAAGGCTTATTTGGGACTGTTTTACAGTAGTCTGTTGATAAAACAAGAAACGATACGAGATTGAAACAGTTGAAATTGTGATGACTGCTTCTGGAGGTGGAGTGGAAACAGGAAAAGAGAAGAACGATATTCAAGTGACAGAAACAAAATGTTTGGGAGTAACACTGTCATATAACTGGTCACAAAAACAGGTAAATGGGTATAAGGAGGCAAAATTACATCAACATTCTAGTAAAGCGAAAATTATCAACAGAACACGCTATAACCAACTAGGTTTTACCTTGAGATATATTAGCAGAGAGTGTAATAAACAGACCACTAAAGTAAAGGTAAAGGTTCTCAGAACACCGTGAAAGAAATGGGTCATAGAAAAGCTTTGACACAGCCTAACCTTCGAAGGTAGAAAGGGTGGGAAAGAGAATACTCAGTGCTGTTATGAGGGGATAGACTCACTTTCCCTGTCCTACCCTGTCTCCCTCTAGCGTTTACGTTCAGGAACTTCTCAAATATAAATCAACAACCGGAGATAGTGCTAATATCGATTAAGGACTGCTTCGATGTCTATGCAATTTGTTCACTCCTCTGGAATAGTTAGCTAAAATTCCTGGTTTTCTTGGTGATCACCTCCTTCGTTGATGAGAATTTCTTTGTACCAACTATAATATTCAAGTCAGTAGAAGGAAGAATTCAGTTGGGGGAATAATGTGTCAGATTTGTGATTGCTGATACGACGACAAAATTATACTGTGGTAATCTTGTCTGAAGAGGTTTACAAATGAAGCGTTTCAGAACCTGGTTATGATTCTGCAACTGTCCAAGTAATGCGTCAGCATTGCTCTTTGTGCGTCACGAAAGTCTATGGTCATCACCTTCCTAGACGATGAACTTTGCAGTGATACGAGTATTTTGATTGAGCCAAATAAAACTGGAAGTGCGATACTGAGTCACTGTTGAACTACGAAAACAAAGGAGAAAATGGCTCTGAGCACTATGGGACTTAACATCTATGGTCATCAGTCCCCTAGAACTTAGAACCACTTAAACCTAACTAACCTAAGGACAGCACACAACACCCAGCCATCACGAGGCAGAGAAAATCCCTGACCCCTCCGGGAATCGAACCCGGGAACCCGGGCTTGGGAAGCGAGAACGCTACCGCACGACCACGAGATGCGGGCGAAAACAAAGGAGAAACAGCATGACGCACATCTGGTCGCATGCAATGGGTGAGTACAACTGGCGCCTCTCTGGACTGAGTGTGATAACTTCGTCCGAACAGGCCTCGAAAGGTCCAACTATATCGACCGACGGTCGTGTCATCCTCAGCCGATAGGCGTCAATGACTGCGTCTGTCGAGGGGCAGCACGCCACTCGCCTGGCCGTTGTGTTTTCGTGACCGGATCTGCTACTTCTCAGTCACGTAACTCCTCAGTTGGCCTTAGGATGGTTGAGCGGGCCCACAGCGTATGATAGCGAGCCCGTTAAGTTGAAACTCGGTGAAGAAGGCACAGATAATATCAGTCACAGGCCTGGTGCAAAATCGACCCCATCAAGAAACTTAACAGAGCAAAATTCTTTTGTATTTCTAGTGGGAAGAGCGTGCTTACAACACTGGTTGGCAACATGGAAGTAGCCAGCGCAACAGATTCTGTAAATCTAACCGCCGAAGGGAGGTTGACGGTTTTCGTGGTGAGTTAAGGTGGGGCTTGCATACGGGCGGTATCAGAGAGGAGACGTGCAGTACGGCCGTCTCCGTGGATGAACCTCTCCTTCCGCCAGGTCCGTGACCCTCTGAAGTCACTGTCGTCGCAGCAAACCACGTTGCAGTTTGCAAGCAAGCTCTCAGTGTGCAGCAAAAACCTGGCCAGATTATTTCGCTGATTTCTCCGTCGCTGTGCGTTTTTCCAGTCATGGGTTCCGTTCTGAAGGTTATTAACGATATACGTCGTTTTTACCAGGATTCATATGCTGATAAATTGTGTTTCATGACCAGCCCAAATAATAGGTTTCGTGTCGCTATCGCCACGCATCCTGGACCCTGGTGCTCTTTGACACACAGCATTTCTAAATAACTTAATGTGAGCGGTTGAGCTTTCCGAGAAATCGTTGAGTAGCATTAATCAAACGAGCATATTGTACTCAGTTGTTGTAGCTAGACATATAAGTAGAGTTGGTTACTCAAATTTCAGAGGTAAGCCGACGGAGTGGTACTACCACACTGCTCATTACTTTGGAGTGTGATAGTCACACTGATGAAGGCATGGTAATCGTTTCCCTAAAATGCAACAAAAATCGTGGGTACTAGATTCTGAAATGAAATTTTCTCTCACATAAGGTTTTGGTCAAAAATTAGCAACTGTGGAGCTAGTCGCAGTTGCAAGTTTTTCATTTCGAGTTTTGAGAAGAGTATGTAGCGCATTCGTTGTCCCGGAGCGTAACACTATCAGATCTCTTCTGCTTGAAAAATCTTTCATCTTCCTTAACGATTTTTTTCAATTGTTCCCCGTGTGATGAAATTTACTGTGGAAGCATAATCCAACAACTATTTAGCTATCGATCAGTCTTCATTGTTAGAGCATTGCGTACTTTATCGTTCTTTAGTTCGATTGTGATCGCTTATGTGCACCCTTTCCGATGAAAACATTTAATAACAACACAATAATACCTATTTTCCACCATCTTCTATCACTAGTTTCAACAAAAACTTTAGATCAACCAATAACAACCTAGACGTCTGTAACAACCTTTTGTAACATTTTACAGAAATAGAGTAGACTTGGCCTTCAGGATTACGTGAAAATTTTTCCTACTATACTTTACATTATTTGACTCGGTACCGCACGCACTATTGTTTTCAAAAGCAAGATCATATGAGGCATCAAGTGAAATATGTGACTGGAGTGAGGAGTCTTTTGGTTCGAGAGGATGCAGCACGTTATCTTGGGTGGAGACACATCGTCAGATGTAGAAGTAACTTCTGGTGTGCCCCAGGGAATCGTGTTGGGACCCTTGCTGTCCATGCTGTATATTAATGACATAGCGGGCAGCATTAAAATACTAACCTCAGACTTATAACAAAATGAAGCAGTTATCTGTAATAAAGTACTGTTTGAAAGAAGGTGCGTAAATATTGAATCACATGTTGACAAGATTTCAAACTGGTGCTAAGATTGGCAACTTGCTTTTAATGTACACAAACGTAAATGTGTGCTGTTCAAAAAAACTAGAACATATAGTATCCTATGACTATAATATCGTTGTCACAGATGGAATTTACCAACTCAGTATCTGGGTGGAACACTTTGTAGGTATGTGAAAGGTAATGATCACAAAGGCTCAGTTGTCGGTGAAGTAGATGGTAGCTTTTGTCTATTGGTAGAATATTGGGGAAGTGCAATCAGTCTAGAAAGGAGATTGCTTACGAATAACTTGTGCGACCCATCCTAGCATACTGCTCAATTGTGTGGGACCCGTACCAAATAGCGTACGCAGTGGACACTGGATGACTGGAATCAAGTTCTCTGGAGTGATGAATCACGTTGTATCCTGTGGCAGTCCGGTGCACATTTCTGTGCAGTCCTTTAACGTACAGATGGAACTTCTGCAACTGAACTCAATGGGAATCTTCGGGAAGAGAATGTAGACTTCATTCCAAACCATCACCGTCCACCTTCACTACCTTCTCTGGTTTTTGATCTCGAGGAAGAATAGGCTATAGTACCTCCTCAGACATTTAGACACACTTTTGAAACTGTTCTCTGTGTAGTTCTAGCCGCCATAAAGGTGAAAGCTGGTTGTGCCTTGGATTAACGTGCATTGATAGATATGTGGATACTTTTAATTAGATCTGGTTGGCAGTGTCGCGTTTTTGTAGTATCCCCAGTGAATGTTACCATGTTCTGCATTCTGTGGTGACCGTGAAAAAAGTGTCACTGTACCTCCAGTCATAGCACAATGCGTACTTTTTCAATGGCCCACTTGTTAGTTTCATTTTCTCTGTCGGTATTGCTGTTGACCTTTATAGTGTTTCTTAGTGTTTTTCTGCCATATCCATTGGGAGGGGAGGAGTTATGAAGCTCCCTCACATTTTGCTTTCTCATATACCCGCCTTGTTCAGATAGTCAGAGTTTGCTGAACAAAACATTTCTGACATGGCTGATGGTGGTGTTCGGACGATGATGGTTGGTTTACAGTAAAACCTTACCTTGTAGTGTACCACTGGCAGTGCTACAGACTGGAGGAAGATTATGGCTTCAAGTCTTGTCGACAACTATGGCATTAGAGACACACAAGCTCGAATTGGGGAAGGATGGCGTAGGAAATCGGCAGCGCTCTTTCAGTGGAACCATCCTGCCATTCGCCTTAATCGATTTAGAGGAATCAGAAAACACCTGAGATGTTTTACGTATGTTGGCCTGAAACTGCCGGTGGAGGTGTGCGACCATTATTATTAATATAACTGACTGAATTTTGGAAAAATTGATTAGTCGCAAACAAACAGGTTGTTTTTTTTTTGGTTCATTTATTCAAATACACATGTTTCGGGCTCTGCCCATCATCAGATTTGCTGGCGTAGACAATACAACAATAATTTTAACGTGCTGAAAGGTACAATCACGTGCCCATGGACTACAGTGACGCTTCTTCCATTGTGCTGACGTGCAGGCACCCTATACGTATATTTGTTGTTGTATTTTACTGTCTTAACCGGCATACATTTTCGCATATGGATAGTCGCAATAATAAACCACAGGATGGGACAAATATCTTATGATTTTATGTTTGACGAATGCTCGAGAAGTGTAATTGCAAATCAAAACATATTATTGTGTAATCTACTACAAGTCATGTCTTTCCAGAGACAAAATATTTTTTCTACAACTTTGTAATGTAATTTCTTGTATTTGGTACTATAGAAATGTGTGTTTTAATGTTCCTATGTGTAGGCACACAACATGTACGTTTAGTTGTTACTGGTTACTGTTTAAATTTTTAGTAAACATATCGACATTTGGACAAACGCAATGCCTTAATCTGGTGCCCCCTTGCAACGTGTGGTTTACCTAGCAAGTGCGAGCGCACTGAAGTGGCAATTTTTTCTAGTCCTTCTCACGACCATCTTTCCTATTCTCGAAGTTTAAATTATGTGGAACACGAAACTTCCCGGCAGATTAAAACTGTGTGCCCGACCGAGACTCGAACTCGGGACCTTTGCCTTTCGCGGGCAAGTGCTCTACCATTTCTTTTCTTTCGTTAATGATCGTTGTGTTTGGTAGTTGCGGACGTCGCAAGACATCCTGTTCAAGTTCGGTGGTTGATCCTTCCACTCAGTTTTTTATTACAGAGGCCAACCGGCTCTCTGACCGAACACGCTGAGCTACCGTGCCGGCATCCTTCTGAGCTACCGAAGCACGACTCACGCCCGGTACTCACAGCTTTACTTCTGCCAGTATCTCGTCTCCTACCTTCCAAACTTGCCCGCGAAAGGCAAAGGTCCAGAGTTCGAGTCCCGGTCGGGCACACAGCTTTAATTTGCCAGGAAGTTTCATATCAGCGCACACTCCGCTGCAGAGTGAAAATGTCATTCTGTATGTGGAACACCTTTGGAACAAGCTGTCGAACTTATGTTTGCTATGAAATGGTACGTACTGTTTATTACACTTAGTTCGATTTTACGCTTTCTTGGAAACATTTGGTGTTAAATGAAATGTATAACTAATTAGTGTTATACTGTGTACACCAGGGAATCTGATGAGCAGAGCCGGAAACATGTCGTTTGGAATAAATACACCACAAAACAACCAGTACCTGTTTGTTTGCAACTACTCTGCTTTTCTAAAATGCAATGAATTATATTATTCCTAAGATGACCTGTCAGAATTTGAACCGTCCTCCTCCAGAATGCAAGTCCGGTGTGCTAACTATGCGGCACGTCGCTCGGTCAGGGAGTAGTATAGAGCTTCACGTCCAAGGGTGGAATCGCACTGTATTTTCTTTTCGTTGCAAATTTTTGTTACACATGGAACCTCTGCCGCTCAGCTTCGCCATATGGGCAGATGACATATGTATCTTCGATTTACCGTAGTCTACAGTGTCAATGTCAGGGAAAAAATATTGCTGCTGGAGATGATAAATTGTAAGAATACCAGCTAGACACAAATGATACCTGTCTGTCTGCTGTGCTGAGAAACCTTTGTAGTAGAGAACTGTTCAAAACGTGGAAAGAAGGAATATAAATGTCTGTGGGCACGAATATGTACTTCCTTACATGTTAGCAGCAATAACGGAACCTATTTGATTACCAAACGTATTTGCAGTTCTCCTTTACGTTACGTTAGATCTTGATATTGAACGCATCTGCAATAAACTGCTCGTCCACAATCACTGCTTGTTCGATTCTGATGAAACATGTCACATTCAAGCCCGAGATACAACCCGCATTAATACACCACAACAAACAGTTCTTTACTAACAAGAATTCCATTTCTTCTGTCCTTAATATACCCTTTATCACTGACACAGAAACAGTTTTCACCATCTGTACGTACTTAATGTGTGGAAATTCCTACTGATTGTGAGGAAATTTTTAATGTTCAATCACTATTTTTTATAAATAGTTATCTATCGAAGTTTTCTGCGAAAATTCTGCGAGAGATCGTAACAAAAAAGTAGTTCTATACTCCTAGTCCAAATAGATGACACACATTTCATAAGAAAATTATATCGATTAATATCTTATTGTAAACTTAATTTTTATACCCAGTTTTAGACATTAAGAAGATAATTTTATTTTTGTAACTTTCCAAAACAATAAGCAATTATCACTGAAGACGTCACAAAAAGGTGTAAATTGGGCACGCATAAGACGAATTTTCGATGTAAATTGTTACTATCATTTTCATTGCTATAGGACGTCCAACAACTTACTAGCAGTTGTGTCTAGTATTTAATACTTTCAACTAAGTTAACTAGTTTGCTAACTGATGTTTACCACAGAATGAGTTAGTGTAATCATGCCATTAATATTTAACTCTAGCATTTTATCCGCAGTTTTACCCAAATCACCGTAAGTCACATATATTGCGCACACACACACACACACATATATATATATATATATATATATATATATATATATATATATATAAATCTCTCTCGCAATCTACCTCTCCTGCCTATTTCTCTCTCCTCCGTCCCATTACTTCATCACACTCATTTCCTCTTTCACCTGCCTCTTCACAACCTATCCATTGTCCACCTGCGGCCTCACTAACTGTTCACCTCCTCCTGATTGGAGGTTTGTGGGAGATCGGCCGTTCACTTATGTAATAAAATCGAACACCTATAGCCGTCCTTAAGATGTTATTTATTATAAGGCTACCAGGTTTGATGCTTCAGAGCGTCATATTCAGGCTTTAAATGACGTTGAGGGGTTAACGCTATTCATCAGTAGCCAACATCTGCGAGCTGGTTTTTGCAGACTACCTGCAACAACGATGTAGTGTCTCCAACTACTAGGACCTCTTTTTGGAGATGAGTCCTGCGTGTCCTGTTACCTGTACCGACGCTGGTAAAAGTCTGTGAGGGTCTTTTGGGCAACAGTATCATTTAAACCTTTCAACGGCGTTGATTTGTGGGTAGGATCATTTTTATGCAAGATAGCGCTCCTCTGCACATTGGACAGCCAGCGAAGCGGCTGCGGCAGAGCCATTTCGGAAATACTAGGATTATCAGCCATCATTTCCCTACATCCTGACCTCCCAGATCACGTGATCTTAATCTGTGTGACTGCTGGTTGTGAAAGATGGGTTCAGTGCTCCAAGTACGATCGCAGCTGAACGAAGGCTAGCGCTGCGCAACGCATTCTGAACGTACCCCCCCCCCCTTCCCCCCCTCCCCCCCTCCCCCACAGAAACACTCCGATGTGTTGTGTAACATTCTGTTTTCTCGATTTCCGCTTATAGCGGAAAACGGTGGACAGCACACTGAACATGTCTTGCGCCTGTCTCACGACAGTTAGAAACCGATGACAATTTACTTCTCAAGCGGTTTTGGTCCAGAAGAAGTAAAGACCGATGTTTATTGCTTTTTATGAGGTTTTTGGCATTAGGACAATTGAAAACCCACTTTTTCCCATCCGATATGGTACCACATTGCCGTGGTGGAGGTGCTTACCTAACAGTGCTACAACTTTCGACTGCCCAACTTGTGCAGTCAAGCCCATTGAACAGTGTAATGTGCAACTCGAACCACAGCCTTCGGATTGCGAATCACCTGTAGTTTCTAACAGACAACATTTACGTTAAAACACTTACAGCTTCATATACTGGTAAAATTTCCGTTAAAAATTTGTATTAGTTCTATGACGTTTCCCCTGCGTCAGTAATATGCTGTTCCAATTTGACGTCATTTTGAGCAGTGGTTCTCTTTCTCCGGCGTTGCGAAACTGCAGCTTTAGTTGCGGACATCACTTACTTTGCATATATTCTGACGGAAAAGAATTTCCGTTAAAAATTTGTATTAGTTCTATGACGTTTCCCCCGCGCCAGTAATATGCTGTTTCAATTTGACGCCATTTTGAGCAGTGGTTCTCTTTCTCCGGCGTTACGAAACTGCAGCTTTAATTGCGGACGTCACTTACTTTGTATATATTCTGACGGAAAAGAAATCGCAACAAAGATGATGTCTACTGAGATTTCGAAAAAATCGTTTAAGAGTGGCGCTAGTAGCGCCACTACGCGTTTACAAATCAGGTTTGTTTTAAATTCACGCTGTAATGGTCGTGAGCGTTAGTTATCTTTGCGACTGGACGTGGCGAGTTGATGTTAGTCAAGAATGTCTTTAAATCGACAAAGACGCCATTATCAACACCTCACCGGGCGCAGTGGCCGCGCGGTTTAAGGCGTCATGTAACGGACTGCGAGCCCCCTCCAGCCGGAGGCTCGAGTCCTCCCTCGGATATGGGTGTGTGTGTTGTTCTTAGAATAAGTTTGTTTAAGTAGTGTGCAAGTCTAGGGACCGATGACCTCAGCAGTTTGGTCCCTTAGAAACTCACACACATTTGAACATTTTGAACATCGAGACCGCACTGAGTTTGAGCGAAGTCGTGCAACAAAGCTTCGAGATGATGGATGTTCCTTCTGCGATGTTGCAGAAATATTTAGCAGGAACGTAACCACTGTGCATGACTGCTGGCAGCGGTGGTCACGAGAATATACAGTCGCAAGAATACTGGGCTTCAGACGGCCTCGTGGCACCACTGAGAGGGAAGACCATCGTGTTCACGGTATGGCCCTGACTCATCGTACTGCGTCTGCAGCAACAATTCGTAGAGCAGTTGACATCACAGTGGCACACAAAACTTTTACAGATCGATTACTTCGTGGACAGCTCCGAGCCAGGCGCCCCGCAGCGTGCACTCCACTGGCCCCAAACCAGCACCATTTGTGCGGCTTAACTGTTATCAAGCGAGAGCTCATTTGAGGCCAGGGTAGAGCTCCGATTTGCTTTCCAATGAGAGTTTCTTCTGCTTCGTGGACTGCAGAATCATCAGATTAGTCACCAACAGAGCACATATGGCATATCATAGGACGACAATTACAGCGTCAGCCACAAACACCATTAACCATCCCTGTATTGACCGACCAAGTGTAACAGGCACGGAACTCCGTCCCAAAAACTGGAAGATTGTGCATTGAAGCACCAAAACTGGTAGCCTTATGATACACAACGTAGTAAGGACGGCTGTACGTGTTCAATTTAATTACATAAGTGAATGGCCAAAGTCCCTCGAACTTCCAATCAGAAGGATGGACGCACATACAGATGAATAGGGGATGAGGCCGTATCTGAAAGACGAACAGGTTGTAAAGAGGCAGGTGAAAGAGGAAATGAGTGTGATGAAACATTGAGAGGGAGGAAAGAGAAATAGGAGAGGATGCATAGCATGGAACACCGTCCCACAAAGTGAATTTCGGCACCTGTAGAACATGTAAGTGGGCTGCTTCTGTGTTGGCAGCGCTGTGTAGCGCTTTGAATTGGATCTCTGACTGCACTTTCTTTACAAGAGACTCTGTCGCTGGTTGGACTCGTTGTTGGAAGTTAATCGCCTGTAGTGTTGGGCAGTTGGAAGTTAGTCGCCAGCAGTTATGGAAGTACTGTTGGGCACTGGGATGTGAACAGCCAGCAGTGAAGGACGTGGGGAGAGAATTTCCAGAGGTGACGGAGGTTAGAGGTTTCAAGTGTTAGCTCGAGGGACGATCTATACGTGTGTCCGTCATGGAAATGTAATTTGTCGATTATTATATAATCTTCTGGACCTGGATGTCACGGACGTTTGTATATTATACGATTTTTTAACTGGTTGCCACATTATTAATGTAAATACATTGTTTGCTCCGCAACAAAATCTTTCCTTTGCTAACCATATCCCTATTAGAAGTTAAGGCCTTCCGTAGTTAGAATCTTATACTTAGCTGACAGTACTGGCGGTCACTGTATTGCAATAGTTCGTGTAATGAAGATTTTTGTGAGGTAAGTGCTTAATGAAGTGTATAGGTTATTGTTAAGACTTCTTTTTAGTCCGGGGCACTGTTCTGAATTAATTATTTGAAGTCAGGTTGTAATTGTGTTGCCCTGGCTGGCGAGCGGAGAAGCTGACGCAAGAGAGGAATCTTGGCGAACGCATCGAAACCAATCATTGGACTAAAATAAAAAACTTTTTTTTTATTTTCAGTAACAATCCCTGAGCTTAGTGCCCGGTTACGTGAATGGTCGTTCAAAGAATCACGTATCAGGGGGTTAATGATTTGTCGCCCGCCCTTTAGGAGCCAACTTTTATTACTAAAATCAAGCAGTGTGGCAGTGACAGTATCTGGTAAAATGTCTTTGTGCGAAATTATGGTAGCAGCAGGACTCTATATGAAACTAGTGCTATTAAGGCTGCAGTGAAAGGGTGGCGCGGGAATCTAGCTTATTGACGGCATACAGTTTTGTTCTTCTATGCAGAGTGAAACTGAATTTTTTAAATCTATTACAGTAATTTTTTATATACAATAACCATTTATTGAAGGCCGACGTGTTTTTGAGCTACAACGTACGTTGATATTTAGATGTTCATGTACTTAAGATAAGATCTTCGGAAAGATCCAACTATATCGACCGACCGTCGTGTCATCCTCACCGATAGGCGTCAATGACTGCGTATGTGGAGGGGCAGCACGCCACTCGCCTGGCCGTTGTGTTTTCGTGACCGGATCTGCTACTTCTGAGTCACGTAACTCCTCAGTTGGCCTCAGGAGGGTTGAGTGGGCCCGCGGCGTATGATAGCGAGCCCGTTAAATTAAAACACAGCGAAGAAGGCACAGATTATATCAGTCACAAGCCTGACGCAAAATCGACCTTAAAAGGGTATAACTCTTTTGTATTTCTAGTGGGAACTATGTCGAACTTGTTAACCACAGCAAAATAGTGCAGTGATAAAAACGTATAAAAAATTAACACCTCTTATCGTGAAACCAAAACTTGCGACAAAAGTCTCTGAAACCTCTCTATAAACAAAACTGGACGCAGATCTAGAATTAAGAAAACAGTATGTCTTATTACATCTACCATTAATGCAAGACGAAGTCATCTGATGATGAACCTGTCAGTTCGCGACTGAAAACGGCGCTATTTCTTCCTAATTTATACCATTATTAACACTGGTCTTTGTTCTTACTTTATCGTAAGAAGTAACCTGTAATGAAATTATGATTTTATCGATTTGATCTGCTGTTTTGCTTTTCAGAAAAGAGAAAAACACCTGTACACTTTCTCTTAGGAATGTGCACTGCATTTTACTGCTGTTTGGAGCTGCTTTTCTTTTCAAAATGGCTCTGAATACTATGCGAGTTAACTTCTGCGGTCATCAGTCGCCTAGAACTTAGAACTAATTAAACCTAACTAACCTAAGGACATCACACACTTCCATGCCCGAGGCAGGATTCGAACCTGCGACCGTAGCGGTCGCTCGGTTCCAGACTGTAACGCCTAGAACCCCACGGCCACTCCGGCCGGCTTTTTCTTTTCAGTTTATTGTAAATTTCAATACTGTCCCCCAACTTTCGTTGAATATACCGCAGAAAGAATTCATGCTATAGTTACAACATAGTACATTCACACAGTGCTCGGCATATAGTGCTGCGGTAAGGAGAGTTTCTGGAACTTGCTGAAGGTTATTTATGTCATTTATAACGCGAGTGCAATCGAGTCAATATTAATCGATGTAAGATATCATCCTCGCATAAACAAAAGAAACAGTTTGCTAGCATCGGCGCCAAAATATGAAACAAGTGAAATAATTTACTCGTCTGACTGATCTTCGTTTCTCTTAGAGCAGAAGCTGAAACCTAGGCGGTCTTTCTGGTACTGTTGCCTGATCGATCGAGCGTTTATTACTTAATGGGTCACAGTTAAAATCAAGAGTAAATTTCACACTAATGCTGTTTCCTTCGCTAGAGACGACAACATTGTTTTAACTTGATACAGTTTTATGGAGGCCGCCTCACCATACAGCAAAGTGTATTACAACGGTTCTTTCCCAGTAACAAGGATTGTGTTATGCATACATAGAGAGATTGAAGCCATGATGTAAAAATCTCAAAGCAGGTAAACTAAGCATTGGAGAATTTTTAGCAAGTTGCGCACAAGCGACAAGTGTCAGCATCATCATTCACAGCTTATCACCATGAGACAGAGTTTCAGCGCAAATTAAATCGGGTTCTCTGCATGAAAAATGGCCTCAGAGCATTCGAACAATTACTTTAGAACAACGGGTAGGATTCTGGGGATATTGCTGCCCGTGAGCACGTTAATCAAACAGGAAATGAGCCATGAGTATCAACTGGGGCGTGTTTATCTCAAAAAGCGACCAAAATCTGTTTGATCGGAATCATTCAATAATTCCAAATGTTGACGAAATCCTTGTTCACGTTTCATTTTTCGAGAGTGACAACAGACTCAGCGCAATCTCACTTAACTGCGCCTTACGTCATCGAAAAGTAGTATCCTAGTATGATGTATTATTCGCTACGTCGAATGATTTTCTTTGGAGCGCACAATTTAAAACTCCGGGATACGCTGTATGAATGAGATACCCCTACTATTACTAGATCATGTAATATACTGAAATAAGATAGTGGTCTTACGTAAGTAGGTAGGTCTTTTAGTCTCTTCTTGTCACTTGACAGCTGTCAGTAAGTGTCAGTAAGAACGTCTTATCAGTGCCCTCCTCAGACGACGACTGATAGTACCACGATTTCATAGATTACGCAAAGCGGATATTATCTTTTACGTCTACATTTATATCTGCACTCCGCAAGGCACCTCGTGGTGTCTGATGGATGAGAATTTGTGTACTACCGTCTCCCTGTTCCAGTACCGAATGATATGCGGAAAGATCCATTGTTGATAAGCCTCCTCGTGAGGTCGAATCTGTCTAATTTTATCCTCGTGGTCTTTCTGCGAAATATACGTAGGGAGAAGCACTAAATTCGGTGACTACTATAGGAACGTACGATTTCGGAATATTAACAGTAAACCATACCATGTTGCACAACGCCACTCTTCTAGCTTCTACCACCGTAGTTGGATGACCATCTCTTCTTTAGCAAGGCACAAACAGTAGTTCGTAGTACTCTGATCGAATCTCAAAGAAAGACGGAGCTGAAGAAAGAATTTTCGCTAATACATGAGCTGAATCGCTTTTCTTTCCCGAGACCTTGAGACGTACGGTTCAGTTTAGATTAATGAGCAAAACATGGGATAATGTGTCAAAGATACTGGAAGTATATTTGCAGCGAAACCTGCAGAGCTTCCATACAGTGAATAAAACGTAACATTTTAGTGTGCTCAAACTTTAATTTTATCTGCAAGTAGCGTTATAGTTACTTGATTCATTCTCTAGCTGGTGAGCTTTATACTAACATATGTACCGTCACAGAGAGTAGGAAAGATTTTTGATCCTAATCATCTGATGTCAACGCAAGACGCTTTAGGGCCAATGTCTATACAAAAACTCTGAAAAAGGCTGTTATTAAAATTAGCAATATGTAAGTACTACAACTGAAAAAGTTACTGAATATTAAACTAGAGGTGTGTTCAAACTACGTGTGAAACAGCTACCATCCTTCTTATTCAATAATTTGTTCCAATATAAGATTACGTTTCAGTAACTGTGCTGATGATTTATGCAGTGCACTACGATGGCTTACGACGCTTCCTTGACAGAACTATAATATACTTTCAATGTCAATTGTAAACTGGAAAAATAATAATGTTCCAGCTAACTAAATTCATCATTATTTTATCTTTTCTTCCTTTATCAGCTTTCAATGACAACTTCAAATTTTATTTGTACGTCACAGTAAAATTTAAGTAGAACAGTAAATTGGCCTACAACAGTAAATTTGCTCTGAGAACTTCAAGCGCCATTGGATACTGCTGGTGGTAAGGCATACAGAATTCTCCCAGCAACAATTTATCTTCTGCGTTGATGTGTTCAAAGCTCATTTAACGTAGCTGCACAGGTTACCCTAGTCCAGGGCTTCTCAACCTGTGGTCCGCGGACCCCTTAGGGGTCCGCCGGCTCTTTCTAAGGGGTCTGCGGCCCCCTTTCACCAAATCGTGTAAAATAATGCGTAAATTATTGAATAAAAATGTGAAAATCAAATTCATCACTTTTTTTTCGTGTGAAAACCACGTGTACTTTTACTTCAGGTCGTGTCCCCAAGCAGCCTTTGCGGTTCCTAAGTGAGAACGTATACACAGTTTAGTGCCGAAAAAAGCGGCTTCTCTGATTGACTGTTTAGCAACTATACGGAGGTCGTTTGTGCGCTGGCTCACGGCGCTAGATGCGCTGAAACCTTTTACGAATGCGTGGAGCGAGCATTGTCGATCAATCACAGCGCTCGCTGGCACGTATGCGGCCCCAGGCATCATTAAATGTTAAACTTGCCTTGTCAGTGCACTACCTGTCTCATAAGTCGATTTTTGACCAGTTTATTACTTCTAACATGGATCGGTGGTTGAAGTCAGGATCATTGAAGAAGGCTGCAGTTTCTCCATCGCCTTCACAACAAGGGAAGTTTCCAGTTGAAATGAATGAGGAGGGAGGACGACCAAAGGAAGACTTTACATACATTTGAACATTTTTCTTCCGATTTCACGACCCCCCCCCCCCCCCACACACACACACACGACTGTTACGAAATATGCATGCTCCTTACACAACAGTAGCCAAATAGTGGAAGTGAACAGACCATAAGGGACAGCTTGTCAACAGTGAACAGTTTGGACGTGACGCTGATTGCTCTTGGAGGAAGAAAGCTCGATTGTGTGAAATTTCAATTACCAAGTAATTTTAATCAGGCTATAGAGTAAATCCACTAGTAAGTGTCCGGATACAGTGCGAATTCAAATTGCATCGTTAATTTCGAGTTGTTTTCATTTTTCTCTAAACCAAAGACTATTGATACTTCGGGAGGGGGGACGCATTGGAAACATGGCACCTGCATTAAGAAGCTTTCAGTTCCCATGGATTTCGCTCTGAAATTTGAAGTTACTGTGCTCTAGACTGACTAGGGGTTGCCATGGATTTTCGACTGAAGAGGGGTTCCGCCAGCTGAAAAGGATGGGAAGCCCTGCCCTAGTCCAATGCCGTCCCTACACAAATTTCAGCTCACGTCTTCGGCTCATGTATTATATTAATTATATCGAGGACTACAGAATCGAGTGAATTTACCATAACCTGTCACTATGAACCCTCTTATCGGTATGACGTTGCACCCCCTCTGACCTGAATGCATGCGCTGAGTCAGTAGAGCAGGGCATCGAAAGTTGTTGTATCCTCCACTGGCGCACAGCTGTTGTAACAGGTTCTTGACATCCTGGATACTGGTACGTCCGAGCTGATCCGGCACATGTTTATCGGTGACAGAATGGTTCAAATGGCTCTGAGCACTATGGGACTTAACATCTGAGGTCATCAGTCCCCTACAACTTAGAACTACTTAAACCTAACTAACCTAAGGACATCACACACATCCATGCCCGAGGCAGGATTCGAACCTGCGACCGTAGCAGTCGCGTGGTTCTGGACTGAAGCACCTAGAACCGATCGGTCACCGCGGCTGGCTTCGGTGGCAGACCTTGGGCCCCAGCTGACTACGAGACTATCTCAAAACCACGCAGACATTTGATAGAGACACGTGGCATGTGTTGACGAGCATAGTCCCTTCGAAAATCAGCATATCAGCCGGCCGTTGTGGCCGTACGGTTCTAGGTGGTTCAGACTGTAACCGCGCGACCGCTACGGTCGCAGGTTCGAATCCTGCCTCGGGCACGGATGTGTGTCATGTCCTTAGGTTAGTTAGGTTTAAGTAGTTCTAAGTTCTAGGGGACTGATGACCTCAGATGTTGTCCCATAGTTCTCAGAGACATTTGAACCATAACAACACAATCGCATGGGAAGTAGCACACGAGGACGCAGGGTGTCGCTGACGTACCGTCGTGCAGTAAGAGTTCCGTCAATCACCATCGCCAATGACCTGAAGGAAGAGTCGATGGCTCATCACAAGCTGATGGATGCCAGGAGTAACATTCATTATAAGAATGGCACCTCTCCCCAGGTCACTGCCATTCTCGCCGACGAATGTCATCCGGAGGGGGGGGGGGGGTGCAGAAGCACGATTTATTGGTGAACGCATTCCGACGCCACTCCTCAGCATTGGTTGCTACGTGGTCACGGAACCATTTCAGTCGCAGCCGTTTGAGTTGTGGTGTTAACGCCAGGCCACACATGGGACTATGATTCCCCACTGTAGCAGGTGTTAAGCTCCGACTGATGCTGCGGGGTGACACAGATTGTTTCAGGGCTTCCATTACTGATTTTCGGATGGCAAGTGCAGATGTGAAGGGGTTTCGATGTGCTTGATGCACAACACGGCGACCCTCCCTTGCAGTGGGCAGACGTGGTAGAGCGGAACCTTAATGGCGAGTAATGCCTGCCGTCACGTATACAGCCCAACATTGGCCCATCGTCACTTCCAAATGCTCTATAAGCATTATGGAATACTATTTCCATCAGGTCGGTGCAACGTTGGACCTATCCTCAAAACAGCTGTTGGCTCTAGAAATTACAAGGAGACACTGTCGTCAAAATATATAAACAAGGATAACCTTAAAAATTACTTCCATTGGCGTGACGATTCGCTGGCTGCCGTACGTTGCTATAAATGTGGGGTAATAAACCGTATCGCGGCAACCGCCTTGCCGTAGTGGATACAGCGCCTCATGATGCCAATTGAGGAGCTATTCAACCGAATAGTAACGGTTCCGGTCAAAGAAAACGCCATAACGACTGAGAGAGAGGTGTTCTTTGAAGGTCAGTAAAACTTTGAAACACGTATCTACATTGTACGAGATGTAAATAAATAGTTGCCACTATTTATGTTCCAACCCTCGCATTTAAACAGACCACAATAATGTTCAATAATGACGTTTGATGAACAATATTAAATATTACTTTTATCCCACCGCAAAAGATCAGATCAAAGCAAATGGATGACGCATTTTACGTGATCATCAGCTATCCATGCACGAATGTGCCAAACAACATTTATACACTACTGGCCATTAAAATTGCTGCACCAAGAATAAATGCAGATGATAAACGGGTATCCATTGCTCAAATATATTATACTAGAACTGACATGTGATTACATTTTCACGAAATTTGGGTGCATAGATCCTGAGAAATCAGTACCCAGAACAACCAACTCTGGCCGTAATAACGGCCTTGATACGCCTGGGCATTGAGTCAAACAGAGCTTGGATGGCGTGTACAGGTACAGCTGCCCATGCAGGTACAGCTGCCCATGCAGCTTCAACAAAGATACCACAGTTCATCAACAGTAGTAACTGGCGTATCGTGACGAGCCAGTTGCTCGGCCACCATTGACCAGACGTTTTCAATTGGTGAGAGATCTCTAGAATGTGCTAGCCAGGCCAGCAGTCGAACATTTTCTGTACCCACAAAGGCCCGTACAGGGCCTGCAACATGCGGTCGTGCATTATCATGCTGAAATGTAGGGTTTCGCAGGGATCTAATGAAAGGTAGAGCCACGGGTCGTAACACATCTGAAATGTAACGTCCACTGTTCAAAGTGCCGTCAATGCGAACAAGAGGTGACCGAGACGTGTAACCAATGGCACCCCATACCGTCACGTCGGGTGATACGCCAGTATGCCGATGACGAATACACGCCTCCAATGTGCGTTCACCACGATGTCGCCAAACACGGATGCGACCATCATGATGCTGTAAACAGAACCTGGATTCATCCGAAAAAACGACGTTTTGCCATTCGTGCACCCAGGTTCGTAGGTGAGTACACCAGAGTACACCATCGCAGGCGCTCCTGTCCGTGATGCAGCGTCAAGGGTAACCGCAGCCGTGGTCTCCGAGCTGATAGTCCATGCTGCTGCAAACGTCGTCGAACTGTCCCTGCAGATGGTTGTTGTCTTGCAAACGTCCCCATCTGTTGACTCAGGGATCGAGAAGTGGCTGCATGATCCGTTACAGCCATGCGGATAATGTCCCTGTCATCTCGACTGCTAGTGATACGAGGCCGTTTGGATCCAACACGGCGTTCCGTATTAACCTCCTGAACCCACCGATTCCACATTCTGCTAACAGTCATTGGATCTCGACCAACGCGAGCAGCAATGTGGCGATACGATAAACCGCAATCGCGATAGACTACAATCCGACCTTTATCAAAGTCGAATCGTGATGGTACACATATCTCCTCCTTACACGAGGCATCACAGCAACGTTTCACCAGGCAACGCCGGTCAACTGCTGTTTGTGTATGAGAAATCGGTTGGAAACTTTCCGCATGTCAGCACGTTGTAGGTGTCACCACCGGCGCCAGCCTTGTGTGAATGCTCTGAAAATCTAATCATTGCATATCGCAGCATCTTCTTGCTGTAGGTTAAATTTCGCGTCTGTAGCACGTCATCTTCATAGTGTAGCAATTTTAATGGCCAGTAGTGTATTATTTATGGAAACAACGGAATGTAGACAGATTTCCTCTCAGGAGAAGCTACAAGCAAATTTTTACGGCCAATTCCTGATATTTGTTCTAACATGGTGTTCCATTACCACCTTGGAAGTCTAAGGTAGTTGAAGGTAGTATGCGTATAGAGAACCTTCATTCGTTTTTCTAACCTGAGATGTAGAACTACGTGACCTTCGACGACATTTAAAATTTTTTTTAATATGATACATATCTTTCCACCTCTGCATATACAGTGCAATCTCGATAATTTTGTTCAAGTACTTCGATTTTCGTTTGCACCCACAATTTTTTATTTGACTTCTCTTTTCAGCAGATTGTTGGTTACTTCAGGATTTTCCAACTATCTTGTCTCGCCGTGTAGAAAGAGTTTCTGTAGCATACCTTTATACACGAGTGCATTGTCCATGTTCGTCTAATACCTTGCCTGTCTGAATTATTTTTATCTTCCTTCTGTAATGCTCATAGTACTATTCTTTCATCCGGATTCTCCAGGTCTAATTATCCTTCAAAACAATGCTGTTTCTGATGTCTGATTTTAAAACACAGAATAGTTTTAGAAGCTTGTGCTCCATGGTTTAGATCAATTTTAAGAACGGCCACTTGCAAGTATCACCAGAAGCAGCTGTTAGAATAATACTTTGTTTGCAACTTCGATCAGTCTACCTAACCCCTCCGTACCCCCAACAAAGTTGACCGACTGAAATCGGCTATCCTGTAAAGAATACTTCTACGGCAACTTCTGATCATACTAGCGAAATGTTTTTATTATTTTACTTCATTGGCACCTAAATTTAATGTAATTTTGACTTCCCTTCTAATATGGAATGGTGAGACGGAAAAGTGTCGGTGAATTAAGTATAACCGTTCGGTCTTCAGGCGGTTTCAGTTTTAGCTTTCTAAGCCGGCTCTGAACGATTTCTCGTTCTTCAGTGGTCAGTGGAATCTTACATTCAGATGGTGTTTCCCACAAGGGGCAGGACAAGATGGAATTACGCACGAAAAGAAAGAGATCAAAAGATTGGATTGAACCATTGTTAAATTTGTGGTGGGGTAGTTACGCAAGTATTACGTAGAGCCACATCACGAATCAGTGCACGAGGAAAAATGAAAGACACAAGAAACATCAAAGACTCGACAGCTCCCTCAAGCAATAAACCTGATTTATTGACATTCTCCCACAAAGGAAGTACTGTTACAGGCATAATATTTCGTCTGCCACATTCAGGATAATATATCTTTCTATTGTTTATTTATTTATTTCAACTAATCTCATATTGATCCATTACACTTGTGCTGATTCTTTAGTTCTCTTTTTGCTCCTAAACAAGGAACACGGCTCAGAGACTACTTTCCTCATTGTCATGTGACGAGTGTTGCCTCTGTGTGAGAGCTAACGTGAATGTTACACAATGAAAGTAGAGTGAAGGATAAGTCATAGGTAAAGAAGGATCCGATGTAGAGTAGCAGTCGCTGCTGCTATGCCGAAAGTCATCGGAAGAGTCAGTGTCGACGTAATGTGGTATTGTCAACATATCATACCAAATGTTTAGACTATTGGTCGAGGTGTATCTTTGCAAAGCTCGTTTTTAGATCTCTTTTTACACCATGAAAATGTTTGAACGCAGCTGCGTCATTGAGGGCAGGTGCAACCGTGGGCTGTAGCGAAACGATGTAAAGCTTTACCAAGTTCTTCTCTCAGACATAGGTGAGGAGAAACAAACATAGTTAAAACCAATCGTGGAAGAAAATAGTATAACTAGTCCTTAAAAATGGAGAAGCTCCATAATTAAAGACAGGTATCGTAGAACATTTTAGGGAGAAATTATGTATTACCAGAGTCCAATAGCCATACATCTTTTTAATAATACTGTAACTGGAAAGGTGATATCGTCCCTAGGATGTAGCGATTGCAATACTGTTGGTAAAAAGGAAGATCAGCGTTAACATCCCGTAACAATTGATTACAGGCGATGCAATACTGTTAGTTAATTTGTCTCTGGATCAAAAGGTATCTTTATTAATATGTGACTGGTTTCAAAGCTTTATGCAGCATCATTTACAATTTTTACAGAAATCAGATGGCAGTTATAAGAGTCGAGGGACATGAAAGGGAAGCAGTGGTTCGGAAGGGAGTGAGACAAGGTGGTAGCCTATACCCGATGTTATTCAATCTGTATATTGAGCAAGCAGTAAGGGGAACAAAAGAAAAATTTGGAGTAGGAATTAAAATCGATGGAGAAGAAATTAAAACTTCGAGGTTCGCCGATGACATTGTAATTCTGTCAGAGACAGCAAAGGCCTTGGATGAGCAGTTGAACAGAATGGACAGTGTCTTGAAGGGAGGATATAAGATGAACATCAACAAAAGCAAAACGAGGACAAAGGAATGTAGTCGAATTAAGTTGGGTGATGCTGAGGAAATGAGACACTGAAAGTAGTAAAGGAATTTTGCTATTTGGGAAGCTAAATAACTGATGATGGTCGAAGTAGAGAGGATATAAAATGCAGACTGGCAATGGCAAGGAAAGCCTTTCTGAAGAAGAGAAATTTTGTACCAATGAGTATAGATTTAAGTGTCAGGAAGTCGTTTATGAAAGTATTTGTATGGAGTGTAGCCACGTAATATTGAAGGAAATAGTGCGCATATAGTATTAGGAACGGAAAGTTGGTTAAAACCGGAAGTGAACAGTAACGAAATCCTAGACACAGAATTGAATATATACCGCAAGGATAGGATAAACGCCAATGGTGGAGGAGTATTTATAGCAGTAAAGAATTCAATAATATCCAGTGAAGTTATTAGCGAATGCGAATGTGAAATAATCTGGGTTAAGTTAAGTATCAAAGGTGGGTCAGATATGATAGTCGGATGCTTCTATAGACCACCTGCATCAGCAACCGTAGTAGTTGAGCGCCTCAGAGAGAACCTGCAGAACGTCGTGAAGAAGTTTCGTGATCATACTATTGTAATAGGGGGAGACTTCAATCTACCAGGTATAGAATGGGATAGTCACACAATCAGAACTTGAGCCAGGGACAGAGACTGTTGTGACATTATCCTGACTGCCTTGTCCGAGAATTACTTCGAGCAGATAGTTAGAGAACCAACTCGTGAAGCTAACGTTTTAGACCTCATAGCAACAAATAGACCGGAACTTTTCGACTCCGTGAATGTAGAAGAGGGTATCAGTGATCATAAGTCAGTGGTTGCATCAATGACTACAAGTGTAATAAGAAATGCCAAGAAAGGAAGGAAAATATATTTGCTTAACAAGAGTGATAGGGCACAAATCGCAGAATATCTGAGTGACCACCATCAAACGTTCATTTCTGAGGAAGAGGATGTGGAACAAAAATGGAAAAAATTCAGAAACATCGTCCAGTACGCCTTAGATAAGTTCTTACCGACTAAGGTCCAAAGCGAAGGGAAAGATCCACCGTGGTATAACAATCATGTACGAAAGGTACTACGGAAACAAAGAAAGCTTCATCATAGGTTTAAGAGTAGTCGAATCATAGCTGATAAAGAAAAGCTGAACGAAGCGAAAAAGAGCGTAAAGAGAGCAATGAGAGAAGCATTCAACGAATTCGAACATAAAACATTGGCAAACAATCTAAACAAGAACCCTAAAAAGTTTTGGTCATATGTAAGATCGGTAAGCGGATCTAAATCCCCTATTCAGTCACTCGTTGACCACGATGGCACCGAAACAGAGGACGACCGAAGAAAGGCAGAAATACTGAATTCAGTGTTCCGAAACTGTTTCACTGCGGAAAATCGTAACACGGTCCCTGACTTCAGCCGTCGCACGGACGCCAAAATGGAAAATATTGAAATAAACGATATCGGAATTGAAAAACAACTGCTATCACTTAGTAGCGGAAAAGCATCCGGACCAGACGAGATACCCTTAAGATTCTACAGTGATTATGCTAAAGAACTTGCCCCCTTTCTATCAGCAATTTATCGTAGATCGCTGGAAGAACGTAAAGTACCTAGCGACTGGAAGAAAGCGCAGGTCGTTCCCATTTTCAAGTAGGGTCATAAATCAGATGCGAATAATTATAGGCCTATTTCGCTTACGTCAATCTGTTGTAGAATAATGGAACATGTTTTGTGTTCTCGTATTATGACGTTCTTAGATAATACAAATCTCCTTCATCATAACTAACATGGATTCCGCAAACAGAGATCATGTGAAACTCAGCTCGCCCTATTTGCCCAAGAAATTCACAGTGCCGTAGACACTGGCGAGCAGATTGATGCCGTATTCCTGGACTTCAGGGAGGCATTTGATACGGTTCCGCACTTACGTTTAGTGAAAAAAATACGAGCTTACGGAATATCGGACCAGGTTTGTGATTGGATTCAGGATTTCCTACAAGAAAGAACACAACATGTCATTCTTAACGGTTCAAAATCTGCAGATGTAGAGGTAATTTCGGGAGTACCGCAGGGAAGCGTGATAGGACCTTTATTGTTTACAATATACATAAATGACTTAGTTGACAACATCGGTAGCTCCGTGAGGCTATTTGCAGATGACACGGTTGTCTACAAGAAAGTAGCAACATCAGAAGACTCGTACGTACTCCAGGAGGACCTGCAGAGGATTAATGCATGGTGCGACAGCTGACAGCTTTCCCTAAACGTAGATAAATGTAACATAATACGCATACATAGGGGCAGAAATCCATTCCAGTACGATTATGCCATAGGTGGTAAATCATTGGAAGCGGTAACGACCGTAAAATACTTAGGAGTTACTATCCGGAGCGATCTGAAGTGGAATGATCACATAAAACAAATAGTGGGAAAAGCAGGCGCCAGGTTGAGATTCATAGGAAGAATTCTAAGAAAATGTGACTCATCGACGAAAGAAGTAGCTTACAAAACGCTTGTTCGTCCGATTCTTGAGTATTGCTCATCAGTATGGGACCCTTACCAGGTTGGATTAATAGAAGAGATAGACATGATCCAGCGAAAAGCAGCGCGATTCGTCATGGGGACATTTAGTCAGCGCGAGAGCGTTACGGAGATGCTGAACAAGCTCCAGTGGTGGACACTTCAAGAAAGGCGTTACGCAATACGGAGAGGTTTATTATCGAAATTACGAGAGAGCACATTCCGGGAAGAGATGGGCAACATATTACTACCGCCCACATATATCTCGCGTAATGATCACAACGAAAAGATCCGAGAAATTAGAGCAAATACGGAGACTTACAAGCAGTCGTTCTTCCCACGCACAATTCGTGAATGGAACAGGGAAGGGGGGATCAGATAGTGGTACAATAAGTACCCTCCGCCACACACCGTAAGGTGGCTCGCGGAGTATAGATGTAGATGTAGATGTAGATGTAAGGAAGTGAAACATGGACGATAAATAGTTTGGACAAGAAGAGAATACAAGCTTTCGAAATGTGGTGCTACAGAAGAATGCTGAAGATTAGATGGGTAGATCACATAACTAATGAGGAGGTATTGAATAGGATTGTGGAGAAGAGAAGTTTGTGGCACAACTTGACAAGAAGAAGGGATCGGTCGTTAGGACATGTTCTGAGGCATCAAGGGATCACCAATTTAGTATCGGAGGGCAGCGTGAAGGGTAAAACTTGTAGAGGGAGAGCAAGAGATGAATACACTAAACAGATTCAGAAGGATGTAGGTTGCAGTAGGTACTGGGAGATGAAGAAGCTTGCACAGGATAGAGTAGCGTGGGGAGCTGCATCAAACCAGTCTCAGGACTGCGCTGAAATATTTTGAGGGCTTAGAAATGAAACCATTTGTGTTTCGCAAGGGCGACCGACGTAAAAAATGAGATGAACAGCATATCGGAAAGTGATGGTGAGCAGATTCCGCTGGATATGTAGCCAAATGGAAGATAAACAGTAGACTCTTTGATCTGCATTTTGACGGGCGTCTCGATTCTAGGTTAGTACTGTTTACCCGCCAGATTCGCGAATAGACAAGTGTCACTTGCAATAAACAATAGTTGTGCTCGTGTGCGACACGTACCTGCGAGCAGGAGCACTACGGAGGCGGTGTAGAAGAGGCGACTGCGGACCATGGCGATGCGGGCGGGCGTTACCGCTGCAGCTGCGACTGCGGCGCCATCGCCCGCGGGCGGCGTGCTCTGGGCTGGGAGGCGCTCGCACTCGCAGGGCTGGGTCTTCCGCGAGCTGCGGCGCTCCGGAGGCGACTGCCAGTTGTCGGCAGAGGGCAGCTGGGCGACGGCCGGCGCCCGCCGCGCGCACCGCGCACGCGCCGGCGTCGGGCCGAGCAGTGGGGCGCGGTCGATAGCTGCACGACTCGGGCGCCGGGCCAGCCCGGGAGGTGCGCGACTGCCACTGACCACTCGTCCACAAGTCGCGCTCCCGCAGGACCAAAGTCTGCGAGTAGTTGGCACCTCGCACACAACATCCTGCTGGTCGTTAAAACCGCGGTAACATGAAAGCAGCGCGCAATCAATGTCAAATTGGTGGATAGTGTACTACGTTCATTGCTCTGCTGTCTCAAAGCAGGTACGAGTAACGCCTGCACTGCAGAGGTAACGCCCCTCCATCCAAGCATCAGAACCCATGGTGAGACTGGCAAGATAGCTGTCTATGAAATACTGAGCTGGAATATTGCTGAAGCTGTAAGATCTGATGATACTGGGTCATGCTGGTTCCATTTAGATGGAGGCCTCATTCTGTCTGCGGGTGTTTGCAAGAGCTCCTGGGTTTGGAGCCTGTGCACCAGCACTCCATGTGCCTGTGCAATTGTTGGAGTGGCTGGTGCCAACAAGAATGAACCACTTCTATGTGCCTTCATCTGGCCCCTGAGCATCTCCAAGTGCTCCTGGGCTCAGGGCCTCCACACCATCTTACCCACATGCCTCACCAACTGTCAGAGTGCCAGCATACCACATGCTTCACCAAATTCCGGAGCAGCTGTTGCCACCGAGAGGGGACCACTTGTAGGTGTCTCTGTCTGGTCTGTGGCCATTACCAACAGCTCTTGGTTTTGGGTCTGGGTGCAAGCATTTCATGTGGTCGATCAACTGTCCAAGAAGCTGGTGACACCAAGAGGAGATCCTCTTTTGGTGCCTTCATCCAGTGTCTGGGCATCTCCGTGGGCGCCTAGGTTAAGGGCACACGTGCTATCATGGCACATAAGTGACCAGCTGCCTGACAGGCTGGTGCCACCAAGAAGGGACCACCTGTGGATGCTATCATCCAGTCCTTGGGTGTCTCCAAAGGCTCCTGTGTTTGGGACCTGCGTACCAGCGCGCCACATGCCTAACCAACAACTGAAGTGGATGGTTCACAAGAGAGGACCACCTGTGGGTGCTTTTGTCTGATTTCTGGGCATGTACAACGGCTGCTGGCTTTGGCGTCTGGACACCAACAAACCCCATGCCTCACCAAATGCGGTAATGGATGGCTTTCCAACATACACATCTCCTGCCACCCGCCGGCCAGAGTGGCCGAGCGGTACTAGGCGCTACAGTCTGAAACCGCGCGATCGCTACGGTCGCAGGTTCGAATCCTGCTTCCGGCATGGATCTGTGTGATGTCATTAGGTTAGTTAGGTTTAAGTAGTTCTAAGTTCTAGGGTACTGACGACCTCAGAAGTTGTCCCATAGTGCTCAGAGCCATTTGAACCATTTGCTGCCAGCCAAATGCGTGATATCAGTCTAGTGTCTACAAGGCCATCTCAGCTGATACCACTTAGCTAGGGCAGCATTCATGCTGTAGCCAACGACTCCACCGTATGCTATACATGCAAGCAGCTGCTGTCTGCGAATTTTCGCATCTCACCATGTCGTCGTCATCAACCTCTGTATGAAACTCTTACTGAACAAAGAATAAAATGGATTATGTTGAGCACCACAGTTGATAATAATGGTTAAGAAAAGCCACCTCAGATGTAATATTACATACTTCTTGGGTTACGAACGGTTTTGTTCGTTGAACGTCTTCAGGTTATCTGCACTTAAACAGAACAGAAAATTAATCTAAAAGTACAGTAGTTTAACGAATAAATCTGGCAATTAACACTGATAACAGCCTAATAATGAATTCCCATCGACGTGTGCTGAGGTCGGGGCATAAATGCCCTGGTTACCGTACGTAATGTTAAAGACCAAAAACAAAAACACTGGTCTTTAACATTCTGCCAACCGCCCGGCGGAAGTATGGCGAGCAGACACGGCATGTGTCCTGACGGGTCAGGACCACACCATGACAGAGGTAAACGTATTATTTGGCCTCTGTCGAGTAAAATAGGTGACTGTGCGATAACAATTGTTACATTCAATGACAAAACCTTAAGTACTGAACCAATATTAAATAAAGCAGAATCAAACGAAACAATTTTAAAGTAGAAATGAACGAAAGTTACCAACACCATTATGTAGAAGAACAAGGGAACATGTGACAGTGTTTACACCAAACCAAAATGTCATTTGACAGCTATGACACTAAGTCAATTATTATAAACTAAAATTCCAAAGCAGTTATTTAAAATGTGTCAGGAACGATAATCATAGTCTCGCAAACGATAATATGTGGGATAGCGATATGCATAAATACAGATAACGGCAGTATCGCGCACACGAGGGATAATAGGGCAGTGCATTGCGGAGCTTCATTTGTACTTAAGCGAGTCATGTGAAAAGATTTTTGACGTGAAGTTACGGTCACACGACGGATATTAACAGACTTTGAATGCCAAAAGGTAGTGGCAGCTAGAAGCATGGAACATTCCGTTTCGGAAATCGTTAGGGAATTCAATATTCCGAGATTCACAGAGTCAAGTGTGTGCCGAGAGTACCAGATTTCAGGCATTACCTCTCACGACGGACAATGTAGTGACCGACGGCCTTCATGTAACGACCGAGAGCAGAGGCGTTTGTTTGCGAAGAGATGTCACTGCTAACAGACAAGTAACATTGGGTGAAATAACCGCAGAAATCAATGTCTGAAGTACGACGAACGTATCCGTAAGAACAGTGCGCCGAAATTTGGCGTAAATGGGCTATGGCAGCAGCCTGCTGACACGAGTTCCTTTGCTAACAGCACGACATCACCTGCAGTGCCCTTCTTGGGCTCATGACAATATGGGTTGCGCTCTAGACGGCTGTAAAACCTTGGTCTGGTCAGGTGATTCCTGATATCAGCTAGTAAGAGTTGATCGTAATCTTAGAGTGTGGCGCATGGCCCACGTAGCCATGGAGTCAACCTGTCACCAAATCACTCTGCAAGATGCTGGGACTTCATAACGGTGTGGACTGCGTTTACATAGAGTGGAATGGGACCTCTGTCGCAACTGAACCGATCATGGACTGGGAATGGTTACGTTCGGCTACTTGGATACTACACTACTGGCCATTAAAATTGATAAGATGACGTGCTACAGACGAGAATTTTAACCGACAGGAAGAAAGTGCTGCGAAATGCCAATGTTTAGATTCTTCGAGATTCACACAAGGTTGGTCCCCGTGGCGACACCTACAACGTGCTGACATGAGGAAAGTTTCCAACCGATTTCTAATACACAAACAGCAGTTGACCGGCCTTGCCTGGTGAAGCGTTGTTGTGATGCCTCGTGTAAGGAGGAGAAATGCGTACCATCACGTTTCTGACTTTGATAAAGGTCGGATTGTAGCCTATCGCGATTGAAATTTATCGTATTGCGACATTGCTGCTCGCGTTGTTCGAGATCCAATGATTGTTAGCAGAATATGGAATCGGTGGGTTGAGGAGGGCAATACGGAACGCCGTACTGGATCCCAACGGCCTCGTATCACTAGCAGTCGAAATGACAGGCATCTTATCCGCATGCCTGTGTCGGATCGTGCAGCCACGTCTCGATCACTGAGCCAACAGATGCAGACGTTTGCAAGACAACAACCATCTCCACGAACAGTTCGACGACGTTTGCAGCAGCATGGACTATCAGCCCGGAGACCATGGCTGCGGTTACCCTTGACGCTGCATCACAGATTATCCTTGACGGTGCATCACAGATAGGGGCGCCTGCGATGGCGTACTCAACGACGAACGTGAATGCACGAATGGCAAAACGTCATTTTTTCGGATGAATCCAGGTTCTGTTTACAGCACCATGATGGTCGCATACGTGTTTGGCGACATCGCAGTGAACACACATTGGAAGAGTGTATGGACTGGCGTATCACCCTGCGTGATGGTATGGGGAGCCATTGCTTACACGTCTCGGTCACCTCTTGTTCGCATTGACGGCACTTTGAACAGTGGACGTTACATTTCAGATGTGTTACGACCCGTGTTTCTACATTCGTTCCCAGCGAAACTCACCATTTTAGCAGTATAATGGACGAGCACATGTTGCAGGTCTTGTACGGGCCTTTCTGGATACAGAAAATTTTCGACTGCTGCCCTGGCCAGCACATTCTCCAGATCTCTCACCAACTGAAAACGTCTGGTGAATGGTGGCCGAGCAACTGGCTCGTCAGAATACGACAGTCACTACTCCTGATGAACTGTGGTATCGTGTTGAAGCTGCATGGGCAGCTGTACCTGTACACGCCATCCAAGCTCTGTTTGACTCAACGCCCAGGCGTATCAAGGCCGTTATTACGGCCAGATGTGGTTGTTCTGGGTACTGATTTGTCAGGATCTATGAAACCAAATTGCGTGAAAATGCAGTCACATGTCAGTTCTAGTATAATATATTTGTCCAATGAATACCCGTTTATCATCTGCTTTTCTTCTTGATGTAGAAATTTTAATGGCGAGTAGTTTATACGCAGCCATTCATGGACTTCATGTTGCCAAACAACAATGAAATTTTTATGGATGACAATGTGGCTTGTCACTGGACGACAATTGTCGTGAGCGAATGTTTTTGCCACACAGACCACCCGAAATGAATCCCGTTGAACATTTATGGCACATAATAGAGAGGCCAGGTCGTACGCAAAATCGTACATAGTGAACACTTTAGCAATTATGGCCGGCTGTACAGGCAGCATGACTGAATCCTTCTGCAGGGTACTTCTAACGACTTGTTGAGTCCATGACACGTCGCGTTGATGCAATAGGCTAGGCAAAATGAGGTCCGACACGATATTAGGAGATATCCTATAACTTAATGTAGTTTCAAGAAATTTATTTTCTTAGAAAATGTAAAAGGACTAAAGCAACGAAACTGCTCTGATCACAAATAGGGGTACTCTTTTATTATATGTAATTACTTCATTAAAGGTTGTATAATGATATACGATCTCGCTGTCTTTTTTTGGGGGGGATGAAAGATGTAAGATAGTTTTTCCCCTAGGGTATTTACTGCAATAGCAGTGCATGTTGTTTTTAATTTATTACTTCAATGTATTTTCGTCTTATGAGCGATAGCGACATGTACAATAGGGTCGTAGTAAGGCGACATGGACAGTAGGGTTGTAGTGAGGTGATATTATTATCTATCAAGTAAGGCGACGAACCGTCCAAAGCGGACTCTATCGTCGTTTCCTCGTTCAGATTGAGGGAAGAGCATAGAGGGTGATTCCCTTGTCTTTCCATATGTCCTGCAGGCTTGATGTTAGAAGAGGGCGAGGTAGTTCATTTCTTGTGCAGAGTCGTGCAGGGATTATACCGGAAACGGTAGAACTACATGAAATACCCTCTGTAGCGCGGCGTTCTGTGTCTTCTAGAGAAAGCCTAGGTGGTACTTAGTGGAGCTGCCCATGCCTTGCAAGCTTATTCTGTGATGGGGCGGACGCAATTCCGAAAGAGTGTGAAGCCACAGTGGACTGGCAAGGTGGATCTTTCATGCAGGAGGGGGTAGCGTGAGCCAAGTCGTTGCTGCACCTTCCGTTTAATACCGTGTACATGCTTTTGCCGCGTGAGTGTAGGGTCAAGGGTGACGCCAAGGTACTTTGCGTCATCGGCCGATTGTACAGGATCGCCTGGCCGAGCGGTTCTAGGCGCTTCAGTTTGGAACCGCGCCCGCTACGGCTGCAGGTTTGAATCCTGCCTAGGGCATGGATGTGTGTGATGTCCTTAGGTTAGTTAGGTTTATGTAGTTATAAGTTCTAGGGGACTGATGACCTCAGATGTTATGTCTCATAGTGCTCAGAGCCATTTGAACCATTTGAACACGATCGCCGAAGAGCTGCAGTTGTGACATCACTGAACGATGTCTCTTGGGGAATGGTACAGCTTGACTTAGACACAGTGAAGCCTATCCCACTTTTCGCTGGCCGATCTTTAGGTCTGTGCAAGTCTCCTGCAAGTGTCGCTGCATGAGTAGTGGCCATCGACTACTCTTAAGGAGGGTTGTGTCGTCCACGGAAACTGCCCAAGTAACTTGAAGTGTCCTGGGCAGATCTGGAGAGTAGAGCGAGTAGTGGATCAGCCTGATGACAGATCCTTGTGGGGCACGTATCTCGATGCATCGAACAGTAGAAATGGCCACACCTGCTTTGACTACAAACATTTCCCCTGGGATAACTTTCCGTCAGCCGAACGTAGTGGCCATGAAACCTAAAGGTCAAAAGTTTGTACATTAGGCCTGTGAGTCAAACTCTGTTAAATGCTCGCTTCACATCCAGAAAGAGGACACGAAAGTATTCCCTATAGCTTCAGGCAGTCGTGATCATCTGAACTACTCAAAGGAGTTGGAGTGTGGTTGAGTGTCCTTCTCTGAACCCAGATTGTTCCAGGGGTAGTACTCCATCTTCTATAAATATCTTGTCATGGTCAGAAGATCCTTGCATGGTCGTCGGATCATCCATTGCAATTACACTATAAGTGTTACTGAGCTCTGCTGGTAGTGGTGCAGTCGCCTGTGTTGGCTGAGACGCTTTATTCTTAGGCGGTTTGGTTGCTGGTTGCAATGGATGGATGTGCGTCACTAGCTGTCTGAGGGGCTACTCTTAGCGGCCTATTGTAGCCGAAGTGTAGCCAAGGTCCATGCTTTCTTCATCCTAATCCGTGTCGGAATACCAGTCGTTGTGTACATCCATTTGCTGGGTCGGTTGCCGCTTAGGTTCCTATTGCCATTGCCGTGTCGTCGTAGGGGGGACAACCGACTCAGTAACCCCTGCCGTACTGGGCGGTCGAGGCAGCTACCTCGTCCGCACTATAGTGACCGGCACGAAAACAGGGCTTCAAGGTCATCTCGTCGTCTAACTTCGCGTCTTTACTTCGTAAAAATTTAAAAAAAATATTGGGTAGCTCTATTTTTAGTCTAGAATATGATGGAGTACTTTCCAAAAGAAAATTCTCACTAGCTGCCAGGAAAAAAATGAGAACTAACATTACAAGAAATTTTGGAGGAAAATAATTTTTTACTTCAACCTGTGGTAGTAACAGAATCACTAATGTAATTGGACTGAAAAAAAAAATGAATGTCAGCCGTGGTGGCTGAGCGTTTCTAGGCGCTTTAGTCCGAAACCGTGCGACTACTACGGTTGCAGGTTCGAGTCGTGCCTTGGGCATGGATGTGAGTGATGTCTTTAGCTTAGTTAGGTTTAAGTAGTTCTAAGTTCTAGGGGACTGATGACCTCAGATGTTAAATCCCATAGTGTTCAGAGACATTTGAGCCATTTGAAAAAAATGAACGTCCTCAAAGTTTACAGATGCAAGTGCTGAGTCTTTTATTTCGGAAAGATAAAAGTATCCTGAGATAAAAAATAAAATTTTATACGAGATGTGAAACTGTGCCAACTGCATAGAAAAAATGTAGTCGCTGATGAATTTTCTTTCTGTAGGACTGGAACAAACGTCTCGCGAGAAAGCTGTTAAGAAAACTAAAAAACTATTTTTGGTAACATTTCAACATCATTATTGTATCCTATCACGTACAGAGGCAAATTATTCCCAAGATATTTCGTGCGCAGTATCGCGCGAGTCGTTGTAGGCCGCCGTTAAGAGTTTCGTTCAGACGGCTCACTTTAATATGACTGAGAATATTCCCTACTTCCCGAAAATATTTTACTGGGTGCTAATACATATCCTTCGTCATTGCATCTATCACTCAAAACGCCCATATACGCTGTGCAAAAGTAATTGTAGTTATTTTGAAGCCAATATGTTCACTAAAGTTGGCAAAATATTTGTTCAAAAGGTTTTGTGAAGCCCACGTTCTATCTAAATTTGCTGTAAACCTGTTATTCTCTGCACGCAATACGTCCTTGGTACACAAAAAACTCGTTATTACTACTGCAATGTCCCTTTCTTGTGTTACAAATTTCGCCCATCATTACAGTTTCTGAATTAAAAACCAAGTGGGCGGAGAAAAAAGTGCATTGAAGTGACTGGCCAGAATAATTATGTTTTATAACGGACATTACCCTGTATTTCTCTAGCCATCGGATACCATCCTCTGTCATACTAAAGTAATACAATTCTACGTTCTAGCTTATTGTAAAAGTCGTCATATATTGATTTCTGTGCTCTTCTTGGAGAATCAGAATAGGGGCTGGGACTGCTCTGATATTACTGCACTGTTTATATCTGCAGTCGATACAGAAGCACCACAATATTCTGTCATTTTATGAACTGCATTACCCTTACTACGAAACAGCCAGTAAATCCTATGTAAAAAAGGGGTTAAATTTCGAATGTACAAATAAACCGAATACAGTAAGATTATATCCGAATGTAAAGACATTCGGTACAGGTTTTTACGAAAAACTGTTGTTAATTAATGCAGAATTGACAATTTTATTTTAATTGACAGTCGTTGTCGAGTAAACTAGTCGCCAATAATTGTGGTAAATTGATCAGACGTCTACTGTAAGGAAAAACATTCGCAGTATGTCCTCTACAACTAAAATGAGTAGACAAACATTTAATTCAAGTTAGCTTTTTACATAGAAGGCACTTACCTAAACTCAAGGTTCTTCTGGCTCCGTGTCTTCAGATTCACCGTCGCTTGTTTCAGCCATGTCTATCATCACAGATTCCACTATGGTGTCTCTTAAACCCTGGTGCAAGAAATCAGTTTCTTGCAATGCTTCTGCGTGTTTTACGCACATCTCCCAGTCCTGCTGAGTAACATGTGTTAGCTTCTCGACATCAGTAAGTTTGAAAGAAGTATTTCTTTTCGTTACTTCTCTCTTTTCTTGGGCCCATATCAATTCAATAGGATTATACTGGCGGTGATACGGTGGTAGACATACCACTTGGTGTTCCATTTTCTTTGCCGGTTGATCTAATTGGTAAGTCTTTTTGGCACCTATGACTTCTTCCTTAGGGATTCAGCCTTCGTTTCTTCGACTGAAAGTGAAACATTCCTTTTCTTTAATCACTCCATAATATCTGCCTTGCGCCCATTTGAATGTGGCAGCTTTTCTATCTGAATGGAATGGCAGCTGGCATTATCCATCATAGTAATTGACCCTTCTTCCAGCGCAGACAACAGTCGAACAAACCAATTCTTAAAAATTCCTCCATTCATTTCTGAATGGTAATCGGATTGGGAAGAACTTTTCCCACCACAAAAAATGAGTTTGGCCTCTGGTATGGAGCCTGTTGTTAATGAACTAGGGTGAGCGATGATAAATCTCTACCAGTAGGCACTTTCAAGGTGCTGTTTCATTTGGAGTTCAAAATGGTTCAAACGACTCTGAGCACTATGGGTCTTAACATCTGAGGTCATCAGTCCCCTAGAACTTAGAACTACTTAAACCCAACTAACCTAAGGACATCACACATATCCATGTCTGAGGCAGGATTCGTACCTGCGACCGTAGCAGTCGCGTGGTTCCAGACTGAAGCGCCTAGAACCGCTCGGCCAGTCCGGCCAGCCTCCTTTGGAGTCATGCCACATATAATTATTGGTGTGGTTCTGTGAAACCCAAGTTTCATCTAAGTACATTATAGACGTGGTGTCTTCAGCATGCAAAAAGTGCACTGTAGGCAA
The DNA here is from genome assembly GCF_021461395.2 of Schistocerca americana. Classification (NCBI taxonomy): domain Eukaryota; kingdom Metazoa; phylum Arthropoda; class Insecta; order Orthoptera; family Acrididae; genus Schistocerca; species Schistocerca americana. The sequence goes on along the minus strand of NC_060122.1, from coordinate 335,886,289 downwards.
AACTTCGCTCTTACTGCTGCAATGTCTCTGCGTTCCACTAAAAGTTTCCGTCTGTCACTAAACTTCTTGAATCGGAAACCAAGGGAGCGGAGAAGACGAAGAACGGAGATCTCTGAGCCTGAGTAATTAATTTTCTCATGAAGGTCAGTCTGTATTTTTTTAGCCGTTGGATACTCTCCTTTGTCGTAATATGCAAGTACAATTCCATGCGCGAGCTCTTTGTTAAAATCGTCAAAGTCGGTTGATTTCCGTTCACATTCGTATCCCTTTCTTGGAGAATCGAAACACTCATTCATGTCTGGAGACTCTACCAATGACACACATTTGCTAATACAGCCAGGAATTGACTTGGAGACACAACACGCTTTAGCAGTAAGTTTATGAATTTGCGCAAAATATATGTTATTCCTCGCTTATTCACTGTCGGCCAGATCAGTAAAAAACTTTAGTACATTCGATATGATTATTCGATTGTTTACGAATGTCTTTCTGCCCTTTACGCACACTGACTGGAGGGGTACTACAAGTAGGCCGTTGCTCCTTCACTGTTGTTCACCACCGAACACACGTCAAAGCATCTTTCTAAAGACAGTAAGACACTGAAATCAGACGTGATCGCTCGATGTAGCACTGTAACACTGAGCATTCAGCTGCTCTGAGCTACCGCACCGCTAACAGTACCTACATGGCAACAAAGCCGAGAGGCGGGCGAATCACAGTCCACAGCCCCTGCTCATGGCAGGCAGCGGCTGTGACCTTGAGGACCCTACTTTCGTGCCAGCCACTATAGTAAAGGTGTCCACTCTCAAGGACATAGCATTCGCGAATCTACAAAATGAACTTCAGTCACACAAACACTGAACTATTCGCAAATGCTTGATCTGGCGGACTACACTCCTAACGACGACATAGCTTTGTGTAACCAGTAGTTTACAGTCTCTTCCTCCATAAATATTTGTTACTAACGTAATAGAGCTACCTTGTAACTTAACGGCATACAATAACCACCAATTGGGTAGATATAGCTCTTTTACAATTTCAAAGAAAATACATTTTTGTAGATACATCATTAATGACATATGATTATTCTGTGAGATCACAATTATCGTACATGATTGATTCTAGATACTTATTTTGCTACTGTACTTTCTAATTATTCACTTACTTGAATAACGTAAAATGACAATGCAATTTGGAGAATACACTGTCATGTGTTCCCTTGTTATTATGCATAAATGTGTTGTTAACTTTCGTTCTGTTCTACATTTAGAGTGTTTGAATTAACTGTGCACTGTATAAAAACAATTCTGTTCTTAAAGAGTTGTCATTGCTTGTGACGACAATCGCAATCGGCAGAGGCCAAATGCTATATTTACATGTTTACCTCTGTTGTAGTGTGGCCCTGTCTAGGCCGTTTGCTGTACGTCTTACTTCTGCCGCGGGGTATCAGAATGTTTACAAACAGTGTTCTTGAATTTGATCTGTAACGTTACTTACACCAACCAGACGTTTTGTGCCATCCCGACTTTGGCACAACTCTGTGAGGCTTTAGAACAAGGCTGTTATCAGTGTGACTGGCCAGTTTTATTTATTAATATGCTGTTAACTCTATTCTACTTCTCTGTTTGGCAGTTTTGAACATGGCTGTCTTTCAGCAACTGTATATATGTTTCAATGGAGAAATAACACAGACAACCGGTTGGAAATAATGTTCTATTACACTGACATCTCTGAGAATGCGTTCATCAGAATGAAATTTTATCAAACCTATAAAGTAGTACATAGAAAACATAAGTGTGACAGAAACATTAACAAATATGTAAATTGTCTAAAGATACGAGATAGGTTACTCATGTAAAATTACAATGCGAGAACGCAACAGTCAACGTGTCGAGCAGAAATGCTCAAGTCAAAAATTAAAAATGTTCCAGCCTTTGGTATGCATACCTTGAAATGAACAACGTCAGACTGAGAGCCCCTGTGGCTTACATTGGTCCTACAAAAGCAGGACTCAAATTGCGCCGACTTTCGGGAGCGGACAGTGACATATGCCCATTTGAGACACTATAACAGAAATAATCGAAATAAACAACAGTTCATTATATTAAAAAAAATTCAAAGGGTGAGAGCTTAATGTGTTTTTGAAAGTACAAAGTAGTCAAGTTAATGAAGTACAACTAAGAGCCATCTATTAGGCTTTACAGAAACGCACATTGCATAAAGTAGCCAATATTGTAGAACAAGTACACAAACAACTGGACAGTGCAAAAACATATCTGTGTAAGGAAACTTTAGTAGTACATACCTATATGAGATTTTAAGAAAAATGTGTTTCAGAACTAGACGCAGGAAAACATACTAAAAAAAAAAATACGAATCGGAATTCAGCGAGTAGCGGGTTAAAGCCATTGAAAAAGTTTTGTTACCTAACGGTAACTGGTCGTTGAGAATGAGGCCATCATTCTTAGAGATATGCTTGAAAATCTCCAGGTCTTCGAGTACGTCGAGACTGTGACCTTTCGTTTCCCTACGTAAAATGGAAATTTCTTCGACACTTTCCTGTTTGTTAAAGGAAATTAACAGATGATCAGCAGAAGTGGAATTACGCACATCAATGTCTCCTTTTTCTTTAATAAATGTTCCTTATACCAGACATTGAAAGATATTTCAGTTTGCCCCTTAGAATAAACATAACACGCATGACAAGTCATTTTATTAACTCCTGAACAATGTATAGGAGCAACTTTGTTGTTTAGATTGTGAATAAGATTTTTCTGCGAGCTGTTGTTAGTAGAAAAGGCAAACTTGCATGCATATTCTTTAGCTAGAAGACGAATTCTATATAAATAGGGCGTAAAAATGGAATCGGGAAAACTTTTTATATTCATCACTGTCAGAAACACTACTGATGCATAAGGTAGTCGCGTTAGCGTCAGTTTTAACTTTGAAGATGTTTTCAAATAACGAGGGATCTTATCCGTTATTAAATGCAGTAGTTTTCATTAGATTCATCTCATCGTTAAGCTTGTCTGTGGACAAAGGAGCAGAAACAGCACGAGGAATGGAAAACACTTTTTTTATGGGAATGAGGATGCACTGAACTATCGGGCACAGTCCGATATGTAATAGTGGCTTTTATAAAAAAAAGTCTTTCGTTGTCTATGGAAATACTGACATCGAAATAAATTAGCTGACGATCGCTATTTGCTAATTCACAACTGAAGCAGAGTTTTTTCATGAAAACTATTCAAAATTCCAAACAATTCCTCAATACCTTCCCGTGAACCACTCTATATGATCGAAATGTCGTCTACGTATCAAGAATATGACAAAATATCCAGATCAGTAGCTGAAAAAATAAAATACTTATGTTTATAAATACCTAAAAATAAAAATATTTCCTTATCATCTTCTTCTAGCGAATTAATTAAAATATCGGTCAAGATGGCTGGTGGTGGATTATCCATTGCAGATCGTTGGGCTGGCAATGACAACAAAATAATTGTATTTTACTACCGGACACTCATCCAAAGTATTTTTTTAAACGTACTTAGGTTTTCTCACTGATGTCAGTTGTTGTTTGAATAAATAAATTAACATCTACGTTCGTAATATCTAGTGAAAACAATTTAGTATCTTGATCACATAACAAATCTTTGATTTTGCTTACTAACTTTTGACTTTTGTTGACAGAATAATTATTTAGAAAAACAAAGGACTTCTTTGTTTTATCTTGAAGAAACCTTGTAAACTCATGATATGTACTGTTTGCACTGTTCACAATAGGACGTATTAGATGGTGAATATTATGTACTTTAAACTGCTAATGCAATTTTGAGGCCTGTGGATTCGTATTCACAAGCCTTTTTCTTCTGGTAAGGTTTAATCAAATGCGTAGCGCTATTAATGGCATGTGTAATTTCTTTTTGTATTGTGGGACTCAGATTCTCATCTATCTCGGAAACATCGTTCTCTTTAAAACAAGTAAAGATTATTATAGCGTGCCCTTTGTCAGATTTCGTTATAAGGGCACTGTTTTCTTTTAGCTTGACAATAATATTTTCATTCATTTTTTTACAACAAAGATTTTGACTGGGATTTTTAACAGCATGTTTCTCAAAAGTATTACATACATTATATGCTACTCTCGTTTGTTGAGAAGAGTCCATTTTGACGCTACTGCAGGCAACCTACATCTACATCTACATCTACGTGATTACTCTGCTATTCACAATAAAGTGCCTAGCGGAGGATTCAATGAACCACCTTCAAGCTGTCTCTCTACCATTCCACTCATGAACGGCGCATGGGAAAAACGACTACTTAAATTTTTCTGTTCGAGCACTGATTTCTCTTATTTTATTGTCATGATCATTTCTCCCTACGTAGGTGGGTACCGACAGAATGTTTTCGCAATCGAAGAAGAAAACTGGTGATTGAAATTTCATGAGAAGGTCAGGTCGCAACGAAAGACGCCTTTGTTTTAATGATTGCCACTCCAATTCACGTATCATGTGTGTGGAACTATCTCTTCTACTTCGCGATAATACAAAACGAGCTGCCCTTTGTACTTTTTCGATATCATCCGTCAGTCCCATCTGATGCGCATCCCACACGGCACAGCAATACAACAGAATAGGGCGGTCAAGCGTGGTGTAAGCAGTCTCTTTAGTAGACCTATTGCACCTTCTAAGTGTTCAGCCAGTGAATCATAGTCTTTGGTTTGCTCTACCCACAACATTATCTATGTGATCGTTCCAATTTCGGGTGTTTGTAGTTGCAATCCATAAGTATTTAGCTGAATTTACAGCCTTCAGATTTGTGTGATTTATCGGGTAATTGAAATTTGGTGGATTTCTTTTAGTACCCATGTGAATAACTTCACACTTTTCTTTATTCGGGGTCAACTGATACATTTCGCACCATACAGATATCTTATCTAAATACTGTTGCAATTGGTTTCGGTCTTCTGATGACTTTACAAGACGGCAAATGACAGCATCATCTGCAAACAATCTAAGACGGCTACTAGTATTGAAACGTCCCCTTTAAACAATTGTACATGACTGTGCTTAAACTGACACACAATATTTTGTTAGCGCAACGCAATCTGACTTTCAAAATTCCCTACAAAAGAATGGCCCTGACTAACATTAAACTATACGTTTCACAAATCACTTACCTCACAAAAATCTTCGCTGCTCAAGCTACTGCAATACAGCGAGCGCCACTACTGCCAGCTAAATAAAAGATTCAAACTATGGAAGGCACTAACTACTGATAGGGATAGTTAGCAAATGAAAGATATTAGTAGAGAACAAACAATGTATTTACCTTGATATCATCATATATAAATATAGCAGTTCATGACAAATTACAAATCTCCGCCATCTCTCTCCCCACATCCACCACTGCTGGCGGCTCACCTCCAACTGCGCAACGCTACGCGCTGTTCACATCCAGCTGCCGCTGCCCAACACTACAATGGCAGACAACAATGCAAACTAGCCACAGACTGCACACAGTACAGCCAGTGATTTTCATATTGAGCGCTACGTAACGTTGCCAATAAGAAAACATAAACAGCCTACTTACATAGAGAAAACATAAACAGCCTACTTACATAGCCCCCATGCTCCCCACACAAAATTTTACAAATTTTTTTTTGGGCAGTGGCCAATAATGATTTGATAAAATTTTTCATAATTACAATAACAAAGAAATCAAATGCACACACTTATTGATACAATGTTGGTCAAAAGCTAAAATTTTCTCACAGTCCATAAAGACAGTCCTGATCATTCATTACGGTAAAATATAGTGTTTTTCTCAAAGTCTGAGCAGTAAAAGAAAATGCACACGGAAGTAGTGGATTTCCATGCAGTCTTGAAGAAGTAGTGTTGTCCTTCCAATGGAAAGACAGTGCTGACTCTCGACATGCAGACAGGTAATGGGCCACAACAGAGCAAACCCACAGCAGAGTCAGTCGAAATTTTGAAGAGTATTGGTAGGTAGGTCATCACAGAGCAGACCCACTGTAGTCCTGGTAGAGATTGTGGCATTGGTGGGCCACCAGAGGTGCAGACCCACTGCAGTCCTTGTAGAAATAATGGTATTGGTGGATCATCAAAGATGTAGACCCACTGTAGTCCTTGTAGAGATAATGGTATTGGTGGGCCACCAGAGGTGCAGACCCACTGTAGTCTTTGTAGAGATAGCCGGCAGCCATCTGTTGTGACTGTGCAGGTGCACAATCACCATTGAAGAGTCTTGCGGATAATATAGCAAGTCCATAACCACCACTTGTGCCCTCACAAAGTTTTTGGAATTGTCTTTAGAACCAGCAATGCTGTTATCCAGTCCCTTGCTGAATTATTAACACACGTGCAAACACTAACAGTCCCAACTTCTCACATATTGTCCATATACTATGACCAACAGAAACGTGTGCAGTGAAATGTAACTAACAAGTTAATAATATCATGAACTGGTGACAATTACAATTTTATAACATAAGAATACAATAAAGGTACAAAATACATCATTAGAAACATAACAATATAGATAACATTTGTAGTACAGGCTTTACAAAACAATAGAAATAGACATATACGTCAGTGTTACAGGAATTATGACATGAGTACATACATAGAAGATCAGAATAACTTGCGAAACATCAACTTCACACATGAGCATTTAAACAGAATGAATAATGTCAAATATCTTTACAAAGTAAATAACATATTATTAATGCCAATTATATTTGAGGATAACAGTATTCCTCATCATAGTGAATGTAGCTTAATATTAAAAGAGGAAAAAATTCTATGAAACTACACAGAGACAGGAAGAAAACAACTACACAAGGGTACACAAACACATAGTGGGATAACACCAATAGGAAAGGACAGGGTTCGTTTTCAGTGTAACATGTGGTACTGCAGTCCAACCCAAAACTTCATATATCTTTCCTCTTATTTCATCCTTTGTTTCCACCAAAAAAAAATTCTAACTAAGCATGCTTTCTGTGTTTATATGTTCACACATCTCTTACCTCATTTTTATTTTCCATTATCTTACCTCAACCTGTTTTCTCAATGCATTTCTTCCAATTCATCGCAACTCATTCTCTTAGAGGCTACCCCCTCTTAAGCTAACTTAAATCTACTGAGCTCAGATGCTAAACTAAGGGACGAGGCAATGCAGCATCACATAACAAATTATCACAAACAGCAATGACAAAAAAATGCCAATTTGCAAAGCAAGCAGCAGCAAATCTAAATTAACAGATAAAATGCAAAATTACAACTAATATGAGCCAATGTGCAGCAACAAAAAATAAATCTGGCTTAGCAGAGTAACACAAATTAAAGTTCAGTAGCACTATGCCTGGCAAACAGCAGCTTATATCTAAACATGACATAGCTCAAGCAGAAAAAATATTACAGTAAAAACAACCATGCAGATAAGGGAAGTGTATATTCACATCTTAATGTCTATGTAATTAAAGTGGTGCACCACAACAACTTATTGTAAAAAAAAATATTACCATGTACTTGAAAAGAAAATTATGTTTTACTGTTACTAGTTCCTTCTTATTGTTCTTTCCTTTCCAAGTGCTCCTTTTTTTAAAGAATGTGGATCATAAAATAATTATTTAATAGATCTGTTGACAGAAAGTGTTCACATTAGCAAATGCATTTCATTTTATAAAAGCAATGCTGCAACAGAGCTGGAAACCAGATATCAAGTGAAATAAGCAACTACGAAAAGCAAAGTATAAAAATATCATTCAGTAGTCATGTGACATTTCATAAGTTAGTAGAAACTCTCTCAACTCTCGTAGAAAGACGCTTGTCATAATCAGGTGTGCAGATGTAAAAATATTTCTCGTCATTTCATTAGGCATTTCAGTAAATATCAGAAAGTACGATATGTTTCCAAGTAATCAGCGTGTCGGATTTGCGATGCTTTCTCTAAAGGAATGACAATGGCCAGGATAATGGCCTCCTTTTTTTTTCTTCCTGTGCTCTGAAAGGCACGCGCTAATGGCTTTTTGTCCAGGCGTCTGACACAGCTGGGTGCCCACGACGCATTACGTGCAGGTGGTCACTTAATTTTCTTACGGAAATATTTACGACAACAGTTTCCGCTACAGTGACAGTCTCACATAAAAATATTTCACAGGTCAAGAATTTGCGTTACAAATCTGTAGAAACAAAATGCTATTGATATAACAGTGTCCAAAAAATTTTCGTCTGCATTGTAATACATTCATGCATATACACACACATTTCATAACTCTTAAAGTACGATTCTTGGTTTCCAACAACCTTTTCATAAATCAGAGTCCCTAACCCCTGCTCCTTATTCCTTACCTTATTACACATATACATATTCATATTCATCAACACGTCTTCAATATTTCATCATAATAACTACATAGCATAATCAGATTCCTCATATAGCATCAGCTTATTTATCATAAACATACCTCAACAGCATAGTACACATCGTCGTCGTAATAATAACATCATAACACTTCAGTCAAATCTCAAAATCGTCGTAACTTCCTCCAATAATTTCAAAACGTAAAAAAAATTCTCTGCTCATTTCAATAGTGTCATCTACCTCAAACGTACTTTAAAATCATGCTCCCTTACGAAATATATCATTCAAAGCTCTCATAGTATCACAATGGTTCCGAAAAAATATGAACAGTTTACAAAGTACAGACAAAATACAGTTTCATAAGTGTGAAGTTATCCAACCGTGTAATTGTGTAAACATGTGTCACTGATGTAGTAAAATAAATGTTTGTCTCTCTCAGTTAAATAATCAGATAGCTGTGTAATTTGTGTGTTAGAGAAATAAGGTACCGATGTGCAAAGTTGTATAAGCAAATACCATATTAGCTAGGGTTCCTTGTGGTTGCCACACACATGGTACACAAAGTAAGCGTGTACCCCCCTGAGGATTAATGTAATTATACCCTCAGGTGTTACAGATTACAGCAATGAAATGAAATGTATCACTGAAAACCTTTGTATCATTGTAATTCAAAAATCTTTAAAAATAAATGTTTTAAGTATAAAATTGATCACTCAAATACGTGTACTGTAGCGCTAAACTGTTCGTCTTGTAACATAATCTCTGTGGAAGTGTCGTAGTTATCGTCCTCCGAAAGCTAAGTTCTGCAGAAGCCAATGTACTTACCTCATGATAAACAAAAGTGAAATGTTTTGCGTATAGATATCGTAGTTATTATGCTTATTGGCGTGATGAAGAAAGTACTGTACAGTAACGTAATGTTGTGCCACGAAAAGGGCTGTCTCATTGTTGCTATACCACAAAAGTTACTACTAAAACATGTTTTTCTTTCCAGAAGAATTCAGAAAACTGTGCAGATATAAAACAGATACACCGCAAAAGCAACATTGTAAATTGTCACTCATTAGTAGCGTCGTGATAAAAATCGTGTAGCTGTCACATAAACTAACCTCTGTGTCATCTGGTATCTCTCAGAAAGCACTTTAAATTCAGAATGTATTTTCAAATAAACCAAAATGTTGCATTAAAATCTCATTAGCAGTACTGGTAAATGTTCTAAGTATGTGAGCCTGATAGTCGTTACGTAATCGTGCAACTAACAAGCAAGAATGTACACACACAATAACACTGTAACGTCTGTTCACTATAACAATGCATTCGTCATTTCTGTTTAAATAAGTTCTCTTGGTTCTTGATTGGATATTTAACTTCAAACATTGTTGTATGTTAACAGATTCTAAGTCTGACAAAGCATATTAGTAATGTGAAGAGAAAATTTTTATGACAAAGACTAAGTTAAAAAGCAGATTATCTTTCAATAAACGGTTTTACATGTGAAACCTGGTGTAAACCTTTACTCTTCATAGTACTCAGAGTTTGAACTTGAATGCAATTGTCATGCGGTATACGTCGGCAAAGAATACTGGAATTTTTCTCAAGGTTAGCGTCTATGTTATTTTTCTCTGAGCCAGCCGGCGCACGTGGGTGCCTGCGGCGCGAGTCATTGTCTGTCTCTTTGTTGGCGCGCGTTGTTATTGGGATTAGGAGATCTAACTTCTACAAATTCGCCTTGCCGAGAGGGCCCAGCTCTGTTAGAATCCCGCCAGTTCTGATGAAATTCACGTCTGTCGTTTTGTCGGTAGTTTACATAGTTTCTTTCTTGTCGGTCACATGGTGGAGAATTTCTCCTTGAATCGTAACTGCGCGCTGATCCGTTGCGTCTAAAGTTATTCTGTCTCCCTTGATAATAATTGTTTTGGTTCCCATATTGTCTGTTTCTCTGATTGTCTCTGTGATAGTCATTACCACGGAGAGGTGATCTTTCCCTGTAATTATTACTACTCTGCCAACGGTTGTCATACGGGTGGTGTCTGTTTTGGTCACGATATGTGTTGTGAGAATAGCCTTGTCGTGTCCAGTTATTATTTCTTTCGTCGTGGAATTGTGACAGATGTGACCTGTAATTGTTGTGCTCCTGTTTCCGCGTTCCCCGATTGTCAGTGTCAATTTCCAATTCTTGTAACAGACCCTGAAAAGCTTCAATGTCATCTTTGCAACGTCCTGCTAAAATAGTATGTCGTAAATGTTCAGGCAATTTGAGTAAGCAAATGCGGATGAGTTCTGAGGGGCTGTATGGGTTTGAAAGATACTGATTCTTATGCAACATGTCTTCAAAATATTTCACAAGACTGGAAAATTCAGATTGTTCGAAATGTTTCATCATTATGATGCCATGTTTTACTCGGTCTTGTGTGGCTGGAGACCAATACGCTGAGAGGAAGGCATGGTAAAATTCTCCCTCACTGTGGCAATCGTGAATTACCGATCGCATTCTTACAGCTGGTTCATTCTCCAAGTAGCCACACATAAATTCTAATCTGTGTTCCAACGACCAGTTGGGAGGAAAACAATGAGAGAATTGATGGAGCCATGCTTGTGGATGAATGTCGTTGCCAGAATTCTTAAATGTTTTGAATTTACGTGTAGTAATGAACAGCTTATAGTCAAAGTCATCATGTCGGCGAGTCGCATATCGGTCATTGTTACGTCGTGTCGGCTGTTCAATCTCAAAATTCGGTGCACCTTGCCAATTTCTTTCATAACTTCCGAAATGCGCTGTGTTATTATTTTGTGGCTGTTCCGTATTTCTGTGTCCCTCTTCCCGTATTGGGGCGCGAGTGTCCTCTGAAATACGTAATTCTTGTACTACTTGTGCCAACTGATCTTGTACTTCCCGGAATTCTCTTTGGTGTTGTGTATTAATTTGATTCTGATTTTGTTTGAATTTCCTAATTTGTTCGCACTCTTCAGTGTCAGTGAAGGCTACAGGTCTTGTGTCATTCAGATCATCATCTACCTTTGTAGATAAGTTAGTGACCTGATCCGAAAGTTCGGCTACTTTCTCCGATAGTGAACACATTTCCTCAGTGTGTTTTTCTGAACCAAGTTTCAGAGTGTCCATTTGTGTTGAAATCGAATCTACTGTGTCCTTTAAGTTTTCCTGAGTTATTGGAAGTTGCGTAACCGAATCGGTAGATGCAACTGAGTCAATTTTAGCCCACAAGGTCTCATGATTTTCATGAACAATGGCTTGCAGTTCTTTTATGGCTGCTTCGTGATTCTGTAATGCATTTTCATGCCGCGAAAAAATAGGTTGAAAATGCTCACAAATTTGTGTTTTTACGTCATTACAGACTTTTTGACATTTCGATTCAATGTTATGTAACTCAGTAGTTAAATCTTCACGTGTTTGTTCAAGCGTGGTGTGAAGATTTTGTTCCATTGCGTCTAACTGTTGCTGTGTTTGTCTCTGGTGTTGTTCCATTGTGTCTAACTTTTTAAGATTTTGTTCCACTGTGTCTAACTTTTTAAGATTTTGTCCCATTTGTCTCTGATTTTGCTCCATTTGTTGCATTAATTTCAATAATAATGTATTAGTGTCTGGAATCTGTTTCTCTACGCTTTTCGGCAGTGCATTTGCACCGGCAACATTCACATTTTGACAAGCAGAAAATGTGTCTTGACTTATTTGAGAAAACGGTGATGACCCAAAACCTGAATCTACACCCAACTGCGCAACGCTACGCGCTGTTCACATCCAGCTGCCGCTGCCCAACACTACAATGGCAGACAACAATGCAAACTAGCCACAGACTGCACACAGCACAGCCAGTGATTTTCATATTGAGCGCTACGTAACGTTGCCAATAAGAAAACATAAACAGCCTACTTACATAGAGAAAACATAAACAGCCTACTTACAGTATTTTCTCCTATGTCAATAATATAGATCTAACAATAGAGGGCCTATAACACTTCCTTGGAGAAAGCCGGATATTACTTCTGTTTTACTCGATGACTTTCCGTCTGTTACTACGAACTGTGACCTTTCTGACAGGAGATCACGATTCCAGTCGCACAACTGAGGCGATATTCCATAGGCACACAGTTCGGTTAGAAGACGCTTGTGAGGAACGGCGTCGAAAGCCTTCTGGAAATCTAAAAATACAATTTGACACCGCCTGTCGATAGCACTCATTACTTCATGAGCATAAAGAGCTAGTTGTGCTTCTCAAGAACGATATTTTCTGAATCTGTGCTGACTATGCGTCAATAAATCGTTTTCTTCGAGATACTTCATACTGTTGGAATACAGTATATGTTCCAAAACCCTACTGCAAATCGACGTTAGTGATATCGGCCTGTAATTCAACGGACTACTCCTACTTCCCTTTTTGGGTAATGGTGTGACTTGAGCAATTCTCCAGTCTTTAGGTACGGATCTTTCTGTGAGCGAGTGGTTGTGTATAATTTCTAAATATGGAGCTATTGTATCAGCATACTCTGAGAGGAATCTAACTGGTATACAATCTGGACCGGAAGCCTTGGCTTTCTTAAGTGATTTAAGCTGCTTTGCGACCCTGAGGATATCTATTTCTATGTATCTCATCTTGGCAGTTGTTCTTGACTGGAATTCAGGAATATTTACTTCGTCTTCTTTGGTGGAGGAGTTTCGGAAAACCATGTAATCAGTCTGATTTAGTGGCACTGTTATCGCGCAGTGAACGTATTGATTGCGTCTTGCCACTGGTGTGCTTTATGTACTTCCAGTATCTCTTTCGGTTTTCTGCCAGTTTTCGAGACAGAGTTTCGTTGTGGAAATTACTGAAAGCATCTCGCACTGAAGTACGCGCTATATTTCGAAATTCCGCAAAACTTTGGCAGGCTTGGGGATTTTGCGTTCTTTAAAATTTGGCATGCTTTTTTCACTGCTTCTGCAACAGCGATCTGAACCGTTTTGTGTACCATGGCGGATCAGTACCATCACTTATTAATTTATGTGGTATATATCTCTCAGTTGCTGTCGATACTATCTCTTTGAAATCACTCCACAACTTTTCTACGCTTACAGGACCAGATCGGAAGAAGTGCAAACTGTCTCTTAAAAGCATTTTTATCAGCTTTTTTAAATAGATATACTTTGCGTTTCTTTTTGATATTTGTAGGTGTTACGGTGTTGAACCTAGCAACCACTGCCTTGTGGTCGGTAATCCCTGTATTCGTCACGATACTCACTATTTGTCCAGGATATTTTTTGCTAAGAGGTCAAGTATGCTTTCGCAATCATTTACGCTTCCAGTGGGCTCAATAACTAATTGTTCAAAATAATTTTCTAAGAATACACTCAGTACAATTTCGGGCGACGTTTTATGCCTGCCGCCGGCTTTAAACGTATAGTTTTCCAGCATATGGAGGGTAGGTTAAAGTCATGACCGACTATAATTGTGTGCGTGGGGTACCTATTTGAAATGAGACTCAAGTTTTCTTTGAACTGTTCAGCAACTCTATCTTCTGAGGGGGGGGTGGGGGTCGGTAAAAGGATCCAATTAATAGTTTAGTCCGATTGTCAAGTATAACCTCTACCCAAACTATTTCGCAGGAACTACCTACTTCAATGTCACTATTTCTGACAAATACTCCACCACCAACTGTATTTAATCTATCCCTTCTGAACATTGTTAGATAGTTTGAAAAAATTTCTGCTGAATTTATTTCCGGCTTTAGCCAGCCTTCTGTAGCTACAACTATTTGAGCTTCAATGCTTTCTATTAGGGCTTGGAGCTCTAAAGCTGTTCAACGAAGGAAACCGGTTGTTACACAATAGATGTGTAATAATGCAGCAGGGATAGTTATGTAAATCACGAATAAAGACATTATTACTAAATGAACTCTTCTTATTCCACAATCGCCAGGTAGCTGAGAGTAAACTAGTACCATCGACCTGCACACACCATCCCAGGACAACCTTCCTGGTTTATCTACGACTCCTTTGTATTATAGTAGGAACGTTTACGAAGTAGATTATTTCTTCACAAATCACTCTCGATTGTTGTTTGTTTGTGAGTAGATCGTGTTATGCCTCGTGTAAGAAGAAGAAACGTCCACCAGCACGAGTCGGAATTCGACATTCAGAGGATTTTTGTCTATTGAGACTGTGGGTTATTTTTCTGCTATATTAGGCGTCACCTTCATCGACCTACCAGGATCGTCATGCGAATGTGAATCGATGAGTTCAGGACGACAGTGCTCTGTACAATGAAGGTTCTCAACGATTGCACGTAACTATAACCAAAGGCCATACACATAATACTTTCTCGGTTGTGTAGAGTCAACAAACGTGGTACATACCTTGAGTAAGGTAACTTGCCTATTTTTAGCAAGTTAAATATCGACATAGGCTTTTATTTGTTTATTCAATCTACTGTGTTATTGCATTAAATACTGGCAGTATTCATTTTTCCACAAATTCTTACAGAAATACTGCAATATACATTATTAAGTCCTACACAGTACCACTTCCCATTACCATAACTATTTCTACTGCGAATAAAAGCTACACCTAGTACCAAACCTAATTATGTCTTCTGTTGTGACTTGACGAAACTACAATCTTCCGATCACAATTCTGGATTCTCCGGTTGCTCTGGAAGATGGTTGAGTGGGATTACAACATGTTAAATATTACTTCACTTTAGTACAAGAGTAACAAAGAGATTTACTTAACTTTATTCTGTCCATTCCCAGAGGAAAGTGCCGACTGCTTAAAACTGCAATTATTAGAGCATCACTTGTAGCACACATTTACAAAACTCTTCTCTTCAAGTACGAAGTTCACGCGGTCCATAATGACTGTAATTTATATGGCACGAGTGCTGTCTAGTCGATGTTGGTGTTTGATCGCAGGTCACGAACTGGGCCAACCATTCTTCCTCTTGGTTGTATATTAGCCTCCGTGCAGTGGCTCTGTGAATCTGGGAGCGAGAGTGTGGCTCCGTCAGCGCCTCCTATTCATCGGATTGTGTCAAGACATCGCTAACTTCTGTGGTATCGACGCGAGCTGCCGACTTTGGTATATCACCACGATCTTTGGACGGTATCATATATACTTCTATTATAACGTCAGTTTTTGTGTGACACATTCCACAATGCGCTCATGGCTTTCCGGTCTGCAGGTACACCCTGCCCGTTCTTTGGGCGCTGTTGACGTCATTGTAGCTGCAACCGCCTCTTCCAGTGTTTTTCAGCTAACCTGTTCCGAGGGAGCATCGTTGTTGCCGGTAAGGAGCGAAGCCACACGCCAATCCACATTACCCTGGATCTAATTTCTTGGATGGCGAGATACGCTCCACAGCTGCATTTCTGCCTAGTGTTACAGAGGTCGTGCGTGCTGTGTTTGATTGTTTTTCTGCCACAACTGTGGACCTCAGCTGCTTTCCCTACATTGCTTCTGGATCTTCTGTTGCAACATCATGTAATAATGTAACGTAGCAAATGGGAGTTGAGCGATACGACAACGCGGTATCCAAGTCTTTCTCCAGCGCAGTTCTCCTCGACACTGAGTTTCCATGGCGATTTAGTTGCTGACGATCGGTATCAACAAAATCGGCATTCAGTAAATAACCTCAGATACGATGTTCTGGCCTGCCTTCCTCGCCAAAGGCATTTTTGCTGGCTTGTCTTCGACCAATTCGGTGCCATTAAGCCGTAACCCGTCAATAAACCTGTCAGGGTTCTTAAGGGATTTAGATCCGTCATTATCACTTCCTGTTTTACATTTGGAGAAAATCACACTTTCACTTCGAAGTTTCGGCAAAATTCCATCGTTTCTAACACACGTAGAGGATCTTACATTTTCTGCTTTCTTGTGACCCCTATTCCTACTAAATTAATCACTTCATGATATTGTTAATTATGCAGTCAATACATCAATTATTGTATTTGTTGGATGTATCTAAATCTCTGTCCTTCCGTAAGGTTTTTTCCCTCTACACATCCCGAGGTTATTCTCGGATGCCTTAGCATATGTTCTGTCAGCCTGTCCTTCTGTCAGCATTTTCCATACGTTCATTTCCTCGCCAAGTCTGTGGAGAATCTTTTCATTCCTTACATTATCAGTCTGCCTAATTTTCAACATCCTACTTCAGCACCACATTTCAAATGCTTCTCTTCCCTTCTGTTCAGAGTTGTCCGCAGTCCATGTTTCTCTGATATACAATGCTGTGCTCGAAACGTATATTCTCAGAAATGTGTTCCTCAGAATGAGGCCTATGTTTGATACTAGTAGACTTCTCTTGGTCAGTAGTGTCCCTTTCGCCTCTGCTAGCTTGGTTCTTATGACTTCCTTGCTCCGTCCATTAAGGGTTATTTTGATGCATAGATAGCAGAATTCCTTATCTTCATCTATTTCGTGATCCCAAATTCTAATGTTAAGAGTCTCGCTGTTCTCATTTCTGCTACTTCTCATTAGCTTCGCCTTTCTTCGGTTTACTCTCAATCCATAGGCTGTACGCATTAGCCTCTTAATTCCAATCCACACGTTCTGTAATTCTGAATTACCTGTTTAGTCTCCTCAAGTAATTTTTCTCTCTCTTCGTCTTGCGATGTCAGCATGTATATCTGAAATATTGCTGTTGGTATAGATTTGCTGCCGATTTTAATGAGAAGAACTCTGACATTGAACTGTTAACAGTAACACACTCTCTGCCCTACCTTCCTATTCATAACGAATCCCACTTCCGTTATATCATTTTCTGCTGCCGTTTATTTTAACGTAAACTCGTCTCACCAGAAGTTCTTATCTTCTTTCCATTTCATTTCACTGACCCACGTTATATCTAGAATGAGCCTTAGTATTTCATTTTTCAGATTTTCTAACTTCCCTACCACCTTCAAACTTTTTACATTCCACGCCGCAACTCGTAGAACGCTACTCTTTGGTTGGTTATTCAGTCTTTTTCTCATGGTCATTTCCCCCTTGACAGTACTCTCCCGCAGATCCGAAAGGGGGACTATTCCGGAATCTTTTACATATGGAGAAATCATCATGGCACTTCTTTCTCATTGTCATTTTCCCATTGGCAGTCTCCTCCTGCAGATCCGAATGAGAAATATTCCGGAAACATTCGTCAATGGAGAGATTATCATGACAATTCTTCAGTTCTAGCCTAAATGTCCTGTCGGTACACGTTATGTGTCTTTAATGCAGTTATTTCCATCGCATCCTCATGCCGTTGATAATTACTGATTCTTTGGCCTTTAGGGGCAGTTTCCCACCCCAAGGGCAAAAGAGTGCCCTGAACCTCTGTCCTCTCCTTCGCGCTCTTTGACAAGGGCGTTGGCAGAAGGAGGATGACTTCTTATGCTGGAAGTCTTCGGCCGCAATTGCTGATGACTTTTATTCAGAGCAGAGCAGAGCAGAGCAGAGCAGTGGCGGGGCTCGAACCCGGGACATGACGTTTTGATAAACCCTAGGGCTAGCAGCCCATCTCTGAACTGAAGTCATCCTTTAATCCGACCTGGTGCGGATCCCAACCCCTCGAACAGAACTCAACAATGGATCGCACTAATGTCCTAAATGCATTCTCCTTTACACATGAGCACACTTTTCAAAAGTACTCTCAATAACTCGTGCACAGATATCAAATTCAAATTTATACGAAATACTTTTTATGTGTCCTGCTCGCTCATCGAATCCTATAGATGATTTCTCGACATGCGTGTCAGGCCTGGTGGTCTCAGTCCGGCTTTAGTAGCGAAGCTGTGTGGACGTGCTCTGTGTTTCCGCCTGCAGTGCAAACACGCTCTCCTTGTTTACTTTCTCCGGACAACATTAATGTGACGCCGTAGCGCTACAAGACCATCGGGAATCAAAACAGAAAATCAACACTGAAATTCGCTTTTAGTAACGTCTTTTGCAGACCGGCAAGTACCCGAAGTCCGCACCTTTTAAAGGAGGAGGCCAAGATCCTGGTTGCCGACATCACTTTTCGAGAGTAAGTAATATGGTCATTGTGAAATTTATTAACGACCTTACATGCGACAGGGTTCTTCGAGAGATGAAGCAAAGACTCCGCTTTGGCACGCAGAATAAAATGCTGGCGATGTCGAGGTTTTCAGTAGTTTCCAATGCTTTTTGCAAGCAGTTTTTGAGTCATCACCCTTCTGACTGGTTTGATGCGGCACGCCACGAGTCCCTCCCTGCCAACCTCTCCACCTCAGAGTTGCACTGGCAACTTACTTCCTCAGTTATTTACTAGATGTATTGCGATCTCTGTCTTCCTGTACAGTTTCTGTCCTCTACAGCTCCTTCTGATACCATGGACGTCATTCCTTTATGTCTTAACAGATGTCCTACCATCTTGTCCCTTCTCTTGGTGTTTTCCACATATTCCTTTCCTCACACTCTACAGCTACCTCTAGTTCCATGGCAGTTATTCCCTGTTGGCTTGAGCTATTTCGTATCATTTTGTCTCTTCTTACTGTCAGTTTTTTCCCACACGTTCATTTCTGTGGGATCCTGCCAACTCGTCTCTTACAGGGTGCCTAGGAAGCTGTTGTCTCGGATAGTTAGACAACAGACAAGCGAATTATATTAATGGACCTTATTACAGAAATTGAATTGGCAATATTTAACTTTGTTTTCTACATGATGGGTTGCAAGCAATTGACGACATGCACATTATGAATGTTCTTTGATGTATACAATTTCCGTGCAAACTAACAAGTCCGTAAGTCACTGCTATCGTCAATGTCACTTCGGCTCTTCTAGTGCGGATCTACTAGTGCCCGTCTACTAGTGCCCGGTTTCTAGTGTGGCCGTGGCTAGGCAGCACACCGCTTTTATTCTCTTCGAGTAGATGCCGCTCCTGTCGTGGTGAAGTCCTAGTCAGTGTGCTATAGGCTATGTCGTCTCACAGCCATCTCTGGTGTATCGTTCTTGAACTTTGTGCCGGCGCTTGTCGATACGCCGGAACATTCCTTCCCTCCAAAGCGACGGACAGTTGTCGTGCAGGGAGCGCGACAACGGCGTGGGCGCAGTGCTGGACCAGAAGCTGAGCGGCAGGGGACGTCAAGCTTTCCGTTGTACCCCGCCATCCGGCCTTCGCTCTGGCAGAAATCTCCCCCGAAAAACAACCAGAAGGGTACACGTCCACCTCCTGATGCCATGAACCACATGAAGGTGGTGACTGCTGCGGAGTGGGCGGGTCCACCTCCATCGTTAGGACGGGAGGAGGCGGAGGAGGCGAAGGCGCAGTCTCCATGGGGTCGATCCGCGGTGTCGTGATGACATCCTCTGGCGGCTGCTGTGGCCGCGCTGTCCTCTGGATCCGTGAATCTGGGGGAAGAGACACTGAAATGTCATCATGTACATGACAGAAGCGAAGTTGATTTTGATGTTGGAGCTGCAATGTGCGAGCACCAAGTCGGCGGACGATCTCGAAGAATTTAGGGCCGTTGTCAGACACTATTACTTCAGGTAAATCTTTGAGGCAAAAAATAAAGGACAACACCTGAATTGTGCTACGTGACGTTGTCGAGTTCATTGGCACAGGAAAAGGAAACTTGCTGTACCAGTCAACCACAATCAACCAACCAATGATCCAAAATGTCCGCAAAGTGTATGTGCACACGTTGCCAAGGTGATTGCGACTTAGGCCAAGCAGAGAACTTCTGTGGCGGAGCGGACAGATTTTCCGCGCGTGCATAACACTGTGACGTCATCTGTTCTGTTTAAGCATTCATTCCATGCCAAGTACAATGTCGACGCGCTAATTTTTTATACGAACTATCCCCAAGTGTCCTTGGTGAAGTAACTGCAACACTTCTTTTTGCAAAGGTTGAGGGATCAACACACGTGACTGTCCACTACCATTTTGAACAAAAATCACATCTTTCTGTACAGAAAGGCTATGCCGACGGGCAAAGTATCGGCGCACTACAGAGTTCTTTATGCTATTCAACGAGTGAGGCCCAGATGTACGAATGTATGTTCAGCAAAATGTTCAAATCTGAATCAGCTTCCGTGGTCTGTGCGGTTTTCTTATAGTTTAGCGAAAGGGATCGAAGCAATTCACAATCCTGCGCATCGATGTGAAAACAAGTTGCAGCAGTAGTATCAAAGTCTGTATCAAGGCCAATCTGAAGATGTGGAAGAGCGTCCGCATTACCATGTTGAGCAGTTGGACGATACGCAATCTCGTACTGGTATTAATGCAACAATAAACCCCATCGTTGCAGTTTTCGAGCAGTTCGTACAGGAACCGGTTTCGTTGGATGAAACAAAGACTGCAAAGGCTTTTGATCAATTACTAAGTAGAATTTTCTGCCACACAAATAGCAGTGGAATTTGGTGACGCCTTACGCAATAGCCAATGGCTCTTTTTCCATTTTTCAATACTTACATTGAGCTTTGGACAACACTTTTGATGAAAAAGGAGTAGCCCTGTCTTTATCACCAATGCTGTGCGAAAGCGCTGCACCGATTCCGTAAGAGGAACCGTCAACTTGCAATACAACTGGTTTTTCAGGATCAACGTGAACCAAACATCGATCACTGAGCAACGCATCTTTAACTTTTTGAAAAGCTACTTATCTGCACTCATCTGTCCCAACAAAGGGGACAGTCTTGCGACGCAATGGAGCCACGATGTGTGCAGCATTCGGTATGAACCGAATATAATAGTTCATTTTCCCTAAGACTGACTGCAATTCTGTGACATTTCGAGGAACTGGCAAATCTCGCATGGCTAAAAAACGCTATTGAAGAGAATGTACACTTTGACTGTTTATAGCATGACCAAATACTGCAACTCAGGTTTAAAAATGTCACACTTGTCTGTTCTACACTTTAGTCCTGCATTAGATAACACACGAAACAAAGCACATACATTTGCAATATTTTCTTCACGTGTACGATCCGCTACGAAAATACCGTCCAAATAGCTTGAACGCTTTGGCACTCGTGCAGTCAACTGTTCCAAATAGAGATGGAAAATGGCGGTTGCGGAAGCACTGCCAAAAGGCAAATGCTAATATTCAAACAAGCCCAAATGAGTATTCACTACACACACTTTTTGAGATTATTCATGGAAAAGTATTTGAAGATATGCGACGCGCAAATCATTTTTTTGAAAAATAGCGTCCAGCGCCTAATTTGTCGATGAGATCGTCTGGGTGTGGCAACGGATAAGTATCAATTACAATTTGTGGGTTGACTGTAGACTTACAGTCAACACAGAGGGGAATGCGACCTGAAGATTTGGGGAGCAAAACCAGTCGGCTTGCCCACAGACTAGCTTGTATAGGTGCAAAACTCCGCTACCTTGCAGTCTTTTAAGTTTAGTCACGCCTTTGTCCCATAATGCAATGGGAACAGTTCTGGCCCAGCCAAATTTCAGCTGAACATTGATTTTTAAGTAAAGAGTTCCAGGAAGCTAGCAACACTTTGTTGTGCATAGAATACAGACACTGACAACACATTGTCCTGATTGTTAAAGCCAAACAAATCAAAACAATCAAGACAAGTATTTTCTCACACTTGCGTGATTGTGGCACAGTGAAAGTCACTTTTTGTGCATGCGAGCGATACATGGCAGGAAAAGTACATGTTCTGAGAACGGGAATGTCTTGTCCATTATAAGCCGTCAGTTGCATGCTAGTTTTAGACAGGCGAGGGTAGCCTAACAGTTCATATGTGTGACGATTTACCAATGTGACAGAGGCACCTGTGTCCAACTTAAATTTCACACGTTTCCTACAAAGAAGTAAATGAACCAAAGTTCTTTTCACTGGTTTATCACTGAATAAATTGCTCGCATGCCAGTTTTGGCGTGTTGCAGACATTGAATATACTGCATTAATGACATGGGCCTTGTGACTAGATTTTTGTGAATGGGCCGAATTCTAATATTTGTTTCGTTGCAAACATATGGATAGCACATGTCCTTTCCTACCACAAGCGTAACGCTGAGCTTGTCGGGAGGGCCAGTTTTGGTGTTTGTGTCGTGAATAACACCAAGGGCAAGACTTAATTCTGTTCGCCTGTGTAGCCACCTGTTTAGCGAACTGCTTACGTGGCATGTAACGATGTTTGCTCGGCGTGGCGAGTGCAAACAGCCACCGAATGGGCCGGTCGCAAACCAAGGACTCAACCCAACAAATAGCTGGCTGTTCAAATTTATCAGTCGACAGGGCACCGCAATCGTACTGATCTACTAGTCCTACAACGTCACTTCCGCCGTTTTTTCTCGAAGTTGGGGGCTTTACTGCGAAAAACTTACAAACAATTATGGTTCTTAGTATTGCCTATCGCTGGCCTCCACATTCTCCCATCTTTCGGATAGTATACAAATCCCCTGACGGAAAAACTGGGAGTCTTTTGTGGGGATCCATGAATCGATCCAATTTTGCACTTGTTCATATGATCGGAAGTGCTGGTCAGCCAGATTGTATGCCACTGATCAAAAATGGTGGTAGAGAGAGCAACGTATGGAGAATACGGCGGGAGGGACAGGGTTTTTCATTTCAACGTTTCCAAGTATATTTTGACGGGTTTTGCGACATGGGGTTGAACACAGAGCTGCTGCAAAATTACCTTTACGTGTCTATCGCTGTATTGTGGCCATTTGTGTTTCAGTGCTGGGCTCAAACGCATCAATTGCTTTCGATAATGATATCCTGTGACTGTCTTCGTCTGTTTCAGCAGCTACGGAAACGTTCTCTCTACCACCGCCATGCCGGTCCTCGACATCAAAATCACCGTTAAGGCGTTGAAAACATTCTCTGCACGTTCTTCCTCTAATAGCTCAAGTGGTTCAAATGGCTCTAAGCACTATGGGACTTAACATCCGAGATCATCAGTCCCCTAGACTTAGAACTACTTAAACCCAACTAACCTAAGGACATCACACACATCCAGGCCCGAGGCAGGATTCGAACCTACGACCGTAGCTGCAGCGCGGTTCCAGATTGAAGCGCCTAGAACCGTTTGTCCACAGCGGCCAACCACTAATAGTTCAATCACTATTGGGCTTACTCAGCATCTTAAGAACCACAGCCGCAGATTTCTTCATGTTAAAGCAGAAAATTAAAACTTCCCGCAAATGCCGAGAAATTGGTACGTAAGTTGACGTGCTTAATCGAGAATAAACTTATGATGCAATCAAAAATCGACTAAATTTTTATGGCATTATGTTACAGATGCCTAAGGTTATTGTA
This sequence comes from Schistocerca americana, assembly GCF_021461395.2. NCBI lineage: Eukaryota > Metazoa > Arthropoda > Insecta > Orthoptera > Acrididae > Schistocerca > Schistocerca americana. The sequence continues at coordinate 335,862,682 of NC_060122.1, read as the reverse complement.
TTACACCTATGACCAATCATGCGAACCCCACTTGCAGCTACTGCCGTCTATTGCAAAACGACGGAAGCAAAGTTGTAGACGTAATATTATTTGCACTATCTGCTGAAATGATTAATCGGACTGTTTCAAAATCTGTGCTCTGAGTTTGACATCAGAGACATTGTACACGATCGCATCACGCAACATAACACCTGAGTAGAAAGCCACAAGCAGATTTGAATTTGCATTTCTTCGTCACACCCTGCATATTTGTTACCTACTGGAGATAAGTTTATTCTGACCGTTTTTTGCAGTTAAAGAATTGATACGCAGATGCCACCACATTCACTAGTTGGTCATAATAGTTTGATAGCGAAACGACAACTTGTTCATAAGCAAGTTCACTCGGAGTGGCGTTAGGGAACAACTCCTCAGCTAATGTGATGGAGTATGATGGAGAATATTTCAATCAGACTGGCAGCGTTGCGATCGGAAACCCATTAGCTCCAGTTGTAGCCAATCTGTTCATGGAGTACTTTGGAAACATCGCCCTGGACACAGCTCCTGAAAATCCTACTTGCTTTTATCGTTTCGGGCGACGACACATTCGTTGCCTGGTCTCATGCACGTGAAAAGCTGGGAGAATTCTTGGACCACATCAACAACGTCTATGACAACATCAAGTACACGATGGAAATAGAGACAGATGGTGCCTTGCCGTTCCTTGATGTTACCGTCCGCCGCAAAGCAAATGGGTGTCTCAGCCACAGCGTTTACCCGAAATCCACTCACACAGACCGATATCTGCACACTAACAGCTATAACCATCCGTCGCAGAAACGATCTGTTCTGAGGACCTTAGTGCATCGAGCCGAAACCGTCTCAGATTCTGAAAGCTTGCCGAAGGAACTGAGCCACTTACGGAAAGTATTCAACGAAAATGGCTACAACAACAGCTAGATTTCGCAAGCTATCTTTCCGAAAATACGCAAGCAGAAAGACTCCGAGGAGGACTCGAAGAAGTTGCGTTCTTGCCATTCTGTGGCTCAATAATGGGAAAGATAAGCCGGCTACTAAAGAGACACAAAACCGATTTAGTCTTCAGGGCTCCAGCAAAAATTCGACGACTCTTGAGGCCTGTGAAAGACGACGTAGGCCTCAGAACGGCTGGAGCGTATAAGATACCATGTGGGTGTGGACAGTTTTATATCGGTCAGACTGTGCGTACCATTGAACAGCGCTGTGTAGAACACGAGAGATGTTTTCGTCTACGGCACCCAGAGAAATCAACGGTAGCAGAGCATGTATTAGAAAACGGTCATCGTATTGCATCAGACGAGACATCTGTTACCACACGGACTAACAGTTTTTTTGGGACAGCGTAATAAAAGAAGCGATCGAAATAAAAAATTATGACAACACTCTCAAAAAAGACGGCGGCCTGCAGCTAAGCACAGTGTGGGACCCAGCCACCAGAAGGTTGAAGCGGGCGCGGCGGCCGCACAACGCAAAAAATGGTTCAAATGGCTCTGAGCACTATGGGACTCAACTGCTGAGGTCATTAGTCCCCTAGAACTTAGAACTAGTTAAACCTAACTAACCTAAGGACCTCACAAACATCCATGCCCGAGGCAGGATTCGAACCTGAGACCGTAGCAGTCTTGCGGTTCCAGACTGCAGCGCCTTTAACCGCACGGCTACTTCGGCCGGCGCACAACGCAAACATTACCATATATGGTGCCGGAGCGGGTACCAGTGACGTCACGGAATGCAGCGCGACTATATAACGACGGCAGCAGCAACCAGAAGACAGTCACCACTTGAGAATGGCCGAGGGATACTCGGCCGAAAGCTCGTGGATGTCAAACAGCTGCTGGAAGCCCGAGAAACTTTTATTAGTACATATTGCCGTGAAACTATGCACTACTAAACTCCTTAGTTAATTGGAACACTGCACTTCCTACCATGGATAGTAGATATGGAAGTTTCATAGTACCTAGTATGTCGTGAGCAAGTATGTGTGCTTGGAATTGGTGCAACCACTCGAGCCATTCCTCTTGTTGTTCACGAAACTGTCGAGGAGACGGTATAGCAGTAGGTGTTGATTTAGGTGGCGCTTGTTTCATCGGGCGTGCAGTGTTGGCCAGTAGCTGCTGCACTGTGTTAAGTAACGTAGATATTTGCTGCATCTGGAACTGAAACATCTGCATTAGCTGTGTTGCACCTAACGCTTGCGATTGTGACGCCTGAGCAGGGGGCGGAATAGAAGGGGTGAGCATGCTGGAAGAGACGAACGCAAGAAACAGACTAGGCAAGCAAGAAAAAATGCAAAAGCAAAGAAAATTTCTGCAACGTTCACCTGTAAACTTACCGAAAGAGGCTGTCAAAGCAAGTAAATGCCCGGGAAAAGAAAAGATAAGAGATAATTAAGGCGCCAGCAAAACATAACAGAAAATTCCGTGGCTACCAGACAATGGGCTCTTCTGATACCTCGTCGCCAATATGGGATCCTACCCACTCGTCTCTCATAGGGCGCCTAGGTAGCTGTCTTCCCAGAAAACTAGACAACATACAAGCAAATCATAATAATGGAGTTTATTACAGTAACTGAATTGACAATACTTAAGTTTCGTTTCCATACGATGGGTCGCAAGCAATTGACATGTAAATACGAGTAATCAACGTCCTTTGATGTTTACAATTTCCATGCAAGCTAAACATACAAGTCTGTAAGTCACCGCTATAGTTAATATCACTGCTGCTCTTCTAGTGCGGATCTACTAGTGCCCATCTTCTATTGTCTGGTTTCTAGTGCAACCGCGGATAGGCGGCGCGTTGCTGTCATTCTCTTTGTGTAGATACCACTCCTGTCGTGGGGACGTCCCAGTCAGCGCGCTATTGGCTGATGTTGTCTCACAGCCCTCTCTGTTGTATCGTTCTTGATCCTCATGCCGGCGCTTGTCATTACGCCGGAACAATTTCCTCGCCTATTCCGTGGAAAACCATCTCATTCCTTACCGTCCACCTAATTTTCAACATTCTTCCGTAGCACTACATCTCAGATGCCCAGTTCTCTTCTGTTCCGGCTTTCTCACAGTCCATGTTTCACTGCCAAACAATGTTATGCTCCAAACATACAATCTCCGAAATTTCACTCCCAAATTAAGACCTATGTTTGATGCTAGTAGACTTCTCTCGGCCAGGAATGCTCTTATTGTCAATGCTAGTTTGCTTTTTATGGCCTCCTTGCTCCTTCCGTCGTGGGTTATTTTGCTACCTAGGTGACGGGATTCTGTAACTTTATCTACTTCGTGATCACCAATCTCGTTGTTAAGTTTCTCACGGTTCCCATTCCTGCTACTTCTCATTACTTTCGATTGTCTTACTTTAACTCTCAGTCCATATTCTGTACTGATTAGCTTGTTCGTTCCATTCAACCAATTCTGTAATTCTTCTTCACTTTAACGGAGTATAGCAATGTCATCAGTGAATCTTGAATTTTTATTCTACTCTCAAACATTCCTTTTATTTCCGTTTTTGCTTCTTCGATGTATAGATCGAACATTAGGGGCGAGCCCGCATCTCGTGGTCGTGCGGTAGCGTTCTCGCTTCCCACGCCCAGGTTCCCGGGTTCGATTCCCGGCGGGGTCAGGGATTTTCTCAGCCTCGTGATGGCTGGGTGTTGTGTGATGTCCTTAGGTTAGTTAGGTTTAAGTAGTTCTAAGTTCTACGGGACTGATGCCCATAGATGTTAAGTCCCATAGTGCTCAGAGCCATTTCAACCATTTTCATTAGGGGCGAAAGGCTATATCCTTGCTTTACACCCTTTTTATCCGAGCAGTTCGTTCTTGGTCTTCCATTCTTATTGTTCCTTCTTGGCTCTTATACATATCGTATATTACTCACCTTTCCCAATGACTTAGCATTATTTTTCTCAATATTTAGAACGTCTTAGACCATTTTACACTGTCGAACGCTTTTTCCATGTCGACAAAACCTAGAACGTGTCTTGAATTTTCTTTAGTCTTGCTTCCATTACCAACCTCAACGTCTGAATCGCCTCTCTGCTGCCTTAACCTTTCCTAAAGCCAAGCTGATCGTCATCTAACACATCCTAAATATTCTTTTCCATCATTCCGTATATTGTTCTCGTCAGCAGATTGAATGCGTGAGCTGTTACGCTGATTGTGCAATAATTCTCGCCCTTGTTTGCTTTTGCAACTTCGAAATTGTATCGATGATGTTTTTCCGAAAGTCTCATGGTATATTGCCAGTCTCATGCATTATACATACCAAATTGAGAGTCGTTTCGTTGCCACTTTTTCTTTTAGAAATTCTGATGGAATGTTTTCTACCCTTTCTGATTTATTTGATCTTAAGTTCTCTAAAACTCCTTTAAATTCTGATTTTAATACTGGATCCCCTATCTCTTCAAAAACGACTCCTGTTTCCTCTTCTATCACATCATACAAATCTTCCCACTCACAGAAGCCTTCAATTTAATATTTCCACATAACCTCTCTCTCTTATGCATTGAGCAGTGGAATTCCCATTGCATACTCAATGATACCACCTAGTCTTTTAATTTCAACGAAGGTTTTTGTGACTTTTGGATATGCTGAGTCAGTCCTTCCGACAACCACCTGTTTTCGATTGCTTCACATTTTCATGTTGCCATTTCGCCTTAGCTTCCCTTCACTCCCTATTTATTTAATTCCTAAATTACTTTCAAGTCTGTATTCCTGAATTTCCCTGAGAATTTTTGTACTTCCTTCTTTCATCGATATACTGAGTATTCCTTCTGGCATCCATTGTCTCTTCGCAGTTACCTTCTTTGTACCTATGATTTTCTTTCGAACTTCTGTGACTGCCTCTTTTAGAGACACCCATTTCTCTTCAACTGAAGTACCTACTGAGCAATTCCTTACCGCAGTATCTATAACCTTAGAGCATTTGAAGCGTATCTCTTTATTTCTTAGTACTTCCATATTCGACTTCTTTGCTCATGGGTCATTCTGACTTGTATCTTCAGCCTAATCTTCATCACTACTAAGTTGTCATCTCTGCTGTCTTATTCCTAGTAACAAGCCCGTATCCTCCTGTAACCCTTTCTTCTACTCCTTCCCTTACAAGCGCATTTCGGTCCCCCATGACTATTATACACTCCTGGAAATGGAAAAAAGAACACATTGACACCGGTGTGTCAGACCCACCATACTTGCTCCGGACACTGCGAGAGGGCTGTACAACCAATGATCACACGCACGGCACAGCGGACACACCAGGAACCGCGGTGTTGGCCGTCGAATGGCGCTAGCTGCGCAGCATTTGTGCACCGCCGCCGTCAGTGTCAGCCAGTTTGCCGTGGCATACGGAGCTCCATCGCAGTCTTTAACACTGGTAGCATGCTGCGACAGCGTGGACGTGAACCGTATGTGCAGTTGACGGACTTTGAGCGAGGGCGTATAGTGAGCATGTGGGAGGCCGGGTGGACGTACCGCCGAATTGCTCAACACGTGGGGCGTGAGGTCTCCACAGTACATCGATGTTGTCGCCAGTGGTCGGCGGAAGGTGCACGTGCCCGTCGACCTGGGACCGGACCGCAGCGACGCACGGATGCACGCCAAGACCGTAGGATCCTACGCAGTGCCGTAGGGGACCGCACCGCCACTTCCCAGCAAATTAGGGACACTGTTGCTCCTGGGGTATCGGCGAGGACCATTCGCAACCGTCTCCATGAAGCTGGGCTACGGTCCCGCACACCGTTAGGCCGTCTTCCGCTCACGCCCCAACATCGTGCAGCCCGCCTCCAGTGGTGTCGCGACAGGCGTGAATGGAGGGACGAATGGAGACGTGTCGTCTTCAGCGATGAGAGTCGCTTATGCCTTGGTGCCAATGATGGTCGTATGCGTGTTTGGCGCCGTGCAGGTGAGCGTCACAATCAGGACTGCATACGACCGAGGCACACAGGGCGAACACCCGGCATCATGGTGTGCGGAGCGATCTCCTACACTGGCCGTACACCACTGGTGATCGTCGAGGGGACACTGAATAGTGGACGGTACATCGAAACCGTCATCGAACCCATCGTTCTACCATTCCTAGACCGGCAAGGGAACTTGCTGTTCCAACAGGACAATGCACGTCCGCATGTATCCCGTGCCACCCAACGTGCTCTAGAAGGTGTAAGTCAACTACCCTGGCCAGCAAGATCTCCGGATCTGTCCCCCATTGAGCATGTTTGGGACTGGATGAAGCGTCGTCTCACGCGGTCTGCACGTCCAGCACGAACGCTGGTCCAACTGAGGCGCCAGGTGGAAATGGCATGGCAAGCCGTTCCACAGGACTACATCCAGCATCTCTACGATCGTCTCCATGGGAGAATAGCAGCCTGCATTGCTGCGAAAGGTGGATATACACTGTACTAGTGCCGACATTGTGCATGCTCTGTTGCCTGTGTCTATGTGCCTGTGGTTCTGTCAGTGTGATCATGTGATGTATCTGACCCCAGGAATGTGTCAATAAAGTTTCCCCTTCCTGGGACAATGAATTCACGGTGTTCTTATTTCAAATTCCAGGAGTGTATTTACATCTCCCTTTCCGTACTGAATTACACATTCAATAACTCCAGATACTTTCTTCCTCTTGTGCTTGCGTCGTCTGAGTTATCGTTATCGGTGTTAGTTTGTTGCCGAATCTGATGAAAAGAACCATTCCAGTGAATGGTTCACAGTGTCTCTGCCCTATCTTCCTATTTATATCGAGTTCTACTACCGTTAAACGATTTTATTCTGCTATTACCCACTACTATTCTGCCAAAGTTGATTTTACCCTATACTCATCTAACCAGAAATACTTGTCTTCTTTCCATTTCACTTCAGTGTCCTCCGCTATATCTAGATTGATCCTTAACATCTTCATTTTCAGATTTTATAGTTTCCCTACCACTTTCAAACATCTGACATTCCGCGCCCCGATTCGTAGGACAGTAATCGTTCGTTGGTTATCCACTCTTTTTCTCATAATTACCTCTCTCTTGGCAGTGCCTTCCAGCAGGCTCGAATCGGGGACTATTTAGGAATCTTTTACCAACTGATAGATAATGATCATACTTTTTCAATTATCTGCATGTTCTTCATGCAGTAGTTTCCATTGCCTTCAGCATCCTCATGCTGTTGATCGTTAGTGGTTCTTCCGCCTTTAGTGCCAGTGTCCCACCCCAAAGGCAAGACAGTGCCACGAACCGCAGTCCGCTTCTCTGCCCTCTCTAAAGCCGTTGGCAGAATGATGGTTACTTCTTATGGCAGAAGTCTTCGGCCGCCATTCCTGATGATTTCCATGAAAAATCTAAGCGGCGGCGAAGTTTAACTCAGAGCCGATGACGGTTATTACTAATCAAAGACGCTACACCTAGCTGCATCCTCTTACCGTTGATAACTGCTGAATCTTCCGCACTTTAGTGGCAGTTTACCACCCCAAGGGCAAGAGAGTACCATGACGCTATCCGTTCCTCCGCTCTTTTTGACAAGGCCGTTGGCCGAATGAGGGTAACTTCTTATACCCGGGGTCTTAGGTCGCCATTACTCGTGATTTTTATCCAAAATTTGAGCAGTGGCGAAGTTCGAACTCGGGACCAGGAATGTTGTGATTATTATTAAAGTACTCCAGCCTCCTAGACCATGCTGCTGTACTATGAAAGCTTTGAGGAATAAAATCAAACTACCAGTGGCTGTGAGACCTCAGCACAAGTCTCTCTTCACTGCAATATATTGCTTTATTCCTGTTGTCCACATGGACAGCGCGATGACGTTTGGTGCACTGACGAGGGTCAGCACGGCGGCCATTCTCGCTGTTATCATTGCTACCGTAGCAGTGATACGGGCGCCAGCAGTGGTGCACGAAACTACAACATAGCATACATGGACGCCACCACTTCGTACTTTCAGGTGGGACACATCCGTATGTGGAGGCCGCGAGGAAATCGTACAATGCCTCTGTGCGCCCATCATCGACATGTAGGACCTGCACGTAGATTGTTCCTGCGGGGTGCCTTTGGTACGCAAGAATATCACCTTTGGTTCACAAGACGGTAATGGTGCCTTTGGTACGCAAGAATATCGCCCTTGGTACACAAGACGGTAATTTGGACAACAGGAGCTACATTTCTAACGTGTTGCTCTTGGTGGTTGGGACCTATCTTGGAGGTATCCGTAACAGCACCTTTCAGTAAGATAATGCAAGACCACTTGACAAACTATTTTATTTTCCGGGCATCCGCAGCTGCTGAAATACATGATGTTAGGAAGAATTCCGGAAGCAGCTTTTTGTTAAAAGACACTTGGTTCCTCGGCCTAAAGCTATATCACCAGGTGAAACCTACATGGTAAAAAGCACAGTGTAACCACATTTTGTGGATTTTAAAATTAATAAAAGAATGTCTCAAATATACTCACAACGTTAAAAGATCATAAGCATACCAACAGGTTCTGGTCAAAATGTACTATTCAGTGCCGCAGAGCCCGCAAGTCGGGATTAAATGCTAGGAAAGATAGATTCCATTGCATAGTGTCTCCACAGCAGTGTTGCCATTATTTAAGTTCCAACCTACATATGAACTTTGTTTTCGAACGCTGACACTAATGATCTACAAACTGCTTTCTGGCGACACACCCTGCGAATGTTACCAACTAATAATCAACCTGAAACGTCCCTTTCGAAATATTAATGAATTACTGTGCTGATAAAACTCTTACGCTATTTGATTTTCAAACAGCTGAGCAAAACTGAACGTACTCAGACATTTCACTCTTTATCTATTCGATCAACACTAAACTGACACACAATATTTTTAGCGCAACGCAATCTGACTTTCAAAAATCCCTACAAAAGAATGGCCCTGACTAACGTTAACCTGTACCTTTCACAAATCACTTACATCACAAAAATCTTCGTTACTCGAACTACTGCAATACAGCGAGCGCCACTACTGCCAGCTAAATAAAAGATTCAAACTACTGAAGGAGCTAACTACTGATAGGCATAGTTAGCAAATGAAAGATTTTGATAGATAACAAACAATGTATTTACCTTAATAGTGTTCAAAAGTTATAATACGAGTATATACGGCAGTTCATGACATCCAGTCTTACAAATTTACTATCTCTGAGGGACACACGTCCAGATCATCCGCTCTCAAAACTCCGCCATTTCTCTCCCCACATCCACCACTGCTGGCGGCTGACCAACTGCGCAACGCTACGCGCTGTTAACAGCCAACTGCCCAACACTGCAATAGCGAGTATTGCAACAATGCTAACCAACCACAGACTGCACACACCACAGCCAGTGATAGTGATTTTCATACAGAGCGCTACGTGGCGTTACCAATGTAAAAACCTAAACTGCCTACTTACAAACCTCATGTTACTTGGATGTGGTGTGGGAGCAATGAACCATCATGATCAGTTTACTGAAATAAATTATTTATATATAAGGACTCATTGTTAATATTACTAGCAGACATGTTGAGATAGTGGATCCATTGCGAAATACCAGAGATTTATGATTTTTAAAAAAGGCGCATCCAGCCAAAAAAGAGCATTAAATCTTTACTTGAAGTTGCAGCATGAATGGTTTTGAAATTATCCACCTTCGTAAGTTACAGGTAGCGATGGTAACAACTAAATGAAAATAGTCGTTTCATTAGGTTGTTGGAAAACAATCATCTCATTCGGTTGTTGCTCTACGTAATAGTTGAATTATTCATTCATTCTTTTGAGTGAATTTAGTCAGTTGCAGCAACTGAATAAAAACAGTCGAACCGTTGTAGCTCTGCATATTGACTGATTTATTCATTCTTTATTTTCAAGTGAAAACTCAGCTGTTTTTCTTTCGGTTGAAACATATATTCATTCCTCCAACTTAAGTCACTCTTCAGTGTTTTAATCGACTGAGCTATCCATTCATTCCTCCGAATAAAACCAGCCCTACGGTACTTTCATCAGTAGAACTAAAGCAGTGCTACATTTACCGCCAGAGGGTAGCCCTACCACCAGGGATAAGTAAATACACTCCTGGAAATTGAAATAAGAACACCGTGAATACATTGTCCCAGGAAGGGGGAACTTTATTGACACATTCCTGGGGTCAGATACATCACATGATCACACTGACAGAACCACAGGCACATAGACACAGGCAACAGACCATGCACAATGTCGGCACTAGTACAGTGTATATCCACCTTTCGCAGCAATGCAGGCTGCTATTCTCCCATGGAGACGATCGTAGAGATGCTGGATGTAGTCCTGTGGAACGGCTTGCCATGCCATTTCCACCTGGCGCCTCAGTTGGACCAGCGTTCGTGCTGGAACGCGTGAGACGACGCTTCATCCAGTCCCAAACGTGCTCAATGGGGGACAGATCCGGAGGTCTTGCTGGCCAGGGTAGTTGACTTACACCTTCTAGAGCACGTTGGGTGGCACGGGATACATGCGGACGTTCATTATCCTGTTGGAACAGCAAGTTCCCTTGCCGGTCTAGGAATGGTAGAACGATGGGTTCGATGACGGTTTGGATGTACCGTGCACTATTCAGTGTCCCCTTGACGATCACCAGTGGTGTACGGCCAGTGTAGGAGATCGCTCCCCACACCATGATGCCGGGTGTTGGCCCTGTGTGCCTCGGTCGTATGCAGTCCTGATTCTGGCGCTCACCTGCACGGCGCCAAACACGCATACGACCATCATTGGCACCAAGGCATAAGCGACTCTCATCGCTGAAGACGACACGTCTCCATTCGTCCCTCCATTCACGCCTGTCGCGACACCACTGGAGGCGGGCTGCACGATGTTGGGGCGTGAGAGGAAGACGGCCTAACGGTGTGCGGGACCGTAGCCCAGCTTCATGGAGACGGTTGCGAATGGTCCTCGCCGATACCCCAGGAGCAACAGTGTCCCTAATTTGCTGGGAAGTGGCGGTGCGGTCCCCTACGGCACTGCGTAGGATCCTACGGTCTTGGCGTGCATCCGTGCGTCGCTGTGGTCCGGTCCCAGGTCGACGGGCACGTGCACCTTCCGCCGACCACTGGCGACAACATCGATGTACTGTGGAGACCTCACGCCCCACGTGTTGAGCAATTCGGCGGTACGTCCACCCGGCCTCCCGCATGCCCACTACACGCCCTCGCTCAAAGTCCGTCAACTGCACATACGGTTCACGTCCACGCTGTCGCGGCATGCTACCAGTGTTAAAGACTCCGATGGAGCTCCGTATGCCACGGCAAACTGGCTGACACTGACGGCGGCGGTGCACAAATGCTGCGCAGCTAGCGCCATTCGACGGCCAACACCGCGGTTCCTGGTGTGTCCGCTGTGCCGTGCGTGTGATGATTGCTTGTACAGCCCTCTCGCAGTGTCCGGAGCAAGTATGGTGGGTCTGACACACCGGTGTCAATGTGTTCTTTTTTCCATTTCCAGCAGTGTACATATAGCAGTTGGTGAGCCAACGTTAAAATAAGCATATATGTTCATTTGATTCTCTACTGAATGGAGCAATTATTCTTTCCATTATTTAAAACTGATTCATATATTGTTGTGTATTAAGTTGTTGCAGGTGCCATTACCGCGCAACTAAGCTCACGTATCACTGGTATAGGAGTGCCATCACTTAACTTGCTGACGCCAGACAAAAACTTCGAAAACCCCAGACATCACGTCAAATCGGATTATTTTCCCGGACACACGTAGACTGTAGTAGAAGATAAGTTGGTCGGTGGCCACTAAGTAACTACGCGAGCGGTTTCCTCGGTTGCTTTTCAGTGCTGACAACGTCATCGGGCGCGCACCTCCTACCGATCAGCAGCTACAAAGCGCATTACTGAGATGTCCATGTTCGAACGAACTACTCTTTTGTGGCAAGGAATATGAACATAAACTGTTGTTGTTGTTGTGGTCTTCAGTCCTGAGACTGGTTTGATGCAGCTCTCCATGCTACTCTATCCTGTGCAAGCCTCTTCATCTCCCAGTACCTACTGCAACCTACATCCTTCTGAATCTGCTTAGTGTATTCATCTCTTGGTCTCCCTCTACGATTTTTACCCTCCACGCTGCCTTCCAATACATAAACTAAGTCATTATAAATGGGGCTCAATGAGTAGAAGACAAATGCCACTTACAATATTCAGTTGTCTGGCGGGCGGGGCAGCGTTGGGGGCGCCCGCGGTCACCGATTGTCGGGGGCCTCCCATTGTCTCAATATAGAAGTGCGGAAACTGCAGGGTGTTCCAAAATTATCTTGACAACTTTGATCACATTTGTTTCATAAATGGGGAGAGGTAGAAAAATACGGTTGCGGCACTCTTAAGGTTCTAGTAGCCGCTTAAAATAATCCTGTGTATTAAGGTGACCATATTTTCTAAATGTAGTCCGCCTGGTTAGCTGGGTGGTAACGTGCTCGCTGCCCATGCAAGTGGGCCCGGGTTCGATTCCAGTCCAGCTTGGAGATTTTCTGCGCTCGTGGACTGGGTGTTGCGTTGTCCTCATCATCATTTCGTCCTCATCACCGGCGCGCAAGTCGCCCAATGTGGCGTCGAATGAAATAAGACTTGCACTTGGTAGCCGAACTTCCCCGACTAGGGACCTCACGGCCAACGATGCCAAACGCTCATTTCCATTTCTATTTTTTCCTAAATGTTCAAATGTGTGTGAATTCCTAAGGGACCAAACTGCCGAGATCTTCGATCTCTTGACTTACACACTACTGAAGCTAACTTGAACTAACTTACGCTAAGAAGAACTCACACACCCATGCCCGAGGGATGACTCGAATCTCCGGCAAGGGGAGTCGCGCGGTCCGTAACATGGCGCCATAGACCGCGCGCCCACTCTGCGCGGCCCATATTTTCTAGAACAAAGTTCAGCACACACTAAAATTTTTTGATGTTACAAAAAAGCCTGAATTAAATGTAAATATCGCTTTAATTTGTTAAAAACTACGTTAATTTATATCTTGTAGTAGCTCCTAAGATGAACGAGTGTGAGCAGACCCGTAGTTTACGTCACATCTACCGATTTCGATTCTATTCGAATAATTAATCCTTGGTGAGCCGTTTTCTCTTTTTGTCTTACAGTTTATTGCGATACTCAAAACTCACTCTTCAAATCCTATAGAGTACTTCCCGTAGGCCTAAAATCATGTAACTTCACAAAGAAAAGATTATACAAAAGAAGTAAAGTAAAATTCGAAAACTGTTAATCTGTAGTAATACCATATTTGTTTTTGCCACTTGTTGCTATAAGCTAGTTCGTTTACGAGATCAGACCGCGATAAACGCCGTCTGTCACCAACGAAGCGACAACGCTGTAGCGCAGCGGCTTCCTCTGAAAACTTCTGTAAGTTTAGGGCTACCGGCGGTAGTAAATATAAACAGTTAACTGACAACTCAATACGGTACGGTATCTGTCATAAGGAGAAAATGTTTTCTATCTCTCTGCTTTCTACTCTTTGTTTCCACTGACTTTTTTTAACGTTATTAGTTCTTTCTTTTTATTGTCACTAGCTTTTTGGTCAAATTTTCATGAACATCAGTTGCTAGCTATGTAAATGAAGTGTCGAAAAGTTTACCTCTTCAATGTCTAGGCATTTTGCGCTTGAAATGTTAATCCTTATAATAATTAACCTCCATTAAAAAAAACTGGAAACAAAAAAACTTGGAAAAATACCAAATTGTTTTTGAACTGATTTTTCAGAAAGTAGTAAATGAAATTAGAGAAATATTTGCTGCATCTTTGAACAATGTTCAGCAAATGAGACACCAACTGAGAATTTAAAGTTCAATGTTTATAGTGATTAAAATTCTTCTCGGTATTATGCCGCATCATTGCTAAAAATTAACAACAATAATAGACTAAAACCGAATTGCAACTGCCTTCCTCAGGGCACGACTGGTTTTGCATGGGGATATGTGCTTCTATTTCTTTCTTTTTCTTTATTGTTATTTTGAAACCTGTTTACAGGCAGGCCTGCAGCAGCATACTACGCCGCTCTTTGGCCTCAGAGAAACACAAAGATACAAATGAAGACAATTAGAGAAAAAAAGATGGTGGACATAGAAACGGAGACAAACACTTTCTAAAATACATGGTGCCGTTCACGGGCGTAGAGTCAAAGATAAAACACTTGGACACATACAGAGACGAAAATTGTCACACGTGAACGTAGGGGCACAGAAAGAATAACACTGATCTACTTAAGCACAAAACGACGGCACACACAGAAACACGAAGCGTTGATCTCTGCCACGCGAATGTCCTCTAATCGTGTACGAACCGGGGACCTGCCAAGAGAGGAGGAGGGGGATGGGAGAGGGAGAGGGGAGAGCAGATGCCATGGGCAGGGGAGATAGGGGGAAGGGAGGAAGGGGGAGGGGAAAGCCTGGGGAAGAGGGGTGGAGGAAGGGGGCAGGGGGCAGGGGAAAAGGAAAGAGAAGGGAGGGAGGGTGCCTAAAGGAAAGGACACAAGAAGTGGATGGGGGGAGGATCAAAGTTGATAGGAGGGGTAGATGGAGGTGAGGAGGACATCATCAGGGAGGGGGAGCTGGCGGAAGCCACCTTGGGAGAGTGTAAGGAGAGTGGAGAGAAGGAGACCGGGTGGGACGTGGGAATACAGGTGCGGCAGTGGGCGGGGGTGGGTGAGGATGGGCGAGACAAGCGGGTGAGGAGGATCGAGTTTGCGGGATGTGTACAGGATCCGGATCCTTTCAAGGAAAAGGAGGAGGTGGGGGAACGGAATGAGATCGTACAGGATCCGCATGGGGGAGGGGAGACGGATGCGATAGGTGAGGCAGAGAGCATGGCGTTCAAGGATTTGAAGGGATTTATAAAAGGTAGAGGGGAGGGGCGGAGATTCAGGCCGGATGGACTTAACAAAGGATAGAGCGGATGAGGGATTTATAGGAGTGGAGGATGGTGGAGGGGTCCAGACCCCATGTACGGCCGGAAAGGAGCTTGAGGAGACGGAGTCGGGAGTGTGCCTTGGCTTGGATTGTCCGGAGATGGGGGATCCAGGAGAGGCGACGGTCGAGGGTGATGCCAAGTTACTTGAGGGCGGGAGTGAGGGCGATAGGACGGCCATAGATGGTGAGATAGAAATCAAGGAGGCGGAAGGAAGGGGTGGTTTTGCCTACAATGATTGCCTGGGTTTTGGAGGGATTGACCTTGAGCAACCACTGGTTGCACCAAGTGGTGAACCGGTCAAGATTGGATTGGAGAAGGTTTTGGGAGCGCTGGAGGGTGGGGGCAAGGGCAAGGAAGGCGGTTTCATCGGCAAAATGGAGAAGGTGGAAGGGGAGTGACGGCGGCGGCATGTCCACCGTGTACAAAAGGTACAGATGGGGGGAGTTTTTTTTTTTTTTTACTTTATTGTGATTTTTATCACCTTACACAAGGCGGGCTGTCAGCCGCTGAGTACGCCGCTCTTCAGCCTTGAGATTTACAATAAGTAATAAATAGAGGGGGCACAGAGAATACAATCAAAATGGCGGGCAAAACAATGTAGACACCAAAACACAAAAAACACGGAGCCGTTCACGCCTGACGAGAAAACATCACTGACACCAGTTGACACGGCGCACAAAACAGGGATGATGGCGATGGTACACGTGAACAGTGGCGGCGTTTCGGCGAACAAACACTAAACACAAACGAAGGCACACACACGAGACACTAATGGCGATGGCCTCCAGCGTGCGAATGTTCACTGTGTATGTGCGAGTCCGGGGAGGAGGAAGGGGAGTGGAAGAGCGAGAGGGGGGAGCAGAGATGCCACGGGCAGGGGAGATAGGGGGAGAGAGGAAGGGGTAGGGAAGCCCGGGGGAAGAGGGGTGGAGGGAGGGGACGGGGGAAAAGGAAAGAGAGGGGAAGGGAAGAGAAGGGAGGGAGGGTGCCTAAAGGAAAGGACACCGCAAGTGGGGGGGGGGCAGGGTCAATGTTGATAGGAGGGGTAGATGGAGGGGAGGAGGACATCATCAGGGAGGGGGAGCGGGTGGAAGCCACCTTGGGAGAGGGTAAGGAGGGTTGAGAGATGGAGACCAGGTGGGACGTGGGAATACAGGCGCGACAGCGTGTGGGGGTGGGAGGGGATCGGGGAGACAAGCGGGTGAGGAGGATCGAGTTTACGGGAGGTGTACAGGATCCGTATCCTTTCAAGGATTTGGAGGGATTTATAAAAGGTAGGGGGGGCAGAGATTCAAGCCGGATGGGCATAACAAAGGATAGGGCGGATGAGGGATTTATAGGTGTGGAGGATGGTGGAAGGGTCCAGACCCCACGAAGGGCCGGAGAGGAGCTTGAGAAGACTGAGTCGGGAGTGTGCCTTGGCTTGGATTGTCTGGAGGTGGGGAGTCTAGGAGAGGCGACAGTCGAGGGTGACGCCAAGGTACTTAAGGGTGGGAGTCAGGGCGATAGGACGGCCATAGATGGTGAGATAGAAATCAAGGAGGCGGAAGGAAGGGGTGGTTTTGCCGACAATGATCGCCTGGGTTTTGGAAGGATTGACCTTGAGCAACCACTGGTTGCACCAAGCAGTGAACCAGTCGAGATGGGATTGGAGAAGGTGTTGGGAGCGCTGCAGGCTGGGGGCAAGGGCAAGGAAGGCGGTGTCATCAGCAAACTGGAGAAAGTGGACGGGGGATGAGGGCGGCGGCATGTCCACCGTGTACAAAAGGTATAGAAGGGGGGAGAGGACGGAGCCTTGGGGCACACTGGCGGAGGGGAAAAAGGTGTAGGAATCTGTGTTATGGATGGTGACATAGGAAGGACGGCGGGAGAGAAAGGAGCCGATCAGACGGACGTAGTTAATGGGAAGGGCGAAGGTTTGGAGCTTGAAGAGGAGACCAGAATGCCAGACGTGGTCATAAGCACGTTCGAGGTCCAGGGAGAGGAAGATGGCGGACCGACGGGAATTAAGCTGTTCAGAAAGGAGATGAGTCAGGTGAAGGAGAAGGTCGTCGGAAGAGAAGGACGGCTGAAAGCCACACTGGGTAACGGGAAGGAGGCAGTGCTGGCGAAGATGCTGGTGGATGCGTCGGGTGGGGATAGATTCCAGGACCTTGCTGAAGACTGAGGTAAGGCTGATGGGACGGCAGGAGGAGACGTCGGACGGCGGTTTGCCAGGTTTAAGGAACATGAGGATATGGGAGGTTTTCCACAGGTCGGGGTAGTAACCAGTGGACAGGACTACATTGTAGAGCCTGGCCAGGGTGGAGAGGAAAGAGACAGGAGCTTCACGAAGGTGACGGTAGGTGATACGATCATGACCAGGAGCGGTGTTGCGTTTTGTGCGGAGTGTAGCAATGAGATCCTGTGTAGTGATAGGAGCATTGAGTTCCGTGTGTGCAATGTTGTCCAAGTACTGGAAACCAGGAGAGAGGGGAGGGACAGAGGTGTCAGTTCGACCGTGGATATCCGGGAAGAGGGAGTAATCGAACTGGGGATCATCGGGGATGGAAAATACATCGGAGAGGTTGGAGGCAAAGTGATTGGCCCTACTAAGGGTGTCAGGGAAAGGGTGATTATCATGGAGAAGAGGATAGTAGGGGCAGGGTTTAGTTCCGGTAAGGTGATGGAAGGCTGACCAGAACTTGGATGATTTGATTGGTAGGGTAGCAGTTAAACAGGTGCATGTCTGTCGCCAGTCCCAGCGTTTCTTAGCCGCGAGCAAATTACGAATGTGTCGCTGGATTCGCCAGTGGCATCGTAGTGTGTCGGGGTCATGCGTGCGGAGGAAGGCACGGTAGAGACAGCGGGATTCACAGAGGAGGAGGACAGCCTGTGGGGGTATGGTAGGACGGTGGGGGTGGATGGCAACAGTAGGGATGTGGGCCTCCACGGCCTTAGACAAGGTCTGCTGGAGAAAGGAGGCGGCATGGGTGACATCATCGGGGTGGTGGTAGGTGAGGGGGTGGCTATCGACCTGGGTGGAGAGGGCATCCCGGTAGGCATTCCAGTTGGCACGGGAATAGTCATGGACGTACTTAGGGGGAGGGTCATGACGAGGGTCGGGGCGGGGGCGACGACCGTCTGAAACGGTGAGGAGGACAGGGAGATAGTCGCTACCAACAGGCTCCAGGACATCCACCATTATGCGGCCAAGGAGGTTAGGGGAGGAGAGGATAACATCGGGAGTGGAGTTGGATTCGGGACGGGTGTGCTGGGGGATGGGAATGTGGTCACCTTGAAGGGAGGAAGGGAGGAGAGGAACCGATGCCACCGCCATAACTGGGCAGCGGAACGACTATGGATGTTGAGGTCGGCGGCGATCACGTAGGAGGAGAAGGTACGGTCGATGTGGGAGAGGAAGTCGAAGGGAATAGGGTTGTTGGGGCGGACATAGATGGTGGCACAGGTAACGGTAAGGCCGGGGAATAAGAGACTAAGGATCAGGTGTTCGGTGGGGTCAGGAAAGAGAGGTTGGAGTCGAACAGGGATCTGGCGGTGGTGCCTAATGGCAACTCCGCCACGCGGAATTGGGAGGGGATTATCGGAGTGGTGGAGGAGGTAGGGCGAAATGTGGACGGTGTGGTGGGGTTGCAGGAAGGTTTCATTGAGGAGGAAGGCATCCACGCGGTGGGTGGCAAGGGTGTGCAGGAAGAGGTTCTTGTTGGCAGGAAGGGAGCGGATGTTGTTGAAAAGAATACGGTGCTGCCGCGCCATGGCAGGGATTTAAACGAGGGTGTCAAGACGGGAGAAGGTGAAATGGGCCTGGTTGTTGGAGTAGGTGGCGTACATTTTGAGTTGGAAAACGGAACAGGCGGCGAGGGAGATCTGTTGGAGGGTGTGTGGGCGCTGAAAAGGATGAACATTCTGAAGGACAATGGTGAGGAATCTGATGATGTCCTCAGCGGTAGGGGGTGGGTGAAGGGAGTTGCCGGGAGGGATGGGGGCGTCCAGAGGGCGGACAGGAATGGTGAGTTCAGGAGTGGTAGGAGGGGGTCGGGCCTTACACTTCTGGGAGTAGGTAGGATGAGGGAGGTTACAGGTATTACAGGAGGGGGGCTACTGGAGATTGGGGCACTGCCGTAAAAAGTGGGCTTGCCTACAGTGCGGGCCGGTGGGGGCCTCGCGGCACTCAGATGTTGGGTGTGCATTATACCGCAAGCACCTTTGGCAGCGGAGGGATTGAGGAGGGGAACGGGAGGGGTCAACTTTATAACGCTGGTTAAAAAGGAGGGCACCCTCCTTCAGGAGACGATCTATGGAGGGGGCGTGCTCAGAAAAAACCCGCATAAGGCGGGTGGGGCTGGCAGCGTTGTGGATGCGGAGAATCGCACGCACCTCCAGATGGGGATGGGCCTGAAGCTCTGCCAACACCTCCTCCTCCATGATCACCTGACTGAGCCGAGTGATCACGGCAGTGAGGATTGGCGGGCGACGCGGGGGTTGGGGTTGGCGGGAGGGAGGTGGGGAAGGAGCAGGGGTGAGGGAGGCATGAGGGCCAAAGCGGGTGACAGGGATGTGGGAAAGGAGGTCTGTGTGGAGGGTAGGGCTGGGGGAGGAGATGAGTACCGAATCACGGCGAGGACTGAGGAGGGAGATGGGGGCACCAGGACAATTCTGGCGAAGGAAGAGGGTGAGGTTCCGGGCTTCAAGGAGGGAGGGATCACAGACGAGAGAGGAGGTAGCGGCAGGAGGAGGGGGTAGAGGAGGAGGAGGAGGGGGCAGGGACGGGCGGGGAGACATCCATGGCATCAGGGGTGGGGGAAGGGGGACGAGGCGGAGCCTTTTTGGGAGCAGAGGAGGCAGGGGTGCCACTGGGGCGCTTGACGGCGGTGGAGGAGGTGTGGGGAATGGGAACAACTGGAATGTGGCGGGGAGTGGCAGGTCCCTGGGCTGGAGTCGGCGCCGGAGATGGTGAGGGCGATGGCGAAGGCGATGGTGAAGACGATGACGAGGACGATGAAGGTGAAGGGGAGAGTGGAGCGTGGGCTGTAGCCCGCAGGGCGACCACCCTGGCGGGGGCCGCAGAAGCGGAAGGAGCAGAGGGAGGGAGTGGAGGGAAGGGATCAGAGGAGGTGCGGGAGGGAGGAGTCGGGGACTGGGCGACAAAGAGGGAGGGAGAGGAGAGGGTGAGGAGTGAGGGGATGGGCGGAGGGAGGAGTGAAACGGCACACCATGTGATAGAGTTGGCAGCAGCGGAGGGGGAGGTGTATATAATGGCAGTGGTGGTGGCTGTAGAAGAGGTGGTGGGGGTTGACTTTATGATAAGGGGGAAAAAATACAGTACTAGACAAAGGAGCAAACGAGAGACGGGCAGGGCGACGAGAGAGAGGAGAACGGGACGAAGATAGATGGAGGAGACTGGGGCCTAAGCCCAACTCTGCTGCCGCTGGGGGGGGGGGCACCCGGCTGACTGGCTGGTGGGGACGCCTCTGCTACTGCTGCTGCTGCTGCTGCTGGCAGATGGAGAGGGCAGCGAGGACCACTGCTGGCCGCTGGCCGCGACCGCTGGTGACTGCGACCGCTGAGGGAAGCTGGCTGGTGGCCGGTGGCTGGTGGCTGGGGCCGGCGCAGGCGAGGACCACTGCGTGCTGCTGGCGGGGACGCTGCTGGCTGCTGGCGTAGACCGTTACTGGCTGCTGGCGTAGACCGCTACTGGCTGCTGGCGTAGACCGCTACTGGACGCCGGCTGCTAGGCAGGAACCGCTGCTGGACGCTGGCTTCTGGCAGGAACCGCTGCCGGCCGCTGGACGCTGGCCACAGGCTGCTGGCAGGAACCGCTGCTGGCTGCGAGGACGCAGGCTGCCGGCTGCAGGCTGCTGGCAGGAACCGCCTCTGGCTGCTGGCTGCTGGCTGGACCGCTTCAGGGTGGCTGGCACCTGCAAGACCCCTAAAGCTTCGATTAGAGCCGAAAGGCCAATCGAAGGGCGGTACCCTTCCGGATTACCGCGGAGATGAAGGGGGGAGAGGATGTGCTTCTATTTATTACAGACTATCTATGTCTGATGTCACTGTTGTAAAACTTTTAATTGGCCCTCTAATATGATTGGTTACTCATGACGTAAGGGAAGATGAAAGGAAAGAGGCTATTCGTGGATGTCCATGTCGTCAACGATTGGTAGCTGTCCGCCAATCAGCGTTCGGCTTCTGGTCGGCAAGATTTCCTCCTGGCGTGCGCGGAAGTGGACTGACAGTTGCTCTACAGCTGTTTGCGCAGATATGTCCGTGTCCTGTGTAGCTTCTGCCCCGCGACCGCTCGCGGCCCGTTGGACTGGGATGGCCGGCAGCCAGGACGCCGGGAGTTTGTAGCCATCTTCTCTGTTGATGTTGTCAGGCTGCTTAATAATTTCGAGCGCCTCCCGTATTTTGCATTCTCGCATCCACGATTCTTTCGCCAGTACTCGAGCTTCCCGGAACCTGATAGGTTGCCCACAGTCACGGTGGTGTTCCGCTATCGCCGATTTGTTATGTTGTTGTAATCGTACACAGCGTTCGTGTTCTCCTACTCGTAACTAACAGGTCTCCCTGTTTCTCCTATGTAGCAGCTCCGCACTCACACCGTAGTTCGTAAACACCTGCAGTGTTAAGATTGTTGACTACATGCTTGGTAGAACCTATCATTTCGTGGATCCTGCTTCGAAAAATCGGTTTGAAACCTCGTCGGCGGAGGACGTTGCCTAGCCGTTCACTGGCGCCTTGGTACATATGGTAAGTGTACCAGTGGAAGCTTCTCTTCTTTGCCTTCTTCTCGTGTTCTGCTCCCTTTGGTTTTAGGTACCTTTCTTATGATCTTGTCATCATAGCCGTTGGCATGAAACGTGTGTTGTAGCTTCTTTAATTCATCTTTAATATTATTTTCGTCGCTTATCCGGTAGGCTCGGGCAGTTAAGGCATGCAGAACAGAATACTTATGAGCTGGATGGTGGTGGCTCTCCGCGTGCAGGTACCGATTAGTGTGCGTTGGTTTCTGGTACACTTCGTGTCCCAGTTTACTTTCGGAAGCTCTGTATACTTCCTCATCCAGAAATGGCAAGGCACCATTGTTTTCAATCTCTTGTGTGAACTTTATATTTTTGTGCAGGCTGTTTAAGTGCTGGAGGAAGTTTCCCAATTCCTCTTCACCGTGAGGCCAGATAACGAATGTGTCGTCCACATATTCTAGCCAACAACTGGGACGTAACGGAGCAGAAGCTAGGGCCGTTTGCTCAAGGGCTTCCGTGAAGATGTCCGCAACTACAAGGGAGAGCAAGGAACTCATTTCCACTCCATCTAACTGTTCTTAATATTTTCGCCGTCAGGTGAAGTACTTAGGTGACAGGCATAAGCCCACAAAATCTCACATATCTGGAGGGATCCGATCCTGTAGAATGCGGATAGTCTCCTCAATAGGTACGTTAGTGATTAGAGACTTGATGTCAAAACTGACCATAATGTCTGATGGCTTTATCCGCTGTTCTCTAATCAGTTGTATGAAGTGGGAAGAGTCTTTCACGTAGTAGTCTGTTTGTCCCACAAGACGGCGTAACTTAGGTGCCAGTTGTTTCGCAACATAATGCACTATGGGCCTCAGCGGATAACCCTCCTTATGGACCTTAGGTACTCCGTAGATTCTAGGAGGAACAGGCACCTGGGTGATTAGTCTCTTGGCTGTGTCAGGATCAATTCTCGAGTCCTTTACGAGGGCCTTCGTATTTCTGCCTACCCTCGCCGTCAGGTCACTCCTTAGTATTCTGTAAACAGGATCGCTTAGAAGTTCGTCCATCTTCTTTTCATATTCAGAAGTGTCCATTAGAACCGTAGCGTTTCCTTTGTCCGCATGTTGGACCACAATATCCTTGTTATTCCTGAGCTCCTTTATGGCCTGTCTTTCTTCACGTGTGATATTGGCTCTGGGTGGTTTTGCTGTCTGTAAAATTCTTACAGTTTACTGCCATATCTTTTCTGCTTCGACACGTGGTACTTGGTGGAGTGACGCCACCACAGAAATTATTAAGCAGCCTGACAACAACAACAAAGAGGATGGCTACAAACTCCCGGCGTCATGGCTGCCGGCCATCCCAGTCCAACGGGCCGCGAGCGGTCGCGGGGCAGAAGCTACACGGGACACGGACGTATCTGCACAAAGAGCTGTAGAGCAACTGTCAGTCCACTTCCGCGCACACCAGGACGAAAACATGCCGACCAGAAGCCGAACGCTGATCGGCGGACAGCTACCAATCGTTGACGACATGGACCTTGGTTTGCTGCGTCTATCCGACCCGACCGTACCAGTAACGTTACTAGTTTTACTATGAATCTTTTTCAGTTTTGATACGAAAATGACTTGGAAACAACTGTTACACAGCTGAAGCAGTTCTAGCTGAGTTACGTCGCCAGGAGCATCCTTCAGACCAAGAGGACGGTGACCCTGACCAGGAGAGTCTGCCTCAGAATCTGATGATGGGAGTCTTATGAACAGTGATATAGAACGAATGTGTTGATGTGGGTGAGAGGTACAGGAGTGAAATAGAAGAAACGGAAGATAGAAATTTTGAGTTACGTATGGACGATAAAACAATATGGGCTGGCAAGCATTTACGTTCAAAATATACATAAACCCCTTTTTCAAATGTGTTTACTCACCTGCCTGGAGCTAAAGGGAAAGCGCTAGGGATTACAGATGAAAGAAACATTACTTTCACTTTTTATGACTAATGAAATAACAGAAAAAAATTGCTCCTCATATTAATAACAAAATAGGACGCCCAAAGCTCACGTACAGTGATCCCAAAAATTCATTTTTACATCCTACAGACGTAACTGAGAAAAAAGCTTTCGTTGGTCTCTTGTTAATGAATTTTGTCTTGAAAGATTCTGGCAAATTCTATGGGCCACCAAACTTTCGCTGTGCTACGTCGCAGAAACGATTTACATTCCTTCTGCAAAATTTGAGGTTCAAAAAAATGTGTGTGAAATCTTATGGGACTTAACTGCCAAGGTCATCAATCCCTAAGCTTACGCACTACTTAACCTAAATTATCCTAAGGACAAACACACACACACCCATGCCCGAGGGAGGACTTGAACCTCCGCCGGGACCAGCCGCACAGTCCTTGACTGCAGCGTCTTAGACCGCTATTTGAGGTTCGATGATAAAAGTACCAGGGAGTCGAAAAAGGCTAATGATAGATTTGCTGCATTGAAGGAAATATGGGATAATTCTGTAAGTCATTGTTTGTAGTATTACAGCCAGTCAGAGTACTTGACGGTGGATGAAACATTGTTGATGTTTTCGTGGTTCGTGTCTCTTCTGAATGCTTATACCATATGTTCACATGTGTGTGAATTCCTAAGGGACCAAACTGCTGAGGTCACCGGTCCCTAGACTTAAACACTACTTAAACTAACTTACGCAAAATACAACACACATGCATTCCCCAGAGAGAACTCGAACATCCGGCGGGATTGGCCGCCCGATTCGTGCATTGTGCCTTTAACCACGCGGCCACTCCACGCGGCAATGCTTATACCATACAAACTTGATAAATATAGTCTAAAAATAGTTTCATTGCGCGACGTCAGAACGTCCTATTTTATTGCAGGCATCCCTTATATTGGAAAAGAGTAAACAAACAAGGAGGATGATTTATCCATACCAAGTCAGTATGTTTATAGACGTAGACTCGGTGACAGGGAGCAATCTAAATGTGACAACTGATAACTGGTTCACTTCATATGAGTTGGAGTCTCTGAGAGAAAACTGACGTTAGTCGCCACACAGCGTAAAAATAAGAATGGGATACCACTATCCATGATGTCAGCTGAAACTGTAAAGCTGTCTATTAAGGCAGCAAAATGTTACAACCTTAAAAAGAATAATAAAAGTTACCCCAATGTCAACAACACACCACAGTGGTACAGTAAGCGAGGACTGAAGCAAGCCAGAGAGCCGGCCGAAGTGGCCGTGCGGTTAAAGGCGCTGCAGTCTGGAACCGCAAGACCGCTACGGTCGCAGGTTCGAATCCTGCCTCGGGCATGGATGTTTGTGATGTCCTTAGGTTAGTTAGGTTTAACTAGTTCTAAGTTCTAGGGGACTAATAACCTCAGCAGTTGAGTCCCATAGTGCTCAGAGCCATTTGAACCAAGCCAGAGAATGTTGAATTCTATAACCTTGGACAAACTTTGCAAAGAAACGACCACCAAACTGAAAACCCGAAGGTGGCCATTGAGATACTTCTTCGGAATGTTAGTCATAGCAGCTGTGAACAGTTTCGTTCTATTCACATGTAATAAATCCATGAGTCTTTTCCAGTGTGTGCACGGGATCCGTTCCTAAAAAAGCTTTGTGTTGGGCTTCACCAGGTTATGGAATAAAGAATGCCCAAACCACTTATTTCGAGGCCTCCACTGTGGTAAATTGCCAGTCGACTGCCACACACAATCAAAATTTCCAGACGAAACGAAGAAGTGACGTGTGTGATCCTTCGAAAGATGAAAAGGGGAATGAATTTCGGATCAAATACTATTCTTGGCTGGCCGCTGTGGTCGAGCGGTGCTAGGCGATTCAGTTTGAACTGGACTGCTGCTACGGTCGCAGGTTCGAACCCTGGCTCTGTGTGGTGTCCTTAGGTTAGTTAGGTTTAATTAGTTCTAAGTCTAGGGGACTGATGATCTCAGATGTTAGGTCCCATAGTGCTCAAAGCCATTTGAACCTTTTTTTTTTTTTTTTTTTTTTTGCTCATCTTGCGTATGTGTCGAGCATAAAACAATATTGTGTGTTAGATGTATGACTGATGAGTCTATTGAGGAAACAGATATATGATATTCCTTTCTATTTCTGGAAAGGTTTCATTTTTTTCCTTATATAATTTTTTGTTTTGTCAAAGAAGACAAGAATTATGTTTCATTTTGTGTAAGTGCTTCGACCTGGATTTGGCGGGAACTAAGGGCTAACGGTTTACACGTTACGTCTACAAAACGAATTTTGGTCATGCAACATACTATCAATAAACTTTATTATTCAATAATGATACCGGGTGTTCAAAAAGTCTCTCCACAGTGCCGTATGATTGTTAGCCGCGCGTGCTCTATACCACAGTGAATATACCGAAATGAAACTCAGTGAAACACAAGCTATTAATTTACTGAATATTCATTTTTACTTAAAAATTTTCATATTAATTGTTGAAAGTGTCCCTCCCCCCCCCCCCCCCCCCCCCTGTTGTTGAATACACAATTCCATTCGTCTAATCATTTTACAAGTTGTAAAATTTATTCTGTAACAGAAGCCGTGAAAGTGGATATTGCAGTTTTCAATTCATCGATGGATATTCGACGGTTTTTATAGATAGTTACTTTCGCTGCACCCCAGAAGAAAAATTCAGGTGGTGTTAGGTCAGGCGATCGTGGAAGCCAAAATCCATGTGAAATTTATGCGATCATCAAAAACATCAACAAGCAGTGACATTGAAACGCGAGCTGTATGCGCGGTTGCACCATCGTGTTGAAAATAACTGTTCAGTATTTCACTTGACACAAGTTCTCCTATGAATGGGTACAAAATATCACTGTAGTATCGTTGTGTGTTTATGATTTCGTTGAAAAATATGGGACCCACAATCTGACGTCTAGAAATTGCAATCCAAACCCGTATTTTCACAGAATGAAGTCGTTCCTCATGAATACACAATGGATTTGCAGTACTCCACATACGAGAATTTTGCGAGTTCAAGTACCCGGATACATGAAACCACTCCTCATCAGTAAAATGTTTAATTAAGAATATCCCTTCCGTTATGTTGAACGAAATTTTTGAACTATGGACAATAATGCAGTCTCTTGCAATGTTCAGTATTTTTCAGTTCTTGCACGTCTGTCACTTTGTATGGGAAAAGTTCTAATTTTTTCCTTACAGCTGTGTGGGCCGTTCCGACATTAACATCGATTTCCTGGGCGAGTTTTCTTACTGACTTGTTCGGACTCATGGACATTTTATCGGAAATAGCGGGTAGTTTATAGTCAGACAAAACGCTAGGACGACCATTTCTCGGTGCATCTGTCACTGAACCCGTACTTCGAATTTTGTTAGATCTCGCACAGTATCGCGATGGGGGAGTGTTGTCTCCGGGAAAACTGAATTAAATGTTTGACGAACTGAAACTGTGTATTTAGCGACAGCATTGAACTCTTGTTCGACTAAAAATACACGTTCCTCAATGGTTAGCATTTTAACAGTGACAAAAACGGAACAAACGAACAAAAGAAATAAACTTCAACGTTCACTTCACCACGTAACGACACACGCACCAAGGATACTACTGATGCTGGCTGAGATAAACGGAACAGTGGAATGTTGAGAGCGTCCACTTGAAGCAAAATAACCCAGGCGGGCGAACAATCATACGGCACGCGCAGCTAACAATTAAACGGCACTGCGGAGAGACTTTTTGAACAATTCGTACTTTTTGTGTACCTACATCTACATAAAATTCATCAACCAGGAGTGGGTCGGATCCGTCTATTTCGTCTCCAACCACCGTACCGTTTGAGGATTAGGTGCATGGTAGTTTTAGTGGGTAGCTCTAACGCATAAATTGTAAATAATAGATAGCTTGTACCTAGTTCTTGGAAGAATCTTGTGAGAGGACAGAATACTGTCGGCAGATTATGAGGTCACTAGTCCATATTAGGTACACTAAGACATACCAAACTAGAAATGTAAGTGCTTTTTAGCACAACGCGTTTCGAAATATAATGTATGACATGGGTAAAAATATAGAAAAAGTCGAGAAGTGTATACTCGAACATACAAGCAGATACTAGGCTAGCGTGCATGTTGCGGTATTAAATATAACAATCCAGTTTTCTTCTGATTTTACGATAAAATGAATGTTGAGGGAAGAATGGCTAGCAGTGTAGATAATCGTGATTCGTTTTCTTGAAGTGTGTAGCGTTTCTCAACATTTTGTAATGAATAAGCACTTATGATTACTTATCACAAACCTTATTGCGAATATGGACGCATAACATCTTTTCTTTATTTGTGTGTGAGGAATGTTTCCTCAAAGTTTGGCCGTACCTTTTTGTAACACCCTGTATACGCCTCGTCTAGTACGCCATGCCGCATGGTAACAGGTAAATTACAATCACAGCAGTGCTGTTCCAATTCTTATGCCCTATGTTTGTTGCTCGTTTCTACAGCATTGTCATGAAAATAGCACTGATCGACTTTCCTTTGTTCTATAAAAGCAGA
Organism: Schistocerca americana; assembly: GCF_021461395.2. Classification (NCBI taxonomy): domain Eukaryota; kingdom Metazoa; phylum Arthropoda; class Insecta; order Orthoptera; family Acrididae; genus Schistocerca; species Schistocerca americana. Next base: position 335,834,479 of record NC_060122.1, on the reverse strand, counting down.
ATATTTCAAACTAATGTAAATTTTACGAATAAAAATTACTCGCATTTAAAAAAGATTAATTACGAAAAAAAATTAACACTGCTGCTATGGCTAATTGATAACTGGCTTTTCTCCCGATTGTTAACAAAAAATGAATACCATCGGTTGTAACAGAGTAAAATGAAAGGCGAAAAGTACCTTTTACTCAGAACTAAAATATCGGAATCGGTTTTAACCGGTCGTTTTTTCCCCATCCCTTCTGTGAAATGAGATCAGATTTGAAAACATGAGGAAATAATGGAGGAGTGAAAGAACATCAAGTGCAGAGAAGATTAAAAATGAAATGCTGGAATATTTCAGTTATTTATTTTTACTTGCACCCATAGCCCTCCAAAATTCCATACACCCATCAAAAAAACGTTTTGCATCACCTCGGCCTGCCGCGGTGGCCGAGCGGTTCTAGGCGCTCCAGTCCGGAACCGCGCTGCTGCTACGGTCGAAGGTTCGAATCCTGCCTCGGGCATGGATGTGTGTGATGTCCTTAGGTTTAAGTAGTTCTAAGTCTAGGGGACCGATGACCTGAGATGTTGAGTCCGATAGTGCTCAGAGCCATTTGAACCATTTGCATCACCTCGGTTCCGAAAGTTTCGGAACCTGTACAGAAAATTTGAACAGAGATCAACATAAGCACCATTTTCACCCTTTTTATTGATCATGAAAACCACACATTGCGTGTTGTACCACGATACAGTGAGACCTTCAGAGGTGGTGGTCCAGACTGCTGTACACACCGGTACCTCAAATACCCAGTAGCAGGTCCCCTTGCCTTGATGCATGCCTGTATTCGTCGTTGGTCCATGTTGTCCCACTCCTCAACGGCGATTCGGCGAAGATCCATCAGAGTGGTTGGTGGGTCACGTCGTCCATAAACAGCCCTTATCAATCTATCCCAGGCACGTTCGATAGGGTTCACGGCTGTAGAGCATGCTGGCCACTCTGGTGGAGCTATGTCGTTATCCTGAAGGAAGTCATTCACAATATGTGCACGATGGGGGCGCGAATTGTCGTCCATGAAGACGAATGCCCTGCCAACAGGCAGCTCATTTGGTTTCACTATCAGTCGGAGGATCACATTCACGTATCGTACAGCCGTTACGGCGCCTTCCATGACCACCAGCGGCATATGATGGCGGCCCCACATCATGCCACCCCAAAACATTAGGGAACCTCCACCTTGCTGCACTCGCTGGACAGTGTATCTAAGGCGTTCAGCCTGACGGCGTTGCCTCCAAACACGTCTCCGACGATTGTCTGGTTGAAGGCATATGCGGCACCCATCGGTGAAGAGACCATGATACCAATGCCGAGAGGTCCATTCGGCATGTTGTTGGTCTCATCTGTACCGCACAGCATGGTGTCGTGGTTGCAAAGATGAGCCTCGCCATGGACATCGGGAGTGAAGCTGCGCATCATGCAGCCATTTGCGTACAGTTTGAGTCGTGGCGTTGCTGTCAGGGTTCCTCCGAGCCATAATCCATAGGTAGCGGTCATCCACTGCAGTAGTAGCCCTTGGCCGGCCTGAGCGAGGGATGTCATCGACAGTTTATGTCTCTCTGTACCTCCTCCATGTCCGAACAACATCGCTTTGGTTCACTCCGAGACGCCTGGACACTCCCCTCGTTCAGAACATTTCCTGTCACAAAGTCACAATGCGGATGCGATCGAACTGCGGCATTGACCGTCTAGGCTTGGTTGAACTACAGACAATACGAGCCGTGTACTTCTTGCTGGTGGAATGACTGAAACTGATCGGATGTCGGAACCCCTCCATCGAACAGGCGCTGCTCATGCGTGGTTGTTTACATCTTTGAGCGTGTTTAGTTGGTCGGTGGATTTGGGGTTTAAAGGGACCAGACTGCTACGGTCATCGGTCCCTACGGGTTGAGTGACATGTCTGAACAGTCAAAGGGACTGTGTCTGTGACACAGTACTCACAGCCAACGTCTGTCTTCGGAGTTCTGGGAACTGGAGTGATGCAAAACTTTTTTTGATGTGCGTATATGACTATACTTTCTGCCTGGAGTCTTATTAAATGCATTTATTCAGCATCGCCATTCGCAAGTGACAGCTCACTATGGGATGTTCAGTGCATATTATTCCTTGTAAGAGGGTACTGTCCTAGTGTCAACCACATTTATGTATTCCATACGTGTAATAAGTGGAGTATTCATCATTTATACAAAAAATGGTAGCACTTTATGTAATAATTACAATCGAATTCAAGTCATCTGCACTACGTTTGCGCCCACCAGGCGTCACACTTGACGTCTTAGTTTAATAACAATAAGGTGCAAAATGTTGTTACATGTAACACTTATATTTCTGTTCAAAGAAATGAAAACCTTTGTTTATTGTATTTCGTGTCACAATGATTTAGTCTCATCACTTCAGAATAAAAGTGCACCCAATGTTTGCCGGCTAGCCTCTGTATTGCTCAGCTCTTCGAGCCGGACCTTGTTCTTACAGAAAGCCGGTTGCTCCAGTCGTTTGCGCATTATTTTATCGGGAGCTGTACCTCCGTGGCGCTCCTGCCTTGTGATTTAGAAAAGTTTCTCAGTCGTGCGGCTGCCGACTTTTTCATTATTTCCTCAGGACTCAGAATTTTTGATAGTGGTGTGACCCCCGTAATCAGCGAGCGTAGGCTACGAGAGCGCACTCTGAATCTAGAGAAAGAATTTGTAGTATGCAAGAAAAACAATCTAGGTATTTATAAAGTTTTCAGCTTCCGCTGTTCTCAAATTTTGAATTTTGTGCACCTGAGCAGTCTCTCTCTCGCTCTCTTTCTTCTTTTTTTCCAGGAATGTATAGAACAAAAGCCACTTTTTAGAAGTGTGGAGGAAAGTGAGATTGGCTGGCTCTGAGCACTATGGGACTTAACTTCTAAGGTCATCAGTCCCCTATAACTTAGAACTACTTAAACCTAACTAACCTAAGGACATCACACACATCCACGCCCGAGGCAGGATTCGAACCTGCGACCGTAGCGGCCGCGCGAATCCAGACTGAAAGTGAGATTAACGTCACGTCGATGACGATGTGATTGGAGAAGCAAGAAAATCTTAGATTGGCGGTCATGCTTAGTTAATCATAGGTAATCACTCGTAATAAAGCAATAGTGTCACAACACAGTAACATTTGACTTGCAATGCTTTAACAGGACCAGAAACTAATTTACGTACACATTTCCTAACAGTTTTAATGCACAGAGATACAGAAAGGCAAGACTACCCTGATTACTGCACAGTAAGCCACCCAGGAAAGTACTGCAGGACTAAGCAACCTGAAAATTTCACGAAGTTTTGGAGTACTGTGGTGCTGATAATCCTAAAGCCATTTAATTGTTGAAATAACTTTTTAAGTTATTGTTGTTGGGTCTTCAGTCAGAAGAATGGTTTGCCGTAACTTTCTCCGCTACTCTAACCTGTCCTCTTCCACCTCTGCTTAGCTACATGAGCCTCCACCCTTTTGAACGTGCTTAACTGTATTCATGCCACTATCTCCTTCTACAGTCTTCACTTCCACGCACTTCCTTCCATAACCATATTGATATTTTCTTGATACCTCAGGGCGTGTACTATCAAGTGACCCCTCTTTTTACTCAAGTTGTTCCACAATCTTTCTCCACTAGAATTCTGTACCTCCTCATTAATTTTTCATTCTACCTATCTTATTTTCCAAATTCCTCCACGGCTCCAGAAGCTTCCATTCTCTTTCTACCTGTGGTGCTTATCGTCTACGTTCGTACAGGGCTACACTCCATACTAATACTTTTAGGAAAGACTACCTGCCATTTAAATTTATGTTCGACGTTAGCAAAATTTCTCCTTTTAGAAAAAAGTTTTCTAACTATCGACAGTTGCACTGAAATGGTTTTTATTTTTACGTAAAGTCGCACTTTTCACGTCATCAACAGGTATCATTCAAGAGCTGAATACCTTCAGGTCAAAGTCGTTGCAGAGCAACCAATCATTTGCATTTGGTCCTGTGTCCGTGAGTCTTTTCTATGATACGAAAATTTTTATTATTGCGACGAAATCGGTTATCATTGTAAACACACTGACAGCAGACTGCCATAAAATACCGTTTCAATGAAATTTGAAGCCACACTGGTGATAACAGAAACGCTTATTCCATGAAGTACCCGTACGATCTTTCACAACTTCATGGAGGAAAGCGGATATTTCATGATTACTGTTTTCCTCAATGTGCATCTGATGTCCATCATCAACATCAGCATACGCAGTAACCCCCACAGGCACGTAAGCCTGCTAGTTGTAGTTAAGTCGGCTCCAGCAAAAGCTGTTGAATGGAAGGACTTGACCTCGGGTAACTTTGAATATCATTCACCATTGAAAGGAACAACACCTTTATTTCACACTCAGTAATTAGAAGGATTGACAATAACCATTTCGGACTTTAACAAGTTAAAAATTTTCATTTTACTTCACTGCCCAACAAAACAATGAGCTCCCCCAAATATTAGCAACCTGAAGGTATATGAGCAACCTTTTAACAGTGCACCTGAACAATAGATATCCTCAAATTACAACTCGAAATTGCATAAATCAATAACTGCGCCAACTTACAGCCGCAGTACAATAAATTAACAATATTAAATAATCGAAATACTAATCCCTAGAGAAAAGTAGCCTATAAGACTCAAACAAATTAAGTTACCACAGCAACAGCTGTAAGTTTATCAGCCTTTAAGATTGAAACATATGAAAGAACACAGAAAAATTTGTAAAATTATAAGAGGTTTAAAATTAGAAAAACATTTAACTCTTCCTTTGGTCGTGACAACAGGGCAACCAAAAAATTCTGATTTGCAGAATAGATGCAGTCCAAGCTGTCTGTAATGATAGCTGATCCTTCTAATATATTTGCTCCTCGTGCCCAAATATCAGCGTGCTGGTCTAAACTGGTCAGTAGCACTGAATGTTAGTCGTAATTGTAAAACAAAATCCAAAGCTCAGCTAAGTCAAAGCACAGCAACAGTATAACCTTTATCAAGCCCCTAATTAACAAATGTATGCCTGCATGCTCCGGTAGTACAGATAAATAAACTATTACTTTACATATAATAATTATTCCGAATCAGATTCCATACACAATAGAAAGTAGAATTGGTAGGTTTCAAAAAATTCAGTTACAACAAGTTACAAATAATGGAACCAAAACAGCTTGAAAATTTGCTCTCTAGCTTTGATCTTTAACAGTTTATTAACGACCTATATGGCCGAACTGAGAGAAAATCAGTCAATTAGAGGCGGACTAAGTACAGGTTGCAAAATTGCACCTTGAATCAGCTATTAATTACGGTTATCAGCAGAAGTCACTTAACCGTAAAGCATTTTAAAAATTTGTTGCCTTAGCGACACAATAAACCAACCTGAGACAGATTTCATAAATAGATAATTATGAACACTGGGAGGGCCCGCTAATCAAAAAGTAGGCACAAAAAAAACACCTCCAATAATATTAGCATCATAGAAATAGCTCTTCTCTTATAAACATCAAGTTTAAATCGGATGAGCAGGCAGCTTAAATAACACTCGCAAGGAAATGTTATAGCTTTCAATCTACAGAGGATCGAACCTCAAATAACAGATTAAAAGACACTATCTAATGAATAGTGCCGCAAGTAAACACAGAAGTTATTGCAAAGCGTGGTGTGAGAGAGTCTTTTATTTATTTATTTATTTATTTTTTGAGTCATCAGTCTTCTAATTGCCACGAATTCCTCTTCTGTGCCAACCTCTTCATCTCGGAGTAGCACTTGCAAACTACATCCTCTATTATTTGCTGGATGTATTCCAATCTCTATCTTCCTCTACACTTTTTGCCCTCTACAGTTTCCTCTGGTACCATGAAACTCATTCCCTGAAGTCTTCAGAGATGTTCTATCATACTGTCCCTTCTTCCTCTCAGTGTTTTCCACACATTCCTTTCCTCTCCGATTCTGGCTGTACCTCCTAATTCCTTGCCTTAACAGTCCACTTAATTCCCAACAATCGTCTGCGGCACCGCATTTCAGATGATACGATGCTACTCTGTTCCGGTTTTCCCACAGTCCATGTACACCAAACGTACGTTCTCAGAAACTTCTTCCTCAAATTACGGCATATTTTTGATACAGGTAGACTTCTCTTGGCCAGGAATGCCCTTTTTGCCAGTGCTAGTCTGCTTTTGGTGTCCTCCTCGCTCCGAACGTTACTGTTCATCTTGCTGTCTAGATAACAGAATTGTAACTTCATCTACTTCGTGACCATCGACCCTGGTGTTAAGTTTATTGTTTATCTTGCTGTCTAGGTAACAGAATTCCTTAACTTCATCTACTTCGTGACCATCGACCCAGATGTTTATTGCTGTTCTCATTGCTGCTACTTCTCATTACCTTCGCCTTACTCTCAATCCATAATCTGTACTCATTAGATGTTCATTCCATTCAGCACATCCTGCAATTTTTCTTCACTTTTACTCACAATGGCAATGTGGACGAATCGTATCATTGATATCCTTTCACCTTGATTTTAATTCCACATCTGAACCTTTCTTTTATTTCAATCATCGCTTCTTCGATATACAGATTAAGAATAGGGGTGAAAGATTACATCCTGGTCTTACACTCTTTTTAATCGGAGCACTACATTCTTGGTCGGCCACTCTTATTATTCCCTCTTGGCTCTTGCACATATTGTATATTAAATGTCTCTCCGTATAGCTTACCCCTGTTTTTCTCACAATTCCTAACATTTTGCACCATTTTACATTGTCGAACGCTTTTTCCAGCTTGGTAAATCCTATGAACAAGTCATGATTTTCCTTTAGTCTTGCTTCTTTTATCAGCCGCAACGTCAGAATTGCCTCGCTGGGGCCTTTACCTTTCCTAAAGCCAAACTAATAGTCATCTAACAGATTATATAGGAAGGTAGTATCTGTTCCCGAAAGAACAGTTACCGTTGATGACCATGCAGCTTTCGTTAGAATGTAATGATAATTAAGTGGACACCCTAGCTGAAAACAGGCGTTGATATACTTCATTGGGGACCGAGACTCGAACCCGGGATATTCAGCTTACATGGCAGACGCTCTATCCATGTAATGAGTATGATAGGCAAACATCTAATAGGCGCACTACGAGTGTAGTGATGTGGACATGTTGGGAATGTGAGTCTCACGGGGAGTGTGCAAGGGATAAGTCCCTGCAGGCGCACTATTCTCTGTGCCCTCGGTGGCTCAGGTTGCCTTCAATTGCTCATGATTGTTTGAAGAACATTCTGGATAGTTCGAGCTGCTCGACATAAATTATATCGAACATTTATGGGACATAATCGAGAGGTCAGCTCGACTCATCCTCACAGCTTCAATTCTGCCAGATAGGAGACGAGGTACTGGCAGAATTGAAGCTGTGGGGACGGGTCGTGAGTCGTGTTAGGGTAGCTCAGTCGGTAGAGCACTTGCCCGCGAAAGGCGAAGGTACTGAATTCGAGTCTCGGTCCGGTATACAGTTTTAATCTGCTGGGAAGTTTCATACCTGCGCACACTCCGCTGCAGAGTGAAAATCTCATTCTGGAACAGTTACATCAGTAATCCGCAAGCCACCTGACAGTATATAGCCCAGGGTACGTCAGGCACCACTAACGGTTCACTCCGTTATTGTTCCACTAGCGAATGACACGTATGAAAAAAGATTCTCGGTAAACCTCTGAAACAGCTATAATATCTCTAATTTTCTCCTTATGGGCATTTCGCGAGACGTATATGGGACGAAGTAATATGTTGTACGTCTCCTCCCGGAAAGTACTCTATCGGAATTTCAATAGCACATCCCTCCATGATACTCCACGGCTCTATTGTAACGTCTTCCTGCTGTAGTTTCTTATCTTTGTGACGCTCTCATGTCGAGTGAAACGCCTCTACGAAGAAGCGCGCTGCTCTTCGTTGAACCTCCTCTACCTCTTCTATCAGTCCTACCTGATAATTGTGCCTGGCTGATCAGCAGTATTCAAGAAACGGTCGAACTAGTGTTTTTTAAGCCACTTCTTTTGTGGGTGAACTACATCTCGTTAAGATTCGTCGTCATATGATTCTCAGTCTGCCATCTGCTTTTCCTAGTATTTGTTTTATATGGTCAGTTCAGTTGTGGCCGCCCCTGATACTGTATCCAGCAATTTGTCATCAGTTGTGTAGTCGTTACAGTAGTAGATTTCTTTTCTGCATATCATTCTACAGAGTTTTACAATTTTCTGGCATTGCTATCTTCTTATAGACAACAGCATTGTATGCGAACATTCTTAAAGGGCTTTCGACATTTTCTACTAGGTTAATTACATTTACAGTAAACAGTAACACAATTTCTTGGGCTACTTCTGAAATTATCTTTACACCGATTTTGTTCCGATGAGAGCAACGTGTTGTGTTCTGTCTAAGAGGAAGTCTTCAATCCAGTCGCATACATGGTCCGATACGGATAAACGGCAATCTATGACAGTGTCAAACGTCTACATGACAACATATTTGTACAAACAATTAAGTAAATTTGGAAATTTGTGGTAAATTCCTAGGGGACCAAATTGCTGAGATCATCGGTCCCTAGGCTTACAGACTATTCAATCTAACTTAAACTAACTGACGCTAAGGACAACACACCCACCCATTCCGGAGGGAGCACTCTAACCTCCGACGGGGGAGCCGCACGAACCGTGGCAAAGAGCCCTAGACCGCATGGCTACCCAGCGTGGCCAAACAATTGTCATTTTATGAGTACTAGAGCAGAGAAGCACGATACTCTAAGTTATGTACACTCATGTTCAGAAAAAACAGAACACCTTGAATCACTAGAGGTAAAATGTTCATGTTCACAGGACACGTACATTAGTATGTTCTGCAGAAATCATTAGCATTTCAGACACCTCAGACCAGCATGTGTCCTGTTGCCTAGCAGGCACAGGGTCCGCCATGGGCCCTGGTAACTTCTTCCATGCGTGTTGGCATCGACGCGTATAAGATGCGAATGGCGCCCTGTGATATAGCCATGCATGCTGTATTTACCTGTATCCAAAGTTCACCTGCGGTGAATTGCACCCGTCACTTCACTATATTCCACACATTTTAGATTAGTGACAAATATGATGATCAGGCGGGTCAGGGCAAAAGGTTGACATCCTGTGACACCAAGAAGGCACGTGTACGCGCAATAACATCTGGTAGTGCATTATCTTGCTGAAAAATGGCGTCTGGGGTGTCGTGCAGAAAACCTATTTGAACCATTTTGTCGCTTAGGAGATGTGCGAATGCAATCACCGTGATGCTTCTCCTCTCGTCTGTGGCGAACCAAAATGCGGCCATCGTTTACAAGCTGACAGAACCTGGATTTTTGTTTATGCTCTTCACGGGTATGCTGCCGGATACGATGGTCTTCGCTAGACGATATTTCGGGGATCCATCTGGCCGCCGTCTTCAGTTGCGATCGTTGACGACATAATCACGCCGGAGCCGGATGATCATCAGAAACGGCGGTTTCATTATACCCCGGGTATAGGCCACCGCGCTTGCGCGAGAAGCGGAATAGCTGTCCCATGCGAGGCGAAGAATTGCAGCGCCGCCGGCGGTAGAAACGGGCGAAAGTGATAAATCGCAAATTAAAATGTAGCAAGTCGAAAACCAGACCGTTGTTGTTTCATATCAGATAAAATAGTGTTGCATATCTTGCTTAAAGGAACACCTCTTAATAATGTCATTAAGTAATCGAATTTCGATGGTATCCTTGAGCACACAATCCTAGTAACGAGAAGCCGGCAACGGCAGGTTTTTCAGGCTGGAGCAAACGTATGTGACGCTGATGTTCCACACATCGGTCAGGAGCAGTTCGAATAGTCTGTCCAATATAGACCTTTCCACAGTGACAGGGAATTTTATAGATTCCAGGCTTTTTCAATCCTAAATCATCTTCAACAGATCCAAACAAGGCCCTAGTCGTGGTCAAAGGCAAAAGAATCCTTTTATCATATTCCCTGAGAATTCTAGAAATTTTTGAAGAAATACTTCCAGCAAAGGGTAGAAAAGCAACTGATTTACTAGTGTCCGGCGCTGGTTCACGTAACGTTCCAAACTGAAAAGCACGATTAATTTGATGATATGTGTATCCGTTGAGCTTGAAGACAGCTTTAAGATGATCCAGTTCCTGTGTCAAATTTACGATATCAGAAATGGCATAAGCTCTCTTAACCAATGTGCATACAACTCCAATGTGTTAATATGGTGGATGACAACCCGTAGAATGAAGATAGCGGTCCATATGTGTGGGTCTAAGGTATAAGCCATGTCCCAAGGTACCATTTACTTTTTTGTGCACTAGAACATCCCAAAAAGCTGATTTCCCATCTTTTTCAATTTCCATCGAAAATTTGATGCGCGGATGAAGACAGTTGAAATGATCTAAAAGCCGATTAAGACCTCCCATTTCGTGTGGCCAAACGATGAAAATATCATCCATTAATTTCCAACAACATGTAGGTTGAAGAGAAGAAGTGCTGAGTGCGATATCATCAGGCGCAGTGGCCTCTACCCAGGATATAAAGGAGCCGCCGTTTCTGATCTTCATTCAGTTCCGGCGTGATTGTGTTCTCAGCAATCGCACTTGTAGATAGCGGCCGGATGGATCGCCGATATATCGTGTAGTGAAGACGATCGTATCCGGCAGCATACCCATGAACAGCATGAACATGTAAGACGCCGTGAAAATCTACGGAATCACAACTTGGATTCGTCCGAAAACACGATCTGACGCGATTCCTTCCCAGAGACGTCGTTCCATACACCATTGACGTCTAGCATGTTTCTGCACATACGTCAAATGTAGGCGGAGAAGTGGACGACGCGCACGTAACTCACGCCGTCATAAATGGCGATCGTCTGTCACTCCTGCTAGTGTGCGAAACGTTAAACCCAGTGTTGCACCAGAGCCGAAGAGGACGCAGTGCCATGTTCCTGCAATTCCATTCGGATAAGGTGTCGATATTCTCGGGGATGTGGAGATGGGGGGGGGGGGGGGGGGGGGGGGGTCTTAGTGGTGCGACCTAACCCATGTCATCCTACTCTAGGGCCTTCCGCGAACCATTCTGCACACGACCGTTGCACTGCAGAATCGCGTCGTCCCACATGATGGATGCATCACATTCTCTCATACCAATAATGTCTTCCACACTCACTGATTTTACGGTACGGTTCGCGCACACGTCTGCGAGGCATCCTGCACGCCTGCTCACGTCACACTGATCCATTACCTTCCGTTTATAGCGACAGCGAGAGCCGCAGCACACTTTACCCGTAGCTGGTGTCGCGCCTCGATATTGATGTTGAGCTTGAACCCGCTGGCCGACATCGATCAAATGTTAATCATTTCTGCAGAACTTACTAATGTACACATCTTGTCAATTTGACCATCCTACCTCCAACACATCCCATCTCCAGCCGTTCAAAGAGTTCTGTTTTTTTTTCTGAACATGAATGTATTACTCAATTTCCTTACATATAATGAAAATAAGTATGCTCACATTGTGCCCGTTTATTGAATGTCAGTAGTGTTTACAACACTTCCTACCACTTCGGATACAGCAAGATAACTCAGCCAGCTATGCCATAACGACCTCTACACGTTTTGTACCACCGATTTTTGAAGAAAAGAAAAATTTGTGTTAAACGTCCCAACGATGACGTAGTCATAAGATACGGATAGCAAGCTCGAACTATGAAAGGAAGTAGAGTGCATGACCTTTTCAAAGAAACCATCCCAGCATTTTGTTTAAGGGGCAAAAGAGAATTACGGAAAACTGTGATGTGGATGGCCGGAGTGGATTCGAACCGCTGTTCTTTCCAGTGCATAACCTGTTTGTCATGGTCCTGACTTTATCATTATAAACAAAAAACTTTTAAAGACTGTATTAGCACTAAATGGTGGAACATAGGTCTTCATCTCCAAAATAATCTGTTCATTTTACGACGTTTTTCGTTATGTATCCATCGTCAGATGTATTAAAATCAATGCAGATTGTATTGGCGAGTCCTGCTCAAACACATAAAACCATTAGTGGCCAAATCATGTGCTTACTGTGCTGAAAAGGTGACAGTTTGTGTACATAATGTTTAAACAATGTTTGTTGAGACATAAAAAATGAAATCTTGTATCTAAGGTGAAAGGGTAAAATATTAGCCACCCCCCCCCCCTCCCCCCCCCCCCCCAAATAGAAGAAAACGTTAGTCATTTCTAAGGGTGTGAAATTGGTACCAGGCTATCCTGTAACACCATACACCCAAAACATGGCAGTGAAATGGTGAATTTGTGACAGTCGGTTGTACGCATTTAGCACAGTAACATGGGTCCATGTGAAGATGTGCAAAATGGCAGGAAGGGAGTGCCGTGTTTGGACGTGCCCGCCGGCGGCTGTAGTCGAGCGGTTCTAGCCAATTCAGTCCGGAACCACGTGGCTGCTACGTTTGCAGCTTCGAATCCTGCCTCGGGCATGGATGTGTGTGGTGTCCTTGGGTTTAAGTAGTTCTAAGTCTAGGGGACTGATGATCTCCGATGTTAAGTCCCATAGTGCTTAGAGCCATTTGAATCATTTTTTTTTTTTTTTTTTTGGACGTGCCCATGAACAGACTGTTAATGTTGTTTCCCGAGTTTCCGTAATATCAACCCGGATTGTTCAACGTTTGTCCAAAGAATGGCGGTTTAACACGACGTAAGACCAGTAATTGTAAGAAGAAGCTAACCAGTAAGGGCCAAATACGAGTGCCATATCACGTCAGTGAAACTGGTATCAAGCCCTACAGCCACTGAATGCTGGTGAAATGTCTTGTTTCCCAGCGAACAGTGCAGTGAAACATTTTTCCTGGAGTGCGTCGCAAAAGGCCGTTACTCACATGAGGCTGCAGGTCTTTAGTCGATCAAACAACACACAAACAGGACAGTCGCTGACTGAAGCTGTGTAGTGTGTTCCCTCGAGTTGCGATTTTGCAACTGTTGAAATCATACGAGGATTCGAGCGCACCGATGGCTAAATGACGCGTTTAACCCGCACTATGTGGAGCCTGTTACTCCGGAGGAGGCCTTTTTTGTGGATTGTGGAGTGTTTTGCGTACTACCTCTTCGGTCTGTTCATTCAGGTTACCGTAAAAATGACCAAGCACGTTTATTTCAGCATTCAGTACTTTCCTCTCGCTTTACAAGCCGCATCATTTCGAGTAAAACATTAGAGCTTTCGATATGTCTCTGCAAACGTCATCAGGAGTTAAAATCACTGAGAGCCGTGGCTAGCAGGGTGTTCTGCTTATAAAGATGCAATAGCAGCGTCTTGGATCTTACAGAGAAGGTTGGAAAGGCACATGCGCGTAAGGAGGTTGATGACGTGATTGCACAATTGCGTGCGGATTCTCGTCAAATGGGCCAATTGGCGGTGAATCGAGGAAGTACAGTGCATACTGACGAAACTAAAATGAGCTCTAACATGGAAATTAAGCGTTTCCGGACACATGTCCACTTAACATCTTTTCTTTATTTGCGTGTGAGGAATGTTTCCCGATAGTTTGGCCGTACCTTTTTGTAACACCCTGTATATCCAAGAGGAGATACAGCTGACACTCCAAAGTTGATAACAGTCGCGTTCATGGGGTTTGTAGCATACGTTCCTGCTTTGGTGACTAGTGAGGCACCTTACGAGGCCTAGAACAACCTGCTTAATCTCCCAATCATAATATCATAAGAAACGTCACCGACTGTTTGGAACGGTGGGTGAACCGTAGGAATGATCATTACTGCAATTAGTCCGCAGCTCGTGGTTGTGCGGTAGCGTTCTCGTTGCCCGCGCACGGGTTCCCGGGTTCGATTCCCGGCGGGGTCAGGGATTTTCTCTGCCTCGTGATGATTGGGTGTTGTGTGAGGTTCTTAGGTTAGTTGGGTTTAAGTAGTTCTAAGTTCTAGGGGACTGATGACCATAGCTGTTAAGTTAGGTTAGGTTAGTGGTGTTTAACGTCCCGTCGACAACGAGGTCATTAAGAGACGGAGCGCAAGCTCGGGTTAGGGAAGGATGGGGAAGGAAATCGGCCGTGCCCTTTCAAAGGAACCATCTCGGCATTTTCCTGAAACGATTTAGGGAAATCACGGAAAACCTAAATCAGGATGGCCGGAGACGGGATTGAACCTTCGTCCTCCCGAATGCGAGTCCAGTGTGCTAACCACTGCGCCACCTCGCTCGGTCATAGCTGTTAAGTCCCATAGTGCTTAGAGCCATTTGAACCATTTGAACCATTACCTCAAATCGGCAGCTGCACAGGATCGAAACTTCAACGAGTGGCTTCAGTTGGTTGTGGCATACTTGAATAAACTTACGGACTCCTTTTCCTCCCAGAATTGAAGCTGGGGGCAATGTTACATGTCCCCTGAAGGTGACTAATTTTTTGCCTCCTCTGAATGCTGATTAAACACGAGAAATAATAAGAGATTTTTTATACCCATGGTGAAATGTTACAGCATGTGATTTCAACATTCTGGTAACAGAAAGACGTTATGTGTAAGGTATGGAGAGTTTGAAGGTCATTCGTGGAAAAAATACACAGAGGTGACAAAAGTCAATAGATAGCGATGTATGCACATACATATGGAGCTAATATCGCGTACACAAGATATAAAAGTGCTGTGCAATAGAGGAGCTGTCATTTGTTCTTTGATGATTCATGAGGAAAGGTTTCCGACGTGACTGTCTCTGCACGACGGAAATTAACAGACTTTCAACGCATGTTGGTAGTTGGATTTAGACGGATGGAATATTCTATTTCAGAAATCGTTAGGAAATTCAATACTCCAAGATCCACAGTGACGACAGTGAGCCGAGAATTCAAAAATCAGGCGTTACCTCTCACCATAGACAACGCCCGACGGCCTGCAATTAACGATCGAGAGTAGCAGTGTTTGCCTAGAGTTGGCAGTGCTAACAGACAAACAACATTGCGTGAAACAACCGTAGAAATCAATGTGAGACGTACGATGAACGTATCCGTTATGACAGTACGGCAAAATTTGCCATTAATGGGCTATGGGAGCAGACAACCGATGCGAGTGCATTTGCTGACTGCACGAGTTCGCCTGCAGCGCCGCTCCTGCGCTTGTAACCATGTCGGTTGTATAAAGGACGACTGGAAAACCGTGGCTTGGTCAAATGATACCAGATTTCAGTTGGTAGGAGTCGATTGTAGGGATACAGTGTGGCGCAGCCCCCACGTAGCCATGGATCCAAGTTGTCAACAACTCACTGTGCGACCTCGTGGTGGCTCCACAAACGTGTGTGCTGTGTGTACGTAGAATGGACTGGGTTCTCTGCTCCAACTGAGATGATCATTGATTTTGTAACGGGAATTCCTCCTCTAGCATTACTTTTCCTCAACAGTAGTTGTCGATACGAATATTATTTTTTTTTAGAATATTGAACAGGTCAATATTTTTGACAGTTGCTTTTCTGAAAACGTTCATACAATTTTATACACAGTATGTTATATTTCCAGATAAAATTTATGAAAAGGAATTACTTTATAAAATATTTTGGTTTCGATGTTATAATCGATAAAATTATTTTTTTAGAAACATTTGAAATTACGAATTATTTGCGCATGTGAAGTTTATAGTATTAATTACGCAATCCTGTACTGTTTACTATGATTGTTTCTGGATTCATTTATGAAATAATAATCGAAATTAATAGTGTAACGAAAACTAATGGGAACTCATTTGTTAAGAAGAATTGTAAACCCTCGCTGAGTGTGAGAGTCGTAAGCTTGCCTCTGATGTGATCGGACGTATTTTTGTATAACAGGTGCGAACAATGTAACGTCGGCTTTGTTACTGTAAAAAATCTAAATAATGTATGACATGAAACTTCCTGGCAGATTAAAACTGTGTGCCCGACCGAGACTCGAACTCGGGACCTTTGCCTTCCGCGGGCAAGTGCTCTACTAACTGAGCTACCGAAGCACGACTCACGGCCGGTACTCACAGCTTTACTTCTGCCAGTACCTCGTCTCCTACCTTCCAAACTTTACAGAAGCTCTCCTGCGAACCTTGCAGAACTAGCACTCCTGAAAGAAAGGAGATTGCGGAGACATGGCTTAGCCGCAGCCTGGGGGATGTTTCCAGAATGAGATTTTCACTCTGCAGCGGAGTGTGCGCTGATATGAAACTTCCTGACAGATTAAAACTGTGTGCTCGACCGAGACTCGAACTCGGGACCTTTGCCTTCCGCGGGCAAGTGCTCTACCAACTGAGCTACCGAAGCACGACTCACGCCCGGTACTCACAGCTTTACTTCTGCCAGTACCTCGTCTCCTACCTTCATATCAGCGCACACTCCGCTGCAGAGTGAAAATCTCATTCTGGAAACATCCCCCAGGCTGTGGCTAAGCCATGTCTCCGCAATATCCTTTCTTTCAGGAGTGCTAGTTCTGCAAGGTTCGCAGGAGAGCTTCTGTAAAGTTTGGAAGGTAGGAGACGAGGTACTGGCAGAAGTAAAGCTGTGAGTACCGGGCGTGAGTCGTGCTTCGGTAGCTCAGTTGGTAGAGCACTTGCCCGCGAAAGGCAAAGGTCCCGAGTTCGAGTCTCGGTCGGGCACTCAGTTTTAATCTGCCAGGAAGTTTCATATCAGCGCACACTCCGCTGCAGAGTGAAAATCTCATTCTGGAATGTATGACATACTAAAATATGAGAAAATGATTGGAAAATATATTTATGTAAAAAATTCTGCAGCAACAATTTTCCAATTTATTTAGTTCAACCAAAACGTGAGGACCTGATGTTAGCTTCAAGAGTCAGATCGCTAGACAAGAAGAACTGGAGCCATCTCAACGAGACAAGCTACGTAAACCTGAAAGTTTATTGTAATCTTCGCCTTCTCATATCTCGATAAAAGCTTTTCTTATTAACAACTTGGACTGGGCATAGTTTAATGTGGACAATAGATGGAAAAAGAAAGCTGGGGGGGGGGGGGGGAGATTGAAACGTGCAAACTATTAGCAGCCATTCATGGATCTCATGTGCCGAAACAAGAATGAAATTTTTATGGATCGCAATGCACACGCCAATCCGTCACAATTCTTCGCCATTAGGGTAAAGTACATTCTGGACAATTCGAGTGAACTATTTGGCCACTCAGATCACTCGACGAGAATACCATCGAACATTTATGGGACGTAATCAACAGGTCAGTCTGCGTACAAAATCCGTCTCCGGCAACAGTTCCACTTTTATGGACGGCTATAGAGGCAGCAAGGCTCAATATTTCTGCAGAGGACTTCCAACGACATAAGTCCAAGTTACCTCGAGATGCTGCGATGCGTCAGGAAAAGGACGTCTCACGCACTATGAGGTACGCCATGGGTTTTGTCACTTCCGTGTATGCAGGCAGTACATGGAACGAATGGATATTTTATAGGTGATTTATGCGAGAATGAGAGGCTGTGGATGTGGTTTTGCCGAATAATGAGCAGAGCAATAGCTGCACGTGAAGTACAACGGAGAACTATGCTCTAGCCAGCGCGAATATAACACTACAAAGCGCCTGTCTCTTTTACGAGATGGGCTAATTCTTACTCTTAAAAGCGTGTTGTGTAGATAACCTGTGACGGTAACAATGTCAAGCTGAGAGCGCCCTCAAAGAGAAATAGACGTAGTGAGGCAGCGTTATTGTGTCACCACTTGTTGACGGAAACGTTTCCCAGAAATTGCGGGGCGTGCGTGTTCTCTGTTGCCAGATACGACAACCGTGCATGTTTACACTTCCATTAAGCGAAGAGGGCATCCGGTTCCTGTGTGGCACTCTACTACTAACAATCCGTCCGCGTTAATTTCATTTGCAGAAAAAAAGATAAAAAACAGGTTGCCACGTTCTTCGGGTATCCCAGTATTGATTGGTTTCACTAGAAATATTTTTTAATTTATTTTATATTTTTTTTTAAATCGTCAGTCCCCTGAGTGAGTTGATTCGGACCACAGTGTATTCTTCTCCTGTGCCATCGTTCTTGATCGTCCAAATCATTTCTTCTTGGCTCTTAAACGTATTGTATATTACCCTTCTCTCCCTATCGCTTACCCTTATTTTTCTCAGAATTACGAACATCTTGCTCCATTTTACGTTGTAGAACGATTTTTCCAGACCAACAAATCCCATTAACGTGTCTTGAATTTTCTTTTGTCTTGCTTCCGTTATCATCCGCAGCGTCAGAATTGCCTCTCTGGTGCCTTTACCTCTTCTAAAGCGAAACTGATTATCAGCTAGCATATCGTCAATTTTCCTTTCCATTGTTCCGTGTATTATTCGTGTCAGCAACTTGGATGCGCGAGCTGTTAAGCTGATTGTGCGGTAATTGTCGCATTTGTCAGCTCTTGCAGTCTTCGGAATTGTGTGGATGATACTTTTCCGAAAGTCAGATGGTATGTCGTCACCCACATGCGTTTTACACACCAACGTGATTAATTGTTTTGTTGCCACTTCCTCCAATGGTTTCAGAAATTCTGATGGAATGTTATTTGTCCCTTCTAATCTATTTGACCTTAAGTCCTCCAAAGCTCTGTTAAATTCTGATTCCAATACTGGATCCCCTCTCTCTTCTCAATCGACTACTGTTTCTTCTTGTATAACATCAGACAAATATTCCCCCACACAGAGGCCTTCAATGTAGCCTTTGCAGCTATAACCCTTTCTTCTTCTCCTTTCCCTACAACTGCATTTCAGTCCCCCATGACTATTAGATATTCATCTCCCTTTATGTACTGTATTACTCTTTCAGTATCCTCATACACATTCTGTATCTCTGCATCTTCATCTTTCGACGTCGGCATGTACACCTGAACTATCGTTATCGCTGTTGGTTTGCTGTCAATTCTGACAAGAATAACCGTATCACTGAATCACTGAGTTGCTCATCGCAACACACTCTTTGCCCTACCTTTCCATTCATAACGAATCCCACTCCTCTTGTATCATTCTCTACTGCTGTTGATATTACCCTGCACTCATCTGGTCAATAATCCTTGTGTTCTTTCCATTTCACTTCACTGACAACTATATCTAGATTAGAGCCTTTGCATTTCCTTTTCCAGATTTTTTAACTTCCGTACTACCTTAAAGCTTCTGACATTCCACGTCCCGACTCGTAGAATGTTGTTCTTTCGTTGATTATTCGTCATTTTTCTCTTGGCCACATCGACCTTCGCAGTCTGATCCACAAGATCCGACTGGTGGGGGGGGGGGGGGGGGGGGGCTCTATTCAGGAAACTTTTGCCAATGGAGAGATCATCACTTTTTTCAATTACAGGCCACATGCCTTGTGGATATACGTCTTGTGTCTTTAATTCAGTGGCTTCCATTGCCTTCTGCATCCTCATGCCGTTGATCATGAATCATTCTTCCGCCTTTAGGGGCAGTTTCCCACCCCAAGGACAAGAGTGTGCCCTAAACATCTGTCCGCTGCTTGTCCCTCTTTGACAAGGCCTGTGGCAGAATGATAGTAATTTTTTATGCCGGAAGTCTTCGGTCGTCAATGCTGATTACTAATCAAATTTTAAGCGATGGTTTGCTACGAACCTAGGACCGAGGATGTTTTTATTGCTAATCAGAGACAGTACCCTAGACCACAAGTGCCTACCCTGCATTATACGGCAGTTAAATATATAGAAATAGTAAAGTTGGCAAACGCTGCGAAGTTAAACGTCATGCCTAGTAACAACAACATCAGTAGCAAATTCCGAAAACTGGTTATAGTGGTTTGTAGTATGCATTTCTTCGCGTGATTCGAAAATCAGTGATCGGAAAAGTGACTAACTAGATCGAGACATGGATCAGGAAACATGATGACATTGCCCTCAACCTACGATTCTCCCCATTATATTCGGATGTTACTATCGATCACCAGATTCAAACCCACTATTACTCATACAAATACAGCCTAAGCTCGATAGCACGGCAGTAGTGGGTGGTGACTAATCTACCTAGTATCGGTTGGAAAAAGTACAGAAACGTAATCGGTGGTAAGGACACATCGTCTCACGTAGTAATGCTGGAAAGCGTGCTCCATTTAACATGTAATATTTAAAAGCCCCTAGAGCATAACGGAAACCACAGCACTATGTGCTCCACAAATATCTGCAGCAATGACTTCTAAAAGAGAGCTCGTCTCAAACAAATGTCTGTCACATTAGCTGCACAAAGAAAAGTCTGATGAAATGTGGACAACAGCAGAAATTTTGTTTCACGATTTTTATCAGATGAGAATAATTCTTTCCCAGTAGCCAGATATCTACTCTATTGGGAGACAAAGCGATCCGGTGTTTCCTTCCAGAAGATTTAAAGCTCCTGATGAAGCGACACATATAACAAGATGTTTATATTATCTCTTCTGTAGCAAAAAAATGTTTGAAATATCTACGAAATATCTGGGCTATAGGCTGTCCGTTGAAGCGTGGCTGAGCTAAATGGCTGACCACGTACCTCACTGTGTTGTAACACTCTTATTAAATCGATATGGAGGAAACTGTAATATTGTGCAATATGGCACGAGACATACTGTCTGGGCACAGGACAAGGGTGACGTTTTGGCGACTAGTTACCGCGTCACAACCCGCCTGGAAACAGCGTCCTGGCGAACTATCTATCGGCTGAGCAAAGCTCATCCATATAAAGTAGTACGAAATTTCCTGGTCTGTGATCGGCTGAAACGCTCTAGGCAGAAGGTCTCTTATGGTCGCAGACAGTGCTGGGTGGCAACGGGCAAAGTGGACGGTTATGGCTCTAGGCAATTGTTAGTATTGGCGGCGGCTACAGTGAGCATTCGCGTTTATTCAGTCAGTACTTAGTTGTTTTTTAAAACTGTGTTAAAATTGCATCAGAAACAGTTGTGGCACGGAAGCAGTTGCTGTCGCATATGATTACCAATAGTTCAAAATGTTGTTAATCCGTTACAACTATTCGCGAGTGTCAAGTATTGTATCTTGTGTTATATCTCTTGCGTAAAGTCAACAGTGCTGTGTCATGAAGTACATCATGGATTAGAAAAGGCTTCGCTTGGAAGAAATTTTATGTGTTTCCATCTGAAAAGCGATTACGGGTTGTCCTATAATTCTCAATGCTACACCACCATATCATAAACGAAGTCACAAGCGAGTCTTTAAAAGACGGCAGGAAGGAGAACTAGAACGTTTGTGATGTGTGTTTGACGTTGTGCACCTCCAGTGACAGTCCTCCCGTTTATGCTCAGTCTGATACAACCAAACAGAGGGACACATCTCAATCAGAGTGTAAGTGTCGTGGGGAATAAATATTGGTGTGCACGTATTATTAGTGATAAGGATGTTCTCATTTGATTCGACAGTAAATTAACGCCAACAACGATAATTCATATATACATGCCATTGTCGCAGACAACAGATGAAGAGAGAGATAAAGTCCAGCAGGATACTGAAGGGGTAATTCAGTATGCAACATGAGATGAAAATTTAGTAGTCAAAGGGGACTGTAACGCCGTTTAAGGTGAACGGTAGAATATGGGCTTGGCAGTAGGAATGAGAGAGGAGAGAGACTAACTGAGTTCTGTAATAAATTTCAGATAGTAATTGCGAATACTCTGTTCAAAAATGAGGAGGTAAACATGGGAAAGACCCGAAGACATAGGAAGATTCCACTGGGCTATACGATGGTCAGATAGAGATTCCGAAACCCGATATAGCATTGTAAGAGGTATCCAGGAACAGATGTAGACTCAAATCACATTTTAGTACTGATGAAGAAAAGACTAGTAGTAAGAGAACGTCTGGAACAATCAGTGTGGAAGGTAGTGGGATACATAAGTGCTGAGAAATAATGAGATGCGTTTGAATTGCGTTAAAGATGTGAGTACTTCGTTAAGAAGTAGCAGGGTAGACGGCTGAAGAGGGGTGGGTATCTCTCCACAGGACAATCACAGATGTTGGACAGACAAACATAGTAGAGGGAAGGTAACTGTGAAGAAAACTTTGGTAACGGAAGAAATACTTCAGTTGATCCACGAAAGAAGGAAAAGCAAAAATGTTCTGAGAAAGACAGGAATGCAACAATATAAATCACTGTGGAAATAAATAAATAGGAGGGTAGCCAAGGCGAAATGGCTGGAGGAAAGGTATGAAGAAACCGAAAAAGAAATAATCGTCGCGACGACTGACTCAGCATATAGAAGAGTAGAAACAATCTTCGGTGAAATTAAAAGCAGGAGTTCAAAAAATGGCTCTGAGCACTATGGGACTTAACATCTATGGTCATCAGTCCCCTAGAACTTAGAACTACTTAAACCTAACTAACCTAAGGACGGCACACAACACCCAGCCATCACGAGGCAGAGAAAATCCCTGACCCCGCCGGGAATCGAACCCGGGAACCCACGCGTGGGAAGCGAGAACGCTACCGCACGACCACGAGAGGCGGGCGAAAGGCAGGAGTGCTAGCATGACTATTGCAATGGCAGTTCCACTGTTCAACACAGAGGAAAGAGCGGGGACGTGGAAAGAGTAGACTGAAGGTCTCTGTGAGAGAGAGGAGTTGTCTGATGACTTGATAGAAGAAGAAATTGGATTCCCAGTGTGGAAGAAATTGGGGCTCCAGCATTAGGTCTGAGCTCTGAAACAGCTGAGATCAAATAAGACCGAAGGGATACACAAGAGTCCGCGGAATTTCTAGAATCATTGGGGGAAAGCTGCAACCAAACGACTAAGTTGATATGTAGAAACTATGAGACTGAATAAGTACCACAAAACTTTCAGGAAAATGTCATACTTGCAATTCTGGAAGTAGGAGGGACTGATAAGTGTTAGAACTACCGGACAATCAGCTTAAGAGATCACGCATGTAAGCTACTGACAAGTGTAGTATACGAATGAATGGAAAAGAAAATTCAGGACATGTTAAATGACAATCAGTTTGGCCTTAGAAAAGGTAAAGGCACCTGAACGATATATCAGACGTTAGTATTGATAACTGAAACAAGATTGAAGAAAAAGCAACACACAATCATAGGACTTGTCTCCTTACAAAAAAATGTCGACCGTAAAATGATCCCAGATGTTCCAAATCCTGAGAAAACTTGGAATAATTGGGAATGACGGGTAATACGCAATATTTGCATGAACAAAGGGGGAACAATGAGACTGGAGGATGGACTGTGGCGGAACAGCTCTTATGCTTTTGTGTAGCAAAGTGTCACTAGGTTTTTAAGTGGCAGTCTTACCAACAACGACAAGCCTTGTGCTTTATTTGTACCGTTAGCGGCCAAATACTTCTTTGACTGTAACAGAAATCAGATCTTAGTTGGTAAGCCACTTCGTATACTGTTTTATATGGTGTGAAATCTGAGCAGTGGATAACTTTAAACAGTGGTTAATCACCCAAACTTATTGCAAGTATTAGTTCCTTACAACGAATACTACCTATAATTTAAGTAGCAGACTGTATGTTACCTCCTGCAGTGAGACACAATGTACTAAGAGTTACTACACACGAAGAAACTGTAAGTCTGTGCAAATGCTCTGATTATTCATCTAATGTTTCTCAAAACTAGCTGAAGATGACTTTATTATTTAAGTTATTAAATCCAGGAAAATAATTATTTAAGCACACGCATCTGAATTGACAGTGACCAGAGATACCAGTATTCTTGCCCCATATTGTTTGTACGTGTAAAATCCCATGTTCGGAATAGATCCTAATGTTACAGTTAAAACTAGCACGTGAATGTATACTCTACTGTTATGACTTTACACAATTAGAGTATAACCTTACCATAACCACTAATTATTCTGAATTCTTTTCATATAGTGAATAAGGGTACGGGCACTATACTTTTGGTATTAACATGACGTAAATCTTAAAATAAATATTTGTAACTATCTAAAAAATTTATGAATCTCAATAAATTTCCTTATCATAAGCTGTCTTCTTAATAAATAATTTTTCTAAAAAAATGGAAATCAGGAAGGGCGACTAGGTGCGCCGTTCATTAGTTTATTTCATCACTGCCTGCATTAAAATGATTTAGAATCAGCATACATCCTATAACTGATTACAAACCTAGCAGTAACCCTCTACTTATGAAGCATTGTTGTTATCAGGTATACCATGTAAATAATTAATTAGTTACCAATAGAAGAAACGAAATTTTCATAAAATACATCTATCGAGAAATTAAGATCCAGTGATGTAAGCTGTTGCTCATGCAGCGATATACTATTCTCTCGCAAACAACTTGTTTCTGATTTATTCACGAAATAACTTACTCATAAAAGGGCATTCGAATCCTGGCGGGAAGAATGGACGCAGAGCTTACAACACAAAGGCGACGACTAGGTGCAAACTCAACACACGAATTACGAAACGATTTGACTTGAGAACGCTTATGGACCCCGACGAGCAACGTCCATATTAAATAGAATAAGGCTCAATCATGGGAAACTTCCAGAACGTTTATACCAACTGCATATAAACAAAAAACCAGCCTGTGATTATGGTGATAATACTCAATGAGATACAAGCCATATATTATTTCAGTGCAGAAAATACAGTGAGGCGAGGAACAAATTTTCAGGATTTGTTATCAAGAATAAAATCTCGCAATCAGTACCACTTAAGTCCTTGCCATATGAACGCAACCTTAAGTTCTACAAGAAGAATTTGTACGTAATGGACAGATAAAGATATAAAGTTTGACAAAAATAATTGTCTCTGCTATGCGTCTATTTGTTTACAGTTCAAATAGATCGTTCACTAATATTCTGTTTGTTTCTGCTGTCTTTAAGATACACGAACTACTTTAAAATTCCGTGACTTTACTTCAAAAATATTGTCTGATAATATTATTTCAAACTTGAGATTAGATTACCAAATCTTTGAACTTTAGTTACTTCACAGAATTAAAAATTAACATCAAAGAACATCTCTGTCTGCTAATATTCAGTGCTATTTCCTTTAATTAATTTGTTATTTCAGTTCAGAAAATTTCCTCGATTTCTTTAGAAAGAATAGGTATTTTACTATTCTTTTCTGTTATGGGGGTAGTTTGAATTATTTAGAGTAGGAGTTTCTCATCTCAGTTTAACACACCTTTGCTTTATGTACATTCATATACAGAAGAAGTCGATGTTAGTGAACGAGTTGCAGCAAATTCTAACCCAGAATAAAACATTTCGACATTTGAAAGAAATAAAAAAAGAAACCTAAGTGCTGTTACCGCTTTATGGCATACCATTCAAGCAATTGGAGCAAAATTAAGCCTGTTCAGGTCTTACCTAATCATGACCCACTATCTTCTCCTACTTTTAAAGGTCACTCATCACGCGAAAAAAATGTAAGTAATGCTAAAATTTTGACATGCATAAATAAATTGTTCTAACTAATCATTAATCGATTTTTGAGATAACATCTTGGCAATAAGATCACAAAATTAACGCCATAAAACTGATCAATTATCATACTCAAAAGTTTTTAGTGCCAGCAAAGCATCATTCGTCGCTAGTTGAGTTGCTATTACTCAAAGCGAAAATGAATCACCTTTTTACAACAATACACACCACACTCTAGTGACTGCGTAGCTCTATATCGTTCCATGACAAACACTCGATTCTATCAGAGTGTACCAAATCTTACTCCAAACAATCACTGAAACACTCAGCAATAAAAGAATTTGTGGAAACTCGATCACTAAAAGAAGGCGGCGCCTTCCGTGCAGGCCACTGCCATGGTAATCCCCATCAGGCACTTCCCCTTTCATTTTGTTTTCGTGATTATCATACAGTTTCATTCGCCTTTGGTTTATCTAAATTTTCCCTCATAGTTATTAATCTGACGGACTAGTAGGGTTAGGGTAAACCACTGATTGATCTCACAGTACTCGCATGACTTGAGTAGCAGTAGTAGAATTAAACTCGGTTGTAGAGAAAGGTTTATGGTCCCTGGAGGTGATCATTGCATTAGGGGCAGTTTTAGAACTTCCCCTGAGCAGCAGGCGAGTTCTGTGAAGCTTCTCATTGCTAGCCTTCCTTTGCAGTCACCGAAACTGGCCGTGGTCCCTGCAGGGCAGCGGTCTATGGACCGCCATTCTGGCGGTCGGCCTTGTTCCATTAGCGGCCAAAGCAAGAGGATGGGAACACCATGGCTGAATGCGAAATGACACTTCTTTAGAAACTGGTGGCGCTGGGAATCCTGGCGCCAGCCTAACCACTTTATTAGCGAGTGGATGTGGTGATGTGGTGTGGGAGTCTGGTCTCCTAATCCCGTGTGTGTATTCAGGTAAAGTGGCGTCAGGCTGGAGCCCTGCTAATCCGTTTATTACAAGAACAGCGTACCTTGTGAGACGGGACGTCGAATTTCTCCGGATGTCGCGTGTCTTAGATGTCGCCGCGCCTCGCCAAAATGTCGCTCACTAAATAGCTTTATGCACGAGACGGAGCCTGTTTTCACTACGAAGCTTTCCCTCATCATGTGAAATGCGCCGGGGGTTTGGTTGCAGGACCTCCAGACTTTGTGTGCTGTTTCTTTTTGGAGAACAGAATGTGTACTGCACTGCAGTGATTGGTCGAGTAATATCGGGTCTCCTTGCAAGAAAACAACATTGGAACGGTAACCATTGCTGGGCCATGACAGCCTTATTCAAGAAAATCGGGGGGAACTGCTGGTTTTTGCAGGGTGTTGAGCAATGGTAGAGGCAAGGACTTGCTTCTCAATCGTTGCAGAGTACAGATGCTAGAGCTCTTCCGTTTGTATGGAGAGAGCAGTTGTAAACTCGTCCGGACAACCCGGGGAAACTTTAATATTTTTTCAGACACGAGACAATCACTGGCGGTTGTGGGGTCATCTCCCGCACTACAACACGTCACCAAACCTTGCAGCTTCGGCAGCGCCCGCACGCAGACGACGGCATCTCGTCTTTCACCAGCAACATCGGTAACGTTGTGCAGCTTCGGCAACTTCAGAAGCCTATCACTCGTTTTCACAGCCATCTTTTTTAATAGCAGTCTTTTACTCGCAGTTGCCACTCCCACTGTCCATTGCGTGCTTAATTATATATTGACATGAGAGACCAATCAGTGGAACTACACAGCAGAGTGTGCTTGTCGTTCTTCCACTCACAGTAGCCAGTCTCATCTACACATAAATTCCAGTTAGATTCCCCAAGTCTATTGCCAACCAACCTGAGTTCGTGTTAAGGAAATGTTATACAGTTGAAGTTTCTGTTTATATGTTTGTTCTTTCTTGAACCTTATATTAGTTTATAAAACTCTCTGGGATACCGTAGGTCCTTGTTATTAATTTTTCAACAACACCCATTCTCACCCCCTTCATGTCATTTATTTTGTTTTGGGTTGAAAGAAATTAAATTAATTTTATATTAAGTTTGTCAACTCATTAGGTGATGCACACGGGGGCCACTATTCAACGAATGTCAGATTCCCTTGCGCTATTGATAAATGTGGCACCTCTTGGGTGTGGTGTTTGCGACGTTTTCGTCGTTTAGCAGACGGAGAACTCACGCCACCATAGGTTTTCTTGCAACACTATTTTTAATTTAGAGAACCATTCAGACCAGCATGTGATCCCAATTTACAATCACAGCTCATTAACGACAACCTAATTTCCGTAGAATCTGTATCGAAAATCTCTCTTCCAGTCACATATTTTACCCGTTTCCAGCTATCAAATAGCTGGATCTCCCTTACCACATTAACCATTTACTAAGAATTCATAACCGGAAACTTTCACTTCCTTTCCTATGACTTTTTCGGCTCAGTCAGTACTCATACCAAAAGAACCTAAATCATTCCCCACTGCAAGCGCTACTATTCCTCCTTGGTTAGCACCAATATAGCTAGCAATGGCTATTCACACGTCACCTGTACTGAGAACACCCAGATCAGCCAGGGTCTTCTACGTTGAATCTACCCCAAGAGCAGTACAACCACGGCTGTGTGATTCCAGTGTGGAACTGTTTATTACCTTTACCAAACAAGTGTAGAGCTATACCATTACTTTTCACAATCAATTCCAGTCTTGGATGGCCTTCAACTTGTCTTATTATGGCCCGTTGCTATCAACGTAGCCTTTGCCGCTCAAGCCGCTCATACTGTCTGCGCACGGAAAATTGCATCTTTGCCACTGAAGTTCGAATTTCGGCAACGCAGCGTTGTTACACTATAACATAAAATGTTTCGAAAGGACACATGTAAGTAACATATAATAATAAGTCAAACATTTAATACATCTTATTGACAATCAAGCATCTGCGCCACTATGTTAAGACGAAACAGTCTACCGTGACTATACTTCAAATAATACAGGCTCATTTGACCCGTTACCAAGACCAAGAACGACATGTTTGGATTAAGGAGCGTGTAATACGGGAAACAGTATTTCGCCCCTACTTTTTAATCTATACATCGGAGAAGCAATGACAAGAATAAAATAAAGGTTGAAGAGTAGAATTAAAATTCAAGGCGGAAGGATATCAGTGGTGATATTCGCTGATGTCACTTCCATCTTCACCGAAAGTGAAGATGAATTACAGGATCAGTTGAATTGGATGAAGAGTCTAATGGGTACAGAATACGGATTGAGAATAAACAGGAAAAAGACAATGAGAAGTAGCAGAATCTAAAACATAGAGGAAGTTAACATCAAAACTGCTGATTCCGAAGTAGACAAAGCTAATGAATTCTGCTACCTCGGAAGCAAAATAACTCATGGCCGTTATACACCAGAAAACTTATGGCGCATAGCGTAAGGTTGATTGCGGAGTTTGGTTGACTTATGTGGTCTAATTCAAAACTAAACTGGAATCTGATTCGAAAGTCATCTTTGCATACAGGGGTAATTTGGACTCCAGAGGACTATGACATGATCACTGCGGATCACGATAACATATTAACATCTTAGCGCGAAGGGTCTGTTGAAGCTTTTTTTTTTAATTTTTGTTTTGTTTTTCATTCTCCACTTCCTAGGTGTGGCGCGAGCTGTTCGAGATCTAGTACACTGAGAGTCGCGGTTCTGTTCAGTTAATTATAAGCCAAGCTGACAGTGGAACAAATGGCGGATACAGTTGAGAATAAATGGGAGTGGATTCCCAATTTCGACATACGCGTTACAACCAGGGGTAACCTCCCGAAAACCTTGGTCGAAACAGCAGAACACTTTATAAAGTGCATTATTCTTTGATCTCTTGCACCACCGACATTTCATGTGCAAGAGGAAATTGGGGGACGCCTCAAGTCCCATTTCATCGAACTTCGTCCTAATCTCCTGGATTAAATTACAGACCGCTCCACATTGTTCTTTGAAGTGAGTGTGTGACTCATTGTCGATTGTGTTTCGTTGGTGGATGGCATACTTGAACTCGGCAGATTCAAAAGCGTGGTCTGAGACGATTAATCCATGCGCTAATATCGAATTTCACTGCTTAACCTATATCTGTGACTCTTATCAACAATACAATCCCGAGAATGCACTCAAAGTGACGTCGCAGTCAGCCGAAAGAATTCGATACATTAATCAAATTTGACAGGTAAGCCACCGAAATGTGGTCAGAATGAGCTGCTTCCGTATGTAAGCCATATGAATTGTAGTATTAAACTCGTGGTCGGCAGCTAAACATCTTACGGATACTGATCAAAAGTCGATAGAAGGAGCAGGAAGGGACGAAGGAAGATTAGTGTTTAACGTCCCGTCGACAACAAGGTCGTTACAGACGGAGCACATGCTAGGATTATTATAAGATCAGGGAAGAAAATCGGCCGTGCGCTTTCAAAGGAAGCATCCCGCCATTTGCCAGAAGCGATTTAGGGAAATCACGGAAAGCCTAAATCAAGATGTCCGGACGCGGGTTTGAACCGTCGTCCAGCGGAATGCGAGTCCAGTGTGCAAATTACTGCCCCCTCTCGCTCGGTTCTCTCGATCGAGTCCCTGATGTATTCGCTGAACGCCCACTACACACTGTTTCATGGTTTCTTTTGCTACATGTTCTTTGCACTTATTATACAGGGTGAGGCAGCTCGGTCCTAACACCCCTTGTATCTCCCCAACCGTAATAGATACAAAGATGCCGTTTGGACAGTGAATTGCAGGGACAGGGGTTACTTGAATACATCACATTTCATGTTTGTGCTATTTTTTATTACAGAGAGATACGAGGCCATCTTTGTTTTTTTTAAATGGAACCCTATGTCAAATTTTAGTGTAACATGATGGGCTTAAAAAGACGGTTTCATATATGTGTATATCATAATGTTCTCGTATCGTGTTCGTTCTTCGAAGCGGAGTTGTCCAATGTGACCTTTCCTGTTGATCACTGAGGAACTTAAGAGGGAAGGCGTTGTTTTCATGCTTCTCGATAACGCTGCAAGGTGACGCACAAGGTAGTATAAGTCAGAGAATTGTACTACAAATATTGCACCGGCACAGATTTCACCCATTTCACCTCTCATTACATCAAGCACTCTCCGGTGTGGATTTCGAACGGCGCCAGGAATTTTGCCGGTTTGCTCTGCAGCGCCTACAAGATGGTTCAAATGGCTCTGAGCACTATGGGACTTAACATCTAAGGTCATCAGTCCCCTAGAACTTAGAACTACTTAAACCTAACTAACCTAAGGACATCACACAACACCCAGCCATCACGAGGCAGAGAAAATCCCTGACCCCGCCGGGAATCGAACCCGGGAACCCGGGCGTGGGAAGCGAGAACGCTACCGCACGACCACGAGATGCGGGCCCTACAAGATGATCCAACGTTTTTTCAACGGGTGCTTTTTACTGATGAAGCGACTTTCACCAACCACGGTAATGTGAATTTGCATAATATGTATTACTGGTCAGTAGAGAATCCTCATTGGCTTCGACAGGTATAGCATCAGCAACCGTGGAGTGTTAATGTGTGCTGCGCCATCATCGGAGATGTTATTGTGGGCTCGTACGTCATTCTGGGTGTACTAAATGGCAATAACTATGCACAGTTCCTGCGAAACGTTCTGCGCATTTTGCAGGAAGGGGTACCACTAACTACGCGTCAGTGCATGTGGTTCCAACATCACGGTTGTCCTGCTCACTCTTCCCGTGTGGCTACAGAGCTGTTAAATGAAAAGTTCCTGGATTGTTGGATAGGACGACGCGCTGAAGTGGCCAGCCCGGTCTCCTGATTTGACCCTTCTTGATTTTTTTCTGTGAGGAGCAATCAAACACAAATTGTATGCTCAAATACCAACTACGTCAGTCGATATGATGCAACGTATCATCTAAGCGTGCGCTGATATCTCACGTGACACCCTCGCAGCCGTTCACAAATCATTCGAACGGCGACTACAAATATTCATTGCAGCAAAGGGGAAGCATTTTGAGCACATGCTGTATCATGTACAGTATGTATTTTGCATCTTTGTGTGTATTTGATTCGTATTGTGATCAATAGTAAATATTTTAAAATAAAAAAAAAACAAATACGTACGAAATAATTGTGACCAATAAGGGCCTCCTCATTTACATTTGTATTTCTGTTACTTAAAATGTATTAACATCTTGTACTATTTTAATACTGTAAGCTGTCTACTATTTTGCTATCACAGTTGTCAAATAACTGAATAATATTTACGCGACATCATCAGTTAATTTTTCCGTAAAATATCGCAGTATGTAGTACTATTGTCGGGCAAGTGGGCGTGTTTGTGTAAGGACTGACTCGCGACGTTTAACATGTACTCTACACAACAAGAAAGGTCGCATTGGACAACGCCGCTTTGAAGGACGAACACGATACGAGAACATATCTGTGTCCCAAAAACTATTAACCTAAATATTATGATATACACATATTTGAAACCGTCTTTTTAAGCCCATCATGTTACGTAAAAATTTAACATAGGGTTCCATTTAAAAAAACCAAAGATTGCCTCATATCTCTATAATAGAAAGTAGCACAAACAAGAAATGTGATATATTCAAGTAACCTCTGTCCCTGTAATTCACTGTCCAAACGGCATCTTTGTATCTATTACGATTGAGGAGATACATGGGGCGTTATGACTTAGCTGCCTCACCCTGTGTTCTAGACTATATCTTTACTTGCTTCACTACAGGATTATTCGAAATGTTCTAGACGCTTTCAAGTGCACGTAAAATGGTTTCATTGAGGTAAGATGTTACAGGATTATACGTATGGAAACATCAAGACTGTCTTTTTTACAAAGTGATCTCCAGCAACATGGCTGCCAGGCCAACTGAGAAGCCTATTTGCATGACTCTCTGTAAGAGTTAGCCCGCAACAGCTCAATAAAAAACTGTTTAAGCAAATGTTTTCTGCCTTGTGTGATGGTTTTGAGCAACTGAATCTGATACTGTTGTATTTGTAGTTCACCATGAATTCCTAGGTCGCGACTGACCTCAGGAGACGTTGACTTTTGTGCAGTTCTGAGAAATGTTTCCTTGATCCGTTCATCCTATTCCTTCGATGCTGATGGCCGCCGAATGATTTTGTCTTTAGAAAGGTTTACTGTTCTCTTAAACTTCTATTCCCACTCGTCAATGAATTGCCTGGTAGGTGGAGTCTTGTTTAATGAGATCCTGAAATACCGACGCTCTCCGGTAGTGGACTCACTCTTGCAGAACTGTATCACTCAAAATACCTTCACCGTTGGTCTGATAGCCACTTTGCTGGGGATCACTGTAACAAAGAAACTTCTTGAGTTGCTGTTTCCATACATGTAATCATGTAATACCTTACCTCTACACGAACAGCTTTTACAGTCACAATGAAGTGCTAGATCATTTTAAATAACTTTATATTTAGAAACTGTGATTCTATAATCTATCACGAGGGAAAAGGAGCCTTTGGATCCTGGAACTATTTTATTTTTATTTTCACACTTATATTTTAGTTCATCCTTTGGGCAGTAACCTCAGCAAAACAATGAACCATGAACTGAATTGTGTTTTGTTTTTCGTTTCTCTACTATACAGTGCTACAGGTTGCCCAATGGCGTAATATGAAACATAATACAGCATGGCATTTGACATAATCCTTCTGACGATGGCGGTTTGCCTCCGAAACACATCGTGAAATTTTTCCGCTCGCGGACTGGGTGTTGTGTTGTCCTCATCATTATTTCATCCTCATCGCCGGCCACAAGTCGCCCAATGTGGCGTCGACTGAAATAAGACATGCACTTGGCGGCCGAACCAGACTGGGACATCCCGGCCAACAATACCATACGATCATTTCTTTTCACTTTTCAGGTCGTGGAAATAAATAAAACAGACAATGACTGGTAACACTAAAGTGGTTGTTTCGTTCAAACTACTCAGCTTCATTGCACTGTTTAGTCGGTAACCATAAGTCTTACGTGTTCGCACAAGTGTAATCTTTGTTCTACATCTTATCGTCTTTTAGTTGTTTGTATATCGTACTTCCTTAGTCGGAGATAGAGAACTAGTCCAGAACTTGTTTAAAAGAGCATGAGTGGTGGTTAATTCGCTGTACAGATTTGATCCGGGTCTGGCTCATTTTTGCACTTTGTGTCTTAAGCTTTACAAATTCATGCAGAAAATCAGCTTGGTTGACTTATATTCTGAGAGTATCCGAGCCAGTATCACATACCACAAGTACGCCGGACGGATCGCGAACCCTGCGGGCGGAGAGGCGTCACATACATGCATACTTCCAAGGCGTCACTTACCAGGATCTCCGGCCGCCGGCAAAAGTCATATCGCAACCGATAGGCGGCGGGGCAAGTGCTCCCAGATGTCCTCCTCGCTGGAGATCTACTTCCCTTTGCTCGGTCATGTGCGCGGAAATAGTTCCAAAGTATACCCCCGCTCACTGGCTATTTATAGTGGAGCACGTCCACTCATCAGCCTACCTCTAACTACCGACGTCGTTGTTTCGCTCCTTACCTACATCTTTAAACTCCCACCACCACACCTTCAACATGCAGCGTGCAATACAATTACTAGGGCTATTCAGAAAGAAATGTCAGATCGATTGCGAAATGGAAACCACAGTGAAAATCCGATGAAGCTTTGCATAGATGTGCTGGGAAGTGTCTATAGTATGATTATCCATCGAGCCACGTCACCCCTTTCAATTCTGAGCGCATAGTGAGAACGTAAAGAAGCATGGAAAACGGTGTGGCCCGCCCGGTATTAGTGCCTGTGAGAGATTACGCCTGATTTCATGCAGCCCAGACAACGTAACTGTTATGCATTTCCGTCTTCATGACAACCCTCAGTTGCACACTCCATGGGCAATGAGAATGCTCCTGCAGCGTTTTCTGTGGGAAGTGCCTCGTCACCCACCATACAGCCCGGACTTGGCTCCCTCAGATTTCCTTCTCTGGTCGCATGAACCGTTGGATATGAAGACAACCTTTTGGCACAGACAACAAGCTACATATCATCTTAGAGAATTGGTAACAAGCACAGGGGGCTGTTTTCTGTAACGAGGTTATTAGTACAATGTTACGACAAATGTTTAAGTCAGAACGGCGAATGCATAGAGAAGTAGTTGGAACATGTAGCTAAACAATTTGCACCGTGTTTTCCAATTCGCTACCGATCGGACCCTACTTTCCGAAGAGCCCTTGTATGTCATTGCCATGATCATGATGTCATTGTAAGATAGGAAGATTTTACTCCTACACGAAGACAGTTAGTGCGCTCTAAACTGGTGACGTTGCATAGTAACCTACCACAAAAGAGAGAGAGAGAGAGAGAGAGAGAGAGAGAGAGAGAGAGAGAGAGAGAGAGGAGGGGGATGGAGAGAGGAAAAGAGAGAGAGAAACCTTATCGCCAGTTCTCCACAGACGCTCTGGGCCAGATCCTCTGCCGGCTAATCCTACCCCTTCAATCACAGCCCCGTTGGAGCTATCGTCATTGGAGTTCGGCCAACGTCTTCTTCAAGACGTATCCTCCGCCAGCTGCCTCCGAGTACCCTATCCTATCTTCCAGAAGGAAACTTCGTTGGATTAGTCTCTACATCCCGCTATCTTAATTCACTTTGTTGTTTACCAGGCCAACGCCTGAGAGAAGACAATGTTTGGTACTAAGTTTTATAAGAATAAGTTTATGTTTTGTCAGTCTCATGTTGTGTTGTAATAAACGTTTCTGTTTCTGATTTGGAGGCATCCCACTACAGGAGATATAGCAGTTAAGTATTTTCCATTCTGAGTTGGGTGGACTGTAAAATAAGTCTACACTGTTTTATACGGAGCCAATATTAAGAATTTAGATCGCAAGAGAAGGCGGTTCTCGGTGTCGAGGTGACAGAGACTTCTTGGGTGTGGATACTTAGCGGAGTGGAGCAGAGTCCAGAGAATGCAACGAGAAGACGTCTAGTGTGACGCGAATGTTCAGCACAATGAGTGATGACACGTCACAGATAGAGATGGTACAGTGTTTTTTGCGCGTAACCGGTGGCTATGTGGGATTGGAAAGCTTTCTACTCGCTGTAACAGGTAGCACCGATGACGAGTTCGAAGCGTTACAACGGCAGTAAGGAAACGACATGCATCGTACTCACAAAGAGTAATTGTGCACATTGGAAATCAAATAAACATTGTGTGAGGAAATGGTTCAGGTAGGGGAATATTGGGTAGCAAATGGAATATTGAAAGTAGGCGTAGAAATGAACTATACGATTAAGGAAGCGGGCCAGTTGCTACCCCCGCATTACGATAAATACTGATGGAACTAGTACCTGCCGGCCGTGGTGGCCGTGCGGTTCTAGGCGCTACAGTCTGGAGCCGAGTGACTGCTACGGTCGCAGGTTCGAATCCTGCCTCGGGCGTGGATGTGTGTGATGTCCTTAGGTTAGTTAGGTTTTATTAGTTCTAAGTTCTAGGCGACTGATGACCTCAGAAGTTAAGTCGCATAGTGCTCAGAGCCAGCTAACTAGTACCTAACCAGTAGCAGGTTCATGTGAATATGAAGGGGTCGAACTATCCTCTAGTATTGAACTTGACAATGGGACCGAAATGTTAGTTTGACACGCACATGAAATAAACCTATTAATGATAGATTTTAGACTTCTTTAACGACAAGTATATCGGACACAGCTCTAAGCGTCGGAATGAAGGGAGACTAAGCTTTAGGCAACATTGGATGTCAACATAACTGCATTCGGGGCACGTGTTCTGATGGGACAAGGTTGGAGAAACTTACCAACAGCATGTTTTTAAAAGGAACCATCCTATAATTCATTTTCATTGATCATATCTTATGCAAAGTCAATAAAATTCTAAAGGTCATCTGTCTGATCGCTCAGAGATCGTACTTACACCGAAACGGATGATGACAAACACAAGGCGAAATACTGAATTCCGTCTCCCGATATTGTTTCACTGCGGAAGACCATAAAACTTTTCTTCTCTTCAATCATTATACGAGCATAAAAATGTCAGCTATTGATGTAAGTGATAACGAAATAGAGAATCAACTGAATTTCTTAGCAGAAGGAAGGCAACTGGTCCTGTTGAGATGCATGTACGATTTGTGATGTTACAAAATAAAAGTGACGTTGTTATTCAATGGAAAGTTGGAAATTGAGATTTCGCTTACTGTTTTATCAATC
Organism: Schistocerca americana; assembly: GCF_021461395.2. Classification (NCBI taxonomy): domain Eukaryota; kingdom Metazoa; phylum Arthropoda; class Insecta; order Orthoptera; family Acrididae; genus Schistocerca; species Schistocerca americana. Next base: position 335,797,777 of record NC_060122.1, on the reverse strand, counting down.
ACAATTGGCGTAAGAATCATGGATTGACCATTGCCATAAAATATTGCATTATGAGATGTGAATAGTTTTTACTTGCACTTTCGCGTGGCTTGAGGCAGTCACAACTTGCGTGCCATTGATTAAGAAATTGCGTTATCGTATTTCTAATTACTTCATGATCGTAGATACGATCATACCCGGTTGTGAAGTTATTGTTATGACAAAACAATTTCCTAAGGGACCAGAAAGTTCTTAAGGGCGCAAAAACAACTGTAACATCACACAAAAGGGAAATTCAATATTAAAGCTGATGTAAGAAGACGATAAAACAGTTTTCTTTTTATCAATGTAACACGCCCATTGGACTGCTGATCTTAGTATCTGTAGTTTTAGCAAAATGCATAATTAAAATGAAAATAATACTGAGGAGATGATAGGAATGAGCACTGTTAAATGATTCAGTATTCCCAGAACAAATATTTGTTATAACTAAAACATATATCGTACTTTAAGCTTAGTACTACAATGACGGTAGATTTTTATGTCCATTTCATGTCCATTGAGCGCTCCTTTATATAGCCATTGTCCTTTTGAGTCACCCGTGCGTCGTCACGATAAGTTATAACAGGTCTTCTTACACTTCACTCAAACTTAGACGGAACACGTTTTTATTTATTTAGTAAAAAAAATTAGATCAGACCGCCACAAATCTGCGTCCGTCTTACTTAAGAAAAAACGGTACAAGTCTTTAGCGCTCAAGGCTTCATTTGTTCTCCAGCGAACAAAATAGTGAAGGATCGCATATCTATCCGTATTTTTGTGTTTATATTGCCGCCCAAAGACGACGAATTACATTATTTAGAAAATTCCACCGTCGCTATGCGACGCCTTATTATACATTAATCATTATTCATAAACAGGTATTTGCCTTCTGGCTGAAAGTATTAACTACTCCTATTTGCTGTTTTAATGAAGTCAAAAATAGTGAATATCACATTGCCGCCCATGAGGAGAGGGGGAATGCCGAAGGATTACCTCGAACCTCATGTCCTCATGAGATATTCGTGATTTTTGGTGTGACATTTACATAATGTTACTGGCGTACAAAGTACATAAATTGAGATTACATTTATAAACATACGTAAGATATTTATCATTTTTCAAAATAAAGTTCTTTACTCTTTGTTCATCAGTCACTTCATTCCATAATACAAAGATTAACATTTATGTGCATATTTAAGTTTGGTCCATATTTGCTTATAACAATAAGTGAACGTTCATTTCACACTTCAGGGGACAGAATTCAGAAATTACATTCTCTTGAGCTTAACAACTAATACATGAGTACAGTGAGTGCTTATTTTCACTAAACTATAGTGGACAATGTTCGAGCATCTGTTGACTCATTGTGGTTCAATTACAGTTTAATAGCGTAGCACTACACTTCGTGATGCTTTCACTTCCTGTGTTAGCTGTCTACGGCGTTCATCATGCAGTATATCTGTCCTTTCCACTGTGGTGCCAGGAATTCAAGTGGCTTCCCGGGTTTTTATTTACAATATGAAACAGAAGAAGTGGAAAATTATTAGTATAACTTACAACCAATTGGATACATTTGTTAAAGGATCGGGACTGGTCTGGAGTTCAGGGTCTTCCTATATTGCACATTCATTTTCTTTGTCCATCAAGAGACAGGATTATAATTCATTTTAGCAGTGCCGGTATTAATGGCTTTAAGGTTTGAGTAATCTAACAATCTACTTCTCACTCATCTTAACTTCAACTCAAGAAAATTGCTTAATTTACGTATGAAAATGTAGTCACACAAGTGTGCAAATGTCTTTCCTCCTGTATGTACGATGGAAGTCATGGCGGTTAGCAGTTTAAAGTTTGAATTGTTTGGTCACCCACACGTGAGCCACTCACAGTGGCTGCACAGTGTTGCGTGAGCTCCAATACTCAGTATCCGTTCGCGCTCAGGCTGTAACAGAGCTGCCGGTCGTCGATCGCTCTTGTTCTTTTTTTTTTTTTTTTTGTGAAATTCGTATCACGCGAGTGCATCGATACAAACACCTCGCGCGCGCTTTCCATCGGAGGAGCCGGACACTGAAGCTGCCTCCATACTTCCCTGTCAACTGCCCCCCATGAGGCTCACAGGTAAGTGACGACGAATGTTTTAGCTGTCGCTGCACTTAGAACACTGAACTTTGCGTTGCATCTGTTGTGGTAGCCTTGACTTCTTTTTACACTTGCAGTACAGCACTACCACTAATACACACTGAACAGTTTTTTTTATTATGCTCGTCGCACTTTAGTGTACATCTTCACACAGCATTTGTGCTCAGTTCCTTCGTCAATAGCGTTCATTTACAAAATAATCAATTTTGCAGGTTTCCTCCATTGGTACAGAAAGTCTTACATTCTACTATTTACAAAAGACCACTTACGAGCTAATATTTACAATTAATGGTCACTCCTTTTGTTAAGTCCAGTGAACAACTGCTTTATGAATGGACTCTTTATATCTCAAGGTTTACTTTCACTAGTGAATCTAAAAATATTCTTTCAAACTTTCTTTTAAGGGCTCATCTCCTCATTATGAATACTACAGATTTCGCAACACTCGTTGCATTTATTCTTTAGTGCACCCAAGATCATTTTCTACTGCCACGCAGCATATCTACTACTTAACTAATACGCATTTAACGCTAAATTTCTTTTGTGCTTGCCAATTTTTTTTTTATATTTGAAGGCAGACTGGATAACAATAGGTCTCCCTCTTCGCTTCATGTACTCAGCAATCGTTCTTTGTAAAAAAACAAAAAAAAAAAGGGTAACGCGTGTCTACTATTTTTCGCATGAATGGAATTACCCACATTTCACTGGGTTTACGCAACCTGTCCATAACAAACGTTACCAAAGGTAGCGAAGTTCATCGCGCTACGTGTCTCATTTCTCATAAGCACTGCTTTGCCTCCAAGCACACGTGCCTTTTACAAGTCGACCCTTGGTTTGGGTTAATGAACCAGGATCAAAAGGAACGGGCACAAGGAAAATGGATTTCATAAGAGGAGTGTCTTAGGAGACATTTTTGCAATAAAATCTGCATGTAAATAAAATTATCATAATAAACATAGGCACATATATAAATTTCAACCTCTTTCATTACAGCATGCTTTGCTACTTCTACCTCTTACTCTGGTTATAGTCGGTATTAAGTTTAAATATCACTGCATTGCTTGTTCTTTAGATTAGCCTTCAATTAGGGTACTGAATGGTCGCTAGATTACACTACAAATCTTCTGAAGATCTTTACTTGGACTTATTTATGATACAGGGGGCTTGCTCTGTGGTTATTTAGTACATTGATTCTACTGAAATCAATTCGTCAGCTAACATTCCTCATATACTCTTTACATTGGGCTCAGATCACAGGGAAATAGTTTACTTTCATACCAATTAATGACCTCGTGGAGTACTTACGCTACATTATTGATGCTTCATCCTTTGCCTCTATTTGTACTGTATTTCACCTAACTTAGTTTACTACAGCTTGTTGTCTCCTTGCGTGAACACATGTGGGTTACCACTTGTTTTCTCATTTAACCGTACGCTTTAACTGAACTTTAAGCTATTTCCTCCACTCCTGTTCACTGTCTGGACGTTTCGAATATGTATTTTTTTATTTATTTTTTAGCAGGTAATTTGGGCTATTACAACAGGACTTCAGGTACTTTCATTACTAAAAATAAATCTATAAATCTTCTTGTACGTTGGGAGAAGTGCTTATTTACGCACCCTCCTCCATTTCTCACCTTTACATATTTATATAGCTCCGGGCAATCACCTCGCAAGCACTCTTTTTTTTTTTTTTAGTACCAACTTAAAGCTAAATTGAAATTCTTTGTGCAGCAGTAATTTCCTGCTTCAGCTTGTTGAAGAAATATCATTTGTCCATCACTATAAACATTTAATAGTTAAAGTTTCCATATAGCAACCGTTACCATGTAGTCCGTGCGCTGTTCAACACAATACTTATCATTAACAGTTCACACAAGGAAATTTCCAGTACGCAAGAGGCAAGAAACCAAAAAAGATTCTATCTGCAGTTGACGCTGTGTCTGTAAACTAACTATCTGTTTCAATGGACCAATCGCTCTCGATATGGAGCAACCCTGAATCGGCAATGATAAAACTTTTGAAACAGAAGACACCTGTCTGAAGAGACGTGATGACATCACATTGATGTTTGCTCCTGTATCAACAATGGCTGTGACAGGAATGTTGGCAATAGAAATCTTAATCGAAGCCTGGACCTGTTCACCATAAATGTCATTAATGTCTTGAGCTTCTATGTCAGGTGCAAGGTCATCTCGTAAGTCGGTCTCATGGTCGTACCGTATCGCATTAACATACTCAAAATCAGAGTATTCGTTAGTACCCCCACTGGAACCGGCAGCGACCTCTAGGAGGCTGAAAGGCGCTGCCTCTAATTTTCCGCAGGATGCTTAGTCTGTTTGTCATTCATGGCCTTAAGTGTTTCTTCCGCTTCATACTGGTGCTGGTTATGTGGTACAAATGCCGGTGTAAAGGGGTAAAATCCACTGGGTGCATTCACTTGTGAACAGAATATTTGAGACGGATGATGTCGCCAGATCTTTTGGTTGCCGGTAAAACCATTTCCTTGTGAAGGAAAGTTCGCATTTGTTGCCGTTTGAAAATTGTTCCGCGATCCTCTATCCTGTGAAAAGTTGTTCTGATGTTGTGCTGGGTGGCCTCCACCTTGCCCGTGCCACTTGCTATTTTTCCACCTATAACTTTGATTGTACACTGGCCCATTTGAAAAATTACCACTCGTTTGTGGAGAATTTCCATACTGCTCAGGCGCAGAATTAAAGGGTGGGTTTCCGTACTGATGTTGTACCTGGTGGTTGTAAATTGGGTGGTATCTCTACTGATTACTGTAATTGGTTTTCTGCTTCCGCTTAAAATTATTGCCGTTTGTGTTTTCATAACGGCTGGCAGGTTGGCAGTAGCGATCGCAGTAGCTCGCTCTCTCCTTCGGCGCATTGTCGTCCGCGTGCGATGCATTCTGCTGGCTGCCAGGGAAAAATTTGCCGCTGCCAACCTTGGAACGCACATCCTCGCTAATTAAATCTAAGGAATCCAGCACAGAAAGGAATACATCCGTGTCTTCTTCGGACACATTTACTAGTTTCTCTCTAATTGACACAGGGAGTTTGCTTTTGAGAATCATAATTACGTCCTTGGAAGAAATCGGAGAATCCCAGAATTTAATTTTTGCTAGATACTTCTCAAAGTATCGCCGGAGACTTCCATGCTTCTCATTGAAAATTTCCGCTCCATACACCTCCTTCCTTAATCTCTGCTGTACCCCATTACTCCAAAATTTTGCCAAGAACATTTTCTCAAACTGTTTATAATTCCAACACGTGTCTACCATTTCCGTTCCCCATAATGCTGCATCACCGGAAATAAAGCCAGTGACGAACTGAATAGGCTGCCTGTCTGTCCAGCTCCCGGGAAATATGCCGGAAAAATTCTTTAGGAACACGATGGGGTGTATTTCTCGCTTCTGCGGATGAAAAACAGGAAAAGTGCGATGCTTAATCACACTTTCCTCTTGCATTAAACTCACAATTGTGGGCGGATCATTTATTTTCCCCACTCGAGGCTCAACAAAACCGTTGTTTTGCATGTAATCAGGCGGTGAACCATAAGGAGTTGACTGACATTCGTCACAGTCTGTAGAGTTGTTCTCTAAAGTTTGCGTATACGTGTGCGGATTTTCTACCCAGTTTCTCAGCATTCTGACCTCGTCCACTACTTGCTGCTTCCACTCAGGAAGATCCCGTGTAAGTGTCCTCCGAATCTGTCCCAATTCAGAAACCACTGTGTCACCCGACTTACCAGGAGCAGCTAAGATTTCATATGTTACATCCTTGACAGTCTCCCTAAGCTCCTCCCCGACCTTGTTTTCGATAAAAATATCTTTACCCTTTATCCATTCACCGTAGTGTTCCGACAATGCCTCCGCGTGTGCTTTCACGGTGCTCTGAACTTGTTCTTCGATATTGATTGAGTCTATCTGCCTCAACAGATCCTCTACTACACCTTCAATGTCAGATACTGTATTTTTAACTGAGTTTATTTCATTGGTAGCTGCCTGAAGTTTTGTGTTTAATGTTCCAGATACTTCAGCTATTTCACTTTTCACCTGTTTCTGCATTTTCTGAATTTGATCACTGATCTTAGTTTGCACCTCACCCAAATGGGTATTTAATTCAGCCGTAATTTCTTTATGCAGATCTGTTTTGATTGTGCCTAGCTGTGTTTTTACTGATTCGCTTACAGCATCTAATCGGGCGTTAACAGTCTCATTTTGTGTTTTTATAGTTTCATTTACTGCGTCAAACTGTTGTTTCAGCATTTCCATTAACGCACCGAGGTCATTTGTAGCAGCAGCGGGAAGAGTTTGGACTTTAGGGTCACTTTCCCCAGTTACAAACATAGTTAGTTCAGTTTCCACACGGGCACCTACCGTTCGCGATCGTAAAGGGTATGGAATACTGTTAACGTCTTCACTCCCGTCTCCTGTTGTCACCTGTCTCTGTTTACTATCTGCCATTTTCGTCAGTAAATCACGTGCTACACGAGGCTTTCGTCGTTTGTCAGTAAAGTGGTGAGTCCGCTAAGAGCACCGCTCTCGCGTGAGCAACAAATGAAATTCTATCTGGCGAGAAGACAAGATGGAACCTAAACGTTTCAGACAAATGAATGAAGATGCTCTTCACTGCAAATTGCACACAATATCCACCATGTTGAAAATGTAGTATAGCTATACTAACAATGGAGAGGAATAATTTCTATTATCAGACTACGAAGAATATTTACTTTGAAAGATAAAATAAAGCAGTTTTTCTATAGCGGGAAGGAGGTAGAAAGGATGTGGATCGACTTGGAAAAGCAACGTTGCTACTGAAGCACTACACTGCGTATGTAAAATTCTGACTTACTTTTTGATGGCTTAGTTTTCCGCTATTTTGTCTCAGCAAATTCGCGTCTCTTTTTTTTTCCTTTCTCTCGATAATTAAACTGCGTTATCGACCAGCGTATTTTCCGTCATTCTCACAGAGAGATGATGTGTACATGAAACGACAGAGCATTTATTAACAAAAGCACATACAAACTTTTCCAAGAATTTGAACAAATTTTTGGTCAGGTCCCTGTTCGGACGCCAAGTGTGATGTTACAAAATGAAAACGCTGTTGTTATTCAATGGAAAGTTGGAAATTAAGATTTCGCTTACTGTTTCATCAATCACAATTGGCGTAAGAATCATGGATTGACCATTGTCATAAAATATTGCATTATGAGATGTGAGATGTGAAACTTGAAGTTTCGCGTGGCTTGAGGCAATCACAACTAGCGTGCTATTGATTAAGAAATTGCGTCATCGTGATGCAGGTAGGCTCGCAGAGGCATATTACGCCGCTCTTCGGCCACAGACAAAACTAATGACACAAAAGAAGACAATCGCAGAACAGACAGGGTGGACATACAAAACGTAGACACACAAAATTAAAACACACAGAGCCGTTCACGGGCGCAGAGTCCAGAATAAAAAAGTTCAGATACATGGACACGTACAGCGATGACAGATGTCACACCCGAAAGTTGGTCACAAACGAGTAACACTGGAACAAATGGTTCAAATGGCTCTGAGCACTATGGGACTCAACATCTTAGGTCATAAGTCCCCTAGAACTTAGAACTACTTAAACCTAGCTAACCTAAGGACATCACACACACCCATGCCCGAGGCAGGATTCGAACCTGCGATCGTAGCAGTCCCGCGGTTCCGGACTGCAGCGCCAGAACCGCACGGCCACCGCGGCCGGCAACACTGGAACACTTGAACACGAAAACGACGACACAGACAAACACTAGGCGATGAACTCCGGAGAGCGAAAGTTCACTATACGTGTACTAGTCGGGGGACCTGCCAAAAGGGGAAAAAAGGGCCTGAGGAGGGAGAGGGGAGTGTGTAGATATCAGTGGCAGAAGAGATGGGATGGGGAGGAAAGAAGGTAGGGGGTAGGGGAAGCCCAGGGGGAGGAGGGAGGGAGGAAGGGAGGAGGGAGAGAGGGGAGAGAGGGTGCCCTCGGGAGAAAACACAGGGTGCGGTAGATGAGGATCAAAGTTGGTAGGAGGGGTAGATGGAGGGGATGAGGGCATCATCGGGGAGGGGAGTTGGTGGAAGCCACCTTGGGTGAGGGTATGGAGAGAGATGGATAGCAGGTGGGATGTGGGAATGCAGACGCGGCAGCGGACGGGTTGGGAGAGGATGGGAGAGACAGATGGGTGAGGGCGATCAAGTTTGCGGGAAGTGTAGAGGATCCGTATCCATTCGAGGAAAAGAAGGAGGTGCGGGAACGGAATAAGGTCATAGAGGATCCATGTGGGGGAGACGGATGTGATAGGCGAGGCAGAGAGCATGACGTTCAAGGATTTGAAGGGATTTGTAAAAGGTATGAGGGGTGGAGATCCAGGCAGAATGAGTGTAGCAGAGGATAGGGCGAATAAGGGATTTATAAATGTGGAGGATGGTGGAAGGGTACAGACCCCATGTGCGGCCAGAAAGGAGCTTGAGGAGACGGAGTCGGGAGAGGGCCTTGGTTTGGATTGTCCAGAGATGGGAGGTCCAGGAGAGGTGACGGTAAAGGGTGACTTCCATCAGAGTGCATCGCTCATTTGGGCTAACAGATGGATGTCAGAAGGTACGAGATCTGGGCTGTAGGATGGATGAGGAAGAACAGTCGAGTAGTTTTGTAAGCTCCTCTTGGGTGCGCAGACTTGTGCAGTGAGGTGTTTGATTGTGATCAGTCGATCACCTCGAATGAGAGTGTCCGCATTTTCCAACATTACAAGAATCACACTCGTGTGCGGCCAGTCGACACACGGCGGATCGGACAGGTTTACGCGATGATGATAGACGTCTTGCCCAACGAATCACCATGCGTTTGTTCACTGTCAGGTATCCATAGAAACATTGCGATCGCCTGTAGATATCTGCGATGCCCTCATTTTCCGCCAAAAGAAACTCAGTCACAACTCTGACCGGAAAGTATATTCATTACAGACGCCATGTAGTGAAATCGCCAACTTACAGTTAGTCAAAACAAAAATTGTTCCCGTCATCCAGAAATGTTCTGCTCTTCGTTTTTCAGGATTCCACCGTTAAATCAGAAACAACCACAAGCTTACGCTATGTGTATTTAGCAAAACAGTTTCAGAAAGATACTTCTTTTCGTTAGGTAAAGTAGTTTCCTTCTCATTAGAACAGTTTGTCTTACATTGATATTTATAATCGAAATTTCTGACAGAGTAGCACGAAAAACATTTTTATTCACTCTGTTCTCCAAATTTTGCCGCTCACGAGTTGTTTCCCTCAACATTCGGCAGGAAGAAATCTAATAGAAGTACAGTATTTTGGCAAAGACTTTTTCGTATGAAAAAGAACTTATTCAAAGGAAAATCTTTATAAATGTTATGCCACCTCATTAACAGCGCTGATTGCGCGAATATCACAGAACAAGGAACATTGCGGTTCCGTACCTCGCAGTGTCACAGTTTTACAAAATTGCTGTAGTTTGACAAAGTGTTACAACTTAAAGCAAATGGGGAATTCGAATCAGTGTACATAGTACGTGGTTGCATAACCTTCTGCCTTAATTACGGCCGCACAGCCTGAAGACGTGGAGTTAATTAGGGCAGCCAACCGATGCATTCTGCCATTCTTCAACCAAAGACTGTAATAATTGGTCGTAACTGGAGAACTGTCGTTCCGTTAGCCTTCGATCGAGTTCCTCCAACAGGTGTTTCAATCGGATTCAGCTCTGTTCTCTTGCGCGGCCACTCAAGCGTCCTTACTCGCACCCTTCCCAAAAAGTCTATCACACGAGCAGAGGTGTGCTTAGTATCATTGTCGTGGTGAAATTCCAAGATTCATCACATTTTATCTTTGGCATGGACCAACATGTGCGTTTTCAAGATTTCACAATATTTGAAACGGTCCACAAGGCCTTCAATGGACAGAAAAGAGCCGACATCTGAATGGGAGAAGCATCCCCACACCACGACGTTCCCACCAACAAGCATAACAGTAGGTACTTGGTATCGGACATCGTTTCTTGCCTTGACCGGCCTTCGAACGCATCGAATTAAATCCGGAGAAAACAAATTAAACTTACTTTCGTCGCTCCAGAGCACACGCGATCGCTGTTGAGCTGTCCAGTCCTCACGCGCTGGCAAACTGAAGTCGGGCTTTGCTATTCTTTGCCGATATTAATAGCTTTTGGCTTGGGCGCTGGCCATGAACATCAGACTTTCGAGGATCGGTTTTACGGTGCTGTTTGGTATTTCTCCTTTGTGCAGTACACACAGTTCTCTGATTATGTCAATAGCAGTCTTCTTTGGGTCGCTATTTGATATCCTTCTTATGAGATCCTTCGTTCAGAGTGTGACTCTTCTGGGCCTTCCTATTCCTTGTTTATTATCTATGGTTTCTGTTAATCGTTTCCTCTCTAATCAAACACTCAAAATTTCTCTCTACAATCCAAAATATCGAGCAAAATCTGTCTTAGACTTGCCTCCCTATACGGCATCGACTACCGCATTTTTAGGTCTGCTTCTTAACTACTCTTTGGTCTTCGGCATTTTGCAAACTGTGTAAAAACAAAACGAAACCTAATGTAAAGCAAGGGTACTCCACGTAATACTGGCGTAGGCCTTTTTGGTTCAAATGGCTCTGAGCACTATGGGACTTAACATCTGAGGTCATCAGTCCCCTAGAACTTAGAACTACTTAAACCTAACTAACCTAAGGACAGCACACACATCGATGCCCGAGGAAGGATTCGAACCTGCGACCGTAGCGGTCGCGCGGTTCCAGGCTGAAGCGACTAGAACCGCTCGGCCACACCGGCCGGCCTAGGCCTTTTTTTCTCGACAATAAACCAACAGTGTCAAAATACTTTTGAACCGAGCGCAATAACACTGTCAGTGTTGTACTTAACCGCCACTGCGCTGAATCCTGATGCATATGTCTATATGGATGCGTGCACCTGCACAGTGAGACAAGACGGGATTGTTAGACAGTTAAGCGCACGACGTACACCCCAGCTGCGAAAACGCGTTTATCAAAGTATTTTGCGTCGCTACTGTATATGCCATATGAGAAGATCGTGGTCGATACAGTTTCTTACCTTACAGAACCCGACGTTATAATCCATTTATCGAACTGTTTTTGATAGAGAGAAGTGTATGCAACGAAATGAATATTTTGAGAAATTACATGGCTTTTGGAGGGGAAAAAAGGATTCCGAGTAAAAGTCACAAGATTTGTAAACAAGTACCAGAAATAGCACACTTAACAAATTATGTTTGATGAGCTTTTTAAGAATATTTGTGGTGTCTCTCCTTTCGGACGGGTCAGAAAAGACAGACACAATTTTGATCCTGCAGCCATTGTGAATCAAGAGACAAAGACATTAATCACATTTAGCCGATAGTGCGCATTGGCTTACATTAATGGCGAAATTTGAAAATCTGCGACCACTATGTCCATATGGCTTTGTAATCGGAGCCTAGTAATCAGGAGACACGAGGTCGAACCTTGGTCTAGCAGACCTTTCCAGCTTCCCCCGTTGATGGGGGGTTGATGGAGAGAAGTCTTCCGAAGTAAGAGTGATTTCAGGTGTGCCGCAGGGGAGTGTCATAGGACCGTTGCTATTCACAGTATACATAAATGACCTTGTGGATGACATCGTAAGTTCACTGAGGCTTTCTGCAGATGAAGCTGTGGTGTATCGAGAGGTTGTAACAATGGAAAATTGTACTGAAATGCAGGAGGATCTGCAGCGAATTGACGCATGGTGCAGGGAATGGCAATTGAATCTCAATGTAGACAAGTGTAATTTGCTGCGAATACATAGAAAGATATATCCCTTATCATTTAGCTACAAAATAGCAGGTCAGCAACTGGAAGCAGTAAATTCCATAAATTATCTAGGAGTACGCATTAGGAGTGATTTAAAATGGAATAATCATATAAAGTTGATCGTTGGTAAAGCAGATACCAGACTGAGATTCATTGGAAGAATCCTAAGGAAATGCAATCCGAAAACAAATGAAGTAGGCTACAGTACGCTTGTTCGCCCACTGCTTGAGTACTGCTCAGCAGTGTGGGATCCGTACCAGATAGGGTTGATAGAAGAGATAGAGAAGATCCAACGGAGAGCAGCGCGCTTCGTTACAGGATCATTTAGTAATCGCGAAAGCGTTACGGAGATGATAGATAAACTACAGTGGAAGACTCGGCAGGAGAGACGCTCAGTAGCTCGGTACGGGATTTTGTTAAAGTTTAGAGAACACACCTTCACCGAAGAGTCATGCAGTATATTGCTCCCTCGTACGTATATCTCGCGAAGAGACCATGAGGATAAAATCAGAGAGATTAGAGCCCACACAGAAGCATACCGACAATCCTTCTTTCCACGAACAATTCGAGACTGGAATAGAAGGCAGAACCGATAGAGGTACTCAAGGTACCCTCCGCCACACAGCGTCAGGTGGCTTGCGGAGTATGGATGTAGATGTAGATGTAGATGTAAATCAATGTCAACAAGCTGCTATTAATTCCTTTGTATCTTGAGTTATTTAAGTACTGGGAATATTTCAAAAAACAGCTAAAAAGGCCTCTAATTATCATTTTCAAAATTATCTGTATCTGATATATAATGTTTTGTTTTCAGCATTATTTGTTTACGTATCTGGTTCTCATGCGGCTGGAATGAGTGTTGCTCTCAATTCACGTGGTTTAATAAAAGAAATACGGTCCGCCAACGTGCGTAATACAAACAAACCAGGCCACAGAAAGCGTAGGTCTTGTTTTTCTACATTCTTTATTTTACGTAAATCCAATCCGGTGGAAATGTTTTCCCGCTGGCCGTATTCCAAGGCAGACGGTACACCGCGTCTTGCGAGGGGTCGCCTTTAGAGATAAGCTTCGCCTCCCAGTATTGTCTCAATGAACTGGAGTCTGCAATTTGCCCACGCGCACAGTGGACGGCGGGGATTAGAACATATGTGGCCGGCTGGAGGCGACTAGTGTGTGTGTGTGTGTGTGCGTGTGTGCGTGCGCGCGTGCAGGGCGCCGAGCTTCCATGAATATTCAGCGGGCAGTTGGGCGCGTTGTGTGAACGCTCGGTGGGATGGGAGGGGGATGCGATGGGGTGGGATGCGATGGGGTCGGAAGGGGTGAGGAAGGGGGAGGGTGTGGGGTCGGCACGTGGTAGGGCTAAGCCCGCGGGCCGCGGCTGTATCCGATACAAACTGGCGCCTCCCTGCTCGCATAATCAGCTGTGCGCGCACGACGCCACTGCGAGCTCACCGCACTACGGCGCCACCTACATGCAGTTTCCTTTTTTTTTTTTATTATTATTATTTTTATTTTTTAGACTTCGATCGGAAACCATATTTCGCAAATGTTTTGTTTCCACTGTGGCGATCGCACAATTGTATGAACGTATTATTTTTACGTTCGGTACCCAATACACTGGTTTTCTGACCGCATTTTTACAAGAGCGCACTGAACGTTGCCGCTGCTGTTGTTGCCTCTACACGCAGAAAATTTTTTTCTATTTTAATAATAGAATTTAATATCTTGTCAATACGACGGCCATCAGGCACAAGTTGCTATATCTGCTGGAATTGTGTATTATGATAAAAATTGCAGTTAAGACGGGAAGCAAATGAAAATGACCAAATTGTGAATAACTTTTTACTGGCTTTTCATTTACTACACGGTACTGAAATTTCAATTTCTGAACATTGCGTCCCAATTACACTTCTAAGGATGATAAAAATAACGGGCAAAAGTTTGCACGGAGCCACGGCCCTTTCCTGTTCTGTATTTCCTCATATTACTTATTCCTGCGACGTTTTCTTCCAGTTTTATGCAATCACCGTGCAGGGAATGTTTGTGTAGTACATCAAGAAGGCTGTGGAGTAACATCACTGCCTGTGATTTTGTACTGTCTAGTTTATGGTACTTGTTTACAAGTGGTTGCAATGGAGTAAAGTTTGCTAAGTTGCGTGTGGACCTAATATTACAGTCTGCAGCATGCCTCGTTCCAGTAAAGCGTAATTACTGCACTTCAATAATCTTGGCACACAACGATCTCTACAGAGGCCAGGATTTGATCCAGGAGTTCCACACTTTCGATATTGAAGGAAAACGATACCAGGAGAATTGGTGCTCTGCTACTCAGCTAGAGATTCGGATTAACAAAAGAAGAAAATCAAACAAAATACTGCTTGAGGGTATAAAGGAGTATGCATACTGTTTGCACTAGTTCATCCACAGAAGGCAGGGCCTTATACAAACACTGCCAAACCTTTGATTAGAATTTCCCGTAACTTACAGACCACTGACATTAGAGTATTAAAACTTCGGCATACCACTGGCAAATACCATAGTGAAATATTCTGTGGAAGGAATTTTCATTTAACACAATAGTAAGGCATTTATGTTAAAAAAAGGACCTAAAAGTGGTGATCCTTTTCCACAAACATTTGGAGAGCTGTAAAAATCCAGCAAAAGAAGGTATCAAAAGTCTTTTCCACACATATTTGTAATAATTCGATATCAAATATTGTAACTGATGATGGTCGAAGTAGAGAGGATATAAAATGTAGACTGGCAATGGCAAGGAAATCGTTTCTGAAGATGAGAAATTTGTTAACATCGAGTATAGATTTAAGTGTCAGGAAGTCGTTTCTGAAAGTATTTGTATGGAGTGTAGCCATGTATGGAAGTGAAACATGGACGATAACCAGTCAACATTATCAAAACCTTTCTCTAAGTCTACAAATGCTAGAAACGTATGTTTGCCTTTCCTTAATCTATCTTCTAAGATAGGTCGTAGGGTTAGTATTGCCTCACGTGTTCCAATACTTCTACGGAATCCAAACTGATCTTCCCCGAGGTCAGATTGTACCAGTTTTTCCATTCGTCTGCAAAGAAGTCGCGTTAGTATTACGTAGCCGTGACTTATTAAACTGATTGTTCTGTAATTTTCACACCTGTCAACACCCGCTGTCTTTGGGATTGTAATTATTATATTCTTCTTGAAGTCTGAGGGTATTTCGCCTGTCTCATACATCTTGGTAGAGTTTTGTCAGGGTTCGCTCTCCCAAGGCTGTCAGTACTTGTAATGGGATGTGTTTCGACTTAGGTCGTTCAGTGCTCTGTCAAAGTCTTCACGCAGTACTATATCTCCCATTTCATCTTCATCTACATTCTCTTCCATTTCCGTAATATTTTCCTCAAGTACATCGCCCTTGTACAGACCCTCTATACACTCTTTCCACCTTTCTGCTTTCCCTTTTTTGCATAGAACTGGGTTTCCATCTGAGCTTTTGATATTCGTACAAGTGTTTCTCTTTTTTGCAAAGGTCTCTTTAATTTTCCTGTAGGCAGTATCTATCTTACCCCTAGTGAGATAAGCCTCTACATCCTTACATCTGTCTTCTAGCCATCCCTACTTAGCCATTTTGTACTTCCTGTCGATCTCATTTTTGAGACGTTTGTATTCCTTTTAGCCTGCTTATTTACTGCATTTTTATATTTTCTCCTTTCATCATTTAAATTCAATATATCTTCTGTACTAGCCCTCGTCTTTTTACCTACTTGTTCGTCTGCTGCCTTCACTATTTCATATCTCAGAGCTACCCAATCTTCTTCAACTTTATTTCTTTCCCCTATTCGTGTCAATCGTACGCTTATGCTTCCCTTTGGCTGCCTCCTCTACGTGCTGCGCCCTGCTGATGACGTCGCAGAGATGGCGATGGCAGCCACCTCCCTGATGCTATCGTCAGGAACCGCGTTGGTCCAGGCATGCCCACGTCTCCACGCTCTCCATGCGCAATGCTTTAGTGCCCGCACGACACTTCGCCCCACCACAGCCATCAACAGCGACGGCCGCCGCTGCAGATACGGGGGATTTGTCTCTCGTAGAGCCGCTGGGTCTCCTCCGTCGGCTGCGTGTCCGTACAAGGGAGAAGCGTGTTGTATCCTGCTGCTAGTGCTTGTCAAAGTGTGCTCTGAGTGTAGTGTCGCTGTGCGTGTGTACTTAAATCAACCGCCAACTGTCTACCAGAGACTTGTGCCTATTCACATATGCTGGAGGCAGTGCTGACTCTGTCTGTGTTCTTCTAGTCTGTACAGCGCACATCAGTTGTTCCGTGTATCACCTATGTTGCACTTCTGTATGATGCTTTGGTCTTTTCACGTGTGGAGAGCCGAGAGGCTTATTTCAGTTATTGCTCAGAGGATTTAGAATAAAGTCTTATTTTGTTACTTCGTTCGGTTTCGTGAATTACTTAGTTACTACACAGTGCAACGCATTCAATCACGAGAGCAGATGAACTGCTGGCAGTAGACACAGAATATCTCATGTAATAAAATGGAACATCTACAGCCGTCCTTAAGGTGTTATTTTTTGTATGGCTACCAGTTTTGGTGCTTCAATGCACCCTCTTCAGGCCTTAACTGACGCTGAGGAAGTTAACACCAATCGTATACACGATACACCAATGGCCAACATCTATGAACAGATTTTCGCAGACACAACATCGTTGTTACATCCACTCAGCGGAAACCACTTCACAGATGGTGGCCACTGATGAATCGTTTATACGATTGGAGTTAATCCTTCCAGTGTCAGTTAAGGCGGGCAGATGGAGCTCTGAAACACCGAAGCTGGTACACATATAGTAAATAACATCGTAGGAACGGCTGTAGATGTTTCATTTTATTACATAAGTGAATTGTCGCAGTCTCTCATATCTCCAATCACAATATGGGCATAGAAAAACAGAATATCTTAATTTTAAAGATGAGCGTCAATTGCAAATGGTTCAAATGGCTCTGAGCCCAATGGGACTTAACTTCTAAGGTCAGGCTGTAGCGCCTAGAACCGCTCGGCGACCGCGGCCGGCTGTCAATTGCAGTGGAACATCAAAGCACGGATTCTTCAGTGACAAAGGCTTAGAGACTTTGCCGTTAAATGAGTCATTTTCAGTTTGTTACGTAATACAGAATACAGTGTCCAGTTTCACTTGGGCTACACGTACCATTCCGATAAGGATTGATATGCCATAAATGGTAGGCTGCATTAGATCAGTTGAGGATTATGGTTGCAGTTTATCTTGACTTAAATCTTGCTAATTACCCCATTATTACACCCTTCTGCTACGAGAAAATTTGCTCTCTATAACTCATTCATTCTTAATACGCAGATTGCGTTATTGTTCATTTATGGGTCAAATTTCAGTGTGGTCAAAGACTATCATATTCATCCATTTGAAATATTTTTAAAAAGTTCTTACTCGGAAAGTGAAGAGTGGAAAATATTGTATTCAAAAGTGGAAAGACCATAGCTGATGTATGCTATTCCGTACATCCTGTGAATCACCAGGCATGTTTATCAGGAGTAAAACGGACATACCGGATGACGATATTGCGATTTCGTTCTCAACAGCACATAGGAGTTCTACAGTAAACTTTTTAGAATGGAGTTGTGTAAGTAACAAAACTCAATACTGAGACTTTTTTCTTGGGTTTAATTTTGTTATTCTTTTGTAAGAGATTTAAAAAATATAAAATATGGCAAATGGTTTTTGATGACCACTGTTCAGCTAGTTAAAACATTACTGCTATAGTTTCAAATTAAAAAGATGTTGTGGGTGGCCCTCAAGTACGTACCCTTAGACTCAGAGTTGAAGTATTTAAAGTTTAGGCTAGTTTCCTAGACTAGGGGCTGGGATACGTAGTTGCTACATTACAAACCAAATACTGCTGAGTCTACAGTATACAATAAGAATATACACATGAATCGAATGGTCGAAGGTTCCTATCACTCGTAAATTGCGAATTTTAAATGGAATATGGAAATTTATAAATGAAAGATTGCAATTAAATAAATTCTGCAGGTGCTAGTTTAACGACTTTAAATGATGTGTACTATAGCAGAAGTACCTTTAAGAATGTCCTTTATTACTGTAACACACTTATTGGTGTCGATGGTCCAGCAATTAAATAAAATATAAGTTGAATAACAGGGAAACAATAGATTACTTCTGCACGTAATTCGTTATGAAAAACAACATAGCCCGTGAGATATTCACTTCTAAACGCACACTATGTCTTCACTGTAGAAGCCATGGAAA
This sequence comes from Schistocerca americana, assembly GCF_021461395.2. Classification (NCBI taxonomy): domain Eukaryota; kingdom Metazoa; phylum Arthropoda; class Insecta; order Orthoptera; family Acrididae; genus Schistocerca; species Schistocerca americana. The sequence continues at coordinate 335,779,483 of NC_060122.1, read as the reverse complement.
TCTCACAAGCGCACAAGTCAGCACTTCGAAGTATTTCTATCTGCCCACGACCACGTGCAAACTGCTCCACACTCTCCAAGTCTCTCTCGCGACTGTGCGTCCATCCGCCGTTGCGTCCAGCCTTCCCATGTTGTGTGCTGTACTCCGTGCTCCTCTCCCACTTCCATACAGTCTATCCATTAACGAACACTGTGATTGGCTAGAGCGCTCCCACCATATCTTCAAACCAGTGAACACTCACAAACATATTAAAACACATTCGAAATACTGGATTTACATTTAAATAACTTAAAATTAAATAAAATACACCTACAGCTGGACCATAAACACGCTCTAACACACATTATTAAATACATAAATTAAATAAAGATATATCAAAGGAATAGAACAAAAGGTAGGCCAGTAGCCTAATATCTCTGTGCTTTCTAAAACATTTAACCAATTTCTTCATGAATAGTATATATCGAATTTAAATAAAGACATAGATGAATGAATATATTTATAACAATGCTGCTACCGTTTCTTCATGTCGCTGTGGAGTACTTATGACCTGATGCAGTTAGTAGTAATTAGCAACTTTGACCTCCAATAACTCATGTACTATTCAAGTTACATGCCTGTTATTTATACCAGTTTAGGTTTACACTAATAGCTTTCTAAAGACACATAGATCGACGAAATCGGATGAACCGTTTACATTTTGGAAATTCGTTGCTGGGTGTTACTTGGACAATTTATCGTCAGATACTAAACTTTAAACTAATAAATATATTGAAAACCTGATTACACCATCAGAATCGTCGTGCAAATAATGGTAACATACATGTTTCTTTTTGAGGTATCATGATTCATCTGGCTACTATTAATTTCTATACGAACTGTGAAATGTCTGCCATTAAGGTTTCACAAAGTCCGCCATCTATGGCACTCCTGGCGTGTCTCCTTCATCGACACAGCGTCACCATAGAATTCCCAGCCACACAGCAGGACCACACGCTGGGGCTACCCCTCGAGCTCAGGTAATGTTCGGCACCATGTGGTTGCTGCTGGGCTGCAGCCCGCCGAGAGCCCCCGCGCGGCCACACCAGCTACGAACATAGAATATTTCCGGGGTTCCACAACTCGTCCTACACCTCACAAGTTCTCATTTGTTCACAAGTAAACCGTAGAGCCACAATATCAATGGGCCTTGAAACAAAAACTTCCTAATTGGCCTTTAGAACAAACCAGTTTCTTGACAGGGCATCTTAACTAATTATTTATTTTCTAATTTGTCTGATTTTTTGCAGTGATGAAGTGAGCAGCATAATACTGTGGTATCAGCACATCCTCTCAACTTTTAGTTTGCAAGTAAGTTATGTACAAAATTCTGTTCGCTGAATGACCATAGCAAGGTCTTGTTAAAGATCATATCAGTCAATCATAATGACTGTAGCCCCTGTAACTAATGGAAAGCCTGCTGGCCCTCTTCAGCAATCACACAGATGCTCCAAGGTGCTGTTACCCGTATCGTTCAGGAATGCAAGCCAAAAATTTGAAAACACAAAAAATCCGATATACAGTATATTGATAAGCCAAAACATTATGATGAGCCGATGAGCAGCGCCTTAATGCATGATCCTGTGTGGTATGGATTCGACAAGCCAATTATAGGTTTACCAGAGATATGGGGTACGAGATGTCCACGTACGGGCCACTTAATTCTCGTCTGTTACCGGAAAGTTGTTTGTGGGTGTGGAGATGGAGCGCGAAAGCGTTCCAGCTGTGTCCTACCGGGTTCATACCACGCGAATTTGTGGTTAAGACAACAACCTGAGTTCACTAGCATGCTCTTCAAACCACTGTAGCACTATTCTGGTCTTGTCACATGGACAATTACCCTGCTGGAAGACACCATCAGGTGGCCACGGTGACCGAGCAGTTCTAGGCGCTTCAGTCCTGAACCGAGCGACTGCTACGGTCGCAGTTTCGAATCCTGCCTTGGCCATGGATGTGTGTGATGGATGTCCTTAGGTTAGTTAGGTTTAAGTAGTTCTAAGTTCTAGGGGACTGATGACCTCAGATGTTAAGTCCCATAGTGCTCAGAGCCATTTGAACCATTTGAAGACACCATAGCTGTCGGAGAATTTATCAGATATGAAGAGATTTACGTAGTCGGCAATAAAGTTCACGGAGTCTAGAGCTGTCATGGTCCTTCTATCGTAACCCAGGTCCCATGGAACTCCATGTGAATGTCCCTCATACCATCCCCCACCGACCCGCGTCCGTGTCGTGATGCACATTTCGAGCAGCTGTTGGCCTGAACGATGGCATATTGGGACAACATCGACCTGTTATAACAAGGAACATGAGTCATCCTACAAGGGGCCACATCCGCATTGATTCAGGGTTCAGTATCGAATACCGCATGTCCATTGCACGTGTAAGTGACAATGCCATTGGGTGAGCATAGGAGTATGCATGGTTTGTCTGCTGCAGAGACTCATGTTTAACAGTGTACACTGAAAGATGCGCTCAGAATTACTGTCCCTGCACCAGCATTGTAGTCTGTCATCAGTTCTATCACTGATCGTCCCCTTCCTGCTCAGAGCAGGCTAACTATCTCCACATTCTACAATGGGGTGTGGACGTCTAACACCTTATCGCCTATTTGTGGTTCCACCATCGTTCAACCTCATTCTGTAGATGGTCTTGACAGTTACCGCGAACAGCCGACTGTATTCGCCGTTTCCGAGATAGTCGTACCAGATGCCGGTCCACAACAGTCCGCCTTGTGTCAGTGCTGTTTGTGTCAGTGGATTTCCCCATTGGCGATCCTTATCGCGCTAGGATGTTCCGCCATTCATTTTTGTTCTGCTCGTACACTGTCCAGTCACATTAACAGACAGCCTATCAAAAGTTTGAATAACCACATTTTACAGTGTGGGTCGCAGCAAGATGTGCAGGGAAAGAGTCAGTGAGGCTCTGGAAGGTACCGCCAGCGATGTGGAGCCATGCCCACTCCTGTGTCGTGAAAAGCTGCGCTGTTTCTCGGTTGAGGATCCAGACCTGAGCTGCCCGATCTAGGTGGTCGCTCAGTTTCTATCACCTGGATTTGAGTCTGGGTAGTATGGTGACCAGGGAAGTGTGGTGAACTCATCCTGGTGCTCTTCGAACAAAGAACGCACACTGTGAGCTGTGTGTTACGTTGTATCATCCAGCTGGTACATGCCGTCATGCCAAGGAAAAACAAACTGCATATAGGGTGTAAATATTATCCGAGGGTAAATGCATACTTGTGCTGATCCCCTGTGCATTGCAGAATGACGAGATAACCCAGGGAATGCCACGAAATCATATCGCAGGCCATGACAATCCATCCTCCGACCTGGAACCTGGCCACTTCCGACGATTCTCGCAGGTTGTTTGCTCGCGGAAGTTTAACCCTGTTTACATCAATGGCCATCTGTCATTCGAAAATACCACCTGTCGCCATTCAGCGGACGTCCAGTTGTGGTTCTGTCGTCCAAATTCCAGCCTTCGTCGCCAATGAATAGCAGTCATAATGAGTGCATCAATAATGCGCCTGCTGCGCAGGTCCATATGCAAGCAAAGTTATCTGATCGGTCGTTGAGGAGACACTGTTGATAGCACCTTAGTTCGTCTGTGCAGTTAGTCACTCAACAGCTGCACATCTATTCGCCCGTACACAACTCTGCAGCCGCCATTCACTCCTGTCATCTCTGGCCCATGGTGCACCACAGATGCCTCGGCACTACTTTTAGATAGTGCCATTTATTTTATTTATTTATTTATTGTTCTGTGGGACAAAATTAAGGAGAAGTCTCAATGGTCATGGAACGAATCAATACATGAAATTATAACACGATAGTAGAAACAGATAAAATGAAATATAAGTAACATATTCTGGCGACAATTCGTAAGTTTAAATAAAGAAAATCAACAATGTAACATTGGAATTTGCTTAATTTTTCAGCTCTTCCAGGAATTCCTCGACAGAATAGAAGGAGTGAGCCATGAGGAAAGTCTTCAGTTTAGACATAAAAGTGCTTGGGCTACTGCTAAGATTTTTGAGTTCTTGTGGTAGCTTATTGAAAATGGATGCAGCAGAATACTGCACTTCTTTCTGCACAAGAGTCAAAGAAGTGCATTCCACATTAACGGGGCAACCACCTATGATTGACTTCAACATGAAATAACCATACACAGTGTTAACTGAGTGAAAGCTGCTAACTCTTGGGAATAAGCTAATATTGCTAACAACAAACGTCATTAAAGAAAATATATACTGTGCGGGCAATGTCAGAATTCCCAGACTATTGGATTGGGGTCGACAAGAGGGTCTCGAACTTACAGCACACATAGCTCGAACAACCCGTTTTTTAGCCAAAAATTCCCTTTTTGAATCTGAAGAATTACCCCAAAAAATAATACCATATGAGATAAGCGTGTTAAAATATACGAAGTAGACTACTTTTCATGTTGAACTGTCACTTATTTCAGATACTGTTCTAATGGTAAATAAAGCAGCATTTACTTTCTGAACAAGATCCTGGACATGGACTTTCCACAACAGCTTACTATCTACCCGAACGCCTAAGAACTTGAACTGTTCCATCTCGCTTATAACATGCCCATTCTGTCTGATCAAAATATCGGTTCTTGTTGAATTGTGAGTTAGAAACTGTAAAAACTGAGTCTTACTGTGATTTAGCATCAAATTATCTTCCACAAGCCACGAACTTATTTCATGAACTACATTATTTGATACTGTTTCAATATTACACACAAGATCCTTCACTACCAAGCTGGTGTCATCAGCAAACAGAAATATTTTTGAATCATCTGTAATACTAGAAGGCATATCATTTATATAAATAAGAAACAGCAGTGGCTCCAGCACCGACCCTTGGGGAACGCCCCACTTAACAGTGCCCCATTGGGACTGAACATCACTACCACTTTCAATATTGTGGAGAATTACCTTCTGCTGTCTGTTCTTAAAGTAAGAGGCGAACCAATTGTAAGATACTCCCCTTACTCCGTAATGGTCCAATTTCTGCAGTAATATTTTGTGCTCAACACAATCAAAAGCCTTCGTCAAATCAAAGAAAACACCTAGCGTTCGCAACCTTTTATTTAATCCGTCAAAAACCTCACAGAGAAAAGAGAATATAGCAATTTCAGTTGTTAAACCATTTCTAAAACCAAACTGTACATTTGACAACAAATTATGTGAAATTAAATGCTCCAGTAACCCTGTATATACAACCTTCTCGATAACTTTAGCAAACACCGTTGGCATAGAAATAGGTCTATAGTTGTCAACATTATCCCTGTCATGCTCGGTATACTTAAGCACAGCGGCACATGAACAGTTCACAAGCCTAGCCGTTTCGGAAATGCGTCAAACCTTGATCTGAAAGCCAATGATCATGTCAATTTAGACGTCAGATGAATGGACATGATACCACATTACGACAACGACTCCACTGTTTTCAACGTCCCGTTGACATGCTTTCTACATCCTCCACTGCTTGTGCTGCCACTTGCCGTATACGTGTGGTTATTTCATGTTGAAGTCAATCATACGTGGTTGCCCCGTTAATGTGACAGGACCGCTTGTATTTCCTTTGCTGCGTCACCATATGCCATTCAATGTCGCGGTGGGCTGCGGTGACAACGTTTCTGCCCGTCGGTGCTTCCTTTCTGCAGCGACAGCATCACAGCATTTATCATTCAACTTGAATCAAAACGAACATTCTATGTAGCAGAGATTTTCACCTGATTCGTCTAGTGCAGATTCCTCTTCGTAATCACCACTATGTGGTTTGAAACCGTGCTGTTTCTTCCCGTAGCTTGCTCTCCATTTCTCGAGCAGGCTTATCGTTTTGAGCGCCATTAATTACCGAGAAGCGACCAGAATTGAAATTTTTACAGTCTACACTCTTTTCTTGGGAAGCTGCTCAACACGCTTTATGTTAAGTAGCTTCTAACACTTTTGTTACTGGACTCACGCTCTTCGTTAAGTTGGAAGTGGAAACAGCACTGGACCTAGATAAAGGTTCACGCAGAAGACAGTATTGTCATAGAACTGAGATAAAATCAATTGTCAATCTGTTGATTAAGCAGGTACATTATGTACGGTATGAAAATCTTTCATACCGTCTCTTGCCGATATTTGGCTCAAGTTGGTAGGAAACGTTATAGACACAGTTCAGTAGGAACACACCCCCAAGAAATGAAAGGCTATAAAAAATTGTTCTTGCAAAATGTTATGCTGATTTATTTTCCATTCAACCATATTACAAAATGGTTCAAATGGCTCTGAGCACTACGGGACTTAACTGCTGAGGTCATCAGTCCCCTAGAACTTAGAACTACTTAAATCTAACTAACCTAAGGACATCACATGCATCCATGCCCGAGGCAGGATTCGAAACTGCGACCGTAGCGGTCGCGCGGTTCCAGACTGTAGCGCCTAGAACCACTCGGCCACTCTGGCCGCAACCATATTACAAACTATACCTCGAGGAAGAGGGTAGGATGGTATTTACATGATTGTTCTCCAGCCAGGATGGAGGGCAAAATCATGATGAACGACACTAGAATACTTCCAGTGGAATTGCTGTCTTGTCTATCACTGATAGATTCCATTGCAGGGAAGTGTAGGTATCAAAAGGACGAAGCTGACCACATGAAATCAAAGACGACCTGCGTCTGCCTTCGTAGCAGTTATGCGGTTTGTTAGGCCCAGGGGTGATATTTGCGTCATTATATCACGAACTTCCAGCATGCCCTGTTATCTGTTTTGTTTCAGTACTAATTTGTAGTTTACATTTAATGATTTTTACGTACCATCACGGCATACAACTTTGTCATACACATCACATGTGACGCTACTGTTTGGTGACAAGTGTTTTACTGTTTTTGGTAAATATATTAAAAGTATCAATTTTATTGTTGACTTATACTCTTATTGTATTCACTGCTGTAGTTTTCTGGAGAATATTCTAATAAATACAAAAGAAATTTCCTATATGATAGGTCGCCTGCTTTCCGAGGTTTCGTTACAGTAGTGAGAGGATTAGACTGTCAGCTATTTGTATGCTCTGTAGCTGTTCATTTCCACTTTGTTATTCGTGTATGTTTATTTTGTCGTGGTTCTTTTATTTTGAGAAATACCGTTTTTGGCTGTTTGGTACGTATATCTGGGAACGATGCGTTATCTGTTTTTGTGTGCGTTTGATGATTTGGTAGCACCTGTATTGTACATGACTGTAATTTTGGTTTTCTGTCCTGTAGGATGATATGAAAGTGGGTCCTGACCCGAAACTAGTCATCAAGTAAATAAAAGTGAAATTTGCAACACTGAAATTTGTGTTGATTATATTCTGAGGTATACGCAATAGAAGCATGTAGAATGACAGGAAAGGAGGGTTACAGGTAGCTGTCAGAGACGGTGGGCAAGAACGGGGAAGGAAATTACCCGAGCTGATTTCAAAGGATTCGTAGTGCCGTTCGCCTTCATCTGAAGTCCGAAATCATTGCGAAACTTTTCTCTAGACGTGGCTAAAAGGCAATACTGGGAGACAAAGCTAGCTTTTTTAATATAAAGAGGTAGCTCTTCCCAACGGACGCTGGATTTTGAACTAAAGTTCCGGTCGCTGTTTTCTTTTATTTACTAAAGGTCAAATATTTCCGTACCACTGATGCTTTGCCAGTAGCTTGTCCTCTGTAAAATTCACATCCGATGTACATTTGATTAGGTAGGTTTCTTCCCGCAGGGCTGAGAATTTGTAGACTGGGATGCTAAGGAACTCATCTTACATAAAACCTGTATTTCGACGGCATAATTTAGTTCTTTCGAGTTTCTCAAGTTATTTTCTGTCCTCAGGAAAGCGTAGCTGACTGGACAGACGTACGAGTTGTTACATAAGTTCTCTAGATCGATGGCGTTTGTTGTGAGTTACACGACACAAAATTTTCTACAGCTGCTGCAGGAGCGCTCTGGTTCGGAATTTACTGAATCCGAGATCCCGATACAGCTTTGCAGTTCGGGGTATCCATAATGCATGCCGAGAAAGGCGAAGGGCAAAGTTAATTCTATCAAATAAACATGAACATTAGAGAACGGCAAGAGGCGTAGTGACCACGTGGTCTGATGAATGAAACATGGCGGATCGGAATATTTTTGGAAGGTAAACTTGGGCAGGTTAATTCTGAATCCGCCGGGTGCGAAATAAGTGGGGCTGCAAATTTCGCATGCATAGCAAACCTCGAGCGGTCTCCTACGTGTGTCTACGTGTGTGCGAGAAGCAGAATTCTGGTGCAGACGGGTTGAGCGAGAGCGGGAGGTGAGAAGACTAGCGTTGGAATATACGGAGGGTTCAGGAGGTGCGTTGGGACAGGCGGTTGGAAGAATTCCTACGTCCAATTCTGCAGCGTTCGATTACAGATTCTCCCACAGTAATCTATTAGCTATACTCATGCATGGAAAAAAAGTTTAGTGACAGCTTCTTTATTTATTTATTTATTCAATATGTCCTGATTAGTGCCATCAGGCCCTGTCTTTCATCGAACCGGGCTTCCTCGCATACACTGGTTTTTTACATCATAGTTACCTAAGGAACAAAATTTTAATATAACAGTACTAAAATGATTTGATTATCTATAGTGTTAGTGTTAGTAAATAATACTATGAACTAGTAAAGTTAATGCTGACACCAATTGTACTACTGCTGCTGCCACTAATAGTGATAACAGTAATAATATTGACAGTAAACAATAATGACATTGGTAGATGAAAAACGACTTTATCCGTGAATAACATATATGTTTTCTGAAACGGCGAGTTCTTTTGGAGACGAAATTCAAGGAGACTACACCTTTCAAAAATACTGGGAAATGACGAAGATGTGGTTGGAAAGAAGAATGTGCGAACAGGGACAGTAGTAATCATCATTGTTGCTTTAGTAGACGTGTCACTATTTGCCTTCTGAAGCTGGACATTACATTCATATCTCTAGTACAATGCGGGAGGTTATCCCGAATTCGGGTTCCTGCTGCTGGTGAGGACTTCGAGTGGGATGGAAAGGGTCTTGTTCTGACGAGAACGGCTGTTTCTATCATTTTGCTCAGATAAGAACTTCAGGATTGAGGAAAGATATGGGGAACAGTGTATGTTGATAAGATAGTAGAGAAGACAGAGACAATGGAAATCAATGTACTTGCCTCCACGCAGCCATGATAGCTGTGCATATGACGGTGAAATACGATCAAAGAGTCCAACGTAACAGATATAACGAACACAGGCATACACAAGCTATAGGCACCGTTCGCTTTCGTGGAAAATAACCAGCGAGATAAAATCGCTGTGATCAATAGTTGAATGTTTAACTGTTACCACAATTTCCTTCTTCAGGTCAAGAGGGGAGAACTTTTTATACTTTCGCAGGGAATGGAGAGATGCTGATGCACATTGCAGGTACATGATCAGTCCAACATGCATATTAATCTATTATTACTGCTAGATTTTTGTTGAAGGAGATACTTTTCCCATTGGTGTTAAAGATGGTAGAGATTCCCGATATTTCGGGCTAATGAGCCTAGAACGACCACAATTATCGTTCTGTTTTGAATGGATTTATCGTTAACCCTACATCCCGCATCCATTCTGATAGTATTCACAGATATGTATTGATATTCTCGATACCTGTCTTCATGTTTATTAGTTTTTCACTTGGGTACTACTGGAGGTCATGGACTATGCATTTTTAAATCATTGTGCGCTGTTTGTATCTTAGATGATAGCACAGAACACAAGACACTTTTTACAGTTTTGTTAAATTCTCTAGTCTTCAGATGACATTGATATATACGTTACTGGGTTGAGAATGAGAAATGGTCACTATGTACTAAATTTTTGCTTTAGCTTCGTGCACGCTACCATATTCTCTTTAGTTCAGTTATGGTAAACATAAGTATTTCGCAAAAAACTGGAAAAAATGTTGCTTCTACGGAATCTGTTCCCGATGTATGGTACATGTTGGTAAGTTTACTGGTTTCGAATGATTGTAGATGATCATCTTTCCTCCTGTTCAGTTTTGCTTTGGCGAAGAGTTTTCTTTACGTCCCACGCAAGGTAAGTTGTTGAGAAATTAGGGCGTAAAATGTGGCTGTAATAGGAAAGACCAACTGATTACCAGTAGCAGACTAATTGTGCAGAATGCTGAAAGAATCGCTCTTCCAGTCATATGCAAGAAGTGACAAAAGGAATATCAAGAAGAAGCTCAAAGAAGAAGAAATGCAGAATATTGCAGACTATACTTCAGGAATGGTCTAGACGCAATTTACTGTGGCTCTTATCTTCATTCGCAGTTTCCCGCTAGTAGTGTATCTCCTTAAGTTTATAAAGAATGGTACGATATTTTCTGTGACTTATGTAGCAGACCTAAGATTTACTACAGTTTCAACTGAGTTAGAGAATTAAAAGCTTTCAATAACGAAAATGTTCTAAAAATTAAAATATGAGATAATAATAAATAGGGAAAACATTCTAATAATTTAAAACGAGATAATAATAAACATGGTTGTATATAACGTCCGGAATTGAATAGATGTAGTACCTCAACCAACATATCATATGTGTTAAGTAAAAATCTGGTCTCCTTCGCATGTACGTTATGAGGTTAAATGCTACATGAATTTGACGAAGCATATTAGAAATGTTCGAGAATAATTATCTTTGCAATTGCTTTTATAAAAATTAATATGTCGTAAATTGTTAAAAATACTTGTAAATTGTTTAAAAACTATTGTGTATTAAATGTGATGAACTACAAAATTGTAAAACATATGCAAAATAAATAGTGCATTAAGAAAACAGGTGCTGATCGTCAAACAATGTGGAGCTGGAAAAGTAACATTTGTTTCGGTGTTTCTCTATATTAGCGAAACTCATGTCAATAACAGAAGTGGACAAGATAGTAACCGAAAGCTTTGTATGGCCGTACGTCAAAGATTTAAATATCTTTTTACTTACGCGGCTAACTTCTCAAACTACTTCCCAAGCCATAACGTCTTTCATCAGTAGGATGCAGCTGTGCGCTGTGCAGTCCCATGCTGGTGAAATGTGGATGCCGTTGGTGTACAATGTAGCCTGAAGCCTGCATATTTCAACCACTGTCTGTTGTGACATCTAAGAACTTACACAATGTGTTCAAAAGTATCCGGACACTTGGCTAAAAATGACTTACAAGATCGTGGCGCCCTCCATCGGTAATGCTGGAATTCAATATGGTGTTGGCACAACCGTTAGCCTTGATGACAGCTTCCACTCTCGCAGGCATACGTTCAATCAGGTGCTGGAAGGTTTCTTGGGGAATGGCAGCCCATTCTTCACGGAGTGCTGCACTGAGGAGAGGTATCTATGTCGGTCTGTAACGCCTGGCACGAGGTCTGCGTTCCAAAACATTCCACAGGCGTTCTATAGGATTCAGGTCAGGACTCTGTGCAGGCCAGTCCATTACAGTGATGTTATTATCGTGTAACCACTCCGCCACAGGCTGTGCATTGTGAAAGGGTGCTCGATCGTGTTGAAAGATGCAATCGCCATCCTCGGACTGCTCTTCAACATTGGGATGCAAGAAGGACTGTGCTGTGATAGTGCCACACAAAACAACAAGGGGTGCAAGCCACCTCCATGAAAAACACGACCACACCATAACACCACCGCCTCCGAATTTTACTGGTGGCACTACATACGCTGGCAGATGACGTTCACCGGGCAATCGCCATACCCACACCCTGCCACATTGTGTACCGTGATTCGTAACTCCACACAACGTTTCTCCACTGTTCAATCGTCTGATGTTTACGCTCCTTACACCAAGAGAGGCATCGTTTGGGATTTTGTGGCGTGATGTGTGACTTATGAGCAGCCGCTCGACTACGAAATCCAAGTTTTCTCACCTCCCGCCTAACTGTCATAGTACTTGCAGCAGGGAATTCCTGTGTGATGGTCTGGATAGATGTAAGCCTATTACCCATTACGACACACACATTGCATCTCACGATGTCTAATGACTACTGAGGTCGCTTATATGGAGTACCTGGCAGTAGGTGGCAGCAAAATGGACCTAATGTGAAAAACGTATGTTTTGGGGGTATCATTGCTTTTCCCATCCATAAGATCGGTAATGTTATCCACACAAAACTGAGAAGCGTCCTTTTGCCCTCCAGAAGGAGTACTCTAAAATACTGAATCCGGATTGGTTACTGAAAAATTAACCACCCTGTGGCTCGCAGCATCCGTTCAGACAGTTAATGACAAAAATTGTGGATACAGCAGCAGCTGCCTACACACGTTGGTATTCAGCGTCTACGAAGCCTTCTCTAAGCGTGCGATACGTAGGTGGCTTATAATTAGGTCGTATCTTCTGGAAGATCCCTCGCTAGCGCTTAAGTTATAATAGCGAAGTGGTACACCTGTTGCTTCTACAGACCACAGGGTGCTCTCTGATACAGAAGGTTTGGGCTAAGTAGTACTTTTTTCAACTTCTTACGAATGCCTCTGTTTCTTTCTTGGTGTAGGTTGATACGAAACTGTGTGTTTAATAGATTGTGAACATATCTGTTGTTCGTTGGCACAGCCACGACGCCAGTGCATTCTGACATTCATTGGCGTAGCCATGACGCCAATGCATAATGATAGAACTTTATATGGGGCTTCTGTTTCTCATCCACATTCCGTGTTTAATACTGGTTTCATTGATGACCTGTTTAACTCATTGCCCCCAAGCTTGCATTCAGTACTGCTCGGTTCTGTCTAGGGTTTTATTCTCCGGCAGAGTCAGTTCTGCCGCAACAGTGTCACGCAGCAGCGCTACCTATGTACAGGTTTGCTAATAAGGAGTTGGCCAATAGGTACTTTGTGTACGGCTTTATTGAAAACAATGAGCGAGCGGCACAACGATGCTGTACTCAACTATTCCCGCTCCACGGCAACCACACCACAATACCTGTGCGTCTGATTGAGGACTGTTGTATTACTCTGCGTAACAGGCTTGTTCACTGTTACGATTGCGGCTATAACTAACAGTCGGAGACCGTAGGTCTTTTACACCAAAATATTCAGGAGGTATACCTGAAAACCCTCTGAAAGTTTGTCGGTTGAGTTACGGTTCACCTTGTATACCTGTACAACAAATAAACAAGTACGTCACTGGATCTAACGTTCAGCAGTTTCTAGCGCTTGCATATCATCTAATGAGTGTTTTCCAATTTAGGGCTGTTTTCCTACTCACCAGGAAGCATTGATCTCGCAATTTTTTTAGCAAATTAAGCAGCCAAGTAAACCCATAATAGTCGGCCGGGTGGCCAAGCGGTTCTAGGCGCTACAGTCTGGAACCGCGAGACTGCTACGGTCGCAGGTTCGAATCCTGCCTCGGGCATGGATGTGTGTGATGCCCTTAGGTTAGTTAGGTTTAAGCAGTTCTAAGTTATAGGGGACTGATGACCTCAGATGTTAAGTCCCATAGTGCTCAGAGCCATTTGAACCATTTGAACCAAACCCATAATAAAACCATTTAAAATCATGGCTATCGCAATTAGCCAGGTTAATGCGATACTTTTATATTTCTACTCTATACATGATCCAAGTAATTGCTCATTGTTATATTCAAATGACCACTCTAAATTTGTCCCGTTTTTATTAAAGACAATACCGAAGAGGCATCATAATAACATAAGAAATAACGTTTGACTGTGTAAGCTGTATTCGGTTGCCAGGACGTTATTTTGGTGGCTACCTGCTAACTTCCTTCACACTTACTACGAATCGTTGATTGATAAACATCAAATACACCTCTCTTAGCAACTAATATAGCTAATTATCCAGCTCGCAATAGTTTCACAAAATACAAATCATACAGCGGTGTTTTTATAACACTGGTCTGCCATTCTAGTTGTTTGTTTGTACTGCAATATGTGACAGAACTCACAATTGTCAAGAGGAAATAAAACAGGAAATAACTTACAGGAGAAAATCTCTTCCTCATGTATAGTATATAGTTTTTATCAATGCTTTTCAACAGTCGTTTATTTCAGTGACATCCTCTTTTAATGAAACAGCCATTGTGGTTCTCACACAAGTTTTCCGTATTTCTGAAAGACATCAACCCACCAATAAATTAAAAGGTTAAATAGTCACAAATGATTTTAATTTTCCTAAAAGGAATAAATGCAATTACGGTTTTATACAACAAACATTTGACTTTCTTCGTTTGAAAAAATTAAAACAGGAAAGAGCTAGTCACGCACTGTGGTAGACTGGTCTTCAAAACCTAGTCCAATAAACCAGAGTCGTTTTGGCCCCCTCTTCCTTGAATCTTGTTCCTCAAATAGCTTTATTACTCCAGGCGAACTTCGAGCTGCTTGAAGTCAGAAGAGCCTTACTGACATCTAATGATTAGAAGACGGAGAATAACCTACAAGACACAAAATAAAGATCAAATCGGCGGATGTAAAGGTAACCTAAATAAAGCAATAAGAATACATTAAACCACATTGAAGAAATGATGATCTTAGAAAATGAACGTTGCAGTGCCACTATAAGTTGGAGCACCTGCCCTGGGACATAGTTATTCTTGAAGGGACAACGTAGGTATTTATTAGGGTAGGAGGGTGTTGGAATAGCTGTTGGAAGGACAGGAAAGGAAAATAGTCTGGAATGCAGGTACGGCGATTAAATGATGGAGAGATAGGGGAGGGAAAGATTGGATGGGAAAGCGACAAGGGAGGGGGAGCACCAATGAGGTGAGATAGATCGGATGTAATCGTAGTTGATAGGGTGGATAAAATATAGGGATGGATTTCGTTGTCTAGGAGAAGGAGAAGGTTGAAATTTCGTTGGGAGAGAATGTAGAGTGTGTTTAGGCTACGATTGGTGAAATGGTAGTTACAAACGTAGCAGCTCACCAAGATTGAAAACTAAAGGGAGATAACAGTATTACTGAAGTCGAATTTGTGGATCGTATTGGTTGCTCTGGAGTTACTAAATATAACGAGAGGTGGCAACTTGATTAGGAGGTAGAGGATTCATGTAGACTTGTAGAGGAAAGTAAAAGATGTGCAAAGAGACCAGAGAGCACTTCCATAGGAGAGGAAAGGTAGGATTAAGTTTTTTTAGGTATGGAGAATATTTGAGGGATGTAATCCCCAATTTCAGCGGTTTGTCTATTTTGTGCTCTCCGTTGGATGATTAGAGGTGTTGTTGCCATGTTAATTGTCAGTCGAGTGTTCGTTCCAGATATTTTTGCTTGTTGGTTAGTAGGACTGGATTATGATAAATGTTGAAGTAGAAGTCATAGAGGCGGAAGCTGCTTGTGATTCGTCCTATTATTACTGCGTGGGCTTCCGAAGGGATCTTGAGGCGCCATTGGTTACAGTAAAGGGTAAGCTGATTAATGTGAATTTGGAGAAGTCATTAGGGTTTATGGAATGTAGGGCACTGAGCTAGGAATTGGTGACAGCGTACTGGCGGAGTTGGACCAGTGGAAGTGGTTAGGTTGGTTGATTTGCTGGTGGGTGATTTGGGGAAGGTCATCGGTCCCATCGGATTAGGGAATGATAGGGAGAGAAGTAGGCTGCGCCCTTTCAAAGGAACTATCCCGGCACTTATCTGAAGCGATTTAAGGAAATCACTGAAAACCTAAATCAAGATGGCCAGACGCAGATTTGAAACATTGTCCTCCAGGATGCGAGCCCAGTGTGCTAACCATTGCGCTACCTGGATCGGTCGTGCTTTAGGTGTAACGGCAGTGTAAAGGATATGAAGGGGGAGTGAGAGAGCCTTCAGGAGCGCTTGGGATAGAAGGTATGGGAATTGGTATTGCTCCCAGTGACAAGGAATGAGCGATTAGATAAGAAGGATGCAATAATGCGGACGTGGTCGGAAGAGCATCATTTTGTAGTCTGAGGAGAAGACACGTAATGTCATACACAGTCAAAGGCTTTCTACAATTCAAGGGACACGTAAAAAGTGGATTTTTGTTTGTTGGGCTGCTGTGTTAGATGAGTGAAGTGCAGGAGTTGGCCATCAGAGAAGAAGTTGGGACAGAAGCCTCACTAGTGCTTCGAGAGAGGATTGACTTCGAGACCTTGCTAAATCCTGAGGAGTGATGTGGTGGATTCTTCGTTTTGAGGGAAGGTAGAAGGGTATTCTTTTTGGTTTCAATAGGTAATGCGGTTGTGTCCAGTGGAGGTGTTGGATTTTTTGTGAAAAATTTCTGTATGCCGAGTGGCGTGATTGATGTGTTCTGTGTGGTATATTGTTCAAGTAGCAGAATCTGGGAAACAGGTGTGGGACTGTGGTACTAGTGCGTTCACGAATTGTAAGAAACAGAGAGTAGAGTACTAGTCTGTTGTTATACTTGAAGAATGCCTACATAAATTATACTTATGGGTGTGAGTCCTGTAGTTGCCAATAATTCCCGTAAATTACGAGGAGAGGAGCGATGAGCTCTAACACCAAATTCAATCACATCCAAGATGTGTGCGATCGGTTTCAGATCTGGCGAGATAGGGTCAGCATTTCAATTGACACTCACCACTGTGTTCCTCGAACCACTTAATCACACTCCTGGCCTTATTTACATGGCGCATTATCTTGCTGAAAAATGCCACGTCCATCAGGAAACATGATCGTCATGAAGAGGTTTATATGGTCTGCAACCAGTGTACGATACTCTTTGGCCGTCATAGTGTCTTGCAATGGAGCGATAGATGCCCACGTTAATATTCCCCAGAGCGTAATGGAGTCGCTGCCAGCTTCTCTCCGTTCCACAGTACAGGAGTCAAGGAGCTGTTCACCTGGAAGACGACTGATTCGCGCTCTCCCACAGGCATGATGAAGGTTTCAGGATTCATCAGACCATACAATGCTCTGCCACTGCACCAGTATTCAGTGCCCGTGGTCACGTGCACATTTCAGTCGGCTGCAGCGGACTGCCGTTAGGTGTGTTCGGTGCACTGCGTGTTCAGACACACTTGTAATCTACTCAGAATTAAAGCCTGACGTTAGTTCCGCTACAGTTCACCATATGTCTTGTTTTACCACACTGTCATTCCAACGACGTAGTGAAGACACTCACCACAGCACTCCTCGAACACCCGACAAGTCGTGTAATTTCCGAAATGCTCGTGCGGAGCCTCCGGGCCACTACATCCCGCCTTCGGTCTAACTCAGATAAATCTCGAGCCTTCCTCATTCTGCACACGGACAGCACGCTCACTGATACTGCATACACGGTGCGTGTGTCGTCCCTCGCCAGGTGACGCTAGATTTATATCGATAGTAGTTCGGTGGTCGTAATGTTCTGGCTGGTCAGTGTACACACTTGATACTTCATAACAGGTCGGAAAATTGAGAATGTGTTCGATGACGATCTGTTTCTTCTTAGGAAAGGTAAAGGCAGCAGGGAAGCAATTCTGACGTGCGGTTGATAATGGAAAGTTCAAAATGGCTCTGAGCACTATGGGACTTAACATCTGAGGTCATCAGTCGCCTAGAGCTTAGAAGTACTTAAACCTAACTAACCTAAGGACATCACACACATCCATGCCCGAAGAAGGATTCGAATCTGCGACCGTAGCGGTCGCACGGTTCCAGGCTGATGCGCCTAGAACCGCTCGGCCACAAAGGTCGGCGATAATGGAAGGAAGATTAAATAAAAATCAAGAGTCGTCCATAGGATATGTCGACGTGGAAAAGCGTTCGCCCCTGTAAAATGGTGCAAGATGTTCGAAATTCTGAGAAAAATAGGGGTTAACTATAGGTAAAGACAGGTAATTTACAATATGTACAAGAGCCAAGAATTGTTAATAAGAGTGGACGACAGAGAACGAAGTGCTCAGATTAAGAAGGGTGTAAGACAGGGGTGTGGTCTTTCGCCCCTACTCTTAAATCTGTACATCGAAGAAGCAATGGTGGAAATAAAAGAAAGAGTCAGGAGTGGAATTAAATTTCGAGGTGAAAGGATATCAGTGAAAAGATACGCTGATGACATTGATTTCCTGAGTGAAAGTGAAGAAGAATTACATGCTCTTCTGAATAGAATGAACAGTCTAATGAGTACAGAATATGGATGGAGAGTAAATCTAAGAAAGACGAAATTAATGAGAAGTAGCACAGATGAGAACAGCAAGAAACTTGACATCAGGATTGATGGTCAGAAAGTAGATGAAGTTAAGGAATTATATTACTTAGGCAGTAAATTAACCAATGCCGGAAGGAGCAAGGAAGACATAAAAGTAGACTAGTACTGGCTAAAAGGGCATTCCTGACCAAGAGAAGTCTACTAGTATCAAACATAGGCCTTCATCTGTGGAAGAAATTTCTGAGAATGTACGTCTGGAGCACACCATTTATGGCAGTAAAACGTGGACTGTGGGAAAACCGTAACAGAAGAGAAACGAATCATTTGAGATGTGGTGCTACAGAGGAATGTTGAAAAGTAGTTGGACTGATAAGGTAAGGAATGAGAAGATTCTGCGCAGAACCGGAGAGGGCACGAACAGAAAAAGTGATAAGGAGAAGGGACAGGGTGGTAGGACACGACTTCCACGGAAGTACGAAGAATACGGATTCATTGTGCTTCATTGTTGACCTTTTGCAGGAATTCTGCATTCCTTCCCACATCAATACTACCTACATTCTCGTTTGAATGCACAAGCGGATGCTGTACCGTGTTACGTAGATGTTCAGATTGTTGCTGTTGTTGTTGTGGTCTTCAGTCCTGAGACTGGTTTGATGCAGCTCTCCATGCTACTCTATCCTGTGCAAGCTTCTTCATCTCCCAGTACCTACTGCAACCTACATCCTTCCGAATCTGCTTAATGTATTCATCTCTTGGTCTCCCTCTACGATTTTTACCCTCCACGCTGCCCTCCAATGCTAAATTTGTGATCCCTTGATGCCTCAAAACATGTCCTACCAACCGGTCCCGTCTTTTAGTCAAGTTGTGCCACAAACTCCTCTTCTCCCCAATTCTATTCAATACCTCCTCATTAGTTATGTGATCAACCCATCTAATCTTCAGCATTCTTCTGTAGCACCACATTTCGAAAGCTTCTATTCTCTTCTTGTCCAAACTATTTATCGTCCATGTTTCACTTCCATACATGGCTACACTCCATACAAATACTTTCAGAAATGACTTCCTAACACTTAAATCTATACTCGATGTTAACAAATTTTTCTTCTTCAGAAACGATTTCCTTGCCATTGCCAGTCTACATTTTATATCCTCTCTACTTCGACCATCATCAGTTATTTTACTCCCTAAATAGCAAAACTCCTTTACTACTTCAAGTGTCTCATTTCCTAATCTAATTCCCTTAGCATCACCCGATTTAATTTGACTACATTCCATTATCCTCGTTTTGCTTTTGTTGATGTTCATCTTATATCCTTCTTTCAAGACACTGTCCATTCCGTTCAACTGCTCTTCCGAGTCCTTTGCTGTCTCTGACAGAATTACAATGTCATCGGTGAACCTCAAAGTTTTTATTGCTTCTCCATGAATTTTAATACCTACTCCGAATTTTTCTTTTGTTTCCTTTACTGCTTGCTCAATACACAGATTGAATAACATCGGGGAGAGGCTACAACTCTTCCCAACCACTGTATCCCTTTCATGCCCCTCGACTCTTATAACTGCCATCTGGTTTCTGTACAAATTGTAAATAGCCTTACGCTCCCTGTATTTTACCCCTGCCACCTTCAGAATTTGAAAGAGAGTATTCCAGTTAACGTTGTCAAAAGCTTTATCTAAGTCTACAAATGCTAGAAACGTAGGTTTGCCTTTTCTTAATCTTTCTTCTAAGATAAGTCGTAAGGAAAGTATTGCCTCACGTGTTCCAATATTTTTACGGAATCCAAACTGATCTTCCCCGAGGTCCGCTTCTACCAGTTTTTCCATTCGTCTGTAAAGAATTCGCATTAGTATTTTGCAGCTGTGACTTATTAAACTGATAGTTCGGTAGTTTTCACATCTGTCAACACCTGCTTTCTTTGGGATTGGAATTATTATATTCTTCTTGAAGTCTGAGGGTATTTAGCCTGTCTCATACATCTTGCTCACCAGAAGGTAGAGTTTTGTTATGACTGGCTCTCCCAAGTTCTAATGGAATGTTGTCTACTCCCGGCGCCTTGTTTCGACTCAGGTCTTTCAGTGCTCTGTCAAACTCTTCACGCAGTATCTTATCTCCCATTTTGTCTTCATCTACATCCTCTTCCATTTCCATAATATTGTCCTCAAGTACATCGCCCTTGTCTAAACCCTCTATATACTCCTTCCACCTCTCCGCCTTCCCTTCTTTGCTTAGAACTGGGTTTCCATCTGAGCTCTTGATATTCATACAAGTGGTTCTCTTCTGTCCAAAGGTCTCTCTAATTTTCCTGTAGGCAGTATCTATCTTACCCCTAGTGAGATAAGCCTCTACATCCTTACATTAGTCCTCTAGCCATCCCTGCTTAGCCATTTTGCACTTCCTGTCGATCTCATTTTTGAGACGTTTGTTTTCCTTTTTGCCTGCTTCATTTACTGCATTTTTATATTTTCTCCTTTCATCAATTAAATTCAATATTTCTTCTGTTACCCAAGGATTTCTACTAGCCCTCGTCTTTTTACCTACTTGATCGTCTGCTGCCTTCACTACTTCATCCCTCAGAGCTACCCACTCTTCTTCTACTGTATTTCTTTCCCCTCATTCTTGTCAATCGTTCCCTAATGCTCTCCCTGAAGCTCTCAACAACCTCTGGTTCTTTCAGTTTATCCAGGTCCCATCTCCTTAAATTAGCACCTTTTTGTAGTTTCTTCAGTTTTACTCTACAGTTCATAACCAATAGATTGTGGTCAGAGTCCACATCTGCCCCTGGAAATGTCTTACAATTTAAAACCTGATTCCTAAATCTCTGTCTTACCATTATATAATCTATCTGATACCATGCAAAACGTGTACCAAATCAGTTACATCACTGTTAAATAATCTCCCTTATCGGCTGCGACGACAGTGATGTTACTTGCCTTATGTGGTTCGTTTCTACTTGTTTAAATGTACTATTGGGAAGATTCCGATTTGCCTTTACAATGCGGTCTGTTGAGAGTAGTGGAAGTAGTGATGCCAGTTGTTTAGGAGGAATACCGATGAGCACCGCTTACAGACTGTACGACACGGACTACAAAAATTAGCAGCTGCCTCTGCGAACAGGCCTCCCGTAACCCCGGGGGGTATCGACGACACGTTCCCATTTTGTTGACACGGCCGAACCGCGCGCCCCGGCGGGCCCTGTTGCTATTACGCGTTAATGGCGGCCCGTTACAGAAAAGATTACAGGGGCGACTCGAGCCGGGCAGATTGCGGCCGCTATTAAATTAACCGCCATGTTTTATGGCGGCGATTACAGCTGTATCGCGGCCGCTGTGTCAGGTCACGCCACCGAAGCCGGCATAGGGCCCGACTCCGCGATAAACATCGCGCTACTTAATCACGCGCCTCGCCCCGCCGCCCGCGCGGGGGTCTAGGGTGCCCACCGCTCTGAAATCGGATTCCTCAGGAGCTCTCTGGCTGCGCACACTTGCACCGTGAGCGCCGCCTCTCGGCGTGGTGGTGCGGTCGTTAATACTTTGGTCACGCACTCTGGTATACTGGGCTTCAAAACCCCATCCAGTAAACCAGACACATTTCGTCTCCGGTTTCCTTAAATCTTGTACCATAAATCGCTAAACATCGAGTTTCCCGAAGTCAGAAGAGCCTTACAGGTAGCTGAAGAGTAGAAGAAGACGGAGAACAACTTATATGATGCGAAATAAAGAACAAATCGATGGGTGTAAAAGTAACATATCAACTGGTCCGGTGAGCCGGCCAGTCTGTGGATGGTTTTTAGGCGGTTTTCCATCTGCCACGGCGAATGCGGGCTGGTACCCCTTATTCCGCCTCAGCTAAACTATGTCGGCGATTGCTGCGCAAACAAGTTCTCCACGTACACGTACACCACCATCACTCTACCACACAAACATAGGGATTACACTCGTCTGGTGTGAGACGTTCCCTGTGGGATGGGTCGACCGGGGACCGAACCGCACAAGAACCCTGGGTTCGGTGTGGAGCGGTGGAGGGGTGAGGTGGACTGCGGTAGTCGTCCTGCTGGTTGTGGACCACTGCGGTTGCGGCGGGTACGGAGACTCTGTTGTTTCTAGGCCACCGGTTAACATACAATACAATATATCAGCTACCACAAGCGAGCGTTATAGTGCCATTACAGTCTGTAATATGTCTAAAGGGTCTATAAAAAGTGTCACATATTCATACAGGCGGTAGTATTGATAAAAAAATGGCTCTAAGCACCATGGAACTGAACGTCTGAGGTCATCAGTCCTCTAGACATAGAACTACTTAAACCTAACTAACCTAAGGACATCACACACATCCATGCCCGAGGCAGGATTCGAACCTGCGAGCGTAGCAGCAGCACGGTTCCTGACTAAAGCGCCTACAACCGCTCGGCCACAACGGCCGGCGGTAGTATTGATCAAATTTAAAGTAAATTTCCTATAATGATATGTCCATAAATCAATATCTGTTGAGATGTGAGCTGTTGGAGGACTTTACAGACTGTTCAAAAATGTTCAAATGTGTGTGAGTTCTTAAGGGACCAAACTGCAGAGGTTATCGGTCCCTAGACTAACACACTACTATGCTAAGAGCAACACACACACCCATGTCCGAGGGAGGACTCGAACCTCCGGCGGGAGGGGCCGCGCAGTCCGTGACATGGCGCCTCTAACCGAAAGGCCACTCCAAGCGGCTTTCACAGACTGAAGCCAAAAGCTAAGCTGCCTAATTCAGTGACTGGGAAAGTGCTAGCTAGGGAGCAGTGCTCAGGAAGTCGAGGTGAACACGGAAGCAATTGCCACACATAGGACCATTGAAGCACCAAGTCCGTGAACGGGGCATAATGACGTACCAACAGAATGATATCGTCATACTGGTAACCGAGCAGTGTGTCACTAGCAGCCCAAATACAAAGCAACAGCAACTATTCAGCCACTGACGCACTAGAAAAGGGCATCGGAGAAGTGAGGTTGCGAAAGTCGGAAGCCACTAGGTGACGTGACCAAATGGGGAAAATAGTACAGATAATGTCATTGCCACCCCCACCACAGTACGGTGTACAGGGAGTGGCAGCATAAATATTACGCCTTTCTTAATCAGTGATTTGAGTTGCAGCTATCCTGTGGAAGTGATTGGCTATGTCAGACGACCCTCGCACACCGAGATTTCAGTGGACTCCCCAGGATACAACTACCTAGCGGGTCGGAGAATGGTGCAGGCTAAGTTTACGGAAAGCCATTTGTTGCTTCACAATAGTTGGAATTCTTTATTTAACAAGATATACTTAATACATTAGTACTCCCTGAAGTATAGACTCTTGATGAGACCTATCCCACACGTGCTAGTAACAAGGGCCGCACAGTAAATGTGCCAAGGAAATCAAATAGTCTTTTGGCAGTGATGAGACCCGAGGATGGCGCTAATGTGTCGCAGAAACTAGTCGTGTGATGGAATGAAGACCTTCTGAAGATGCAGCTGTGGTGGTACGTTTTATCATTTACATCACCAGCTGAAGACCCTGTCCGTGCAATAGCATGTACATCTATAAAAACTGAGCGCTGGTTTTATACAGGGTGTTACAAAAAGGTACGGCCAAACTTTCAGGAAACATTCCTCACACACAAATAAAGGAAAGATGTTATGTGGACATGTGCCCGGAAACGCTTAATTTCCATGTTAGAGCTCATTTTAGTTTCGTCAGTATGTACTGTACTTCCTCGATTCACCGCCATGATTTCATACGGGATGCTCTACCTGTGCTGCTAGAACATGTGCCTTTACAAGTACGACACAACATGTGGTTCAAGCACGATGTAGCTCCTGCACGTTTCAGTCGAAGTGTTCGTACGTTTCTCAACAACAGATTCGATGACCGATGGGTTGGTAGAGGCGGACCAATTCCATGGCCTCCACGCTCTCCTGACCTCAACCTTCTTGACTTTCATTTATGGGGGCATTTGAAAGCTCTTGTCTACGCAACCCCGGTACCAAATGTAGAGACTCTTCGTGCTCGTATTGTGGACGGCTGTGATACAATACGCCATTCTCCAGGGCTGCATCAGCGCATCAGGGATTCCATGCGACGGAGGGTGGATGCATGTATCCTCGCTAACGGAGGACATTTTGAACATTTTCTGTAACAAAGTGTTTGAAGTCACGCTGGTACGTTCTGTTGCTGTGTGTTTCCATTCCATGATTAATGTGATTTGAAGAGAAGTAATAAAATGAGCTCTAACATGGAAAGTAAGCGTTTCCGGACAAATGTCCACATAACATATTTTCTTTCTTTATGTGTGAGGAATGTATGTTTGCAATAACATAAAAATTTAAAATAAAAAAAGTAAAAAACTTTCTCCATGAGGACTCGACCCCACGACAACCGGATTACCGCTCTGTACTTTCTCAGTTGCGCCCGCCGCTGTCTGGAAACACCGCTAGCATAAATCGTTCATGCCTCGTCCGGCCCGCGCCAGAATTCCTATTCTGCCTAAATTCTTGGCATTCTGGGGCTCAAACTTCGGTCGCTTTCATTTCTGCCAAAGGCCTGCATATACCATAAAGTTTGACGAAATCGATGACGACGAACAGGCGCAGACCCCTTGGCAGCGTTAATCCCGTCTAGTTCTGGTACCACGGTACTCAGCTTCTGGCATGTTTATTTGGTTTTAACGCTGTTTCCGGGTGCCTTCCTCTTGCTGCAGTCGTCAGTTAACTGAGGGAGGGAAGTCGTATGCTCTTCATGTCTGTGAATTGCGTAAACTGTGTCCTTTATGCGATAGTGTTTTAACTGTTTATGTATTGTATTTTCTAAGGCACAAAGTGGGGACCAGATCAGCATTTGCCTAAACGAGCGTGGGAAACTGTATAAAAAGCACACCTAGGATGGATAGTCCTCCAGCCACGAGCGCTAATCCGCCGCACATTTTCGACGCGGGTGTAGTTCATCGTCCAGTCGCACATGCTATCGCGATGTGCATTGTGCTACACGATCGGGAGCCAAGGATGTTACCACCATCTTGAAAAGCTGTCTGAGTTAAATATACTAATCGCGCTAACTAAGTTGACTCTTGGCGCATTGGCCGGCCGGAGTGGCCGTGCTTTCCTAGGCGCTACAGTCTGGAACCGAGCTGCCGCTGCGGTCGCAGGTTCGAATCCTGCCTCGGGCATGGATGTGTGTCATGTCCTTAGGCTAGTTAGGCTTAATTAGTTCTAATTTCTAGGCGACTGATGTCCTCAGAAGTTAAGTCGCACAGTGCTCAGAGCCACTTGAACCATTTGGCGCATTGGCAGATGGAAGCGACCGAAAATGTATTTCTCACTTGCAGTCATTCCCAACAACCACCGAGCCAGGTGTCAACTTAGTTTGCGCGAATAATAAGCATACTGGGAGAGCGTTTTTGACTGTTCGTCACTGTGTATTGGTTGCTCTTAGTTTTAATTTAACTTCTGTCATCTTGTAGTTTACGGAGAAAAGAGTTGATTTTGCACAAAACACAAAACGTATATGTTTCTCAGTGTCAGTATTGGCAACATAGATTCTCGAGGTTTCTTTCTGAATGCATAGCTCGAAGTAACTACTGAACAGGTAGAGAGTCCATCGGAGTCGATTTGCTGAACCCAGCTCCAAGAAGAGAAGGCAAGGTAAGTCGACCTGAGTCCTTGCATTACTGTGACCACCAAAGTAACTGAAATAACCGAATTACATCTCCATTACAGTGAAATGCAGGAAGACCTGCTGAGAATTGATGCTAGGTGCATGGGTTTGCAGTTGGCCCTCAACATGAGCAAATCTAGCGTATTCAACATAAACAGGAGAGAAATCCATTATAGTATTATGGCACGATTGCAGAATAGTCTCTGGAAACAATTACATCCACAAAATGTCCTAGTGTATTGTACGTAGCGATTTACAAACGCAGCGGGCACTCAACAAACTGCAGGTAACGTAGATATCAGGCAGAGACATATTGGACGAATCCTCATGATATATAGCCCAACCACAAATGTTTGGTTCAAATGCCTCTGAGCACTATGGGACTTAACTTCTGAGGTCATCAGTCCCCAAGAACGTAGAACTACTTAAACCTAATTAACCTAAGGCCATCACACACATCCATGCCCGAGGCAGGATTCGAAACTGCGACTGTAGCGGTCGCGCGGTTCCAGACTGTAGTGCCTAGAACCGCTCTGCCACTTCGGCCGGCGATCCGTAACAAGATTGATAGGGGAAATAGTGAATATCCTAAGAAGAGCAGCGTGTTATGATACAGATTTATTTAATAACTGCGAAAGGTGGACATGCTCAGCCAACTTCAGCCGCAGAGGGTACAAGAGAGGCGTTCTGCATCACGATCTAGTTTACTGCTCAAGTTACAGGAGCGTACGTTCCTGCAAGAATCAGCTAACATGCTCTTTCCTCCTGCGTATATTTCGCGGAAACACCACGAAGGTAAAGTTAGAGAGATTCGAATTTACACAGGTGGTTGCCAGCAATCATTAATCCCGCGAACCATTCGTGACTGGAACAGGAAACAAGGGAAGTGATACTGGCACACAAAGAACCCTTCACCATTAATCGTAATGTGGCACGCGGAGAACAGATGTAGATACAGTGGTAGATGTAGATTGATTTTGCTTAGCAAACACAGGCTCTTTCATTATATAATACTACAAGGTCGCATATAGAAAGGTTAGGGAAGGAAATGGGCTGTATTCTTTTGAAGGGAACCATTCCACCATTTACATTAAGTGATTTGAGGAAGCCACGAAAAACTGAAATCCGAATGGCCGAACGGGGATTTCAAGCGAAGGCTTCTCGAATGTGAGTCCAGTTAGGTAACCACTCCGCCATCCCACTCGTTAGGTGTCTTTTAACATGCTAGGGTCTTCGGAGAGAATGCGCCAATAATTTCTTCGGCAGTGTGACCTCATAGTATTGTTAGTGGCCTTGATAGTCTTTTTGTAAGAATGTTTGGTTTGCCAAAATTATGTCTAAATTTTGGCTTTCATTTCCTTTCTTCGTGGGCGTCTCAGTTTTCCTATCCGCTTACAAAAACAAAGTTCATATAGCTATTCACATGTTAATAAACATTAAAACATATAGCATTTAAAATCTGTTATATAACAGCATCTCATTGTGCGTGTTCTTGTATCTATTACGTCACATCAGTATTGTTTCTAGAGAGCAGTTTATTTCCCCAACGGTACCACGACAGCTGTCTTATCAATATAATGAAAAGCCTAACATGTAGTTATAGGTAAATTTTCTCCTGTATGAACCATGAACCTTGCCGAAGTATAGTTCCTGTGTGTCTCAACGATACAGATAGTATACTGTAGGTGTGACGACAACGCTGGGCTGTCTGCCGAGAGGTCAGCTAATCTGTGGGTCTTGAAGAGGAGCAGCTGCCTTTTCAGTAACTGCAAGGGCAACAGTCTCGCCTTTCAACATTAGTCAAAATCTTATCTGTTGGTCCATCATGGTCAGTGGACATCTGCTGGTAAGTACTTCTTAATGTCAATAAACTCCACCAACAGCCGTATACTTTAAGGTATTTAATTTTATTTTGAAAGCAACCAGTTTCAGTAATTCATTTTGCCATCTTCAGGCCCCATACGCTTTTATCCAAAGAAACGAACATATCGTGTAGTGCCATAAAACACTGGATATCGTGAATTTCAGTTGTTATACAAATATACAACTGTCACGTATTCGTATGAAGCATTTATATAACAACTGAAATTCACAATATCCAGTGTTTTATGGCGCTACACGATAAATTTGTTTATTTGGATAAAAGCGTATGGGGCCTGAAAATGGCAAAATGAATTGCCGAAATTGTTTGCTTTGAGAATAAAATAAAATCATAAAGTATACAGCTGTTGGTGAAGTTTATTGACATTGAAGAATTAGTCAAAATGGTTTTGCTGTGTTGGTACTGTGTTATCTTATCCCGAGGGCATGCAGCTGTATACCTGAATCATGACGGCATCCCTTGGCGAAAATATCCCAAAGGTAAAATAGTCTCCCATTGAGATTTCCGGTTGAGAATAATCAGGAGGATGTCGTCATCAGGGAAAACAAAACTAGTATTCTGCAGTTCGGCATGTGGAATGTTAGATCCATTAATCGGGGTGGTGGATTACGGAGTTTAGAAGAGGAAATGGATAGGATGAAGTTAGATATAGTGGAAATTATTGAAGAGTGGTGGCAGGAAGAACAGGACTTCTCCTCAAATCAGTACAAGCTTATCAAAACAAATTCAAATAGGAACCGTGCAGTGAACGTATTATTGTGCCGGGATTGACGCAAAGCCAACACCTGTCACAGAAATACAAGTTCATACGCAAACAAGTTCCGCAGATGAAGAAGAGATGGAAATGATGTATGAAGAGACCGCGACAGTAAAACTGTGTTCGTTAAGCGGAAGACTGTTTCTACAGTTTTTGTCGCTTTAATAATAAACAGATAAAATACTGTAACTGTGTCCGATGTACTAATAATATTTCAAATAATGATCGGTATAATGTAGGTGGAGCCTAATATTAATAACGTATGGCAACTACAGATGGTTAAAGTTTACTAAATAAGGTTTATTGTTTTTTAATCACTTGTGATAAACTCCGCTAGTGAATCGATATAAGGTCGAGTCCCCAATATATCAAAATGAAATAGCTGGAAAATGAACGTTGTGTTCACAGCTGAGTTGTTCGAAGTTAGCAACACAAGCAAATACAAGTCTGATTGGCACGCGATGTAATAACCCCAAGTGCGAATCAGTCATGGAAATAAAAGTTCTCACTAACAAATTTGGTTATAGTGGGACAACTCTGAGTCCCCACTAATTATCCGTAGAATATTTTAAAGTATCGTGACTTCTAAGTACTAAACTGCACTGTTAAATCACCGCCCAAACTGACATAGATGTTGCCTCTCCAACTCCGTCCACAACAATGTGAACGAGCAAGATGCCCGGCGCACTTTTATGCCCTCGGTGGCCCACTTGCACGAGAAATCCATGCCTTTACGTCACTTAATGACTTCAAACTATACCAACGTCTGTTCCAACTTTTAATGCAAAAGTGAAATGATTAACTGAGCAGGACTGAGTAAATAGATAGTTATCCCTAACTCCCAGCAGATCTTTCGTTTTAAAGTTGCTTAATTAATGACTAAGATGTACAAGAATATATTTACGCTTTATTCACTTTGACCATTATATAGAAGTAAAAATACTACTATAGTCTCCAGCAATTTATGAGTGTTGAATGAAAAAATGCAAATGTGTTTGTGAGTCTCCCTTAGTGATAAATATGGTATTCTAATGCTATGTATTTGATGAATTTGCTACATTTATGTTTGTTGCCTGTAATAGATGGGATTAATAATGTACGCTTTGGCTTGTAATGATATTAATAAAGCCGCTTTACCTTCGTTCACGTATTAGTGTACTGTTCAACAGCATGCACTATAGCTTGGTGGGAACGGAGACAATCAGTAGATATGCAAGCTGATGGACGTAAAGCCATGCAGACTATTACGTCGGGGCAGTTCTAGGAAATGAGAGCCTATCGCAGTATACTTTCCTTTAATTAATGGTACACTCTGCAAACAAAAATCTGGTTTGCGTTTTGATCTTTTAGCAGTAGTGATTACCATGAGATGATAATGCTACACCCACTTTATTTCTTCTTGTCGTTTCTACACATGTTCTGAGACGAAGCATTGTGTATTACATTTGTTTTCGATACAGTCACTGCTCTCCACCTTCTCTGGGAGAGTACATAGTTTTCAACGTGATTTTAGAATAATACGAAAGCCCTATAGATATGATAAAACGACTTAGACCAATGTGCTCCTTAGAGTCGAACCCTGATTTATTATTATCCATTATCCCTTTCCGCTGCAGCGCAGCCTTGCTTTCGCGATGAGAGGAAAATAACTCAACTGGCCAGCGAACCATTTTTCCTAGTGCGCCATGATGTCACGTATGAGCTGGACACATTCGAAATACCAGCAGTATCTACATTGTTTATTACAACATTTTTATACAGCATATGAAATCCGTTTTAAAATATTTCTATCGCGAAATTAAAATCTACTGCCTCAGCATTTTATTCTGTCGAGCGCTTCTGATTTGCACATTAATGTCAGCCCTACAATTGGGCTAGCTGAACCAGTATAATAAAAAACTTATCGACTACCGCAGTAATAACACTGAGGTTTACATGTAACTTTTAATGTTTGTACTACAGTGTATTTCCTTATTTTCCACGGATAACAGAAAATAGAAGCATCAGCTAGCAGAAAACACTGATATTATCAGTTTATTCCATGTATGTTATTTGCTGTGCTTGAAAGATACATTTTTACTGAATACATTACTTTAATTCTTTATTCCCTGACGTATATTTACATCTGTTAAGGAAGAGAATATGCCGAATTACTTTTAATTTATCTTCTGCGACTTCACTAGTGAACCCATCTGAGCCATTAGTATACTTTGGAAAGAGTTGAAGCTAGCATTATCTCATCTATTTCTACCTATTCTCCCTTACTAATGATACATTATTTTGTCCCTTGTTACCTTATATTCAGGCACCTAGGAACATATTACTAGTTTCACATTCACGTTGACTTTGCCGTAACTGGATATTTTATTTCGGCATCCTTGTGTATCTCTACAACGCCTCATTGATCAGTGGACCACTCCTATGTGATTATTGTTTTATCTCATGACTGACTCTTGTGTGTATGAGTATTTACTGGAGGCTTTTGCCACTGTTATGATACATACAGAAAGACATCTTTCCCCCTTTTTATCACTCAAGCCATACAGATATAACCATTTATTACTGCTATATTTACCTTACTCTTAGATATTTGAAAGAGATCAGTTTAGTTCCTACTTATTTCCTAAGTGTAATCTGGAGCAATTCACTGAGAGCCTAATAATACATTGGGAGTATGTAGCTAGCTCGGTCACTTAATGTGTTACATAATGATGAATTACATAGGTTTAGTTTACGTCATTCATTCAGAGTTCCCAGAAAGTTATATACGTTAAAATTTCAGGACGTTTTCTGTAATCGGAGCACAGCGATCGGTATAAAATCCTAAAAAATCAAATAAAAACAGACTCGATCGCATTTCAGATTTTCTATTTGTTGGCAACCGGTTTCAGCCTTTTCTTCAGACCATCTTCATGCTTTGCCCCGCCAGTATGGCTGCTGGTAGCGGCGGGTGGAGCGAGATTCATAGAAGTGTTATCGCTGTCACAATCAGATTACCTTGCTGTTATTCTGAACGCATAAGGACAGCTTAAGACGAAAAAAAAGTCGCACCACGAAGGAACTACCCGAATGGGATGGGAATTGGTAGATGTGTCGTAAATGTGTTGTACATGCACAGACAAATAACTGATTACAATTTTAAAAAAAAAATGAGATGATTTATTCAAGAAAAAGAGGTTCACAAATTGAGCAAGTCAATAACGCGTTGGTCCACCTCTGACCCTTATGCGAGCAGTTACTCGGCTTGGCATTGTTTGAGAGAGTTGTTGGACACCCTCCTGCAGTATATCTTGCGAAATTCTTCCAACTGGTGTGTTGGATAAATTCCGGATATGATTGGAGGGCCCTGCTCATAACGCTCGAAACGTTTGTAACTGGGGAGAGATCTGGCGGTCTTGTTGATCAAGGTAGGGTATGGCAAGCATAAAGACAAGGAACAGAAATTGTCACCGTCTGACGATGGGCTTTGTTTTGGGGAAATATAAGCCCAGGATGGCTGACCACGAAGAGCGCAGCTTATCGTCGACGTTCCACTGTGCTGCGTGAGTGCCATGGATGACAGCCGAAGGGTTCCTGCTACAGTAAAGAGCCAAAGAAACAGGTACACCTGCCTAACATCGTGTAGGGCCCCCGCGAGCACGCAGAAGTGCCGCAACACGACTAATGTCTGAAGTAGTGCTGGAGGGAACTGACACCATGAATCCGTAAGAGTACGAGGAGACGGAGATTTCTTCTGAATAGAACGTTGCAAGGCATCCCACATGTGCTCAATAATGTTCAGCAATTCTGGACGTGCGGGGTGTCGCGTTGTCCTGTCGGAATGCACAATCGACATGAATGAACACAGATGATCAGTCAGGATGCACATGTACATGTCACCTGTCAGAGGCGTATCTAGACGTATCAATTGCCCCATATCACTTCAACTGCACATGCCCCACACCATTACAGAGACTCCACGTGTTTGAAGAGTCTCCTGCTCACATGCAGGGTGCATGGATTCATGGGATTGTCTCTGTGGTGTCACCGCCAGACACCACACTTGCTAGGTGGTAGCTTTAAGTCGGCCGCGGTCCATTTAGTACATGTCGGACCCGCGTGTCGCCACTGTGTGATCGCAGACCGAGCGCCACCACAAGGCAGGTCTCGAGATACGGAATAGCACTCACCCCAGTTGTACGACGACTTTCCTAGCGACTACACTGACGAAGCCTTTCTCTCATTTGCCGAGAGACAGTTAGAATAGTCTTCAGCTAAGTCCATGGCTACGACCTAGCAAGGCGCTATTAGCCTTACATAGTTTGATAGTTATCGTATGAAATGTCTCAAAAAATGGTTCAAATGGCTCTGAGCACTATGGGACTCAACTGCTGAGGTCATTAGTCCCCTAGAACTTAGAACTAGTTAAACCTAACTAACCTAATGACATCACACGCATCCATGCCCGAGGCAGGATTCGAACCTGCGACCGTAGCGGTCTTGCGGTTCCAGACTGCAGTGCCTTTAACCGCACGGCCAC
Organism: Schistocerca americana; assembly: GCF_021461395.2. Taxonomy (NCBI): domain Eukaryota; kingdom Metazoa; phylum Arthropoda; class Insecta; order Orthoptera; family Acrididae; genus Schistocerca; species Schistocerca americana. The sequence goes on along the minus strand of NC_060122.1, from coordinate 335,746,494 downwards.
TTCGGCCGGCTGTCACATCAAGAACGATGTATACAACAAGGAGTAAAAGTTAAGTAATAGCAGCTACGTACTTTTCTTGCTACCATTCATTACGTATCCGGTTTCAGACCTCTATCTAGCCTAGTGAGATTACGCGTGCTTTTCGGCTACTTCAGTGTGGCGTAGCTGTCTTGTTACGCCACAACAGTCTCCATACCCGTACACGTCCATCCGCTCGAGACAATTTGAAATGTGACTCGTCCGACAACGCAGAATCATTTTCCGGCCGCAGCGATGTCGGATGTTTGATGTTTTATCGTATTCATGATATACACGGTACAGTCTTGAAATGGTCGTACGGGAAAGTCCCTACTTCATCGTTACCTCGGAGATGCTGCGTCCCATCCCTCGTACACCGACGCTAACACCACGTTCAAACTCACTTAAATCTTTTTCATCTGCCATTGTAGCAACAGCAGCCGATCTAACAACTACATCATACACTTGTGGTCTTATATAGGGGTTGCCGACCGCAGCGCCGTATTTTGCCTGTTTACATATCCCTGTATTTGAATACGCGTGCCTATACCAGTTTCCTTGGCGCTTCAGTGTATGAAATGAAATGACACCCTGGGCAGTCACTTCTGGTTGTAGGGCAGTAAGGCGGGCGATAGGTTGTGATTCTAACGCTGTCCGGCCATCTCCAGACACGACTCATTCTCAAATCAGAGCTATAATCGATAACCTCTAATTTCAGTGTATCAATTAAAAAGTTTTAAACTATAAAGTTCTACAACCCTCCCTGTAGCATGATAATGTAGTATTTCCTCAAGTACTATGCTTATTCAAGTCGTACAAGTTGAAGCTCATCTTCACTTATTCACAAACACGACTCTGGCTACTACTCTGTCCTTTCTAAGGCCTCTGTCGCGTCGCCACGACACATACGGTGCTCATGGAAAGGGAAGTCACAGAAATATAATTGTTAATATTGTTGTCATGAACATCACAAATTGCCGATTATAACATTAACTATTATATTTTTCATTTTTCTCTAATAATCTTGCCATTAGCTATAAGACCCCACTCAGAGCAAAATCACCATGTCATGTAGACCTCTGTGAAGGGCAGGAGTGCACAGTGCGTAATTGTTACTAACTATTGTGACAGCTTCGGTATTTTCGATCCTTCTGCCGACGCTGAGTCAGGAAAGTGGAGATCCATGTGCTCTACCGCCATTGCTGACGCTGCGATGTCATCGCTGATGATCCTAACTTGTCGTGTGACTAATGAGCTTCCTGCAGTCGCATCGGGCGACTTCTACCTGTAGCGGGCCAGGGAGGCCCGCTCATTCCTTCTGTTCCTAGCCTCGACACCACATACATCCTTTGAAGGCCACTGCTGTACCATCTAACGTTAACAAGTGATATTGTGGACTTGCGGTAATCCGTAATAATATACACACATCAAAAAAGGTGTTGCATCAACCCGGTTCCCAGAACTGCTGAAGATAGCCGTTGACTGTGGATATTGTATCACAGACACAGTCCCTTTGGCTGTTCAGAGATGTCTCTAAACCCACCCAAAGATGTAAACAAACATGCATGAGCAGCGCCTATTAGTCCAAGGGGGTCAGACAGCCGATCACTTGCAGTTATTCCACCCCCGGAAAAAGGTACACTACTTGTGTTGTCTCTAGTTCAACCATGGCTAGACGGTCAATACCGCGGTTCGATCGCGTCCTCATTGTTACTTCGTGCCAGGAAGGGTTCTCAATAAGTGGAGTGTCCAGGCGTCTCGGAGTGAACCAAAACGATGTTATTCGGACATGGAGGACATACAGAGAGACAGGAACTGTCGATGACACGCCTCGCTCAGGCCGCCAAAGGGTTACTACTGCAGCGGTACCTACGGATTATGGCTCGGAGAAACGCTGACAGCAACGCCACCATGTTGAATAAAGCTTTTCGTGCACCCACAAGAAGTCGTGTTACAACTCAAACTGGGCGCAATAGGCTGCGTGATGCGCAACTTCACTCCCGAAATCCATGGCGAGGTTCATCTTTGCAACCATGAGACCATGCAGCGCGGTACAGATGGACCCAACAACGTGCCGAATGGACCGCTCAGGATTGGCATCACGTTCTCTTCAGCGATGAGTGTCGCTTATGCCTTCAACCAGACAATCGTCGGAGACATGTTTGGAGGCAACCCGGTCAGGCTGAACGCCTCAGACACACTGTCCAGCGATTGCAGCAAGGTGGAGGTTCCCTGATGTTTTGGGGTGGCATTATATGGGGCCGACGTACGCCGATGGTAGTCATGGAAGGCGTCATAACGGCTGTACGACACGTGAAGGCCATCGGCAGGCCGATAGTGCAACTATATCAGCAGCATATCGGCGAGGCATTCGTCTTCATGGACGACAATTTGCGCCCACATAGTGCACATCTTGTGAATGACTTCCTCCAGGATAACGACATCGCTCGACTAGAGTGTCCAGCTTGTTCTGCAGACTTGAACCCTATCGAACATACCTGAACGACTTGAGCTACCAACCACTCGGAGGGATCTACGCCGAATTACCGTTGAGGAGTGGGACAATCTGGACCAAGAGTGCCTTGATGAATTTGTGGACAGTACGCCACGACGAATACAGGCTTGTATCAATGCAAGAGGACGTGCTACTGGGCATTAGGGGTACCGGCGTGTACAGCAATCTGGACCACCAGCTCTGAAGGTCTCGCTGTATGGTGGTACAACGTGCAATGTGTGGTTTTCATGCGCTATGTTTATGTTGATCTCTATTCCAATTTTCTGTAGAGGTTCCGGAGCTATTGGAACCGAGATGATACAAACCTTTCTTCGATGTGTGTATATTGAGGCAACTGACACAGATGAGGGTTCCGCGGTCGGTACGAAGATAGGGCAGATGCAGCGCACATCAACACAGTGTACAGATGTCTGGGCTGTTAACAGTGGTTAACAAACAACATGGTGCAAATATCATTGAAAGCCGCCTAAGAAGTTGATGTCCAGCAACACGGCACGTCAATATGTGCAGTGGAAATCAATTCATTTCCTAATAACATGAAGTGAACTTGTGGAACACAGTACACTGCTGCAGTCTGCTGCCTTTAGAGCGATGCCCAGTACCATGTCGACACCACAGTTGTTGGATGATTTTGTGTCAGGTGCTTGTGTTACGTACCACCTCTGTTTATCAGCCGGTATACCATAAGCCGAAACCATCTTCAGGCACTCAGTTTTCACGCTGAGGTGACAAAATTCGTGGGATACATTCTAATATTGTAACGCATTAACTCGACGTTACGTGCCCTCAATAGGTCGTTGGAAGATCTCTAAAGGATTATTTAGCCATACTGTCTCTATAGCCGTCCAGGTCCAATAAATGTTCGATGGGATCCAGGCCGGGCAATCTGGGTGGTCACTGAAACTATTCGGAGCGTTCATCAAGCCAAACGCGAACAATAGCCACCCTGTGACATGCGCGTTGTCATCAATATAAATTCCATCGTTGTTCGGGAACATGAATGACTGCGGATGGTCTGCAAGTAACCCACTATAACCACTTCCTTTACGTTATCGGTTTAGTTGGACCAGCGGATCCAGTCTATCCCATGTAAACACAGCCTTCACCATCCTTCACCATTATGGAGCCACCACCAGCTTGCACCGTGGCTTGTTGACAGCATGGGTCTATGGTTTCTTGGGCGCTGCGTCACATGAAAACCCTACCATCCGGAGACGAAGGAGACCATGTCGAAACTTAGGCATGACGTCCGCAAAAAGAGGAGCCATCAGTTTTGCAGTATTATTTATTTTAACGTAACATTGCGAAAATGATTCTGTGGTGTATTAGATATTGTAACCAGGCAAAAGTATGTGGATAATTCTACAATCCAGTGTGCGGCTAACTTTTTGAGGAACATACCGATCTAACGTTATAGAGGTGTTTGCTACTAAGGCCACAAGAGTTTCCCATGACAAGATGTCATATTCGTGAGATGTGAAATACAACCATACTTGATTAAAAATGAGTTAAGTCTCAGACAGAATGATTTAATGCGACCACTTAAGCTTCCTACACATCATAATTGCCGATGACAGCTTCACCCATCGCTTTAGAATTGATTGACCTTGAAAATCACATAATAGTAAGTAAAACAAATTGCCTGCAAAGTTTTTGTTCAGTGGCCTGTAAATGGTTTGGTCATGAAGTGATGAAGTATTGCAATTAAAAGCAAAAGTATTGCAATTAAAAGCAAAACTAAAAATATAATCTCATAACTTCGTAATTTTCTTGCCGTTGGAATGGTTCCTTTATTGCTATTTTGTGTTTCCATTTTGGCTCCCAGATATTCCAGCATCATTAGTTGAAGTCCCGTTTCCGTGTAGGTGAACTAATTAACGACCAGGAGCTTTGGGTTTGGCTACTACGGTATTCAGCATTGGACAGTGATATAAGTAGGATAGTGAAGACTCATACATATGGGATACTTATTCACTAACTGCAAACTACGTAATAGTAAGCGACACATGGCGAATGCAAAATTTATATTTAAAGGTACTACATAACAGCTTTGTTTCACTGGTCATTGTAATTCAATGGACGTGCGAGGTGTTTGAGAAAAGTAATTAGACTAACTTTTTTTCTGCCAGAGTTTTAATATTTCAAACAACAGTATTGTTTCCTATAAAATAATTCGCTTCAGCAGCTATACATTCGTAGAATGGTTGTTCCCAGTCTTAGCAGCAGCGCTGAAAAGCTTCTACTGGCATGGCCTGTAACATGTCGATCACGTTCTTTTGAATGTCCTCCACAGTCCCAAAATGAGTTCTTTTATGAAACTTTTGATTTCGGGAATAGAAAACGGTCACAACAACTGAAATCAGCTGAACAGGAGGACTGTGGAACAATGGGAATGCCTTTTAAGTTCAAAAATTCCGTGATGGATGTAACGGTGTGACATGGGGCGGTGGGGGGAGGGGTGGGGGGGGGGGGGGGCGATGGGCGTTGTCATGTTGCAGCATCCATTTGTCTACCAATTCCGGTCGCACTCGATTCACATTTTTCCTAAGCCTTTTAGCGACATCTTTGTAAAACACGTGGTTGGCACTTTGTCCTGTAGAAACAATCTCACGCAGATGAATGTATTCGCGGTCTTCAAAAAATGGTTTCTACCAGTGGAAAGCTTATGCTCTTGATAAGGGATATTCCCCATAGGCCTGTTTCACCTTTCACAATCGCTGATTACCCATGTTTAACATGGGACTTGATGGCATAACGTTCCACTAAACTCCTCTGTTCCATTTTCGTAACACACAACAAAAACAGAATTTCACTGATGACACACTCAAAAACCACATGATGACAGTACGGAGCTGAAACTCAGACTGGGTATCTGGAAGGAATGAACAAACTGGTCTGCACAAGCTGAACAACACATTGTTGCCAGCTCGCTCACACATCTCGTATCGCCTTCTTGTTAAGTAAAGCTCTTCATAGACAGATTTCACAGCAATGAAAGAGTAAATTCATTCAGTAAAATAAATAGGAAGGCAATTATAACATCTCTTTCATCTAATTCTTTGCCATTAACTCCATTAAAACATTTTCTGCAGCTGGATCTATATTGAGTTGAGGTGTTGTTTCCACAAAGTCTCTGGAAGCAAAATGCACAAACCAAAATGCTGGGCTGAATTTTAAACTTTCAGGCTTGATGGCAGTAGTTACTTGTGTATCGAGAGCCATTTCAGGAAAATTATACCAGTTTTGTGAACAAAGAAGCAGGGAAACATTCAGAGCATAGAGGCGCTGTTAAATTTCGTTGCTAACGGGCAAAGGCGCCGAGTGGCCAAGCGCAAAACTATAACAGGCACTGATGATTGGCGACGACCCAGCAACTGTTTACTGGTAACATTTGCTGAAAGTAATAAACTGGCACATCACAGCTAATAAGCAACACATTACAGCTGCCGCAATGGTACCATCAGTGGCTAGTAAACCACATATACCAATAGTTAATACAGCACTGTAATCAGTACATGGAATAGACTTGAAACAGTCGTATCTGCACCTAAGAAAGTCGTAAAAATTCAGCCCCAGTCGCATTACGTCTACACACGTCAAAACCGTAACAACTTTATTCAGAGTCGCTAAGTACTTGTTTGGCTCTTCTCCTGCTGCTGTGTCAGCGATGATGTAAACACGAAGTGTTTCTACAGGCCCGGGGTCAATTACAGATGACTAGTACATTCCACTGTGTTTAAACCAATAACTGGACCGCGTGCTCTCCGAACTGCACGCACACGGAACTAAAACTCGGTAGTCAAAATCCATGACATTAATCGTCACTGAACGTGGCACTAGGAGTGTAGATGCAGCATTTCAGAAGCTCCCCACAGTTTGGACTCAAAATTTCCTGTATTTGGATAAAAGTGAAACTGCCACTGTGATTCAGCACGAAGCTAAACAGCATTTTAATGAACATAGCAATAATCTTCTCTGATAAAAACAACTAAAGAAATCAATACCGCTCTTACTCGGTAAAATAAAGATTTGTACCAAAATTATATTCTTGGCTGGGCAGTTCGAAGTCGTGACCTGAACCCAGGCGAAAGTTTTTGAACAAACTAGAACGTAAGTTGGTGGCACATTCATTTCGCCCGGAAAACAGAACCACAGATATTCAGATGTTCCAACAACAATGGTAAAAAATCCCTCTCTAACTCTTCAGAACTTGACAGAATACATAACCCGAAGGTTAAACACTACTACACCAGAACAAAATGGTCATACATATTCTCCTTACATGGTCGATGACTGTGATCGTCTTAAATACGTAATGCTACAATATTAGTCCGTCAAGACAAAATGTGATCCTATAAAAACGGATTTTAATGCAAACAAAAGTTATCTTACGTGACGCTACCCAAAATTGCCATTTCACTTGAGTGTAACAGTTAATTCTTACAGTCCTGTTTTCATGTTTCAGCAATATATTTTATCATGATGGGTAATACAGTCACTAATACCCTGAATTTGGGTTTACCAGTCTGAACAGTGGTCGTCAAACAGCGACCCGCGCACTGAGTTCTGCCCGAATCAAGTATTCGTGCGGCCCACGGTTCAAATGGCTCTGAGCACTATGGGACTTAACATCTGAGGTCATCAGTCCCCTAGACTTAGAACTACGTAAACCTAACTAACCTGCGGGCATCACACACATCCTTGTCCGAGGAAGGAATCGAACCTGCGACCGTACCAGCAATGTGGTTAGGGACTGAAGCGCCTAGAACCACTCGGCCACAGCGGCTGGCAGTTACTTAGTTGTACGATCTTCATCGCCCTATGCTGTGAGGGTGGGAGCTGTTGCTCTAATTCTATGTATGTCACATCTTTATGTTTCAATATGCAGAATCAGGGTTTCCGTACATACGGCATTTGATGTGTTTCCTGAATTGTTTGGGTAAAATGTTTTGCTTATTTATTATAATACTTTGTTCTGATAACTCTTAAGCGTTAGGACCTCAAACGGGCGCATTTGGAGCAGGAGAGACGCCGCAGGTCGTTTTAATTTCCACTGTCTGTTCTTTTACAAATAAATTCATAAAATGTCAGCATGACCAGAAAGGATTCAGGATTCACACTCGTAACAGTGGAAATTCATAAACATAACAAAATATTTTTTTATGTGAAATTTCATCATTTTTTTCACTTACTATTGGCAGCTTTATGAAACTCTAGAATTTTCCAAATCCACTAAAAACTGTAGCAAAAATTGAGATAATTAACTATAAAATCTGAGTTTCTTCTAAACATGAAATTTAAATTGTAACAGCTCATTCAATTTTTTCATCAATTAAACAAATTCTAGAGCTTCATACACCTTTAAGTATGATTTGTATGCTGTGCAAAATTCATCGAAGAATGTCTCTTACTTATGAAGAAAAGTGTACCTATAGCAACAAATGCAGCCAATAGTAAGTGGAAAAATGATGTAATTTTACATGTAAAAAAATTATTTTGTTGCGTTTTTGAACTTCCACTGCTATGAGTGTGAATCCTGAGTCCTTCCTGGTCATGCTGACGAAGTTTTATGAATTTATTTGTAAAAGTATAGACAGCGGAACTTAAAACGTATTGTGGGGCCTTTCCTGTTACAATCGACCCGTTTGACGTCCTAGATACCTTGAGCCCTCACAAAGCGTTATTAGGCCCTCCATACTGCTTTGTATTCCTGGGCTTCGTTACATTATATTATGTATTCCACCTTTCTCTTGATTTATTTTAGTATCTTCAAATGTACTTGTTCCATTAACTGATCCTTTGAGTACTTGTATTGGTGTCGTATGCCACGACTTCTTCTTGTTTTTGTAACATTGCAGTTTCATATATTTCTATTGTGTATCACTATGTGGTAGGGTTCACACTTTTTGTCAATAGTTCAGTTGTGTATTTGATTTTGTGTAATAGGTTTGTATATCCAACACATATTATTTTATGTTCCATTTATGGCGTTTTAGAAGATTGTAAAAATTCTTTTATGGCACGTTGTTTAACTTTCTTGGTTTGTATACCTTAACTATTATATTATAAAAATTTTATGTAAATAAATTAAAATTTATCATTCTGTTTTCGCTGCTATGCGGCACCACCTATAAATGCTTCACCGCCCCCTATCTACCTAGAAAGCATGACGTTGTTTTCAAATTAGTCTGCCATGACAACTGTATCAGTTGTTGTCGTTTTGCATCTGAATACTTAGATCATCGTGGTGTGTTCGTCAGTTCTCAATATGACGAAACTTTGTAACGCTTGTACTCTTGTCATCTTGCTCTATATACCTTTGTATACTTTCTGTCATTTACATTCTAATTTCTAGACTATCTGATGATGCGTATCTCCCAAAACGCGTCAAATAAGCTCACTGGTTTTTTAACTAGTGACACTTCATTTAGCGACCAGTTCAGTAAATTTTCAGCAGTGAAATTAAAATCTTATTTCGTTCCGTAAATATTCTCTCTCACAATATTTCCTCAATACTTTACGCCAGATAGGTATTTGTTCTACAAGCTCTCTCCTTTTAAAAATACACTCGATGCTCTACTTGAAAACATGTAGTTTTTTATTTCTCCGAAACGCGCGCCACGTATGCATTCACTGCAAATGTAGCGCTTTTATATGGTAAGCATATGAGACTCTTGTGGTAAAGGTTTCTACTTCGACGAGACATGTGACGCAGCGGCGAGATAAGATCATTCATCACGAGGCAGAATACTGCACGTCCTACTTGGCACCCGTCCTGATTCATAACAAAGCAGTCGCTTTTTCAATGTCTCTTAAGGGAGACACATACCCTTTGACATTGTTAAGAATGGAAAAGAGATGCGGATAAGCGCAAGTTTGAGTCAGAAATCGAAATGGAAATAGCTGGGGACTACCACCTTTAGACAAAAAACAAGTGACCTCAAAAGAGGAGTAAGTGTATACAACCGCCAACGTTTACGAGTTTATAACGTAATAGAATGATGCAAAAAACTCGCAGAATGTAAACCCTGGTTGTCTTAAGTGTCCTATTCTGCACAGCAGCTATGATTTTTTTGTTCTTTTGTTTTAGGAAATAAGGTCAAAGTTATTGGGAAAGAAGGCTGCCAAAAATACATGTTCAATACATTTGAAATTTTGCTTATTTCTTGTGTCGTACAGGGCATTAGGACCGTCTGAACGAAGCTATTCTCCTGAACGTGTTTGTTTCTCTACGGCACTGGTTCTTGTTCTTCACACCATTCCACAGACTTAATATGTGATGAGAACCGTCATTGAATGTACTAAGGAGTGTGAAATTAAGCGTTCTCCAATTTATTCCCTGATGATTTCTCTAAATTCGCTACTAACGTTTAATGTACAGAACGGTGAGGTAACATGAGTTTCAGTACAAACGTAGTTAACTGGAATTTACTGTAATGAGTGTTATTCATTAGGTGATATTATATTTGAAAGATCAACCTCACATCAGAATATATCTCGAAGTGAACAAGACAATAATACCGAGTGGCTATAATTAACGTGTAGCTACTGACAGAGGTCCATTGTGGGTATCAACGGCAACGAAACTTGGTAGTTATTCTACTGCGTTAACATGGAATCGATTTGCGCCGGAAAAAAAATTATTTCCTATTTTTGACACCAAGAGAAAATCTGGTGCTATGAACGCAAGACAGACAGAAACGTTTTCATTTGTAATGGATTAGGAACAGGACGTGGGCAGAAGAGATGAAACAGGTGAGAAACGCACAATTTAGATTTTCTTACGAACCAATGCTTGCAGAATTTGTTCAGTATAAGCAAGAATTTGTTCATTATAAGTAATGGAGACGTAGACGAGATAGTGTACAGCACCAGATTTTCACGTGCTGGACAAATTTGGAACTAATTTTCTTTTCTAGCCTAAATCATTTCCGCATTAACATGTTTCGCTGCCATACGATAACTGCAGCCCACACCGGATCTCCGTGAGTAGCTGCACTTCAGCTATAAGCAACATGCACATTAAGAATACTAGACCTTTCGAAGTTACCAAGCATATTGTGCTGTACGTCTGCAGCATCTGTCTGTTGTTTTCATACGCCCAGTTAGGTAGGTTATGTCCAGACAAGCTACACAAATAAAGATTAAAGTTCCTTCTGCTGGTCGTGTAGGATTCTACACACAGGGCATTAGGACCGTCTGAACGAAGCTATTCTCCTGAACGTGTTTGTTTCTCTACGGCACTGGTTCTTGTTCTTCACACCATTCCACAGACTTAATATGTGATGAGAACCGTCATTGAATGTACTAAGGAGTGTGAAATTAAGCGTTCTCCAATTTATTCCCTGATGATTTCTCTAAATTCGCTACTAACGTTTAATGTTACGACCGGCCGCCCCGTCATCCTTTGGATGTGGTATCGAGGGACGTGGGATCAGAGCACTCCTCTCCTGGACGTTGTCAGCTTGTAGATCGTGGAGGCGCTACTGCTCTCTCAAATAGCTCTTCCACTGGCATTACGAAGCTTGGCCCACCCTTTTCCAGTCCTACAACCAAGAAAATATTCCCGGCAGTACCAGGTTCAAAATGGCTCTGAGCACTATGGGACTTAACTGCTGAGGTTATCAGTCCCCTAGAACTTAGAACTACTTAAATCTAACTAACCTAAGGACATCACACACATCTATGCCCGAGGCAGGATTCGAACCTGCAACCGTAGCGGTCGCGCGGTTCCAGACTGTAGCGTCTAGAACCGCTCGGCCACTCCGCCCGGTCAGCACCAGGAATCGTATCCATGACCTCCACGTAGGGACCAGGCAGGCTAACCTCTTAGCTACGGAGGCGGACTAGTTGCGTGAATACCGAAGGTTATGTTTACTTCATTTGCTTCTCAGGTGAACATGCATCGTAACAGCGTACATCAGAGATTAAGTACGAGGAACGTTCAGTATGTAACGCAATATACTTTTTTTTCTGAAAGCTGGAGGTTCTATTCAGGATTCCAGCACACCACATTATTCCCCACTCTTTTGGATACAAAAGTCCATTTTTCAACATATTCTCGTCCTGAGAACCAGCAACATTGTAGGCATATAGTTCTATGTCTGTTCTAGACTTATCTGAAATGACCGGTAAGCAATAATTTCTCGACTGTTAAAAGTCTCCAGCCCTGCTACAGTGAGTACTTTAGGACCACTTACTACAGCCACAGTAACCCAACCATAACCAAAAGAATAGCCGCCGGCCAGTGTGGCCGAGTGGTTCTAGGGGCTTAAGTCTGGAACCGCGCGACCGCCACGGTCGCAGGTTCGAATCCTGCCTCGGGCATGGATGTGTGTGATGTCTTTTGGTTAGTTAGGTTACTACTAAGTTCTAGGAGACTGATGACCTCAGATGTTAAGTCCTATAGTGCTTAGAGCCATTTGAACCATTTTGAACCAAAAATAGCTACAAAGCTATTTATAATATTGCTAGTAGTATGAAGAATGGAGTAGGTGCCCAAGTGAATTTGCATGGCCCTTCAGTCTTTTGCATAATCTCACAGCGGCCTCACGCCATCATAGTGGGAGGGCCTGTGTTCCAGCATGATACCACACTGCTGGTCGATGTCAGAGGCAACGTCATTCTGCATGAATAACCTGCCTATCATCCATGTACTGCTTCACGCGGAGTGCACCCTTCATTGGCAGTTCCCCTCATACTGTCCATTGTTCTTTATGATCTTCTGTCAAGCGGCGAGGAGCCCACAGGGCACACACCTCTGAGTATCCCACTGGTGGACTAGGGTGTCAACACTACCAACAGACACGTCCAGTTGTGCAGTAAGCTTTTGACTATGATCCGTCCATCAACTCGAATGAGAGTGTCCACAAATTGCAGGAGTGACAACTATGGGCAACCGGCCTGCACGCGGGAGATTGTCTACGTCTGTGCGATCTTGTTACAATGATGACAGACCCACTCGCCTTATGTCTCAAGGTGGTTTTGATCACTTCTAGGTGTCTACAAACATTCTGCAAGCGCCTGTGAGTATCTGCAGTTCTCTGGTTTTCCGCCAAAAGAATCTCAGCTACAGGTCTCTACTTGGAGCGCACCAGAGTTACAAACGTTACTTTGAAGCCTACAAAATAGCGCCGTCACCTATCGGAACGACATGAAAAAATGGCTCTGAGCACTATGGGACTTAACATCTGTGGTCATCAGTCCCCTAGAACTTAGAACTACTTAAACCTAACTAACCGAAGGACATCACACACATCCATGCCCGAGGCAGGATTCGAACCTGCGACCGTAGCAGTCCCGCGGTTCCGGACTGAGCGCCTAGAACCGCTACACCACCGCGGCCGGCCATGTCATGAAACTGTCCTACAACAAATTCTGCATTTTTGAAGCAAAATTTGCCGAGAAAAAATATTGTTGCATTTCTGTCGACCGCCCCTCGTGTTTTTGATAAAGCCATACGTACGCCCATCCTCCCCCCCCCCCCCCCCCCTCTCACATCGCAATAAGAGACCTGTCAAGGAAGACGCTTACTTCCCTAGCTGGTCGTGGGACGTCCACGAATCCTAAATAACTTTTTTCTACTCTCAGCGGTTCGTCTGCTACGTTCGAGGATATTAACATCCAAACTCCAAAAAGATCTGAAGTGGCTAGTCCAACTGTGACGTCTGTGTATGTAAAAGAAAGCAGTTATAGTAATGGACCACAACTGTGGTAGATAATGGTTTCATTCTTGTTAAATCTGCGACTATACCTTTGAAAAATTGTTGCCTTTGTGCATCCATAAAGCTGTGGAAAATATTGCAGGGTAATTTAAATCTATCAAGAGTCTGTGCATTGGTACTCTCTTGCTCTAGACACTGAAAGCTGTTAAACTGAAAGTTTGCTACCAGGTCTCTGTCTTACTGACTCGGCAGAAACTCACTAAAAATCAATTTTTTTTATTTGACATTGTCGTAATGTGTGTAATATCTAGGCCTGAAGCTACACTTGGGTGATATATATTTCTACGTCCTCTGGATCTTTGTCCTCTAACATGTTTGACTTCACGAACATGTATTACTAAATTAACAAAATATTGCTACTGATTAACAGTTAACTTGTATCTTGAACGTATCGTGTTATCAATTGGTGCTATAGTCTACAGCAAATACTTGGGCATAAGGTACTACGATGATATTCATGAATTTCGATTTTTGGAACCTGCTTTTATGTCATATCAACTGGCTCAGTTTCAAAGGAGTCTACTGTGGTACCCTTATATGTAACGCCCGAATATTGTAATGATACTAATGTAAACTAAAATGAAACTATTTTATTATAAACCATGTATGTCTCTGATGGGCTCTATAATGCGGATCGTTGACTGTGCGCAACTGCTCCTGGTCTGAGATTATGGTGTTGGAGTTAGAAAGCACTTGGTGCACAGTAGTGGGTTGCTGTCTGTGAACGAAAGAAGATGGAATGTGAGTTTTTGTGGTGTGATCTGTGAAACCAAAAAGTGTTAGATTATAATATAGCAATTACGAGCACATGTATTTTCGGATATACAAATGTGGAAGGAGAAGTGTTCTCGCAAGCAAGGTGAAGATGTTAAATATTTATGACTTTCGTTTCAAAAAATGGTTCACATGGCTCTGAGCACTATGGGACTTAACTTCTGAGGTCATCAGTCCCCTAGAACTCAGAACTACTTAAACCTAACTAACCTAAGGACATCACGTACATCCATGCCCGAGGCAGGGTTCGAACCTGCGACCGTAGCGCAGGTTCCACACTGTAGCGCCTAGAACCGCTCGGCCACCCTGGCCGGCTGCCTTTCATTTCGCCAGCGCTTTAGTGTAAATGAGTTGTTCGATAATTGGCAATTGCTGAGTAACTCCAGAATGTACGTAAACAGATTTGATCTAAAGGCTAGTCAGATATTTCCGTATTATAATGTTTCTAAGATATGTTGATACCAGTATACGTAATTTTATGATTTGCCTTTATCCTTTTTTAGTGAGGGTAGATAATACTTGCTTTATAAATCTCATTGTTTGTGAATCACTAACTAAAAAGGATGTAATTTTTCTGAGTAATGTAATTTCAGTGTCAGATGTTCTGAAAAACCAAACTTAAATTCGTGCACAATTTCACTACAGGAAAGGTTAGTGTCAGCAATTCACCTAAATCAGTACCCCTCCCTGTCCAGGTCATATGTTTTTCAAAGATATTGAATTTTTCTTAAAGGTCTTTATTGATCAGCCAAAAGAATGTCATGTACTTATCAAAGTAATACGGCCACCACTGCACAAGGCGAAGCCTGTAGCTAGTATATTTTAATCTTCTTCATGCGCGACCAGAATACATTGCGATCCACCGTTGCTGCTTTAGAGGTAAGACAATTTTATTTATTTTTTATGTGCACAGGGCCCAAAGTTATCAGTTTTCAATAGGGACAGATGATTCAGTACCAAAGGGGCTGAATGCATTTTGCAGTAACTGTATTTCTTTATTGGTACTGGGAGTTGCATTGCCCTATCAGTTCGTATGAAGTTTTTGCTAACAATAACACAAAGTAAACAAATTGCAGCAACAACACGCTACACGATAACTCCAGTTTTGTATGCATCCCAAGTTCAGGCATTCATTCAATGTATTCCTAAAGAAGATTTTTTAAAGCACGTTACGCTTTCATTCAAAGTACTACGAAGAAGATATTCTGAAAGAAGTTACAAGTTGTATTTTAGGATTTATCCATTTTAGATATTATCCATTTATTTCTTGGTTTGTAATCACAGCCCTATATAATGTTGATTGTATATGGTATCTAAGCCTCAGGTTACAGTGTTACTTCGCTTTGATAGTAAATATTACAGATATATTGTTTTTTGATCATTGGTAAGATTCATTATCGTCTGTATTCAAAAATATTGTACTCGTCAGTTTTGAATTAGTACAATTTGCCTTTTCATTCAATATTTCCTCGTTTTGTATTACTTAAAACACAGCTGATGTTCGGTGTACATTTACTACAGACTGAGTGAAACTCAACATAGTTTCTTGCATTTTATAAAATGTACATCTAGTAGAAATTTTCGTTACATTGTTTTTTTTGTCTTATTAGAGAGAGACGAATCTATAAAATTAGGTGGTTGGTAGCACCATCTCGGAGCTAGTGTTTCCGTGTAGCCATGACGTTACATATCGGCCAGTTCTCTGACAGCCGTATAACATGTACTTCCTTGTTCCTGTAGCTACCGTTGCGAGTTGTACGTCTTGTTTACATCCACATATGGACTATGTAACTGTTACCTCTGTCAGTCATTCTGTCTTAACTCTCAACTGTGGCCATATGGACATTGGATCCACGACAATTGGTCGTTCATATCTTTTTTCAGAAAGCTGTCTATTGATTCTGCTGTTGCGTGCATACATAAACTCTTAGTCTGAGATATTATTTCCGTGAGTGGTAGCGAGCGAATAGTTGTAGAGAGTAGTCGGACGCAGCCTGGCGTGGAGAGAAGTCTCGCGGCGCCAGAGGAGATTTTTGTATTAAACGAGGATTTTTGGTAATTTGCCTCTTTGGTGCCCGTAGTTTGTAACACACCCGGGGATACTACTGGTGGGGACCTCTTAAACTGTTCTCGATTTGACCGTGCGCCCTGTCCAGGACACTTACCTGGTACTCACGCGACGGTCGTATTATTTCTGCTCCACAATGCTGCTGTCTTGCCTGAAATTATGTATATAAATATGCAAGCGGGTTTGGGGGACCCACTCAACACTAAACACAACACTGTCCTACGTCTTGTATTAACACTTTTATTCTGAGACGGTAAGGAAATTGCAGGTTGCACTGTTTACACAATAAGTCGTAACTATTGATCCCAATTAACTGTTCTTCTTAATTTGATGAGAGGTCATAATTAACATTCCGTTATTAGTGTACAGTATTCTTGACGACGTTAATGCCTGTCGCTATTGTGACACGCCGTCACACGTATTTCACAGTCATACTCTGGCCGAACTTTTCGTGACAGATGCATAGGCAATGATGATTACCTGTCCACAGTTATCACTTGGACGAGCGTACGCGTGACCGACACGACGCTGGTGATTGTTGATGATGCGGAAGACGAATGGTCGAACGGAAGTTCTTAAGCTCGTCACGTACACCCAGATATCTGGTACCAGTCCTTCCTGACACTCGTAAAAATATAACACTGTTCATAAAAATTAATTTACAGTTCACAGTTCTCACTTGTACGAGCGGGCGCGTAGTCGTCGCGACGCGGCTGATTGTTGATGATGCGGAACGCGATGACCAAACGCATGTTCTCACGCTCGCTACAAGACACTGGCACTTGATTGCTCTCCTTTGTGGTTAACTATTTTACTGATTCACATAAGTTTCATTCTGGGAGGCTCACCTAGACGGGTTTGATTGATGATGTACGGTACTACACGCAAAGTACTACACGCAAACGGGCGGATACTCAAATATGTTGCAGGCAGCATTGTTCATACTTAATTACTTCTTTACGCACTTTTCACTGAATTCACTTTCATATCTCATTATTTCACAATAGTAGTACTTGAAGTCACAGGGTCCTGGCGGAGGTTCGAGTCCTCCCTCGGGCATTGGTGAGTGTGTTTGTCCTTAGGATAATTTAGGTTAAGTAGTGCGTAAGCTTAGGGACTGATGACCTTAGCGGTTAAGTCCCATAAGATTTCACACACAATTTTTGAAGCCACAGTTGGACGTCCGTGATAATGCCTTTCCCATGCAGAGCTACCCACAACACAATATAGCGGCTCCGTGTCCCGTGCTCGACTCGGCAACGCAGCCGCTCACAAAGATACTCCTCAACCAAGCCAGCGATATGACAATACGCTTACAAGTTGTTGCTTGCTTACGGACTACAGGGATTTTGTAAGATTTTTGTATGCATAAATTGAAAGTAATATTCGTATCTTTGTTGTGACCAGATCCGTGGTTATTGATTATGGAAATTGTGGAATAATTTAAGTTTTTGCTAATCAAGCTGTCCAAGGAAAAGAAAGGTCAGGGTAGAGTTCGTTAGTGGTTGTATCGACAGTTTTTCGGAATGCAGCAGATTAAAAGATTTTATTGATTCTTTTCATTTTTTACATCGCTTAAAGGTTGTTGACTGAACCCGCCCTGATCTTTTAACTTGTATAAAAACGAAAAAGGGGAGTAGGTGCATCACTAGTCGAGACCATACAGTGCACTCTGAATAAATCGCAGTATTTCTTTTGAATTATTTTATCACGTAGGCTGGATGTAGCACGTTCATGCAGTTGCAGCGGCAAGACGAGGGAAGTTGTCTGTTGCGTTCAGGAAAGTTACAGTATTAATGGTTAGATGTTAAGAGCATATTTGGAAAATCGCAGTTAGATACAAGAGAACTGATTTTTCACTGTAATAGGAAGAGTAATAAATTTATTTTTTGTTCTCAGTCAGAATACTGACCTGTCGGAATAAAGGTTTTATTAAGAAAAGTTGTACGGTTACATACCAGATTTCATGATAAGGATAATGAAGTTTTACGAGATAGCCTAGCAGTTTTCAGAGAAAAAGTAAAGATAACGAATATATTGTCAGAGAGTGCTTCACACATTTGCGCACGTGGATTGCCATAGGATTCATCAGTTTAATAGCAGTGATTAATCTTAACATCTTATGGCGATATGTTATGCCTGGTCGCTGATACACACCGCACAAAATAAAAATAATTTAACAGTGGTATGTACCGTATAATGGAGCATCAATTATTATACATTTTAAGCACACATTCTTAAATTTGTTTCCAGACTGTAATTGTTGTAAATACTAAATTATACTACTAGGTACCAGTTGACAGGTAACCGGTTGTTTACTTTAAAACATGTTATTCAGTACTTCAAAATGGTTCGAATGGCTCTGAGCACTATGGGACTTAAATTCTGAGGTCATCAGTCCCCTAGAACTTAGAACTACTTAAACCTAACTAACCTAAGCACATCACACACATCAATGCCCGAGGCAGGATTCGAACCTGCGACCGTAGCGGTCGCGCGGCTCCACACTGTAGCGCCTAGAACCGCTCGGCCACTCTGGCCGGCAATTCAGTACTTCAGATAAGTTAAGCTTCCGTCATTCCTGTTAGACTTTTCTGTCTTCTTCTGGCATAAACCTGACTACGGCGTCACATGCACTCGTTTTTGAATCTCCAAGAATTGGGATAGTGCAAAGCGGCAGCCTGCGACCTTTAAAAAATTGACTCTGCTTTTCTCATAGCTCTTGCATTGAGGGACGATGTGATTTGCATCACCAGTTGTTATATCATCACAATGACAGCAAGGTGTCTCCAGTCTGCCGATTTCATGTAAGGGGGCGGGGAAGTATTGAGGATTGAGACGCATTCTCAAAATCTACACAATAATTTAAGGTAATTTACGTTATGAAAGGTCTCTGTTGGATTCCTTTCATGTTTAATTTCTTAAATCTGTTGTCATTTATGGAGTAAATTCCTCTCCTAAATTTACTGTGGCGTTTCTGACTATCTGGGAGGAGACTGAGTAGTGGAACGTGTTACTTTTACGCATAAACAAGAACGATCTGTCACACTACTACACTTTAAAACACAGTTTATATGTAATTTATGTCACACAGTCTCATACGGAACCTACATCCGCTTTCTTTTATATACTGTATATGATAAGATACTGTCATCCCCCTTCCCTTCTGTGTGAGAGTATGAATGAGCAAATCTATTTGTAGTTGCATGCTTGAGGGTAGCAGACAAGCCTGTCTGCTAGAGAACAGTAGGACCAACGTCGGAACGGGTAGCTACGCTTCCTAAAAGCAAAGAGGTTCTATCCTTAGTATGGTTCTGTCCGTCCGTTGTCATGTTGGTATAGGAAGCTGATGTAGGTTCCGTATGAGACTGTGTGACATAAATTACATATAAACTGTGTTTTAAAGTGTAGTAGTGTGACAGATCGTTCTTGTTTATGTGTAAAAGTAACACGTTCCACTACTCAGTCTCCTCCCAGATAGTCAGAAACGCCACAGTAAATTTAGGAGAGGAATTTACTCCATAAATGACAACAGATTTAAGAAATTAAACATGAAAGGAATCCAACAGAGACCTTTCAACGTGTGAAAGCCTTATGTTCACGTGTCTCATTCCAAGTGTCTAATTCCATCGCTCTCCTGTCGATCTGATTTTTCATTATATTTAATACTGGAACGAGATTTAATTCTAATAATTCAACGACTTGATCCAACTGAATTGTACGAGGGCCTGCTGAAAAGTAGCGCCTCCGAAATTTTTATGCGAAAACTCGTAAAGCTTAAGCTGTCTCAATAAAACAGACGTCATAAAAACTCTAAGTCTTCACTTTTCTTTTCTGTATATTTATTTAGTCATCCTTGCGAAAGACACATTTGTCCCAGTGAGAGACCAGTTTGTTTATATCGTCGCTGTAGAATGGTGGACTTTGTTGACGGAGACCAAACGTCACCTCTGCTTCCACTGCTTCGTCATTGTCACAGTGAAGTCATTGAAGGTGTTCTGTAAGTTTTGGAAGAAGATGAGAATCGGATGAGCCAAACCGGAAATGTAAGGAGGATAATTGATGGCAGTGAGCGCAAGGCGTCTGGTTGTTCCAGCTGTCGCGGGGTCGGTGTGTGGTCTGAGAGTGTCATGCCGAAGGAGAGGACGCTCCACGTGTACCTGTAATCTTAGAATTCGAAACTCTATTACAGGACGCTATTTCTCAAGCCCTACGTAGCTGAACCTAATTAAGATTGATTTAAATGGCTCTGAGCACTATGGGACTTCTGAGGTCATCAGTCCCCTAGAACTTAGAACTACTTAAACCTAACTAACCTAAGGACATCACACACATCCATCCCCGAGGCAGGATTCGAACCTGCGACCGTAGCGGTCGCGCGGCTCCAGACTGTAGCGCCTAGAACCGCTCGGCCACTCCGAACCTAATTATATACCACCAAGTTACGCGCTACAATCCAGAGCAGTCTGGGGTGACAGGGGGCTGTAAAAATGTAAACGTGAAGGACAGAGATGCAAAATGTTAATTACGTTTGTGTTATTTAAAAAGCTTTAAATGTTTTCACATAAAAAAATTGGCTACATTACCTTTCAGCACGCCGTCATTCATACGCCCATAAGTGATGCGAGACAGAGAAATTCCTGAATTGGCAGAAATAATTTTTCGCAGTAAAACAGTGGTACGTATTTTTTATGTGAGGTCCACCAGTTACGCAAAACACCGGTTTTCTCAAGACCCAAACATTTTTCGGCACCACTGTGCCATCATCAGTGGTTTTTCGTTTTTATTTATTCTGCAAAGTGAACATTTTTCTTAAATGATAATAAAATTATGTGCATTTTTAGTTCAAACAACAGATCGTTTCTTTTTGTAAATATCTTTACAGTTGGTGAGCATGAATTGTCTGGATCACTTTTGTGTTAATTATTACAGGTAGCTTGTCATCTGCAAACAAACGATGTAGATGAGAAAAGTTTTTGCTGGGAGTTAACCTTCCAGAACGTAATTTAGTTTTTCGCGGGGTTTCGTGCC
Source organism: Schistocerca americana (assembly GCF_021461395.2). Classification (NCBI taxonomy): domain Eukaryota; kingdom Metazoa; phylum Arthropoda; class Insecta; order Orthoptera; family Acrididae; genus Schistocerca; species Schistocerca americana. Next base: position 335,725,364 of record NC_060122.1, on the reverse strand, counting down.
TATTTTCGTATTCACTTACGTTTTCGTCTGGCAGGCACTTCCATTCTCCGCATCATGCTGAGGTGTTGCGATGCATACGTAACTAAAGGAAGTATTTTCCACAAAGAACGTAGTAAAACACTTTTCACTACACCGGAACACAGTGTGATTGTGGTTTGTTATGCGTCCCAGCCCAGTCAGTGTTCATTTGTTCACCAGAGAGTTCGGCACCAAGTTTGAATTTTATTTGCATTATTTTGAGTTTGCATTATTTATGTTTGGGTACTGAGAAAAACAGTGTTTGCCGGCCGGAGTGGCCGAGCGGTTCAAGGCGCTCCAGGCTGGAACCACGCGACCGCTCCGGTGGCACGTTCGAATCCCGCTTCGGGCACGGATGAGTGTGCTGTCCTTAGCTTAGTTAGGTTTAAGTAGTTCTACGTTCTAGGGGACTGATGACCTCAGAAATTAAGTCCCATAGTGTTCAGAGCCATTTGAACCATTTTCAAAAACGGTGTTTTTTGTAACTGGCGGACCTCACATACAAACATTTTGACTGCAAACACGGCCAATACAACGAGCTGCAAATCAAAAAGATGAAAGTGCGTATCTTTCGTACACTACCTGATTCCAGAAGGTTTGCTGAAGATAGTCATCGTTCGAAGTGGTACAGTTTTCTAAATATTCTACATCTACATCTACATCTACATTTATTCTCCGCGAGCCACCCAACGGTGTGTGGCGGATAGCACTTTACGTCAATGTCATTACCTCCCTTTTCTGTTCCAGTCGCGTATGGTTCGCGGGAAGAACGACTGCCGCAAAGCCTCCGTGCGCGCTCTAATCTCTCTAATTTTACATTCGTGATCTCCACGGGAGGTATAAGTAGGGGGAAGCAATATATTCGATACCTCACCCAGAAACTCACCCTCTCGAAACCTGGCGAGCAAGCTACACCGCGATGCAGAGCGCCTCTCTTGCAGAGTCTGCCACTTGAGTTTGGCAAACATCTCCATAACGCTATCACGGTTACCAAATAACCCTGTGACGAAACGCGCCGCTCTTCTTTGGATCTTCTCTATCTCCTCCGTCAACCCGATCTGGTACGGATCCCACACTGATGAGCAATACTCAAGTATAGGTCGAACGAGTGTTTTGTAAGCCACCTCCTTTGTTGATGGACTACATTTTCTAAGGACTCTCCCAATGAATCTCAACCTGGTACCCGCCTTACCAACAATTAATTTTATATGATCATTCCACTTCAAATCGTTCCGCACGCATACTACCAAATATTTTACAGAAGTAACTGCTACAAGTGTTTGCTCCGCTATCATATAATCATACAGTAAAGGATCCTTCTTTCTATGTATTCGCAGTACATTACATTTGTCTATGTTAAGGGTCAGTTGCCACTCCCTGCACCAAGTGCCTATCCGCTGCAGACCTTCGTGCATTTCGCTACAATTTTCTAATGCGGCAACTTCTCTGTATACGACAGCATCATCCGCGAAAAGCCGCATGGAACTTCCGACACTGTCTACTAGGTCATTTATATACGTATATTGTGAAAAGCAGTGGTCCCATATTCCGTGAAGTTCGAAGTATATACCTAATTCAGGTTAATTTTCGGTATCTTCGTCGTTTGTATTTTGAGGATCTGACGTTCAGGGATGAAGTTACTACAGAGAACAAAACAACCCTTGGCATGAAGCCAACAGTGTTGGACAATGCGAGGGCCAGTACATGGGGAAATTGTGGTGGCTGATGAAGAATAGAATACACCGACTGTGCAGTACGCCTCAAGTGTAGCAATTACACACATATGACAATAGTGCGGCAGGAGTAGAATAGTTGGAGAACAGTAGAAAACCTTAGAGAAGTGTAGAGCTGTTGCGAAGTGTGGCAGGTGATAATACATTATACAGTTTCCAAGAGAAGGTGCAGCAGTAGAGAGGACGTGAGTGCCCGGATGAGGCAGAGTGAGCTCTGCTGGCCTGCGGCCGCAGCGCCGGCTGATCGTATATTCATGGCGCCCCGCGGCCGACTTATCCCAGGGACGTGGGCGCCACCGGCAGCAGAAGGGCAGCAGAAGGGCAGCGACAATCGCGCCACCCGACGGGCCGCCCGCGGCTGTCTAGCCTCACCTCCTCCCCACCCGCCACTCTGAACCACACCCCCGTCACCATCTCCACCACATCCTATCGCAACCACAACGCGTTCCCAGTCCCGCCCACAAACTCACGCTCTTCTAACACGGCTCAGCGCGGCGTGGCGCTTGTCAGCAGCCTAATCCCGGGCCCAGCATCCAGTAATACTGACGGCGAACTGCTTTCGTATTAAAGCATGCAAAGAGGACGCACCTGCCTGCGGACTCTCTTCTGCACCTACAGCGCAGTTACAAATGATGGCAGTCTCCAAATGTTGAACGTATCAAAAAGTGAGAGCATACGTTGTTAAAATTGTCATTCTACTTCATTTATGTTATACAGAGTGAATTAGTTGCCTCTACCGACGTCGTTTCACGCAACCAGTAATGTTATATCTGGCCTGCAAAAACCAGACGTGAAATTTTCATATTCTCTCCCTCGTTGCACTCAAATTATTAGTTCTACAAAAAAATGAAAAGGACCTTTTTATAGAAAATTCATTGTAGCTAAATTTTATACTGGGCTGAATATTTGCTACAGGCAGCAGTTATCGAGGTGAAACTTCGTGGCAGATTAAAACTGTGTGCCGGACCGAGACTTGAACTCGGGACCTTTGCCTTTCGCGGGCAAGTGCTCTACCAACTGAGCTCCCCAAGCACGACTCACGCCCCCTCCTCACAGCTTTACTTCTGCCAGTATCTCGTCTCCTACCTTCCAAACTTTACAGAAGCTCTCCTGCGAACCTTGCAGAACTAGCATTCCTGAGAGAAAGGATATTGCGGAGATATGACTTAGCCACAGCCTGGGTAGAGAACTTGCCCTCAAAAGGCAAAGGTCCCAAGCTCGAGTCTCGGTCCAGCACACAGTTTTCATCTACCAGGAAGTTTCATATCAGCGCACACTCCACTGTAGAGTGAAAATTTCATTCTACTTTTCGAGCTATTCGAGGAAAGTACAAAAGTGACCTCCAAATGCACCTCCTCACCAGCCAGCATTTGTAGTATGTTCTTCGTGGCATTCCCTCCTACCACTGTACAGAAATTTCCGACTATACGAAGTATTTAACATATTCGACTTTTTTGGTCCCTGGTGACTGTCCTATTACGCCAGCCGCGTAGTTGCCTATTTCGTTAACGTTGTTAATGTAAACGTGCCCCTGAGGGTAACGACTTTTGTGAACATTACACTTGTTGTGGTATCAGACGCCAAATGTGGCGTTTTGACACCAAATGTAGTGAGTGGGTGCCAGGAGTTGCCATATTAAAACTCGGCGAGAACTTTCTAAATGATTTATTTGTTTCGACTACAATGCTCTGTTCACCTCGGTCGGCGTCACAGGGCCCAGCAATGCTGAGGTCAGCACCCCACCGACCCTGTGCAATGCGTTGTGTCGACATGGCCTTGTACAACAGCTGCAGAGGTCCGATTACGTCAGGATGGCTGCGTCGGCAGCCGATTCAGCGACCGCTGTCCTCGTTGGCCTGCCATAGGCCAGTAGGCTGGCCCTGCCACTGCTTCATCCTTGCATGGCGTAGCTGGGAACATGACGGCAACGACCACCCACAATCCGGCGTCCGAATCCGTGGCCCTCGGCCCTGAAGGCTCCAGCGTGTATCGGGGGCAGAGACGATTGTCCACGGTAGCGAGCCAAAGAGTGACCCACCCTGGCTGACTGCGGATCCCGCGTCGGCCTCAGAAAGTCGAATCAACGAGCCGCCATATACTGGGACACTGTCACCCCATCTGTTGCTGCATTTAGTCTGGCCGTGTGACATGCGCTGCCGTCCAGGAGAGCTGCCACACTTGAACGCCGCATTGGCCTCAGAGGGTTGCACCAGTGACCCGCCGTGGACTGGAATGCTGGCGCCCATCTGCTCTGCCTGTAGCCAGTGGTGCGACACGCCCCGCTGTCCAGGAGAGCTGCCATACTTCAATGAACCTCGTTAGGAAACGACATCTGTTTATACTCGGCTACGCACCTCTGTTTCGTTAACGCTCCACTCCAAGTCATGTGCGCCCTACACCACGGTTGCACCAGTGGGCCCCTTCTGACTATAGCTTGTGCCATGCGAGCCGCTGCGTTTACTCTTTTCATCGGTTCGACGGCCCTGTGGCTTCCATCCCATTTCGCAACCACTGGTCAGCGTAACTTACTGCAATCCGGCTCGCACCTGGCTGTAATTCATGCTCAGAATATCGCCCAAAACTAACTTTCCCTATCCTAAATGGTGCTGCCACTACACACTAAAGCTAATTAGGCTGACAATTCGATCCGAACTTAACCCTTACTAGCACAGTAGTTTTGTAGTCAGAAGCCTGACTAATACAATGATGTAATTGTTTATTTAAGGGTGTTAAAATTTAAGTAAGGTTAAATTTACACAAACTATTTTACAGCTCGTAAGCGATCGACTAAACCACTGCGTAATAAGGCCAGTCAAAGAAGAATAAAAGAGGTCGACTGTCTGAAAGAATTCGTACGGTCGCAAATTTTTGTACAGTTTTAGGAGTGCTATGAACTATAAATCCTGACACTGGAGGGAGGGGGGGGGGGGGAGGGGCTGCTTGGCAGTGCGTTTTGAAGGACACTTTCGTACTTTTCCTCGAATAGCTCGGAAACTACGACCTCTAGCGGAAACCCATCCTAGTATAAAATTTAACTGCAGTAAAAGTACTGCAAAAAGGTCTTATCCAATTATTCTGTAGGACTAACAGAATGCGTGTAGCGAGCGAGAGAATATGTGAATCTCGTGTGTGGTTTTTACCAGATATAACATTGCGGGTTGCATAAAGCGACATCGGCAGGAGCAGCTAAATCACTCTGTATACATGGCAGGTAAGAATAACAGTCACTATAGTCTGTTTTACATTTGTTGGTACCTGATGCTTAAGGTCCAAAGTAGCAAAGTTGCAAAAAGGTAGAGCTCCTGCAAAATAACGTGGCCCCTGTGAGAAAACACACTCTCGTCCTCAGCACTAGGAGGTATGCGACAGTCTCAACAAGAGCGTGGACTCGCGCACTGAATGACTTGTATACATTCAACGTTCTCGTTGCTGTCTCGTCATTACACAGTACGGTGCCATAGTCTTCGTCGAATTAGTCACATGTGCTTATGTACAGTGCCATTAAAGTTATCTTGGAAGAGGAAAATGTGGGAAAAATAACATTGAAAAGTGTGTTTGAGTGGACTGCAGCAACCGCTAGCAATTCTAACCACAGAATCCATCTTTATTATAGAAATGGATATTTATCTTTATCTATGTGTGTATGTTCAACGTCTCCTCCTAAACCAGTTCTGCTTCAACCTAACTTGGTACACATATCGCTTATTGTCTGGGAAATTCACAGTTGGTGTAAGAGCCACCTATCTATGAAAGGGCCAGGGATGGGGAAGACAAAGTAGTGTAGTCCAAGGCGTGGAAATATCAATACTTTATTCATCCAGTATTTGCTCAAACTTTCGACACTACTCCAAATCTTTACGAAAATTTTTCTCTGTGACAACAACCACAAAATGATGAAACGAAAAAAGTTTTTCCCTTGTTACAATTTTCGAGGTTGATGCAGTAAACTGCCACATGACGCAAGACATTTTAATTTGTTGCTTTTTTACTGCTATCCCCATTCACAAGAACTATGGCAGACAGTAGCCAAAAATACCACTGGATGTACCTACAAACCTCTATCATTTTACGACCCACAGTTCAGGGGATGCAGCGTCATAAACATTAAGCTGCGTGAAAACCAAACTGCTGGGCGAAATTCGCTAGAGATACAGGTGAAATATGTGTACGAATACCTACGGAATACGTTAAATATATTAGAAATGTGCTTACGTAGACAAAACCACTGGTAAAATGCTTATCGTAAACCCGTGGAATGATTTTAATCAAATTTCATAGATATATTAGCTAGAATCTGTACTGTGGGGCTAAGAACCACCAGCCTCCTATGGGGATGTGAAAGAGAACGAGGGAGCAGTGAATGGACAGACAAAGAAGGGACAGGGCGAGATAGACAGAGGGGAGAGGAAGTGGACAGAGAAAAGGGGGGGGGGGGCGGGAAGGACAGAGAGAAGGGAGATGGGCAGAAAGGAAAGAGGAGGAGATTTACTGAAACAGTGGGGAGGAAGAGATGGGCATAGAGGGGGAGGAGGAGATGGAGTAGACGGAGGGGAAGAGGAAATGGACAGAGAAAGGGAAGAGGAGGGAATGGACAGATAAAGAGGAGAGGAGGAGACAAAGAGAAGCGGAGAAGGAGTTCCAATTAAATGAAGAAATAATAAATAATAAATGCTAAATAATAAATAATTGTTGGTAGTCGTATTTGAACTGACCACTATAGCAAGCGATCACGAATACCAACTACTAAACTACACTGCACGCACCGCAATTTGCCGCAATATTTAAAGTCTATATTTTCACCAAAAAAGTCACGTAGTATATTTGAAATTGACTTACGATATAGATCTCTATAATTTCATTAAACAAGTAAGAAAATCTGTTCTTGATTTTAATTCAGGCTGGAGTGTGGTTCAAACCTGTGAAGCAAGCAGGAACCCACAACTTGGAGACACATTCGTGCGTCCTACTGTTAAGTGAGCGAGTTTGAAAGGAGTCAAATTGTGACTTCCCGACTGGCGGGATGGTCCTTTCCCAGAACTGCCACACAAGTTGGACGTGCTGTGTCAGCTGTGCAACGATGCTGGTATGAATGATCACATGGACAGTCTTACACCTGAAGACGAGTTTCTGGAAGTCAACGCAGCACAGGCGCCCGCCACGATCGTCGTGTGGTGAGAACAACAGTGGCAGATCGTACACCTACAACAACACACTTAACAGGGCTAGAGTCCAGGCGTGACAACACGAAATTTTTCGAACAGGTAATTAGCACTGGGACCACGGGCGCGAACACCTCCAGCCTTTCTTCCATTCACACGCCAGAACATCGACGTGCACGGCCCTACAGCCGCCGTCAGAGAATGGCACGCCGTGGTCTTCAGCGGTCAAAACAGATTTTGCCTACACGCAAGCAGTCTCGTACAGCGCATTCATCCGAGACACACTGGTTCCAAACCAGGGCTTATGGTCTCGGGTGCGATAAGCTACAACTCCCGTTCACATTTGGTATTTCTGGAGGATACGTTAACCAGCCCTCGATGTTTCCGGAATGGCCGGTAATCAGCGCTCGGTGCTTGCAAAAGTTTTTAAACCTGTTCTTTTGCCATTCTTGCCACAGGAAGGTGATGTGTTGTTCCAACAGAATAACGCTCTCCCACACAGTGCGAATAAAAATCTTGATCTGGATTTTACAGCATGCGTTGATACCAGATAACTCAGAACCGGTTGTGTCGCCGGCCGGAGTGGCCGAGGGTTCTAGGCGCTACAGTTTGGAACCGCGCGACCGCTACGGTCGCAGGTTCGAATCCTGCCTCAGGCATGGATGTGTGTGATGTTCTTAAGTTAGTTAGGTTTAAGTAGTTCTTAATCATATGGATGGGTACTCGTGGTCTAGAGGTAGCGTCTTTGGTTCATAATCAAAACTTCCTCGGTACCGAGTTCGATCCCCGCCACTGCCTAAATTTTGATAAATAATCGGCATTGGCGGCCGAAGACTTCCGGCATAAGAAGTCAGCCTCATTCTGCCAACGGCCTTGTCAAAGAGGGCGGAGGAGCGGATAGAGGTTCAGGGCACTCTCTTGCCCTAGAGGTGGGAAATTGCCCCTAAAGGCGGAAGAATCAGCAATGATCAACGACATGAGGATGCAGAAGGCAATGGAAACCACTGCATTAAAGACACGTAACGTGTATCCACAGGACATGTGGCCTGTAATTGAAGAAGTGTCATGATGATCTCTCCTTTGGCAAAAGATTCCGGAATAGTCCCCCATTCGGATCTCCGGGAGGGGACTGCCAAGGGGGAGGTTAACGTTCTACGAGTCGGGACGTGGAATGTCGGAAGCTTGAACGTGGTAGGGAAACTAGAAAATCTGAAAAGGGAAATGCAAAGGCTCAATCTAGATATAGTAGGGGTCAGTGAAGTGAAGTGGAAGGAAGGCAAGGATTTCTGGTCAGATGAGTATCGAGTAATGTCAACAGCAGCAGAAAATGGTATAACAGGTGTAGGATTCGTTATGAATAGGAAGGTAGGGCAGAGGGTGTGTTACTGTGAACAGTTCAGTGACCGGGTTGTTCTAATCACAATCGACAGCAGACCAACACCGACAACGATAGTTCAGGTATAAATGCCGACGTCGCAAGCTGAAGATGAACAGATTGAGAAAGTGTATGAGGATATTGAAAGGGTAATGCAGTATGTAAAGGGGGACGAAAATCTAATAGTCATGGGCGACTGGAATGCGGTTGTAGGGGAAGGAGTAGAAGAAAAGGTTACAGGAGAATATGGGCTTGGGACAAGGAATGAAAGAGGAGAAAGACTAATTGAGTTCTGTAACAAGTTTCAGCTAGTAATAGCGAATACCCTGTTCAAGAATCACAAGAGGTATACTTGGAAAAGGCCGGGAGATACGGGAAGATTTCAGTTACATTACATCATGGTCAGACAGAGATTCCGAAATCAGATACTGGATTGTAAGGCGTACCCAGGAGCAGATATAGACTCAGATCACAATATAGTAGTGATGAAGAGTAGGCTGAAGTTCAAGACATTAGTCAGGAAGAATCAATACGCAAAGAAGTGGGATACGGAAGTACTAAGGAATGACGAGATACATTTGAAGTTCTCTAACGCTATAGATACAGCAATAAGGAATAGCGCAGTAGGCAGTACATTGGAAGAGGAATGGACATCTCTAAAAAGGGCCATCACAGAAGTTGGAAAGAAAACATTGCTACAAAGAAGGTAGCTGCGAAGAAACCATGGGTAACAGAAGAAATACTTCAGTTGATTGATGAAAGGAGGAAGTACAAACATGTTCCGGGAAAATCAGGAATACAGAAATACAAGTCGCTGAGGAATGAAATAAATAGGAAGTGCAGGGAAGCTAAGACGAAATGGCTGCAGAAAAAATGTGAAGAGATCGAAAAAGATATGATTGTCGGAAGGACAGACTCAGCATACAGGATAGTCAAAACAACCTTTGGTTACATTAAAAGCAACGGTGGTAACATTAAGAGTGCAACGGGAATTCCACTGTTAAATGCAGAGGAGAGAGCACATAGGTGGAAAGAATACATTGAAAGCCTCTATGAGGGTGAAGATTTGTCTGATGTGATAGAAGAAGAAACAGGAGTCGATTTAGAAGAGATAGGGGATCCAGTATTAGAATCGGAATTTAAAAGAGCTTTGGAGGACTTACGCTCAAATAAGGCAGAAGGGATAGATAACATTCCATCAAAATTTCTAAAATCATTGGGGGAAGTGGCAACAAAACGACTATTCACGTTGGTGTGTAGAATATATGAGTCTGGCGATATACCATCTGACTTTCGGAAAAGCATCATCCAAACAATTCCGAAGACGGCAAGGGCTGACAAGTGCGAGAATTATCGCACAATCAGCTTAACTGCTCATGCATCGAAGCTGCTTACAAGAATAATATACAGAAGAATGGAAAAGAAAATTGAGAATGCGCTAGGTGACGATCAGTTTGGCTTTAGGAAAAGTAAAGGGACGAGAGGGGCAATTCTGACGTTACGGCTAATAATGGAAGCAAGGCTAAAGAAAAATCAAGACACTTTCATAGGATTTGTCGACCTGGAAAAAGCGTTCGACAATATAAAATGGTGCAAGCTGTTCGAGATTCTGAAAAAAGTAGGGGTAAGCTATAGGGAGAGACGGGTCATATACAATATGTACAACAACGAAGAGGGAATAATAAGAGTGGACGATCAAGAACGAAGTGCTCGTATTAAGAAGGGTGTAAGCCATGGCTGTAGTCTTTCGCCCCTACTCTTCAATCTGTACATCGAGGAAGCAATGACGGAAATAAAAGAAAGGTGTAGTAGTGGAATTAAAATACAAGGTGTAAGGATATCAATGATACGATTCGCTGTTGACATTGCTATCCTGAGTGAAAGTGAAGAAGAATTAAATGATCTGCTGAACGGAATGAACAGGCTAATGAGTACACAGTAAGGTTTGAGAGTAAATCGGAGAAAGACGAAGGTAATGAGAAGTAGTAGAAATGAGAACAGCGAGAAACTTAACATCAGGATTGATGGTCACGAAGTCAATGAAGTTGAGGAATTCTGATACCTAGGCAGTAAAATAACCAATGACGGACGGAGCAAGGAGGACACCAAAAGCAGACTCGCTATGGCAAAAAAGGCATTTCTGGCCAAGAGAAGTCTACTAATATCAAATACCGGCCTTAATTTGGGGAAGAAATTTCTGAGGATGTACGTCTGGAGTACAGCATTGTATGGTAGTGAAACATGGACTGTGGGAAAACCGGAACAGAAGAGAATCGAAGCATTTGAGATGTGGTGCTATAGACGAACGTTGAAAATTAGGTGGACTGATAAGATAAGGAATGAGAAGGTTCTACGCAGAATCAGAGAGGAGAGGAATATGTGGAAAACACTGATAAGGAGAAGGGACAGGATGATAGGACATCTGCTAAGACATGAGGGAATGACTTCCATGGTACTAGAGGGAGCTGTAGAGGGCAAAAACTGTAGAGAAAGACAGACATTGGAATACGTCAAGCAAATAATTGAGGACGTAGGTTGCAAGTGCTACTCTGAGATGAAGAGGTTAGCACAGGAAAGGAATTCGTGACCGGCCGCATCAAACCAGTCAGTAGACTGATGACAAAAAAAAAAGTTCTAGGGGACTGATGACCTCAGATGTTAAGTCCCATACTGCTTAGAGCCATTAGAACCGGTTGTGCTTTTGATCTGCAAATGTAGCCAGTACATGTACTCCACATGCACTATTCCAACAATAAATTTTGAATGAATTGAAATCTCTGTCCGAGTGCACTATTTTTTTTTCCTACAGTGTGTGTGTTTCGAGCAGGACCGGTTTAACGCCTGTAACTGCCCTGTTAAATTGTAGGAAGCTTAGTCAGCCGGTGTCTTTATATTGAAATGAGACTTGCTATGGTGGTCGTGTAATAAGTATTCCGCGTGAAGTGCCGTTGCGACACAAGCAAAGGCCAATGTGGAAACTAAGCCACTGGATAAAACAAGTAACGTTATTATATAATACGCCCGACTGATTCCACAAAATAAGATGGTACGTACATTCGCGAGTGAGTGGTTCAAAATAAGAATTAATACCGTAAAGGAAATGGGTCATAAATATAGTTCCGTCGGTAGAAACTCAGCAGTATGCGAACGTAAGATAGGGATAGAGGCACGTACGTTCTAAGTACTATCATTCCCCGTGGCATAAATAAAACGAATTGTGATTAAATTGCATTTATTCATCTAAGAAGGAAAATTATCGAATTAATGAAAGAAAGGCTGCAGGTTCTGAATGTCGCGGCAAATACATCGAAATTTACATTGGCGGCCACGAAGGGGAAAGAGATGAACACATCACGCACCTCTATTGTTGAACAGCACCGTCGTGAATATCGTCGCCTCCATATAAATTCTCCATATAAAATTAAAATAATAATAATCTCCCATAGTTACAGAAGATGGGATCTGTGGTATCGTAAACCAGAAAATCATACTGACCATGAATTGCTTTCATTGTATAACATTATTTCACTTAAAAATTAAACAACACATCTTATCAGCAGGACGGGAGAACAACGAAAGGTAACTAATACTAAAACTAGTAAATGAAGAGACTAAAGCTTCTTTTGTCCATCAGTGTTAAATACTTTTCACATTAATCTTTGGTATGAGAGTCGAATAACTATGTCAATAAGAAAAAATTATTAATTTCCTTTCAAAAAAATGTTCAAATGTGCGTGAAATATTATAGGACTTAACAGCTATGGTCATCAGTTCCTAAGCTTACACACTGCTTAACCTAAATTATCCTAAGGACAAACACACACACCCATGTCCGAGGGAGGACTCGAACCTCCGCCGGTATCAGCCGCACAGTCCATGACTGCAGCGCCTAAGACCGCTCGACTAATCCCGCGCTGCTAATTTCCTTTACACGCTCTAGCGACACAAGCAACCGCTTAGGGCTAAGAAGGTGGGGTATGGGGAGGGGGAGGGATAGAGGGAGGGGGAGGTGCCTGAGACATCATAATTTCTCGATTTATATATGCAACGGATCACAATTAGTAGCGACCACTTGGGATACCAGGCTGAGGACGGCGCCAATGGATCACAGTGCGATATTTGTGTACCATACGTATCACAATAAGTAGTGAAAACTGACACAAGTGCAAGTGTACGGAGGAAAAATGTTGTGTTGAAAAATGTTCTCGAACATGGTGCCAAACCACAAGAAACTGGTAGTGTGTAAGTACTATACTGACTAGTGGAAAAATTCTCCTACCCAACAATAAAAAAGGTGAATATTAAAATTAAAAGACTGAGTAGAGTGCAGGGTAACAGCAGGCTCATTCGACCTTCCTCAGAACCCTCAACAATTTTCGAAAAAATTTTGCCATGCGAAAGTATTCGCGCTTCCCTAACTACAATTCATTCACACCTACTAGTCGATCGCTGTTACGTCGCTCGCGCCCATCTTCTTCTACTTTCCCAATCTCACTCACTCATTCAGCCCAGCTCATTGTTATTATCTCTTTGTGTCTCTGTAACTGTCACTGCCTCCTGTCTCACAGCCACAGTCTCCTTTGCTCTGTCCTACTGCTACTGCCTACTCTCACGTCTCTACCTCCCTCTTGATCTCCCTTATTGCCACTGTCTCTCTTATTCCTTCTCACTGCAGCTTAGTCTGTCACTATCACTGTCTCTCTCTTCCTCATTAACATTCTCATAGACTGTCATTATCACTGGCACTCGCCCATTTCCACTTTCTCCTCCACCTTATTCCTCCCCCACTGGTACTGTCTCCTTCCTTCCTTTCCTAGCACTGTTATGCGTCTGTCAGCTATGTTCCATTGCCATTGTGTCCCTCTTCTACAGCCGGCCGCGGTGGTCTAGCGGTTCAGGCGCTCAGTCCGGAACCGCGCGACCGCTACGGTCGCAGGTTCGAATCCTGCCTCGGGCATGGATGTGTGTGATGTCCTTAGGTTAGTTAGGTTTAAGTAGTTCTAAGTTCTAGGGGACTGATGACCACAGATGTTAAGTCCCATAGTGCTCAGAGCCATTTGAACCCTCTTCTACTCTCATACTGCCATTGTCTCCTTCGCTCTCACTGTACCACTCTTTATTACTTTTCTGTCTCTTTACCACCGCCAATGTCTCCCTTTCTTTCAGCACTGAATAGCGAGAATATGTTCACAAGCTAAAATGTTTGGAAAAATTTTAAAGATGCTGCGGAAAGTAGAATGAGACAGCTGGTACCCAACTCCCCCTTTTTACAATCAGAGTCTTTTAATTTTAAACATGAGCGTATTTGCATTTTTCGTGCTCGAATAGCAGCAGTTTTCCGTTGATTCCCTTCTTTTTCTTGCAACAGCAGGGTGAGTCATTCATAGGAAAAAACTCAGATCAGAGTTTACGTGCACAAAAATTTTCATGTCTTTCAGTACCACGACATGGGATTCCCAAACTCTTATGATCATAATGGAGACAGCATATTTCTCCGTCCTACGTCACTTAATAAAACTACGTTGTTGCCTCTCTCCGGATTTTGTGTAGGTATTTTACGAGTGTACATAGTGTAACTTTCAACCTCTACATCTCGGAAACGGGTAAATAAATGAAGAAAATTTTCTAGGTTGTAAGAGATCGCGATGTTAGGAATATATCGTAAGAATTACAATAATTTTTTGTGCATGTTGTTCTTGTTGTGGTCTTCAGTCCTGAGACTGGTTTGATGCAGCTCTCCATGCTACTCTATCCTGTGCAAGCTTCCTCATCTCCCAGTACTTACTGCAACCTACATCCTTCTGAATCTGCTTAGCGTATTCATCTCTTGGTCTCCCTCTACGATTTTTACCCTCCAAGCTGCCCTCCAATACTAAATTGGTGATCCCTTGATGCCTAAGAACATGTCCTACCAACCGATCCCTTCTTCTGGTCAAGTTATGCCACAAACTTCTCTTCTCCCCAATCCTATTCAATACTTTCTCATTAGTTATGTGATTTACCCATCTAATCTTCAGCATTCTTCTGTAGCACCACATTTCGAAAGCTTCTATTATCTTCTTGTCCAAACTAGTTATCGTCCATGTTTCACTTTCATACATGGCTACACTCCATACAAATACTTTCAGAAATGACCTCCTGACACTTAAATCAATACTGGATGTTAACAAATTTCTCTTCTTCAGAAACGCTTTCCTTGCCATTGCCAGTCTACATTTCATATCCTCTCTACTTGGATCATCATCAGTTATTTTGCTCCCCAAATAGCAAAACTCCTTTACTACTTTAAGTGTCTCATTTCCTAATCTAATTCCCTCAGCATCACCCGACTTAATTCGACTACATTCCATTATCCTCGTTTTGCTTTTGTTGATGTTCATCTTATATCCTCCTTTCAAGACGCTATCCATTCCGTTCAACTGCTCTTCCAAGTCCTTTGCTATCTCTGACAGAATTACAATGTCATCGGCGAACCTCAAAGTTTTTATTTCTTCTCCATGGATTTTAATACCTACTCCGAATTTTTCTTTTTTTTCCTTCACTGCTTGCTCAATATACAGATTGAATAACATCGGGTAGAGGCTACAACCTCGTCTTACTCCCTTCCCAACCACTGCTTCCCTTTCATGTCCCTCGACCCTTATAACTGCCATCTGGTTTCTGTACAAATTGTAAATAGCCTTTCGCTCCCTGTATTTTACCCCTGCCACCTTCAGAATTTGAAACAGTATGTTACAGTCAACATTGTCAAAAGCTTTCTCTAAGTCTAAAAATGCTAGAAACGTAGGTCTGCCTTTCCTTAATCTTTCGTCTACGATATGTCGTAAGGTCAGTATTGCCTCACGTGTTCCAGTATTTCTACGAAATCCTAACTGATCTTCCATGAGGTCGGCTTCTTCTAGTTTTTCCATTCGTCTGTAAAGAATTCGTGTCAGTATTTTGCGGCTGTGGCTTATTAAACTGACTGTTTGGTAATTTTCACATCTGTCAACACCTGCTTTCTTTGGGATTGGAATTATTATATTCTTCTTGAAGTCTGAGGGTATTTCGCCTGTTCCATACATCTTGCTCACCAGATGGTAGAGTTTTGTCAGGACTGGCTCTCTCAAGGCCGTCAGAAGTTCCAATGGAATGTTGTCTACTCCGGGGGCCTTGTTTCGACTCAGGTCTTTCAGTGCTCTGTCAAACTCTTCACGCAGTATCGTATCTCCCATTTCATCTTCATCTACATCCTCTTCCATTTCGATAATATTGTCCTCAAGTACATCGCCCTTGTATAGACCCTCTATATACTCCTTCCACCTTTCGGATTTCCCTTCTTTGCGTAGAACTGGGTATCCATCTGAGCTCTTGATATTCATACAAGTGGTTGTCTTATCTCCAAAGGTCTCTTTAATTTTCCTGTAGGCAGTATCTATCTTACCCCTAGTGAGATAAGCCTCTACATCCTTACATTTGTGCTCTAGCCGTCCCTGCTTAGCCATTTTGCACTTCCTGTCAATCTCATTTTTGAGACGTTTGTATTCCTTTTTGCCTGCTTCATTTACTGCATTTTTATATTTTCTCCTTTCATTCAATATTTCTTCTGTTACCCAAGGATTTCTACCAGCCCTCGTCTTTTTACCTACTTGATCCTCTGCTGCCTTCACTACTTCATCCCTCAAAGCTACCCATTCTTCTTCTACTGTATTTCTTTCCCCCATTCCTGTCAATTGTTCCCTTATGCTCTCCCTGAAACTCTGTACAACCTCTGGTTCTTTCAGTTTATCCAGGTCCGATCTCCTTAAGTTCCCACCTTTTTGCAGTTTCTTCAGTTTTAATCCACAGGTCATAACCAATAGATTGTGCTCAGAGTCCACATCTGCCCCTGGAAATGTCTTACTATTTAAAACCTGGTGCCTAAATCTCTGTCTTACCATTATATAATCTATCTGATACCTTTTAGTATCTCCAGGGTTCTTCCATGTATACAACCTTCTTTCATGATTCTTAAACCAAGTGTTAGCTATGATTAAGTTATGCTCTGTGCAAAATTCTACCAGACGGCTTCCTCTTTCATTTCTCTCCCCCAATCCATATTCACCCACTACGTTTCCTTCTCTCCCTTTTCCTACTCTCGAATTCCAGTCACCCATGACTATTAAATTTTCGTCACCCTTCACTATCTGAATAATTTCTTTTATCTCATCATACATTTCTTCAATTTCTTCGTCATCTGCAGAGCTAGTTGGCATATAAACTTGTACTACTGTAGTAGGTGTGGGCTTCGTATCTATCTTGGCCACAATAATGCGTTCACTATGCTGTTTGTAGTAGCTTACCCGCATTCCTGTTTTCCTATTCATTATTAAACCTACTCCTGCATTACCCCTATTTGATTTTGTGTTTATAACCCTGTAGTCATCTGACCAGAAGTCTTGTTCCTCCTGCCACCGAACTTCACTAATTCCCACTATATCTAACTTTAACCTACCCATTTTCCTTTTTACATTTTCTAACCTACCTGCCAGATTAAGTGATCTAACATTCCACGCTCCGATCCGTAGAACGCCAGTTTTCTTTCTCCTGATAACATCCTCTTGAGTAGTCCCCGCCCGGAGATCCGAATGGGGGACTATTTTACCTCCGGAATATTTTACCCAAGAGGACGCCATCATCATTTAATCATACTGTAAAGCTGCATGCCCCCGGGAAAAATTACGGCCGTAGTTTCCCCTTGCTTTCAGCCGTTCGCAGTACCAGCACAGCAAGGCCGTTTTGGTTATTGTTACAAGGCCAGATCAGTCAATCATCCAGACTGTTGCCCTTGCAACTACTGAAAAGGCTGCTGCCCCTCTTCAGGAACCACACGTTTGTCTGGCCTCTCAACAGATACCCCTCCGTTGTGGTTGCACCTACGGTACGGCTATCTGTATCGCTTAGGCACGCAAGCCTCCCCACAAACGGCAAGGTCCATGGTTCATGGGGGGAGGTTTTATGCATACCCGTTTTAAAAATCCTCGCTTCTGTTTTGGTACACAAAAACCATGTTTTAAGGATGTTTCCTGGTAACGGATAAAGATCTTTAAAAATGGGAAGATGGCATGTCTAGTCAAGTGCCTAGGGAATATGCCATTAAAAATTCAGCAATTTGCTGTGTTTAGTTATTTACGTATCTGCTTCTGAGAGTGATAAAGTGGCGTAGAACGCCCTTTTTGGGGTTTATCAGGATCTGCCTATGAACTAAATGGTGCGCCTAAAGTCACACCGTGCACGACATCGAATACAAAGAGAGTCGAACTATTTGCTCCATTTCCCTAAGCTGGAGGAAGTGTGTAATATCCAAACTTAGACCCTGTACTGTAGGACTGTAACAGTGAGACGATCTTTCTGTTGGGTATGCAAATGGTCACTAGCGCAAGGGCTATCCAACCTTTCCATCACCAATAAAAACCGAGGTATGAGCCCCGGAAAATTTCTCTGATGCATGGAGTTTTGGAACATATTGGTAGCACATACATTCCCATGGTACGTGTGCCCTAATCCCGCCAAAAAAAGCAAACGTTGTAAGACGCAGCATGACCCAACTGTTTCGCAGAATTTGGTTCAAAGGGCTCTGAGCACTATGGGACTTAACTTCTAAGGTCATCAGTCCCCTAGAACTGCTTAAATCTAACTAACCTGAGGACATCACACACATCCATGCCCGAGGCAGGATTCGAACCTGCGACCGTAGCGATCGCGCGGTTCCAGGCTGTAGCGCCTAGAATCGCGCAGAATTTGATTGCAGAATTGTTAGTACCATATATCTATGCGAGCACGTACTCGCTATTTGTGATAAGACGTTACCTTCTTGCTCAAACAAGTTCACGATCATATGATGTTAGATGAAATTGAGCTGCAGCTAGTAACATTGAGAAACTGACGTTTCTACGTGGGTGGCGTTGTTCTATTAATAATGCTGTATGGTCAAACGGAGAAGCTGAAATTTTAGGTGTTCTTGGTGTTAGGGATGAAGCAATTTGTATTTTATGCACTAGGAAATATATAATCTGTGGTGTTAAGAATGTGTTTTTGTTTTAGTTTGAAATTACGTCTTTGCATGTATTTACAACACAAAGTTGGAGCGGACACTAAATTTTTTCTCGCAGTGGAATTAATGTTTGCGGTCTATATTAAAATAAGGCATCTTCAACTACGTCATGTTATTTTGTAAATGGATACATCTCATTTGCGTCTGGCAGTAAGAATGTTCGTTTGATGTAGTAGTTTCGTGTCAGTCATTATCGAGACGGATTCAGTGGTTAACTGGTGTGATACTGCTATCTAATACACGTAATGACGAAACTTCATGGTGAGAAAGTTGGTAAAGCTGACAGGTGGAGCGACACCGGCGTTCCAAGCGGTGAGGAAGTAGATATGAACACGCTTTGAAAGGATGTCTTTCTTTGTTGTTTTCCATTTAAGTAACGAAATAGTCAAATTTTTGCATTCAGTGTGTTAGAAAGTTATCAAGAGATATAAATTATCATTAAATACTATTAAAACAGCAGTACTACTCTGATTCAGTGAAATAAACTACAACATATTTCTGAAAAAATACTTTCGAATACGCGTAGCTGCAGCCTACTCAACTGAAAGCAAGAGAATGTAAATACAGGGCTATTACAAATGATTGAAGCGATTTCATAAATTCACTGTAGCTCCATTCATTGACATATGGTCACGACACACTACAGATACGTAGAAAAACTCATAAAGTTTTGTTCGGCTGAAGCCGCACTTCAGGTTTCTGCCGCCAGAGCGCAGTGAGACAAAATGGCGACAGGAGCCGAGAAAGCGTATGTCGTGCTCGAAATGCACTCACATCAGTCAGTCATAACAGTGCAACGACACTTCAGGACGAAGTTCAACAAAGATCCACCAACTGCTACCTCCATTCGGCGTTGGTATGCGCAGTTTAAAGCTTCTGGATGCCTCTGTAAGGGGAAATCAACGGGTCGGCCTGCAGTGAGCGAAGAAACGGTTGAACGCGTGCGGGCAAATTTCACGCGTAGCCCGCGGAAGTCGACGAATAAAGCAAGCACGGAGCTAAACGTATCACAGCCGACGGTTTGGAAAATCTTACGGAAAAGGCTAAAGCAGAAGCCTTACCGTTCACAATTGCTACAAGCCCTGACACCCGATGACAAAGTCAAACGATTTGAATTTTCGGCGCGGTTGCAACAACTCATGGAAGAGGATGCGTTCAGCGCGAAACTTGTTTTCAGTGATGAAGCAACATTTTTTCTTAACGGTGAAGAGAACAGACACAATGTGCGAATCTGGGCGGTAGAGAATCCTCACGAATTCGTGCAGCAAATTCGCAATTCACCAAAAGTTAACGTGTTTTGTGCAATCTCACGGTTTAAAGTTTACGGCCCCTTTTTCTTCTGCGAAAAAAACGTTACAGGACACGTGTATCTGGACATGCTGGAAAATTGGCTCATGCCACAACTGGAGACCGACAGCGCCGACTTCATCTTTCAACAGGATGGTGCTCCACCGCACTTCCATCATGATGTTCGTTATTTCTTAAACAGGAGATTGGAAAACCGATGGATCGGTCGTGGTGGAGGTCATGATCAGCAATTCATGTCATGGCCTCCACGCTCTCCCGACTTAACCCCATGCGATTTCTTTCTGTGGGGTTATGTGAAAGATTCAGTGTTTAAACCTCCTCTACCAAGAAACGTGCCAGAACTGCGAGCTCGCATCAACGATGCTTTCGAACTCATTGCTGTGTTAGACTATTCTGGTATCATAGCTCTTCTCGGCATATATGAATATCAGAGTCGTTTAGGGTTTACTGGCAGGGCTAGTTTAAGAGAGCTGTATCGTGAACACGACGGAAAATCTTGAAAAATTTCTCAGTGTTCAAAATAATGTGACTCAAAGGACAAAAGGTGAAAGCTCATGTCATGCTTACCACCCTTTAACATATCTTTTGGGAACCATTTGATACATTACCCACGGCTTTTTGGATCTCACACTCTGTTTAATTTTATTTTGTAAGTGAAATGAAGCAGGTTAATTGTTTAAATATAGCATGCAGGACATTTCTCGAAATGAAAACAAAGTAGAAGCCCAATTTTTTCGGACGTTCTTTACAGTATTATGTTTAAAGTAGAGCTCCAAAGAGATGCCGGTCATAAATTATCGCTCAAAATATTGATAATGTTATCAAAAATTTCAGTAATTAATTCACACTTTTTCTTTAAAAAAGTTCTTTTTTCAAATTTAAATCGTACGAATAGTCAAATTTTTAATTAATTATATTTTAAGAAAGTTTAACAGGTCCAACCCTCTTCCTATAACATTTTAATCGAATGTGTACCAGAACATAAAAGTGAACTTCTAGGAATTTGAAGTTGGAACTTGTATCTCTACCTCCCATGCATAACGCTATTGCATCCCTTTTCTTTTTAGAGCTTGTTACTCTTGCTTCTTTGATGGCTTCCAACACTGATTTCGCAGCTTCATAGTCTTTTGCGGTCGATGACAAATAAAGTTCTTTGCATGCTTAGCCCACCAGTCACTCCTATCAATTCCGTAACCTTAAACTTTGACACTGCATCGCCACTGAAACGTAGCAGAGCATCCAGCACATTTTTCGAAGCATTTAGTCCTAGCAGAACAGTTTTTAGTAGCCGTCACCAGATACAGCTCTTAACTGTCTTTAGGCTTTGTGTCACTAAAACATTAGAGACTAAATAGTCATAAAAACATATAAGTGAGAACAAAATTCTATTTTAAACAGAGCTGTATGCATGGCATGGGGTTTAAATTCCTCTAATTTCAGGGCTTTCTTCAGTAAAACTTCCTCGAAGGAAACTGCAGATAAGTCTGAAACAAAAATTTAAAAAATCGGTTTTTTGACACTTATTCATGAGCTGTTTCCCTTAATTCTTTTCGTGTAGGTGGTACAACGTGTGTACCATCATTCCTTCTAATTGAGAAGTCTTGACTTATCCAGGATGAAGAAATGTTTGTCAAACCACCAATTGTACTAACATGGTAGTTGTCCCTACGACCAAGAGAGGTCAGAAGTAGCATTGCTCCATATAATCCATCAGTGGCGACTGTTATTGCCCACGGTGTGCACAGTGTTGCTGGTTTCCGCCCACTGCGACTTAGTAGGAAATTGTTTCCCTCTTTATGTAATACATTGTCGATTCACCTTCTTGTTACGACTTATATACATTGAAATCACCGTAAAAGTCACTGTTATTAGGTTTATTCTGCAGAAAACGACTATTTCATGAATAACTCAAGAGTTCAAAATATGTATCACCATGCGTCAACGTTCCTCCATTACGTTCGACACTGCGTGGAACATCGAATAGTGTTACACATTTGATGCAGTGTTCGTGCTACAAAATTACGTGATACGGTAAATGAACTTAATATATGTAATACTTGACATTATTTTCGATTTAATTTTGTAATGGAGCGCTGCAGGGAGGCAGTGGTAATACTCTTTTCTGAAATACCTCCACATCAGTGTTTATCAGGCGAACGTGTAGATTGTAGTGATGACAACCCATTGTCAGATGCCAGCTGCATACCAAAGCAGGGCGAGAATATTTACGATAAGCTGTTCAAAATGTGTGGTAAATCTTATGGGACTTAAATGCTAAGGTCATCAGTCCCTAAGTTTACACACTACTTAACCTAAATTATCCTAAGGACAAACACACACAATCAAGCCCGAGGGAGGACTCGAACCTCCGCTGGGATCAGCCACACAGTCCATGACTGCAGCGCCTTAGACTGCTCGGCTAATCCCGCGCGATAAGCTGTACAAGTTATGACCATTTTTGTTAATGGTGGGTGACAATTTCAGAAGTCGCTGTCATCCAAGTGGATGTTTTGCGTGCCAGGAACCTCTCTCCTTAGGAAAAAATGGTTTTGCTTCCACCCAGCTTGAAGTGTACACGTTACAGGTTCCTCTACTTCTGCAAGATTAAATCTTGCATCCATTATTACCACGTAACTTGAAGAGTGGTGATATGATCCACGACTGTTTGTGAAAAACTGTTTTGAAAAACATCGTAATGTCTGTTAATATTTTAATTGAATCAACTGTGGGTTCTTGATGAAACATTGTTACTTAACTAAACAAACACTGTTTTTGGCCTTGTTTCACAATTTTATTATTAATGTTTCGGGTTATAAGACCATGTTCAAGTACATTACTGATTACCAAAGATGATAACGCACAGGTAAACATGATGAAAAGGCACAGATAATCGTCTCAACTTCTTAAGGTATTGATCTATAGCTTAATGCACAATTACATCAATGATAATTTTTTAACAAATTACATAAATTATTACACATTAAGCTATTACACTACAATGACAGGATTAAAGTTACGGATCAGCCACGAGCTTATTAACTAGGATGGACTGGAACCCAAAGTTTTGCTTCTATCCTGGGGTTGTGATCTCATCTAAAAGAGGTGAATCATTGAACTGGGCTTGCTCATTTAATAAAAGATGTGGGGATATACACATTTATCTTTTAATTTCTAAAATTTCTAATTGGTTGAGTTTGGACCACTTTTCCTCTGTGTGGAGGACTTCGTACATCTCTTGTGTATTTGTTATCATTTTACAGTCAATGTTCTGCAAAGGCTGAATCAGGCTTCTTCAATTTCCAGGTTCTGTGGTGTTCTTTAAGCCTGGTACAGGCCCGTCTGTCCAACGTAGCAAGACTGCCACTCACGGCATGTGATTTTATAAACCCCACGTTTTGCGGTAGGTGGTTCTCTGTCTTTTGCATTGTCTGCGGGACACAGAAAAACACAGAGAAACCTTTTGCCTCCAAGATGTTACTTGTGCTATTTGATGTTTTCCCTACAAAAAGTAATCTGCACTATTTCTTTTCCAGTTTGTGTTTTTCATTCGGGACAAGAGGGATCTACCTTGCTTTTTCATCTTTCTACCTAAAATTTTCATCAGTGATGTTCGATCAAAAGCATTATATGGCTATTGTTTTTATTGTGTTAAGTTCCTCGTCAAAGTCTTCTCGGGACATAGGGATGGAAAGGAAACGGTGGATCATGTGACGGAATGTTGCATGTTTGAAGGTTGTAGGATGTTGTCTGTTAATATTCTTATTATAATATAATTGTACATCATTTCATCAATTTTTTATAAAACTGGTCAACAAAAAAAATGTTGTGCAAACATGCGTTGAAATTTCTCTCATCCCCTTTGGCTGAAAGAGTTAAGGCCGAAGCGACAAAGCAGACGGTTGGGGCGCCTATGGTGCCACAACGGTCGTTGTGACATCCAAACAGGGCGGGAAAATCAGCAAACCTCTCTCCCACTGACCTTCGAACTGCTACTACTCTGTCAAGTTGTTCCCCCGATAGCTTCAGGAGGCTGAGTACAGCCTGTTCCAGTCCCCCCACAAAAGAAACATCACTGGCGGTGCCGGAAACGAAACCTGGTCCTCCGCATGGCAGTAACCCACGTCGACCACTCAGCTACTGAGACGGGAAAAGCGGGTGGCGTGCCAGGTAATAAGCCACTTATGTGGAAAAACGTCCACGAACTAACTCTGTCTTCCAGGTATATATTTGTAAGACTTTATTCAGTTTTGACCAGTATTATTGTGAAAATATGAGATATTTATTTGGATCTTGTGTAAGCATTTATGAACTCAAAATTCTTTGATACCTTTTCACTGAACTACAAGTCACAACTTAGCTGTTCACTGAACTTAGCTTTGCTGGTAGCTTATCGTCGTTCCCATGATCTCTAAATTAAGCTTACAGCAAACTCAAGTGCAATGACAACACGGTTTTGATATGTAGTTAAATAATGTTATGAGTGCAGGGTTGCGTACACAAGAGCCAATGGACATATATAAAATATTTTACACAGGAAAAACATTCGAGAAACCCATACCATTAGGTGAAACAATTTGATGGCTGTTCCGCATACTTGATAAAGGACATCTTGTTGCACGCCATGAGCGGCGCTTCAAAAGTATTTATTTGCCAACATGTATTTGGCCATGCAGGCCATCGTTAATGGTATCTGATACAGAGGATAAAAAAATAGATGCATGCGTACCTTTGTCGATAACATAAAATCACATGTATATGGACGATATGAGAACGACAGAGGCAGGGCGTCTCATTGTTACCACGGGATGATGGATCCTACTGTGACCATGTATAGGTGGTTATGTACAGACTTACATTTATATTTTTAAATATTCAGATGGTTTTTTCTAGATCTACTTCATTTATAATCATCATATGGATTTAACACCTGACAGGCGCGTTGTTTGGTGTAGATGTGCACAGTGCGTAAATTTTTAGACTTCACAGTGTACAACAGTTCTTGCGATATGAACACAGGTATGCACATATTCTGAAAAGGTTATTTAGAAGCAGCCATCAGTCTCAAAATGTTTGTTGACTTAATTTAATTAAGTAATGAAGCAACATGTTTCGTGGTATAAGTCTGATCTTCAGGCTACAATGGTAATACAAGTAACATTTAATAAAAGTACGCATTATTTAAGGTTTTCTTTACTGTCTTGGAACATGCTGTCGTCATCCTGCGGAGGAAGAGAAGGACAATGTAATATGAGGGAATATTCCCTCCGTTTGTTGGTCTGCCATTCATCTAAAATGTTTTAGTCATTCACTTTCTTCATATGAAATGGCTGTCTTCCTGCAGTGTGTTCAGCTATCTCCATTGTTATTACTCCTTGGGTTCATAAAATTGCAAAGGATACTTAAAATACGTGTGGCCAGGCGTCCAAGTGACCCGCTCTCGTTCTTCTTCTGACCAGTCAATTGCAGCTTCCTTGTTAGCTACACTACTATTTGTGACGGCAGCGTTTCCGAGAGGGTCACATGAGATTACAATGAAATTTATTTCAAAGGTTATGAGCATGGCAATACAGAAATACAGAACTGTACATGCAGTTTGACTGTGAGAATTTGTAGAGTGTGAAGCCGCCAAGGTCAGCACTCAGTGGCTAGGTACATTGTGGCATGGAATCGTCGAGGACCTTGATATCCTGCTGGAGGACACACTACTCTGTGGTTCGTTGGTGCATCTACAAAGCACTGGCAGATGTTACAGGTGAATCAGGATCAATAAGTTGCGTACCGACCTCAAACATGTTTCATGGGTGGTATATCAGGTGAATATGATGGCCAGAGAAGCTATAGTACCCGTCGTTCTTGAAAGAAGATGGTACGCACTATGATTTAAGATTGCCTAGGAGTAGAAGGTCCGGGCATGCTAAGCACTGAACATCATTCGTATCAAGACTTTAATCAATACTCCTCAGCCAATACAACTTTACAAATTGAGTCAACAGGACCTTGACATATTAAGACAAGACTATGTAATTTGACCAAACCGTTTAAGAACAGTTACTGATAATCGATCAACCATGTTAAATATTTCTGTGAGAATAATGACAAAAAGTTATACTGTTAACACAACTACTCAACTTTTCAAAAGTCATTGATGGGAACACGAAATATGAGAAGTTATATTTACAACAAATGTTATTCTCATTCAAAAATACGCATTTTTTGTGTGCCGCTGGTTACTGTTGTGAAATATTTACAACTTATTTTAATAGGAGAAATTTAAGAAACTGAAGTTACATAACAATCTCTTCAAAGGTTCTAAGAAAACAATCTTTAAAATAAGCAGGCCACAAATATCTATAGAATGTGTTTGAGACAATTACAACAAATACTTCACGTTTCCAAAGAGGGAGTACATCAAAAGGAACAAAAAAAATAAAACTTGATGAAAATGAAATGTCGTGTGGGTAGGGCCTCCCGTCGGGTAGACCGGTCGCCTGGTGAAAGTCTTAGGAGTGACGCCACATCGGCGACTGGCGCGTCAATGGGGATGTGATAATGATGATGACAACACAACACCCACTCCCTGAGCGGAGAAAATCTCCGACTCAGCCGGGAATCGAACCCGTGCCCCTTTGGTCGGCATTCTGTCGCGCTGACCACTTTTTTTGCGTTTTGTTCGTTGTTCATCGTTGTGTTTGGTCGTTGCGGACGTCACATGACATCCGTTCAAGTTCGTTGTTGATCCTTTCACTCAGTTTTCTATTACAGTGCCCAACCAGATCACTCAGCTATTGGGCCGGACATTAAATCATGATATGGAAGCACCATACGTAGGGCGATGTGGTGCGGACAGACGGACCCGAAATTACTCAGGGCAGTTCGAATACGTTTTTCACCACACTCCTTTTCTAATTAACCAGTGGGAACACGCCACAAGGCACGAACATACAGTGATAGCTTAATGAACAGAGAAATAATTTTGTAAGTAAAAGAAGTAAAAATTTAAGTCATCAATTAGACAAAATAGTCACTAAAGGATAATAAGATACCTACCAAAGGCAACCACCTCCACTGACTCCTGGTAGTGAAAAAGTTCAGCGGCCCAGCGACATTTAACTTTAAACCACACAACGAGGCGGAAACGAGAAACAATTACTTGTCACATGGATTGGTAAACGTAACTGGAA
Source organism: Schistocerca americana (assembly GCF_021461395.2). Classification (NCBI taxonomy): domain Eukaryota; kingdom Metazoa; phylum Arthropoda; class Insecta; order Orthoptera; family Acrididae; genus Schistocerca; species Schistocerca americana. The sequence continues at coordinate 335,698,518 of NC_060122.1, read as the reverse complement.
GGAAGATGCGAACGATTGGCTGACGAATCTCACCTACGTAAACACAAGCTTGGAAGTAGAACCCACCAAAATACATACAACAAGATTTGCCCCAGTAAGGCGCATAAGTTTATGCGGGCTCCCACCGCTCGCCTCCAGACCTGATCGGCTAAATAAATGAGGTGTCCTCTCTCAGTTCCGGTGCAGCTACCTCGCGACCAGAAGACCCTCAGCCGGACCAATTTGGAAGTCAGACTGGTGTAGAACAAACAGCCGGACCGTTGCCACGCTGTCTGTGGTGCTTCACACAGTGCCTCTCCTTGAATCACAACCTGAATGCCATTCGCGGAAAAAAAGCCACGCCCTCTTCACGCCAAAGATGTGTTCCAGGAGAAGTGGCGCGAGCTGTCGATCGCACAGCTCTTCAGAAGACCTTCACATTTCTTGCTAGCGGGGCATTGTCCTGCTGAAATATTTTACGTGGAGCTGCTTGCAAGGGGGGGGGGGGCTTCCCTCAGGCTCTAAGACATCCCTGCTGTTCATATTGCCCTCAGTACGTAGGATACGAGGTCGCATGTTAAAGCTAGTGCTGCCCCAAATCATCACACTTGGATTTTGTCTGCTATTTCGTTCAACTATTCTGTTTGCCCTATTGCGTTCACCAGGGTAGCACCCAACAGGTACACTGCCAGTCATCCGAAAACACTCAGTTTTACATTTTTCCCGTGAAGCATGTGGCTTTGATTGTGTCTGGATACAGGAATCAAATGCAAAGGCTTGCATGATACCAGACCAGTCTTCAGTAGAAGACATTGAACCATCGACGTAGACATGGGCACGCCCGCTGCAGTACTCCAAAAGTCTAAGTGATCGCCGTGGATGATGGTTTTCTGTCAGTTATGGACACACAGACAAGATGGCGCTCATTCAGTGATGTTGCTTTAATGTTTAATGCGTTATTATTTAGAACGACCAAAATATTTCCTTTTATTGTCTTGTACGTTGTACGCCAAATCGTGAAGTCGCTGTCTTTAGTTATTTAAAGCCCTCACATTGTATAGTTTACTAGGCGCTCTTCGCTATGTAGAATTCTGTTCTAACCATTGATTCCACCTGCGCATCACCTTCTTAGCAGCATTCCCTGTGGGAGCCACAACGTCGCGATATGACAGACTTGTTTCCGGAGACCAATCGTTGTGCCCAGTTGGATCTCACTAAGATGCTTGTATTAGGCCCCTTTGATGTCAACGAGGAGTACCGGCACTTCCTCGCACGTTCCCCTTTCCTTTGACGTCTCTGTAACGGTCTGATCGTGTTGTAACGATTACGTGTGTGGGCATACAAAAGATGACGCTGCTGGGCCTATGTGTACACCATCGCTCTGCAGTCTTAATCACTTATTATGAGTCCGCTACTCTACACATTCTCTGACTTTGGAGTAATTCATACCGTCCCTTCTTGCAATGTTGCCAAACAGTACTGTATTTCAGATGAAATTATGTGGTTCCAGAGACCTTTTCAATTTTCAAATCTCGTTTATGCGAATTGAAGCGACGCATGAAAATTTGTAACCTGGCTGGAATCCAACCAGGTCTCCTGCTCGCTAGGCGGTTGCGCTAACCGCTACGTCACCCTGGCACAGTAGCTTTGTACAACTGTGTGGACTGCCCTATATAGTGGAAATGAGCGTTTGGCGTCATTGGCCGGGAGGCCCCTTACGGGGCTGGTCCGGCCGCCTTGGTGCAGGTCTTATTACATTCGACGCCGCACTGGGCGACCTGCTCACCGGATGGGGATGAAATGATGATGAAGACAACACAACACCCAGTCCCTGAGCGGAGAAAATCTCCAACCCAGCCGGGAATCGAACCCGGGCTCGTAGGACGGCAATCCGCCGCGCTGACCACTCAGCTATCGGGGCTGACACCCTGCTACGTCGTAAAGCAAAATTAATTAATCTTACCTCTGACTTTCACGCAGATAAGACAAGTTCTGCGTTTAAATTCTCTTTTATTTTTTGACCTGTCTAGATACAAAGATCTTGCGAAAAAAATTCTCTGTGGGTGCTGTAAGGAGAGAACGGTTAGGTAGAGGATGAGTGGCGGTCGGAAGTTTCCGTTTCTCCGGTTCTCAGAGAATGCCAGGTAAAGTCGGAGAAAAATGCTACAACTCGAGATGAAAAAGCCGTCTCTCGTGGCAGCTAAAGTGCTCAGAGGCGCCGTGAGATTTTCTGGAAACACTTTCAGAATGAGAAGGTTGAACAACAGTGGCCATATGATATCTACTGACTAACAAACTGGTCGCTTAGGGAACGTCATGAACACACAAGCTGACGGCGAAACATTTCGCGTCGTTCGGATCGTCATAGTAGCAGATTCGTCCAGTATTATTAACTTGTGAAGAAATCACTATGCACTCGATTGCTAAACACACTAGTTGTTTTATGAAATTCCGGGGATCCAACATCGAATAAAAGTTCATAGACGATATTTACCTTCCTTTCACAAGCAATTTTTTTTATTCTTCATAATTGCGATTACAAGTTGTACCTCCTCTGCACTTCAAATTACCTCTACATTCAAACCACGTATATGAGCCACAAAAAACAGTGTCCAATATGCATTCGTCATCTCCAAAATTACGAAAGCATACCACGTAGGAACATTACACTTAGGACGCCTCCAATACCCATCCACATCCAGACCACTTTGTATTCCCCCTATGAACTCGAACAGCAGCATTGCATTCTTCTTTTTGTGCTGCTGCCGCTATTTACCTGTAATAGTTTTCGTTTTATTGTTATACGATACTGATTTAGGTCTTATTTATATGACAAAAGACATCAGTCTTGTATGAAATATGTCGAAAAAGCATGTATTTCGTACCAGTCTGATGTCTTTTGACATATAAATAAGTTTTTGTATTTGAAAATGGTCTACGGCCGAAATCTGAATCAATAAAATAAAAATTACTGCGGACAAACGGCTGCAGCATGATTTAAAAAATTTATCATTGTTGTAGATCCACCCAAAATGAAAATTACCAGTTGCAGCGGCTGTCCAACTGTATTCGAATACCACCTCACCATCGAACTAAACGGAGAATGCTGCCCGAAACACAAGCACGAGGGCTTTAATCAAATGAAACTATGTAGTTCCAGAGACCTTTTCAGTTCAAAAACTTCACACTGAAGCGAAAAATAAAAATGTATACAAAGGCTTGAATTTTAACACGTGCTACCTGCACTACAGGCAGATAAGCTGACCACTACACGACTCTGTAGCTTTGCACAACTGTACGGTCTACCCTATCACGCCACCTTTCTCGATCCAAATTCCCATTCGAACCTCAGTCCACTTGCTATTCCCCCTAAAATCGAACAGAATTGCAGAGGCTCTCGAACTGTATTGGAATAGCAGCTCAGCTTCGGACGAAATGGGGCATCCCGACTGAAAACCGGGTGTAGGTGCTTTAAACAAATGAAACCAATTAGTTGTGCAAAGCCATTGTGTCAGAGTGGCATAGTGGTTAACACATCTGCCTACTGAGCAGGAGACCTGGCTTCAAATTCCGGCCTTGGTACTAATTTTCTTTTATTGCTTCAGTCTGGATAAATACATCACAGATGTTTGAGAATCTTAAAGGTCTCTGAAACCATATAGTTTCATTTGATCAAAGCACCTGTTCGTTCAGGATCCCCAGTTTTGTTCAACTCTGAGGTACTATGCCAACACAGTTTGAGAGCCTCAGCAATGCTGTTGGAGTTTTGAGGGAATACCAAGTGGGCTGAGACGTGAATGGGAATTTGATTTGAGGAGGAGGTCGTGCTATGGTAGTCCGTGCAATTGTGTAAACCTCTGTGCCATGGTGGCGTAGTGATTAGCGCATCGAAACCCGGCCTTAGTACAAATTTTTATTCATCGCTTCAGTCTTCATATACACATCAGTATTATATTTCGTACCACCCACAATTCTTATGGCAGAAATACGAAACACAACCGCCAAGAAATTTACCCCTAGACGGCATTCAATCTGTTGACAATCTGCTTGCGTCCCGTGGACGTGACCATTTCTCATCTCTGCCGGTGTATTTACATATGTCGGCTTTCGCTCCAGCTTGATACTATATGTTTGGGTCCGCACATATAATAGGAGCTAGGGTATCGCCCTAGGCCGTCCCTCGGTGTATGTCTCCAAACTGCACACATGTTTTCCGGTCCTGGTAACAAGCGGCTATTGTATCTGCTCGGTAGACTGGCCTTCTCGGGTGGCCAAAAAGCTAGAAGCGATTTAAGAAATAGGTCAGGTACGAGTGGGACTTGCAAACTGAGGGTTCCGTTCAGGTTTAATTAGGCATATAGACACCCATTCCTGGACTCGAAGATCTCGACGGCGTTTGTCTGGTATCGACATTGAAACTGGCAAGATATCGGTCGCAGAAATTCCATGACTATAGACAATATCTTAATTTCAAGTTTGAAATCGGGTAACTAATAACAAAAGAAATTATTTGCTTCGTGTAATATTTGTGGATTGATTTTAGTGTGAAACCTTGCTTACTGACAAATTTCATGAATCTCGACCTACGGGAAGTACCCTGCAGTTTTGGTTAAGTGAGTTTACAAGTTCCAGAATGACCCTGTAAGGGTTCCGTTTCTGCGCACCGAACCACGGAATCCTAAAAACATTAACCAAACCGCATCAAAGCATCTACCCATTGTCGATGCTCCTATATTCCATAAACAGAATGAATTTTCGATCGGACCATGCTGCAAGGAATTTAAGAGTTATGTACTATTCTTCACTCGGAAAAAATAAAACTAACAAATTCATATGTAAAGTTATACCAAAAACAGATTTCATGGGACATGTGGGCCTCAACATGTATGACAGGTTTCAGTCTTGAACCAACCGAAAGTGGGTAGTGGTTGTGGAAACGTCGCACTTCACTTGTGCTTTGCGACGTCCACCCTCGGCTACCTACCCTGCTTACGGGTAGTTTCAAATGTTTATCCTATAAACAATAAAACGTTACTTATTGACTGAATCGTTGCCTAACCACAAAATGGAACAACAACTTTCTCCTGACAGCGAGCGGTTGTAGGCGCTGCAGTTTGGAAACGCGCGACCGCTACGGTCGCAGGCTCGAATCCTGCCTCGGGCATGGATGTGTGTGATGTCTTTAGGTTAGTTAGGTTTAAGTAGTTCTAAGTTATAGGGGACTGATGACCTCAGCAGTTAAGTCCCATAGTGCTCAGAGCCATTTGAACCACAAGCGACACTTTTACACACACTGCAAGGCCGACCGGTTTATTCGCCTGTCAGCGACACGGCACCATACCTACGCATTTTAATCGCTCTATTGCCAACTACGCCCATTTCTGATAAAAAGCTACGTTGAGAACTAAAGAGGCCTCGGTACCCGCCGACAAGTTGAAATTTGTCCAACAATGCCTGTAAGATTATCTTGACGGGTTCAAAACCTCAAACGTAACTGCTGAGACCACTTAGTCGATATCTTCGCCGGGGAAAAATGTATGCTCCACAGAAGAACGACTTGGACTGGCGCTATTATCCATACACCATAGTGCAACACTAACGGCACCTATGACAAGTCTCGCACATCGAAGCAGCATCTCATAACAGTATTACGTCAACCACTAAGGAAGATACTAAGCTCCACACACGAATATACTAAAACTACTACATTGTCATAGTACACAACAACTACCCTGCAAATTTTCAATATTTTAAATTCTGAGTTCGTAATACACCATGACTAGTTGTACTACCTTGGAAACATTCCCATTTATAGGAATCAGGCAGTAGCAGCCGGCGGAGACAGACGCAGCAACAGGGAAGTAATCGATTTTTTGACTTTTACGAGTTCCTAACCAGGAGCGAATTATTTAGTTTCACCTGACTGCTTCGGTAGTAAGGTTTTTGAATCTCTGCGTATTAATTTGATTTGTTACATACAGTTCCTGCCTTTCTGTCAGCGTCTGTCTCTTCAGTAGATTTCCGCAGCACGTGCCTATAGATTGTTATCTGGGTAGTTTAGTTTTCGAGTATCTGTAGTATGGATAGGAACTGTGATTGTTGTGTGCAGATGCGAGCTAAGTTGGTGACACTTCCCTCTCAGCTCCAGGCGGTTACGACTTCGGTTCCACAGTTTAAAGCTACAGTGGGTGAGATGGCCGTCAGGATCCAATGGACGTCCAGCACGTCCAGCTCCTCCAATTGGTCCTTACTGGTGGCCAGCCCAGTTACTGCTCACACTGAGGTTGACCCCTCTCCTGTGTTTGAGCAGAGGTCGCCCCGGGGCGTAGCAGGCGGCCAAAGATTTCGCAGGGGGCGCACATAAGCCCTCCCCAAATAGTTTGACAGACAGGTTACATGTACTGTTTGTGGCTAACACTGTCACTCAGCCAGATGCCGTCGCCTGTCCTGTTTTAGAGGAAACCACTCAGCCTGCAAGATCCAGGTAATCATAGAGGGTGGAAATATTGATAGTTGGGAACGCCAACGTTAGGCGCGTTATGAGGCCCCTTAAGGACATGGCTGCCAAGAAGGGCAAGAAAGCCAGTGTGCACTCCTTGTGCATACCGGCTGGAGTCATTCCAGACGTGGACTGGGTCCTACCGGATGCCATGAAGAGCACAGGATGCAGCCAACTCCAGGTAGTGGTTCACGTCGGTAGCAATGATGTGTGTCACTTTGGATCGAAAGAGATTCTGTCTGATTTCGAGTGGCTAACAGAAGTGGTAAAGGCTGCCAGTCTTGCTTCCGATATGAAAGCAGAGCTGACCATTTGCAGCTTCGTCGATTGCGGACCTCTGGTACAGAGCCGATTGGAGGGTCTCAATCAGAGGCTCAGACGGTTCTGTGATCGTGTAGGCTGCAGATTCCTCGGCTTGCGCCATAGGGTGGTTGGGTTTCGGGTTCTGCTGAATAGGTCAGTAGTCCACCATACGCAGGAGGCGCCTACACGGGTAGCAGGGGGTGTGTGGCGTGGACTGGGCGGTTTTTTAGTTTAGGGGGTCTCGGGAAAACACAATAAGGGCTTCAGTCACAAAGTGCGCAAGCCGAACAGAGGAAGGACGTAGATACAGGAACCAATGGTATAACAGTTGTAAATTGTGGTAGCTGTGTTGGGAAAGTACCAGAGCTCCAAGCGCTATTAGAAAGCACTCATGCTCTCAAATCATTATAGGCACTGAAAGCTGGCTACAGCCGGATATAATCTCAGCCAGAATTTTTGCAAAGAACCTAACAGTGTTCCGAAAAGATAGGCTAAACACGGTTGCTGTTTGAAGTAGTTTATCTTGTCGCGAAACTGAAGTAAATACTTCCTTGTAAATACTTCATTGTTGGCAACCAGAATGAAATAATAATTGGATCCTTTTACCGACCACCAAATTCAGATGATACAATTGCTGAAAGGTTGAAAAAAGCTCGAGTTTGTTTTCAAACATGTATCCGACGCGTGCAATTGTAGTTGGTAGTGACTTTAATTTACCCTCGATATGTTGGCGAAAATGCAGGTACGCATAAAACATCATCCGAAATTGTGCTAAACGTATTCTTTGAAAATTATTTCGAGCAGTTAGTTCATAAACCACTTAATAAAAGCAAGTCTTCTGGTCCAGACTGTATACCAATTAGGTTCCTTTCAGAGTATGCTGATGCAATAACTCCATACTATCACCGTTCGCTCGACGAAACATCCGTACCCAAAGACTCGAAAGTTGCACAGGTCACACTCATATTCAAGAAAGGTTGTAGGAGTGAGCCACTAAATTACAGCTCATACCATTAACGTCGATATACAGCAGGATTTTGGAACATATATTGTCTTCAAACATTGTGAATTAGCTCGAAGAAAACGACCTATTGACACACAGACAACAAGGATCTAGAAAACAACGATCTTACGAAACACTACTAGCTCTTTACTCACACGAACGTTGAGCGCTATCGACAAGGGATTTCAAATTGATTCAGTATGTCTGGATTTCCGGGTGGCTTTTGACACTGTACCACATAAGCGGCTAGTAGTTAAATTTCATGCCTGTGGAATACCGTCTCAGTTATCCGACTGGATTAGTGATTTCCTGTCGGAGAGGTCACACTTCATAATAACTGACGGAAAGTCAACGAGTAAAACAGAAGTGATTTCTGGCGTTTCTCAAAGTAATGTTATAGGCCTTATATTGTTCATTATCTATACAAAGGATTTAAGAAACAAATTGAGCAGTCGTCTTAGGTTGTTTGCAGTGGAGGCTGTCGTTTATCGACTAGTAAAGTCATCAGAAGATCAAAACAAATTGCAAAACAATTTACAAATTATGTATGTATGGTGCTAAATTGGTAGTTGACCCTTAGTAACGAAAAGTGTGAGGTCAACCACATGAGTGCTAAAAGAAATCTGTTAAGCTTCTGTTACACGATAAATCAAGTCTAAAGGCCGTAAATTCAACTAAATACCTAGGAATTGCAATTGCGAACAACTTAAATTGGGAAAAACACACGACAAGTGCTGAGGGGAAGGCTAACCAAAGACTGCGTTTTATTGGCAGGACACTTAGAAAATGTAACAGACCTACTGAGGAGACTGCCTAAACTACGCTTGTCCGTCCTCTTTTAAAAAACTGGTGCGCGGTGTGAGATCTATACGAGATAGGATTGACGGAGCACATCGAAAAAGTTCAAGGAAGGGCAGCACGTTTTGTGCTATCTCGAAATAAGGGAGAGAATGGGACTGAAATGATACAGGATTTGAGATGAACATCATTAAAACAACGGCGTTTTCCGACGCGGAGGAATCTTCTCACGAGATTCCAATCACCAACTTTCTCCTTCGAATGCGAAAATAGTTTGTTCATGCCGACCTACATAGGGAGAAACTATCTCCATGATTAAATAAGGGAAATAAGACTTCGTACAGAAAGATATAGGTGTTCGTTCTTCCCGTGCGCTATACGAGATTGGAATAATAGAGAATTGTGAAGGTGGTTCGATGAACACTCTGGCAGGCACTTAAATGTGATTTGCAGAGTATTCATGTAGATGTAGATGAAGTCTGAAACATTATGTGATGCAACACAGTTTTTTCTCAGCAAATTTCGGTTGAAAAATGCGAAATTTATTGTGGGACATAGTGGAATATTCTTGTTTCAGCCTCTATAGTTTCATAAAGTTCAGATAGGTGGCGGTGCTATACGTAGGCCTCAAAATGGCGTCTATGGCGGAGGTGCTTTCCGAGCAGAGAGCTGTCGTTGAGTTTCTTTTGGTGGAAAACCAGAGCATCCTACGTGTTCATAGGCGCTTGGTGTAGGTCTATGGAGACCTGACAGTGAACAAAAGCACGGTAAATCGTTGGGCGAGGCGTCTGTCATCATCGCTGCTGGCGAACCGCACACATCTGTAACTCCTAAATGCTGGAACGTGTGGACACTCTCATTCGAGTTGATCTCGCTTCACAACTGGACGTTTCTGTTGGTACTGTTGACACACTCATCCACCAGGTGAGGTACTCAAAGGTGTGTGCCCGCTGGGTTCATCGCCGCGCAACAGAAGACCATAAAGAGCAACCTAGGGCCATCTGTGTGGAGTAGCTTGCGCTTTACAAGGCTAATCATGACCATTTTTTGTCGAACATCGTCAGAGACGATGAATCATGGGTTCACCACTTCGAATCGGAAAGAAAATGGCAGTCCATACACTGGCCCCACACCACCTCTTGAGGAAAAGCTCAAAGGCTCACCCTCAGCCGGCAAAATCATTGTGGCCGTCTTCTGGAACTCACAGCGGGTTATTCTGTTAGATGTCCTGCCTCAAGGAGCAACGATCAACTCTAAAGTGTACTGCGCTACCCTCAGGGTATTAAAAAAACGATTTTAGCGTGTTCGTCGACTCGAATACGCAAACGAACTTCTCCTCCTCCTTGGCAGTGCAGGGTGTGAGACGAGTCCGCGCAGCCGAGAGCAGCTCACAAAACTTCATTAGACTGTTCGTCCTCATTCTCCCTGCAGCCCGGATGTCGCACCTTCGATCTCTTTGGCCCAATAAAGGATCCAGCGGGAAGCAGTACTGTCGACAATGCGAGGTTATTGATGCAGCAAGACGTTGCTTTAGACATGGACCATTAGAATGGTACCACTCAGGCATACGCCCCTTCTCAGTAATGTGCGGTAATATCACCGCATTGAACGGAGAGTATGTTGAAAAATAGCTTTTTGTAGCCAAAAGAGTGGGGAATAATATTGTGTATTGCAATACTGAATACAGCCAATCCTCTTTCAGAAAAAGAAATGTATTGCATTACGTATTGAACGCCCCTCGTAAGTGAACTACACGCGGTGGGACTAACTTTAATCTACATGCTGTAGTGACCAGGAACTTCCTCATGGCGCAACACAATAATGAGAAGGTGATTTAACATAAGCCAAACCAAAATAAATTGAAATCATAAACGTTTGCCACAACTCTAACGTAGCAGATTCCTGTGTGCGTTAATTAATCATTTCTTGTAGGAGTGAATTGTGCACTGCAAATGGACTTACATACTGTATCCTACAACACCTAATACATTGAATCGAGGTCAAATGTAAGCTAAGTATTTACGTCTTCGTCTCTACTAGAACGTACACTGTAGGTCCATTGCAGCGTGCACTTACCTTGTTAACTGAAAATTTCGTTTAAAAATAGTGAAGAAGTGTCTACTGATGGCATTTTCTCCTCTCTCGTATTTAAATGTATTGAAATCGAAAGTAATTTCCTCATAAACGACGTTCTTAAGGGGAGACGGAAAGCAAACTGGATCATAAAATCGACTTTAGATTTTTTCGTATGTGAAATGTTCGCTATTTCCTGCGTAAAACAGTTTTCGCTTCATATAAATACGACAATTTTGCGTATGCTATCATGGTTTTCCTGACGCTCTGTACCATCTGGTATTAAAATGCCACGCCTTTTTTTTCCATCATGCAGAGGTAATGTTCAGATTTCTTTTATTCCTTGTACGTTACTTCCTGTTTCTATTGTGTTATCGCGTCAAGATTCCCTATCCTGTAGCTGCTATCGATACTCATCGTTCAGATCGTGTTTGTTGTTGTTCTCGGGCGCAATTGGTTTTATTTGGTGAAGTCTGTTGCGAATGAAGTAAGTCTTGATTAATATATTATCCGGTTCAAATGGCTCTGAGCACTATGGGACTTAACTACTGAGGTCATCAGTCCCCTAGAACTTAGAACTACTTAAACCTAACTAACCTAAGGACATCACACACATCCATGCCCGAGGCAGGATTCGAACCTGTGACCGTAGCGGTCACGCGGTTCCAAACTGATGCGCTTAGAACCGCACGGCCACACCGGCCGGCTATTATCCGGTGTTCGTAAAAATACCATGAATAAGGAAAGATTAGAATTTAGAAAACATGAAAAAAGCTGTATCTGTTTTCTATTTCCATAAGCTTTCCTCAAATTAAATTTTTGAACAATGTCTTTGCCCGCATCATCCTGGCACTTGGTGCAAGTACAAGAGACGTGCAACATATGACCACAAACATTCTTTACCTGCAGCACTAATGATTAAAATTAAACCAGTATTTTGAGATCTTTGTAAAGATACTTTGTTGAAGAAATTACTTCATGGGAGAACGCAAGATTTTAGTAAATATGTGAATTTTGTAATTTGGATCTGGTTACTGAAAACTATATTTTTTTCAGATTACAAACCTCAAATTACGTTTTCATGATGCTATTTTGTGCTTCAGTGACAGTGTAACATGGAAACTGGATGTTCTGCAAGTATTACATATAAAATCTAGTTGAAATACTGCAAAAACCTTTGTGCAAACACAAAACGAGAGAATCTTCAAAGCAGAAATTGTTAATTTAAAAAGCACAAATTAAACTAGACAGAAAAGAAGAGGGACAGGAGAAGAAAAGATCAGTGTTATTCAGATGGTGCTCAGTATGGCGCAGGAAAATATTAGTGGTAAGTAGTTCTCATCAGTAACTACTCTAAAACTGCAATAATAAACTTTAAATTGATTTTTCTCAAAACTATAGTTTTTTTAATTTCATGTACCATTATATTCTAAGGTACTTGGGTTGGAAATATGAAATTTTCTTGATTTGTACTAGCTTGTTGGTTGATTATGGGAGGGAACCAACAGTGACGTCATCTGTCTCATCGGATTAGGGAAGGATGGGGAAGACAGTCGGCCGTGCCCTTTCAAAGGAACCAACCCGGAATTTGCCTGGAGCGATTTAGGGAAATCACGAAAAACCTAAATGAGGATGGTCGGACTCGGGTTTGAATCGTCGTCCGCCCGAATACAAGTCCAGTGTTTTATACTCAGTGTGGTAATAAGTTATTACAAGTAAACTGAGGACCATCAACTCAACAGTAACTGTTTTATAATAATTAATGTATTAAAAAAGTGAAATTTTGTTAGTTAAAGAATAAAAAAATTTGTTCCAATCCATAAGAGCCATTTTGTTCATTTGACTTGTCAATACAGCGTATATATATATATATATATATATTCAGCAAAAGACTAACTCTTTAAACACTTTAAGTTCTTTTGAAAAGCGTAACAATTCAAAGAGTGAAATAGCATTGGCAGAACAGGAATAAAAATTGCCTTCCGTCTCCGCTTAAGTGAGCACATGTGAGGATTTGGGTTGAATGGCCGCGTGAAAGATCCACCGAGAGGGGTGTGAAGTCTAGTGGCGCATTAAAGGTGCCAAGCAGACGGTCAATATAACAGGGTGTGGCAGCCAATTGGCGAGGCCACCTCACGTAATACTTTACAGTGATGTAATCAGAAGCACGTCACAAGATGCAATGGTGATAAGTAAAAGTACATAATTTGTGGTCATGTTAAGTGGTGTTGTTAAAGGTATATTCTACGTATGATAATTTGTTTTGTAATGGTTTTTGCCTCATCGTAAAATAGTTCAACTGGAGAATATTATTTACTAGCTTTGAGAAACGATTCATTGATTAATTATGTGGGAGATCGAAAGCTTTGGCGATTGTTATTATACAATGTTATGTAAACCCCGGTTTTGGTGTACTTACAGCATGGGTACGAGTGGTTGCCTGATGTTTTGTCCGCAGTGGAAATGTCACAGCTATAAATGAAAACAGTCATGCCACTGGCAGCCTACGCTTAGAGGAATACATTAGATTAGCTGTCTAGTCGTGATGATATTCTACTGTAGATATTAATGATAATATTACATGGATATTCTACTAGAATGAATACAACTAGATACCTCAAAATTATTTATTTTCAAGCAACAGAAAAATTCAAATATGTTAAATACGACTTTTAATCTAGCTTTGAGATTGGGTGAACGTCTGTGATTTTCCTGAGAATTGCACCCCTGTTTATTAAACGGACTCACGAAGCCGTTGGTCGCCGGGCAGAGAATGTACGTTGCATACCCATAAATTCTGTCTACATAGTGCACATAATATACCATCCGCAAACTCTTAGAAGTGAAAATACTTCATTCCAACACAGAACATGAGTCAAGATTTCTGTTTTCTCGTAAGGCAAAAACAGAAACTCCACTACGGTACCTGTTCGTAAAAAAAAAAAAAAAAAAAAAAAGAAAAGAAAACCACTTCAGTGTGCCCTAGACTCCACAGAGAAACAAAGAATCGTCACTCTGCTTACAGAGAAACAACGAATCGCCACGCCTCTTAACAAAAGCAGCCTCGCCCACTACACGGGTCACGAAGCTACGAGCCGATCGCCTGCAGTTCATAATCCGCACACAAAACTGTTCTAGAACATTCTAGAGTTCCTCCTATGGCTAAGGACTGTCAATCAAACACACTTCTGTGTTTTTTTATGGGAACCATCTCCTATGAGAAGACTTGCAAAGGGTCAACTCATGTCCGCCGTTCGTGATCCTCGCACTTCCCTTGGTACTAAAACGATGACTCCTTCTCTTGTAAGATACTATCGCTCTCCGCCCCTGGCTTCCAGCACCTGACTGTTTTCACCGATTTTTTTTTTTAAGGAGCACTGGGCTCGCCACTGAGAGACACCGCCAACAGCAGTGTAAACCCGCTGCCTCCACTCTATATCCTTCAGAGCAGTAAAAACATCTCTCCTCGCCAAACAGAACACTGCTTCTTTTCTAACCTCCCCTCTGGTGATAGCTGCTTTAACGGTAATGCGTAACCGTCACTCCTCCCTGCTGTCAGAGCCCATCTCAAATTAACTGCCAGCCATGCAACACTACAGAATATGTTAGTACGTGGTGCTACCCAGAATCAACCAAAGAAATGATAAGTTATCCAAGCACCCATCGTAAATCGCGATCTCATGTCGAATAAAATATGCAAACGAATTGGCAACAAATATGAACAGATATGAAGGAAACTGAATACTTACCAGTAGATTGTATTTAAAATGTTTCTTTATAACATGTACCTACATTAAAATGCATGATGTCTGGAACACGAGAGGTATAGAGCCATATCCGCACAATGACTGGAACCGAAATTAAAAACAGAGCCTCAATCAAGTCCGAAACTGCGTAAGGAGGACAGCCAGTGATGAAACATATTGCGAACACAGCACGATGTTCAGTATATGCGATCAAAGAGTGTAACGGGGTGCAAATAAAAGTAACATCTCAGTGGTATGTCCCATGAATGAACGACAGCCGACTCGTTAACGTTCGATAAAAGTGTTGTGCCGGATGGTCAAGGGCTATTGTGAAGTAAAAGGGGAATAAATATTCCGTGTATGATAGTGTTACTGAGTATCTTGAGCAGTAAATTCGTCTATTTTCATATTTATGTTTATATCGTTATAGAATGTTAACTGACGTACTTACGGATTTTTTTTCAGCGGTATCCAGAGAAGATGTGAGTAAAAACTTTTAATTTTGTGTACATAAATTATTGTAACGAAATATTATATTAATAAGGATGACTAGCAAATAACTCTACAGAGATTCCGAACTGGCTGAGCCAGCTTGATCATCAGAGGCAGTTGAGAGTTTTATGTGGCATTACTGGAGACTACGTGATTAGTGTTTCTTCATCGAAGAAACCTTAGAGACCTTAACGGTTGAAGTACCACTTGAAATACGAACGTGTATGGTGTATCTACAGCTACATGGTTACTCTGGAAATCACATTTAAGTGCCTGGCAGAGGGTTCATCGAATCACCTTCACAATTCTCTATTATTCCAATCTCGTATACGGCGCGGAAAGAATGAACACCTATATCTTTCCGTACGAGCTCTGATTTCCCTTATTTTACCTTGGTGATCGTTCCTCCCTAAGTAAGTCGGTGTCAACAAAATATTTGCGCATTCGGAGGAGAAAGTTGGTGATTGGAATTTCGTGAGAAGATTCCGTCACAGCGAAAAACGCCTTTCTTTTAATGATACCCAAATCCTGTATCATTTCTGTGATACTCTCTCCCATATTTGGCGATAATACGAAACGTGCTGACTTTCTTTGAACTGTTCAATGTAGTCAGTCAGTCCTATCTGGTAAGGATCCTACACCGCGCAACAGTATTCTAAAAGTGGAAGGACAAGCGTAGTGTGGGCAGTCTCCTTAGTAGGTCTGTTACATTTTATAAGTGTCCTGCCAATAAAACGCAGCCTTTGTTTATCCTTCCCCACAACATTTTCTATGTGTTCCTTCCAATTTAAATTGTTCGTATTTGTAATACCTAGGTATTTAGTTGAATTTACGGCTTTTAGATTAGACTGATTTATCGAGTAACCGAAGTTTGACGCGTTCTTTTTAGCACTCATGTGGACGAACTCACACTTTTCGTTATTTAAGGTCGACTGCCACTTTTCGTACCATTCCGATATTTCTTCTAGATCGTTTTGCAGTTTGTTTTGATCTCCTGATGACTTTATTAGTCGATAAACGACAGCGTCATCTGCAAACAACCGAAGACGGCTGCTCAGATTGTCTCCCAAATCGTTTATATAGATAAGGAACAGAAAAAGCCCTATAACACTACCTTGGGAAACGCCTGAAATCACTTCTGTTTTACTCGATGACTCTCCGCAAATTACTACGAATCGTGACCTCTCTGACAGGAAATCATAAATCCAGTCACATAACTGAGACGATATTCCATAAGCACGCAATTTCACTACGAGCCACTTGTGTGGTACAGTGTCAAAAGCCTTCTGCATATCCATAAATACGGAATCGATCTGAAAACCCTTGTCAATAGCACTCAGCACTTAATGTGAATAAAGAGCTAGTTGTGTTTCACAGGAACAATGTTTTCTAAATCCATGTTGACTGTGTGTCAATATACTGTTTCCTTCGAGGTAATTCATTATGTTCGAACAAAATATATGTTCTAAAATCCTGCTGCATATCTACGTTAACGATGTGGGCCTGTAATTTAGTGGATTACTCCTACTACCTTTCTTGAATATTGGTGTGGCCTTTGCAACTTTCCATTCTTTGGGTACGGATCTTCCGTCGAGCGAACGGTTGTATGTGATTGTTAAGTATGGAGCTAATGCATCAGCATACTCCGAAAGGAACGTAATTGGTATACAATCTAGACTAGAAGACTTGATTTTATTAGGTGATTTAAGTTGCTTCACTACACCGAGGATATTTACTTCTACGTTACTCATGTTGGCAGCTGTTCTGGATTCGAATTCCAGAATATTTACTTCGTCTTCTTTTGTGAAGGCATTTCGGAAGGCTCCGTTGAATACCTCTGCTTTGGCAGCACTTTCTTCGACAGAATGTCCACTGCTATCACGCAGAGAAGGCATTGATTGAGTCTTCCCGCTAGCATACTTCACATATGACCTGAATTTCTTTGGAATTTCTGCCAGGTTTCGAGACAAAGTTTCGTTGTGGAAACTTATGAGCATCTCGCATTGAAGTCCGCACTAAATTTCGAGCTTAGAGATTGCCAATCTTGGGGATTTTGCGACTTTTTAAATTTGGCATGTTTGTTTCGTTGTTTCTGCAACAGTGTTCTAACCCGTTTTGTGTACCAAGGGGGATCATCTCCGTCGTTTGGAAGTTTATTTGGTGTAAATCGCTCAATTGCTGCCGATACTATTTCTTTGAAATTAAGCCACATCTGGTCTACATTTATATTATCAGTTTGGAATGAATGGAGATTGTCTCTCAGGAATTTTTTAATAGATGTATTTTTCGCTTATTTTTCGAGGATTTGGGGATTACAATATTCAGTTTTGCTACGACAGCCCTGTGTTCACTAATCCCTGAATCGGCTTTAATACTCATTATTAACTCAGGATTATTTGTTGCTAAGAGGTCAAGTGTGTTTTCACAGCACAATGAGCGCCCGATTCACTACTCGGTTGCTCCTATGAAAGTGATTACTCAGCTCTTTCCTGTTTGCTGAATACGACGTGAATGTGTTATTATCAGGGGCCTTGCAGGTTCACGTAATTTGATGCCACTGCGCTTTTTTCTTTGGCGTGAGCGCAATGTCGAAGTCTGTGCAAAAGCCATAACGACTCAGTATTATTAAAAACATTGCGTTAATGCAACATGTGCAATGATATGGAAGGAATCTCTTCAGTCCGTCCAGAAATAGTGGCACCAGTGACTGCAGACCTGTATTGTAGTGAAGGTAGGCATTTTAAGCACTTGATGACAAAAAAACAGAATTTTAAGGAACTGTTGTTGATGTCATCCTTGTTGCCTTTGATAACACAGTCTTGCAACGTACGTCTACTCTCGATATTAAATTCTACACCTACATCTACTTCTGTGTTCCGCAAGCGGGTGCGTGTCGGAGCGTACTTTGTGCGTCGCTGTCTCCTCCCCTATTTCCAGCTCAGTTCGCGATTAGTTGTTGGGAAGAGTGAATGCTGGGAAGCCTCCGTATGAGCTCGAATCTCTTTAATTTTACCTTCGTGGTCTTCAAGAGAGGATGAAATATACTGACTGACTTTTCTAGCAACCTATGCTCTCAGACTACACTCCTGGAAATGGAAAAAAGAACACATTGACACCGGTGTGTCAGACCCACCATACTTGCTCCGGACACTGCGAGAGGGCTGTACAAGCAACGATCACACGCACAGCTCAGCGGACACACCAGGAACCGCGGTGTTGGCCGTCGAATGGCGCTAGCTGCGCAGCATTTGTGCACCGCCGCCGTCAGTGTCAGCCAGTTTGCCGTGGCATACGGAGCTCCATCGCAGTCTTTAACACTGGTAGCATGCCGCGACAGCGTGGACGTGAACCGTATGTGCAGTTGACGGACATGGAGCGAGGGCGTATAGTGGGCATGCGGGACGCCGGGTGGACGTACCGCCGAATTGCTCAACACGTGGGGCGTGAGGTCTCCACAGTACATCGATGTTGTCGCCAGTGGTCGGCGGAAGGTGCACGTGCCCGTCGACCTGGGACCGGACCGCAGCGACGCACGGATGCACGCCAAGACCGTAGGATCCTACGCAGTGCCGTAGGGGATCGCACCGCCACTTCCCAGCAAATTAGGGACACTGTTGCTCCTGGGGTATCGGCGAGGACCATTCGCAACCGTCTCCATAAAGCTGGGCTACGGTCCCGCACACCGTTAGGCCGTCTTCCGCTTACGCCCCAACATCGTGCAGCCCGCCTCCAGTGGTGTCGCGACAGGCGTGAATGGAGGGACGAATGGAGACGTTTCGTCTTCAGCGATGAGAGTCGCTTCTGCCTTGGTGCCAATGATGGTCGTATGCGTGTTTGGCGCCGTGCAGGTGAGCGCCACAATCAGGACTGCATACGACCGAAGCACACAGGGCCAACACCCGGCATCATGGTGTGGGGAGCGATCTCCTACACTGGCCGTACACTACTGGTGATCGTCGAGGGGACACTGAATAGTGCACGGTACATCAAAACCGTCCTCGAACCCATCGTTCTACCATTCCTAGACCGGCAAGGGAACTTGCTGTTCCAACAGAACAATGCACGTCCGCATGTATCCCGTGCCACCCAACGTGCTCTAGAAGGTGTAAGTCAACTACCCTGGCCAGCAAGCTCTCCGGATCTGTCCCCCATTGAGCATGTTTGGGACTGGATGAAGCGTCGTCTCACGCGGTCTGCACGTCCAGCACGAACGCTGGTCCAACTGAGGCGCCAGGTGGAAATGGCATGGCAAGCCGTTCCACAGGACTACATCCAGCATCTCTACGATCGTCTCCATGGGAGAATAGCAGCCTGCATTGCTGCGAAAGGTGGATATACACTGTACTAGTGCCGACATTGTGCATGCTCTGTTGCCTGTGTCTATGTGCCTGTGGTTCTGTCAGTGTGATCATGTGATGTATCTGACCCCAGGAATGTGTCAATAAAGTTTCCCCTTCCTGGGACAATGAATTCACGGTGTTCTTATTTCAATTTCCAGGAGTGTATAACTGTAAATCACACCGTGATGCAGGGCGCGTTGCAGCGGCTGCCACTGGAATTGGTTGAGCATTTTCGTGACGCTTTCGCGCTTAGTAAATGAACCTGTAAAGAAACGCGCTGCTCTTCTCTCATTTTTCTATCCCAAACCGACGACCAATATTCAAGTACTGGTCGCACGAGGGTTTTGTGAGCTACTTCCCTTATGGGTGGACCACACTTCCCAACGATTCTTCCAGTGAATCTCAATCTGTGATCCTCCTTACCCGCGATTAGCGTTATCTGGTCGTTCCACTTTAAATATCTCTTTACGTACACTCCTAAATATTTTATGAGTGTGTCTGCTTCCATTCACATTTGTGCAATCGTCTAATCATACAAAGATGGGTGTTGCTGTCAATTTATGCCAAGTAAGTTACATTTGTTTATGTTGAGAGTCAGTTATCAAACGCTGCAGCAAACTTCGATTCTCTGCAGGTCTTGTTGCATTTCGCTACATCATTCGCGAAAAGCCTCATAAAACTTTCGATCACTCTTCTAGCAACCTACACTCTCGAAACACACTGGTTTGATACAGTTCCCCACGCTACTCTCTCCTGAGCAAGCCTCTTCGTCTCCTAGTAACTACTGCAGCCTACATCGCTCTACGCCTGCTTACTGTATTCATCTCTTGCTCTCCCTCTGCGATTCTTACACCCCACGTTCCCCTACAGTACTAAATTGGTGATCCCTTGATGCCTCAGAATACGTCCTAGCAACAGACCCCTTCTTCTAGTGAGGTTGCACAAATTTCTCTTCTCCCTAATTCAATTGAGTACCTTCTTATTAGTTACATGATCTCCCCATTTAATCTTCAGAATTCTTCTGTAGCACATTTCAAATGCTTCTATTCTCTTCGTGCCTAAATAAACTGTTTATTGTCCATATTTCATTTCCATAGATGGCTACACTCCATATAAATACTTTCATAAAGGACTTTCTGACATTTAAATCTATACTAGATGTAAACAAATTTCTCCTCTTCAAAAGCGCTTTTCTTGCCATTGCCAGTCTGCATTTTATATCCTCCCTACTTCGACCATCATCAGTTATTTTACTTCGAAAG
The DNA here is from genome assembly GCF_021461395.2 of Schistocerca americana. Classification (NCBI taxonomy): domain Eukaryota; kingdom Metazoa; phylum Arthropoda; class Insecta; order Orthoptera; family Acrididae; genus Schistocerca; species Schistocerca americana. The sequence goes on along the minus strand of NC_060122.1, from coordinate 335,678,023 downwards.
TAGCAAACCTCATCTACTAGTTTAACTGTCTGATTTCCTAATCTAATTCCCATAGCATCACCTGACTTAATTAGACTATATTCCGTTATCCTCGCTTTGTTTTTGTTGATGTTAATCTTTTATCCTCTTTTCAAAACACTGTCCAGTTCCTACAAATACTCTTAAAAGTCCTTCGCTGTCTGATAGAATTACAATGTCATCGACGAACCTCTATGTTGTTATTTATTCTCCCTGGCCTTTAATTCCTACTCCAAATTTTTCTTTTCTTTTCTTTACTGCTTGCTCAATATATATATCGAATAACATCGGGGATAGGCTACAACCCTGTCTCACTCCCTTCGCAACCACTGCTTCCCTTTCATGCCCCTGGACTCTTATAAGTGTCATGTGGTTTCTGCACAAATTGTAAATAGCCTTTCGCTCCCTGTATTTTACCCCTGCCACCTTCAGAATTTGAAAGAGAGTATTCCTGTTAACATTTTCATAAGCTTTCTCTCAGACTACAAATGCTACAAACGTAAGTTTGCCTTTCCTTAACCTATATTCTATGATAAGTCGTAGGGCCAGTACTGTCTCGCGTGTTCCTACAGTCCTCCTGAATCCAAACCGATTTTCCCCGAGGTCGGCTTCTACCAGTTTTTCCATTCTTCTGTAAAAGGATTCATGGTAGTATTTTGCAGCCGTGAGTTATTAAAATGATAGTTCGGTAATTTTCACATCTGTCAGCACCTGCTTTCTTTGAAATTCGAATTATTATATTCTTCTTGAAGTCTGAGCGTATTTCGCCTGTGCCTTACATCTTTCTCACGAGATCGAAGAATTTTTACATGGCTGTTTCTTCCAGGGCTATCAGTAGCTCTAACGGAATGTTCTCTACTCCCTGGGCCTTGTTTTGACTTAAATCTTTTAGTGTTCTGTCAAATTCTTCACACAGTGTTATATCTCCCTTCTCATCTTCATCTATGTCCTTTTCCATTTCCATAATATTGCCCTCAAGTTCATCTCCCTTGTACAGACTTTCTATATACTCCTTACACTTTTCTGCTTTCCTTTATTTACTTAGGACCGGTTTCTCATCTGAGCTCTTGATATTTATACAGGTGGTTCTGTTATCTCCAAAGGTCTCTTTAACTTTCCTGTATGCCACATCTGTCTTACCCCTAGTGATATATTCATCTACATCCTTACATTTGTCCTCAAGCCATTCGCGCTTAGCCATTTTGCACTTCCTGTCCTTAGTATTCTCTTTCATCTGCATCATGTATTACATTTTTATATTTTCTTCTTTCATAGATTAAATTCAATATCTCTTGTGTTACATAAGGATCTCTAGTAGCCCTCGTCTTTTTACCTACTTGATCCTGTGTTGGCATCACTATTTCATCTCTCAAAGCTACCCATTCTTCTTCCACTCAATTTCCTTCCCTTGTTCTTGTAATCGTTCCCTAATGATCACTTTGAAACTCTCTAGAACCCTGGTTATTTCATTTTTTCCAAGTCACATCTCCTAAAGTCCTACCTTTTTGCAGTTTCTTCAGTTGTATTCAGCAGTTCATAAACAATAAATTGTGGTCACAGTCCTCATCTGCCCCTGGAAATGTCCTATAGTTAAAACCGGCTTCCAAAATATCTGTCTTACCCTGCTGTAATCAATCTGAAACCTTCCTGTGCATCCAGGTCTCTTCCACGTATACAACTTTCCTTCATGATTCTTAAACCGTTCGTTACCTACGATTAAATTATGACCTGTATGCTCTGTGCAAAATTCTGCCAGTCGGATTCCTCTTTCATTCCTTTCTCCCAATCCGTATTCACCTACCACCCTTCCTTTTCTTCCTCTTTCTACTACCGAATTCCAGTCTCCTATGACTATTAAATTTTCGTCTCTCTTAACTATCTGAATGATTTCTTTTCTCTCATCATTCATTTTCTCTATTTCCTCCTCATCTGCGGAGCTACTTGGCGTATAAACTTATACTATTTTTATGGGTGTGGGCTTCGTGTCTATCTTTGCTATAATAATGCGTTCACTATGCTGTTTATAGTGGCTTATACGCGTTCCTATTTCTTATTCATTATTAAACTTACTCCTGCATTACCCCTATTTTATTTTGTGTTAATAAGCCTGTAATCACCCGACCAGAAGTTCTGTTCCTCCTGCCACTGAACTTCACTAATGTCAACTATATCCAACTGTAACGTATCCATTTCCCTTTTTAAATTTTTTAATCTATCTGCCCTGTTAAGGGATCTGACAGTTCATGCTCCAATCCGTAGAACGCCATTTCTGTTTCTCCTGATAATGACGTCCTCCTGAGTAGTCTCCCGCCGGAGATCCGAATGGGGGGAACTATTTTACCTTTGGAGTATTTTATCCAAGACGATGTCATCATCATTTAACCGTACGGTAGGGTTGCATGGCCCCGGGAAAAATTACGGATGTAGTTTCCCCTTGTTTTCAGCCGTTCACAGTAACAGCGAAGCAAGGCCATTTGGTTCATGTTAAAAGGCCAGATCAGTCAATTATCCAGACTGTTGCCTCTGCAGCTACTGAAAAGTCTGCTGCCCCTCTTCAGGAACTACGCGTATGTCTGGCCTCTCATCAGATAGCCCTCCATTGTGGTTGCACCTACGGTACGGCTATCTGTATCGCTGAGACACGCAAGACTTCCCCCACATACGGCAAGACGACAGCTGAAATAGTCACTGCAGAATTATATGTCGCACTCACGAACACTGTCAGCACCAAAGAAAGAGGGAAGGGAGTTCCACAAGCAGGGAATTCGAGACCGGTATTGCCAGAACATATATGGATATGGTGTCTGTTCTTTCGCTGTGTAACAGTTTTATCTGGACAGATGGCTTCGACCCACGTACTGATTTAACGTAAGACCAGAAATTCTTAGGATTCTCTCTGAAGTTGATAGAGTTTTGTACTGATCGCTTCACACATAGCCCTTATTACACTCATTTTGGCATCTTTTGATTTTCTATTATCTGTGAGGCTTTTACTGCCTTTAAATTTGCAGTGAAGCTCTCTTCGATTTCGTAGCAGCTTCCTAACACGGATGTCGAATCGCGGGGGGATTTTCCAGCCCTCACAAATTTTCTCGGGGAATATATGTCTAAAGGATATTGTACGACGGTCTTGAATTTTGTACATTGATGCTCAACTACTCACTGGAATTTCCATAAATTCGTTTCTATGAAAACTTACAATACCTTAAACAGGTAAGTAAATATTTGAGATGAATGGCTTAGGCGAATCACTCTGTACGGTTCGAAGAAGACTAGAAAATAAATTGGTACTTGGAAGTACCTCTGGGACCATAGTTCGCAAAATCCACGAAAATGAGCAGTTAATGACTGCAACTTGGCGTGAGTAGCAAGTAACCTCGGTGTATATCCCAACCTGGCTGCCTCCTCCACCTCGATACCTACGGGGTCAGCGCGGTTTATAGATAACCGAAAAAACACGGATTCGATTTCCGGTTTGAAGACTTTTGCCACTCGGAGACTGCGATTTTTGCTGCCCTTATATTCATACCGTCATAACTAAAGCGAAAATTTTTTGACTGATGTCACATGACAACTCTAAGCTTTTGTGACTTTTTACAGGTGTACTATTTGCCCCTAATGATTGTTTCGATTTGTTGAAGCACGCTCCCGTGAAGTCCACTCTTGATATGGCTATATGTGCGAGCCCTGATTTCACCTTTTTTATTACAATGATAATTTTTCCCTATTAGGTCGGCGCTAACAAAATATTTTCGCATACGGAGGTGAAAGTTGGCGACTGAAATTTTGTCAAAAGATACTGCCACTAGGGAAAACGACTGCGTTCTAAGTACTATCGCTCCAACTTGCGCGTCATATCCGTGGCTTTCTCTCACTCCCACTCCGCAATAACACAAAACTAGCTGCCATTCTTTGAACTTTTTCGATGTCCTGCGTCAATTCTATCTGATGTGGATCCCACTCTGCACAGTAATACTCCAGAGGACGAGGGGAAAGCGTAGTGTAGACAATCTCTTCAGTAGACATGTTTCATATGCTAAGTGTTCTACCAATAAATCGCAGTCTTTGGTTATCTTTCGCCTTAAGATTATCTAAGTGAGCATGTAATCCCTAAGTATCAAGTTGAATTCACAGGTTTTAGATTTGAGTGATTTATTTTATAATCGAAATTTAGTTGATTCATTGTAGTAGTCATGTAGATGGCTTCACCCTTTTCAATATTTAGAGTGAACTGCCACTATTAGCACTACTCAGATTGTCTCCTAAATCGTTTGTATAGATTAGGAAGAGGCAGAGGGCCTACAACACTTCCTTAGGGAACTCCATACATCACTTCTGTTTTACTTGGTGACTTTCTATTAGTTAAGACAAAGTGTGATCCTTGTGACAGAAAATCATGAATCCAGTCTCACAAAAGACGATAATCCGTGGGCACGGAATTTGATAGGAAGGCACTTGTGAGGAAGGGTATAAAAAGCCTTCTGGAAATCAAGAAATACGAAATCAATTTGAGATCAGCCGTCGGAAGAACTCATTATTTTCTGACTCAATGCTAACTATTTTTCAGTAAATAGTTTTCTTCGAGGTAATTCGTAATGTTAAAATGCTGTATTTCTTCAAAAATCCTACTGCAAACTGAGTTCAGTGATATAGAGCTGCGATTCACCTGATTACTCCTATTTCCTTCTCGTCAATCGAATGGTTGTGTATGATTGTTAAGTATGGATCTAATATATCAGTATTCTCAGAAAGGAACCTAACCGGTGTATTTTTTGGCTGGAGGACTTTCCTTTATTAAATGATTTATGTTGCCAGGAGTATCTTTACACTCTACAGTGGCGTGTGCGTTGATATGAATCTTCCAGGTAAAATAAAACTGTGTGTCGGATTGAAACTCAAACTGGGGACATTTGTCGTTCACTGTTACGTGCTCTACCGACTGAACTACCCAAGCACGACTCAAGACACATCCTCAGTTTTAGTTCCGCCGTTACCTCATCTTCTACTTTCAAAAATTCGCTGAAGCTCTCCTGCGAAACTTGCAAGACTAGCACACTTGGAGGAAAGAACATTGAGGAGACATGGCTAAGCGACAGCCTGGGAGATGTTTCCAGAATGAGATTTTTCACTCTGCACCAGAATTTTCCTTGTTGAGATGCTTCTTTGCGGATTAAAACTGTGTGCCAGACCGAGATTCGAACTCGGGACTTTTGTCTTTTGGTAGAGTAGGTCCCGAGTTCGAGTCTCGGTCCAGCACACAGTTTTAATCTACCAGGGCGTTTGATTTCAGTTTCTTCGCTATACCGAAGATATCTATTTCTAAGCTGCCCATTTTATTAGTTCCTGATTCGAATTCTGGAATATTTTCTTCGTCTGCTGTGATAAAGAAATTTCGGAAAAGGGTATTTAGTAACTCCGCTTTAGTGTCACTGTCATTAGCATCGTTATTACGCCGCGAAGGTATTGATTGTGTCTTGCCCGTGGTCCACTACATGTGCGACTGGAATCTCTTTGGTTTTTCTGCCATATTTCCCAACAAAGTTTCGTTAAGGAAACTATTAAAATCATCTCTCACTGAAGTCTACGATGAATTTCGAGCTCCAGAAGTCAAACGTCGCCAATCTTGGAGATTTTGTGTTCTTTTTAATTTGTCTTGCGGTTTTCGTTGCATGCGGAACAGCGTTCCCACTGTTGTATGTACCATGGGGGATCTGTACTATCTCTTATTAATTTATTTAGTGTACGTCTCTCAATGGTCGTCGATAGTATTCCTTCCTGAACAGATACTGTTTCGTATATTCACAACATTAGACATTCTGATTTCGTATCTTGAACCACTTGTGGAATAATAGTTGTGTACACAGTAGGTGAGGTACCCTACTTTTAGCCATCAGATTAAGTCGCCGGAAATGGGTATTATGATCAGAATGGAAATATGTTTTGCTGTTGGATGTTATTGTAGTTCAGAGGAAGAATCTTGCAATTGATTAATAAACATTTCTCGAGCGTCAAGTCGCACCAAGTGGTCTAACATCCAGGAAATTTCTGACGACTCTTCCTTGGCCGTTGTCATGTGGTGACCGATTGGCGTATTTGGGAGCTTGAGAAAATTATTTTAGGTCGCTGTGAGACCAGGTATTCGTACGTTCGAACTGACTGTTCTTAGATAATAATTTTATGCCTTTAGTCTTTAGTGATCAACAGTCATGCATGATTTTCTGTCGAGCTGTGAACCTTTATATTCCAATATTATCCATTCGGGGCAGTGCAAGAGCGCGATTCATCGCTGAACAGTCTGCAGTACCATGCACCAGCATTCCGTGCTTCCCGGTCATGGCTCCACTAGAAACACAGCACTTTGTATTGTAAGTTTGTCTAGTCATGGGACAGTAATTCCCTAGCAGGGTTGTTGCTGAACTCCGACCAATGGTATGGAATGACATGTAACGTTGCAGGAAGTCCACTACTCGATTTTGGATGCCTGGTGCGGATGTGAAATGATTAGAGTGTGCTCGCTACACGAAATGGTGATCCTCCATTGTGATGGTCAGACGTGGTCAGTCGAAAATTTGACGGTGAGCGTGCCTGCACTCACGTTCCCGTGCTGTTCACACCATGTAGTGTGCACTTGTATGTCCGTGGAGTGAGCATAGCCTAGAGCGCATGTTCTCAAAATCAAATCATGCTGCTCATGTGATACTGGGATGACACTGCTTTGTGTACAATTTGCGGCAATAATGGAACTTGTATCTTACACGTATTCGCCTTGTTTTATATAAGCTCCTGCCTGTTTGAATTTTAGCAATAGCTACGGTGCGCCAGTGTGAATGTCATGTTGATATGAGGCACTTTATATGTAGAAAGATACTGACACACGGTATTATAAAGTTTTCTATTCTTCAGATAATTAGTGCGATTTTATGGCCGTGAGTTTACGAGACAAATACTTGATAAATTTGCAAGTGTGTTTGAGTAGACTACGAGTCTGTGTGTACATACTGGTGCTATGATCGTAAACAGATAAAATTCTAAGCAGACAGTCTGATTACTTTCCTCCAATTTATGTAGTTTTTTAACACTTGTATGGATCGAAGTATTTCTGCACGAGACAGATACATATACAGTGTCACTGTAATGTAATTAATTAGAACAGATTCGACAATACGAATCAGTGCAATAGAAAATGTAAAAAAAATATCGTTGTCTGTCACTTCTTTTATTACTTCAAAATTCAAACACTGATGTCGTATTTTATAGTTTTTGTGTTTGGTGTGTGGTTTCACTTTTCTGTTGGCATGGCGAAAAAATTTTGTAGTTATTTTAGGAAATTTGGAATTTTGTGGTAAGGGCTTATGGGACCAAACTACTGAGGCCATCGGTCCCTAAACTTACACACCACTTAACCCAACTTCAACTAACTTACGCTAAGGACGACACACACCCATGCCCCAGGTAGGACTTGAGCATCCGAAGGGGGGATCCGCATGGACCGTGACAAGACGTCTGAAACCACGCTGCTACCCATCGCGGAGTAGTTACTTTACTTGTCTATACAAAGCAGAAGGGTAAAAAGCAGAAGGGTAAATAAAGAAAAACTAAAACAGTAACGGGCAAACATGTGGCGGAAATCGCTTATCATCTTTACTGTAACAATTTCATAGTACCAAATACGTTGTTTTGGTTACCCTACGGCGCCGTCTAAAAAAACAATGGCTCTGAGCACTATGGGACATAACCACTTAAACCTAACCAACCTAAGGACATCACACACATCCATGCCCGAGGCAGGATTCGAACCTGCGACCGTAGCAGTGCGCCGTCTACAGTGTCATCATAACGTAATTAATTAGAACATAAATTCGACAATATGAATAAGTACAATACAAAAGGCAAAAAAGTATTTTTGGCTGTCGCTTCTTATCCATTTACCGAAATACATAAATAAAATAGAACCCGACCTATGATACTGTGGCGGGAAATCATAATACCATTGCCCTTCGCGTCTGTAAGTCAACTTAAGTCCTTGGTTTCAAAGCGTTAAGATGTCTGTAAAACGGGTATACAAAATTTCACACTATATCTTAAAGTGATGTAACTAGCAGCGAAGTATGAATTCTCAAAATTCGCTATACGCTATAGGGCTAAAATGCTGTCACACAATCACGTGACTTGAGCTGCAGGAGATATTGTGGGCAGAATTTTCGTTCTGCGCATCCGAATTCCCACACCGGAGTTTTTATGGTTCATACCCCTACCAGACGTGGTAACAAGTGGCTCTGAGCACTATGGGACTTAACATCTGAGGTCGTCAGTCCCCTAGACTTTGAACTACTTAAACCTAACTAACCTTAGGACAGCACACACATGCATGCCCGAGGGAGGATTCGAACCTGCGATCATAGCAGCAGCTCGGTTCCGGACTGTAGCAACTTGAACCGCTCGGCCACAACGGCCGGCCGTGGTAGCAACAATATACATGAAGAACATCAGTACCCTCTGCCACAGAGAATTGCAACACTGATCAAATACCCACCGATAGTGCGTACGTGTATGGAGTTTTAGTGGCATTCCACCATGTCTTCTGGGAGCATTACATTTTTTGTCAGGTAGTGTAGTTTTCAATGATCGGAGTGACAATTATTGATTTTCATTAGACATTTTACCATAATAGAGCATTAAATCAGACGTTTAAAGTATGTGCTTGCCTTGTGTGTACCAACTGAAAATGATCTAAGTGTTTTAAATCAAACAAAGCGAAAATTTCAAACACGCACGCAATGTGTTGTTGTTGTTATGGTCTTCAGTCCAGAGACTGGTTTGATGCAGCTCTCCATGCTACTCTATCCTGTGCAAGCTTCTTCATCTCCCAATACTTACTGTAACCTACATCCTTCTGAATCTGCTTAGTGTATTCATCTCTTGGTCTTCCTCTACGACTTTTACCCTCCATGCTGCCCTCCAATGCTAAATTTGTGATCCCTTGATGCCTCAGGACATGTCCTACCAACCGGTCCCTTCTTCTTGTCACGTTGTGCCACAAACCCCTCTTCTCCCCAATTCTGTTCAATACCTCCTCATTAGTTACGTGATCTACCCATCTAATCTTCAGCATTCTTCTGTAGCACCACATTTCGAAAGCTTTTATTCTTTTCTTGTCTACACTATTTATCGTCCATGTTTCACTTCCATACATGGCTACACTCCATACAAATACTTTCAGAAACGACTTCCTGACACTTAAATCTATACTCGATGTTAACAAATTTCTCTTCTTCAGAAACGCTTTCCTTGCCATTGCCAGTCTACATTTTATATCTTCTCTACTTCGACCATCATCAGTTATTTTGCTTCCTAAATAGCAAAACTCCTTTACTACTTTAAGTGCCTCATTTCCTAATCTAATTCCCTCAGCATCACCCGACTTAATTCGACTACATTCCATTATCCTCGTTTCGCTTTTGTTGATGTTCACCTTATATCCTCCTTTCAAGACACTATCCATTCGGTTCAACTGCTCTTCCAAGTCCTTTGCTGTCTCTGACAGAATTACAAGGAACCTCAAAGTTTTTATTTCTTCTCCAGGGGTTTTAATTCCTGCTCCGAATGTTTCTTTTATTTCCTTTACTGATTGTTCAATATACAGATTGAATAGCATCGGGGAGAGACTACAACCTTGTCTCACTCCCTTCCCAACCACTGCTTCCCTTTCATGTCCCTCGGCTCTTATAACTGCCATCTGGTTTCTGTACAAATTGTAAATAGCCTTTCGCTCCCTTTATTTTACCCCTGCCACCTTCATAATTTGAAACAGTATATTCCAGTCATTTTGTCAAAAGCTTTATCTAAGTCTACAAATGCTAGAAACGTAGGTTTGCCTTTCCTTAATCTAGCTTCCAAGAAAAGTCGTAAGGTCAGTATTGCCTCACGTGTTCCAATATTTCTACGGAATCCAAACTGATCTTTCCCGAGGTCGGCCTGTGCCAGTTTTTCCATTCGTCTGTAAAGATTTCTCGTTAGTATTTTGCAGCTGTGACTTATTAAACTGATAGTTCCGCAATTTTCACATCTGTCAACACCTGCTTTCTTTGGGATTGGAATTATTATACTCTTCTTGAAGTCTGAGGGTATTTCGCCAATACTCATCATTTAAAGGTAAATTTTTCTGAACAGATTACAGATTTACATGCCCTTCTGCACATCAAAACTGATGGGTGCATGCTCATTTACGAGACACTTTTCAGGTTTTAAAGGACCATGGCCGCGGTTTGAGGAGCTAATATCAAAAAAGTACTGAGCAGTGGCTCGATGCGGCAGCGGGCCTCTTTACGAGCCATCACGTTAATGAACCGTGCTGCACTCTGCAGGACGGAGAGCAGCACTAGACAGGCCGTCCGTCTCTGTGGAACGTAGCGGCAGGGGCACCTGGTGCGGGGAGCCGAGGTCTCGGCTGTGCGGTGCCGCCACAGCCAGTCCAGGAACGATAAGCTGTTTACACAGGCTTGCTGCTGCTACGTTCAGTGCCCTGTAAATGGTGCTTACCGCACGCCGAGTACGGAGAACGAGCAATCAAGAAAAACTGGAAACCTAAAAATGAGATTAAAATACATTAGTTACGAGTATTATAATTTGTTGCAAAAAAAAAAAATCCTTACCTTTTCATTTACTTTTTATTTCATTCCAAGGAGTGGTGTTCCGAAAACAAACTGCTCAAAAACGTTTTGTGTTAGTTTCATATCAGCGAATGTATGAGAGCTTAAACTAGAGCAGAGAATAAATAAGCCTTACGAACTTCTTTTTTTTAAGAAAAAAGAAATGCCAGGTGCAGGTAGGATTCCTCACTGAGGGTTCCGTAGAGACTTAATTATTTATGTAGACAATTCATCCAATCAGGAAATCGAGTACCTCGACGATTTCTTCCTATTATCGACATTGATACGCGCAAGAGGTGGTGGTGGTGGTGTGTGTTTAACGTCCCGTCGACAACGAGGTCATTAGAGACGGAGCGCAAGCTCGGGTTAGGGAAGGATTGGGAAGGAAATCGGCCGTGCCCTTTCAAAGGAACCATCCCGGCATTTGCCTGAAACGATTTAGGGAAATCACGGAAAACCTAAATCAGGATGGCTGGAGACGGGATTGAACCGTCGTCCTCCCGAATGCGAGTCCAGTGTGCTAACCACTGCGCCACCTCGCTCGGTGATACGCGCAAGATATCGGTCCCAGGGACTCCATGACTTTCCAGAATGTTTTAATTTCGAGTTTGAAACTGGATAACAAATTACAAACGAAAACTTTTTTTCCTGCGATATAATTATAAATTAACAATTTTCTAATTTTTTTCCTTTATTTGTAGTGTGTAATCTCGCTTTTATCACATCAATGGGAACTGTCTTATAGGTTTATGTTTTTGAATGTGTATTAAAATATGTGACATAAATAGCCGTATCTTTTGATTCCATTGACTTAGAATCAATTTTTTTTACACCACCTAAGGACTACAGACCTCATTATATGAGCAAAAGGAGTCTTAACAGATGGACGGATACCAAAAACAAAACTTATCTTCGTGTGATATAATTACAAAATTATCAATTTTGGATTTTAGCCTTTGACTGCACCGCCAAACGTTGCTTCTTGCCAAATTTCATGATTCTAGACCAACGGGAAGTATCCTACAGGGATAAGTGACTTTGCGAGCATCAAAATTTTTGACATAAATGGCCTTAATCTTTAATTGGATTGACTTACAAGCTTCAATGTTTTCCAAACAGACCTTAGTGACATAAATTTCAACCCGATAGGTCTACCCATTCCTGGGAACAAGACCTTATAACACTCGGATAGAGAGACGGATAACAAGTACACCAATAAGGGTTCGGTTTTTACCGACTGAGGTATAGAACCATGAAAATAGCTTTACTGCGAAATAACAACAAAACAACGCAGAGGTCCGGACGTGGTAAATAAAGCTGTCTATCAACCTCCAGGAGTCGCTTCAACCTGCAAGACAATGGCGGACTACGCCTGTCCGAGGACCGACGTGGCGAAACTAAATGAGGCCCTCGGTCTGCTTAGAAAGTGATGTACGTGAAATTTCCATTTTGTGCAAATTGAATAACACAGGTGTAATGGCTGACAAAACAATCATGTGCTTATAATTTGTGTATTCCGCGCTCTAATAACTGTAATATACATAGAAATAGGTGAGAAAGTCAGAGCATAAAACAACATCTAGCACAGAAACCATCAGGCAGCGTGCAAAGATATACAAAGAATGAAATAAGAAAATTACATTTTATTTTCTCTGTCTGTGAACAAAGCTTGTACAATTGTAAAAACAGATAAATTCGTAACTTTAGTACCAGATAGTAGCTGTTATTGGTTTTATTATATGATACATCTTTTCGTGTCTTTATTTCAATGAAGTTCTCAGTAATCTCATTGAAATCTATTTTATGACATACTTTACTTTCGGTTGATGCTATGGACAGATTGGCTAGCCGTTCTTGATTCTTCATCGAGCGAAGATAAATTTTTATTGGTTTTAGTTTAGAAACATTTATCTCGTACGATGCGACTGCGACACAAATCGTCAGCTAGTATAGGATAAAGGTGGCACATAGGATAACGACTCACTGAATTCCCATTTAATCATAAATCGAAATATTTCTCGAGCTGGCCATCTGGAACCAATGTCCTCACTTGTATCGATTGCAAACAGATGCCTACGATACGTTTATATTTCTTACAGAACCAGCTCCTTATCAAACTCTTCGTAAATTTTTACCAGATTCTACAGCGCTGCTGCCAGAGCATCATCGGAAGCTTCAAGCATAAATTTCCTTTCAACAATTTGGAAAATTTGTCTGATTTCTTTCATGACTGTGTATCGTTGCGACAATTCCAGTATGAATCGGTCTATGCATTCAAATATTGATCGAAGAACTTCTTGAATCGGTAATCCAGCGACATGAGCTATTTCCCCGGTATTGTTTCACTTACCCTCCTTCTTCCACATTGGTCAATGTTAATATCACTGTCATTGCACTTTAAAATGAAAAATAACAGCAATGTCTGTAACTCTAAATCGTTCCATCAGTAAAAATAATATGGTGAGTCATTTACTCAAAGTCATTTTTGGAGGCTGTAGTTATTATTGAACTAAACTTTCTTCCTCCACTACCGTGTGGCAAAAGTTGATGTAAGTCAGAAAGGTGATATCACTTACAGGCGGAAGGAGCAAGCTTGCTGCAGATCTAGTATGAAGCTTTGCCTTGGATGAACCTTCCGTATCTTTCCAAGCGCTCACAGTAGTTTCCAAGTCTTCTTTCATGACTTAAACTGAATTGCGATGAGAATTCCAGCGAACATCAGACAATCGTTTTGAACATTTTCCTGTATTTTTCTACAAGTAATTCCATCTCTCTGTAGAAGACGAGGAGAATGAATATAATTTCTATATAGTTCCGAAGTAGGCGACGCTGGAAGGAACACATGAGAATGCATGAATTCCACAGAGATTTATGAATGGTCGTTGTATTACTTCATGTACACCTGACACTCACCCGGTGATGTCATAACCTTGAGCCCTGTACAACGTTATAACCAGCCCATCTTTCTCCAGCTGCCTTTGAATACCTTTTGACAGATCCTCCGCGGTCTTTCCCGACATAAAAAAACCTAAGAAGCATTCCCTAACTTCCACAGTATTGTCTTCTATATGGACGTATCTAATTATTTGACAGATTTGTTCAGTTGTGCTGTCGTCGGAAGGGTCGTCAAAATTATTCCAGAGTATTTAGCCTTTTTTATATCAGCAATGATTTTTTTCCTTGACATATTCACACAAAATAACATTGTTCCCCCTTTGATCCAGCAGCGGATTCTTCGAGTTTTAAACTATGGTCTTTCAATAAATACTTGATAATATATCACCATCAATTATACCAGTTTCCTCTGTTTTCCGATGAAACGTCTTCATGATGACCGCGGAAATTAAGCTTTTGCTGGTCTAAAACTAGTGTAATATCCAAAAGACGATGTAAAAGCTCCTCCATTTCTTGGTCTCATCATTAACTATCTTCTGATTACCTTAGTTGGTGGTTCCATTCAGTGTCAAGCTTACAGAGAACGTTTCCTGTTTTGCTAAAGTTGATAGGTGTTCAGACAATGATTCATGCTTTGATATCTTTGGATTCCATTTCCACTACTAAGAGGAGCCAGAAATTCATTTTTGTTTCTATGCCCACGGAGGTAAATAATGCCAAAAACCGAACAGTTTTTTTGTTGTTGTTGATGGTGAGTGTAGCATCCCTTTTTTTTCAAATATTTAGTCACATTCAAATGCTAGTAGAACCAGGACGAAATTATAGAACGGTGTGTTACCTTAGTGTCTACACTTAGTCTTCGATAGATTCAAAGGTCTCTCCCTGTTTTAATGTACTTCACTAGTTATCAATAATTAAATTTCTGTGCTGTGAAACGGGTACTAGCCGATGTACAGTATCATTAGATAGATTTACAACAGTAAGTCGTTGCTATTCTTCGGTGGCTATGTTGTTCCTCTTATGAAATTAATAATCACGTAATTTCTCTATTCTTCGAATCTTTATTTATGTTTCGCTCCGAAGATGCAATAAAGAGAGCGGGATGAACCCCTTCATGGTGCTGGTTACTGCTACATGATATGGTTGTGTGCAGCAGGGAAAAACTTCGCTAAACATTTTTCTACGGTTAGTTCCGGGGTGTCAAGTCTAAATGACTGTAGTGTAGCTGATGATGTCTACAACTGGCAAAAGCCGTTGCTTGTATCTAAATGACTATAGTTCATCTAGTTGTGTTCTCAAATGGCTCTGAGCACTATGGGACTTAACTGCCGTGGTCATCAGTTCCCTAGAACTTAGAACTACTTAAACCTAACTAACCTAAGGACATCACACACATCCATACCCGAGGCAGGATTCGAACCTGCGACCGTAGCGGTCACGCGGTTCCAGACTGTAGCGCCTAGAACCGCACGGCCACTCCGGCCGGCGCTGTGTTCTCATATTCATTAAATAAAATGTATAAAAATTATACATAAAAACTAAACTGCACCCGAACTGGCCTCGGGAAGCCCAATGGTACCAATTGACCCCCTTGTCATCCTCAGCCAATTGGCGCCAAGGGATGTGGATACTGTAGGGGATGTGGTCAGCACACTGCTCTCCCAGCCGTTGTCAGTTTCCGTGAACGGAACTGCTGCTTCACAGTCAAGTAGCTCCTCCAATGGCCTCACAAGGTCTGAGTGCACCCCTCTTTTCAACAGTGCTCGGCAGACCGGCACGGTCACCTCTCCAAGTGCTAGCCAAGGCCAACGCTTCTTAAGTTATATGATTTGACGGGAACCGGTGTTACCACTGTGGCAAGGCCGTTAGCAATAATTATGTATAGCCTTTTAAAAACTGATCTTCAGAATGTAATACTTTTGTTTAAAAATTAATAATTCACTGGTAAGGACTTCACTACATTCACGTGTGTATTTATAAACTGTACATACAGAAGACCTCTATAGATTACATACGTATCAAAAATATATTCATGTAGAATAATTGCGTCTAGCAGACAACTGGTTGTCATGCTACATATTTTAATTTTTATGCAACGATTGACGAAGATTCTGAACACGTACATTGACAATTTCTGTAGCCTGAAGATCTGTTTCTATTTGCTCACGTGTGGGTCCTCGAACCTCAAACTGACTTATTTACTGCAAAAAGAAAAACCTGACCTTGTTTGGAATTTGATTAAAACTGGTCTGGTCCTGGGGGGGCCTCCAGATCTCGAGGCAGTCGAGGTCCGGGATGCGCCGCCCCTTCCGCACCCCTCTTAGTCCACCACTGCTGCAAGGTGTCCACATCAGTGAAGAAACAAATTAGGATGCATTACATGTAATTGGGGGTTCATGAAAGTGTATCCAATTTAGCAACGTCGCAATCAAAATCCCGAATCCTTCTTACAGACCTAAAGCTTGCTCTTGTGTACGTCACTGTAAGAGAGAGGGTGGAGCAACTCTATTATCGATCTCTTGCTCGCACCATTCACCAACATTATTAATTATTTTCCTATCTCCGTTTAGTAAAGTTCGAGTACTACAGCTTTGCCCTTCTCTGAGGACGGAAAACAGTATCTGGCTCCTCCCATGATGGGTCAGAAAAAGTTTTGTCACGGCGCAACAATCGCTTCACACTGGCTACATATGCAAGGTTCTGTTGTTTTGTTTTATATCGCTGAGACTGGCGGCGGCCGCACACGGAATATGAGCGAGCCGAAGGCCACTGACTCCTATCGTCTTCTACACACCCAGAACTGACCGACCTATTCGATTAAGGGATCTAATACTCCACAGCCCGTCTTTGTTTTGTTTTTCCTCTGGATTAATACCCATTTAGCGAGCTGAATGGAGGACTGTTTTACCACTGGAATATGTTATGCGAGACAGAATCATCATTTAACCATAGAGAAGACCTGCATGCTCTCGGGAAACATAACGCCTGTAGTTTCCCCTCGTGTCAGGCGATCTCAGTACCAACACAGCGACTGGGTGTTGGCTAGCGTTACAAGGTCAGGTCAGTCAATCATCCATACTGCTGCTCCTGCAACTACTGAAAACTCTGCTGCCGCTTTTCTGCTCCTCCTATACATGGAAATTTGCAGTCCATCATCCCTATATGAGAAGTGGACAAAGTCTCCACTAGGGCTGAGTGGTACCACGTCTCTCTAGGAAATGAGAGAAAATGGCAAGTTGTGGTAGGTAAGTATTACTTGAGACGTACGAGCCAATTACGGTGTGGCCCTTCGCCGGCGCTGCCTACTTTTGCTACAATTGCTTACTATTTGATTGTATTCAATTCGTGTTTTCTTGTGTCAGTAATCCTCACCTCTCTGTTAAGCTAGTATTTCTCTCTTATGAACATAATTGTTGTTTTTGATACGTTATTCTTGTTATATCCTAGCCAGCAATGCCACCCGAGCCCGCTGCCAAAAGGTTGGCAGCATCAAAGTCCGGACGCCGTCCGCATAAGCAGCGCCAGCGAGACAGGAAATCGCCGCAAGTCTGCGCGCGCCACCGCTGGCTTCTGGTTTCTTAAGCGCTGGAGTCGCGAGCGCTAGGACAGTTCTGTATTCGCCGCTCAGTTGTATACTCGCCACCGAATTGTGTACTTGCTAGTCAATTGTGTGTTCATCGCAGCAGAGTTGTTGTTTGTCGTCAGCCGACGTTGACCTAGCCGCTCCGACTCGAACTAGACAGATTTCTGTAGACACGGAGTTCACTACTGTGTTTCTGTATCTTCGTTAATAAAGATAAGTACCGACTTTTATTTAATCAGAGTGTTTGGGTTTTCATCTTTCTGTTCACTGTTCCAGCGGACCGGTCGGCCCGCTATTAAAAGTGTGGCGGTGACTTCGTAAGCCGTTTCTACAGCGAATTGTTTGTCGCTACGAACGCCGCCACAAAACTGGCGACGAGGGCTTCCGAACTCGTGTGCAGGGCTGGTTCAACTTGTTTCTGGTTATACTAATTATAGCGATAAAATTTTGGGGGCTGGTTTAATTTGTGTTCAAGATGTCTGCCGAATTACAACAGTTCATCTTGTTACAGAGTCAGCAAATACAAAGTCTGGTGGAAGCAATCGCCAAACAAGCGGCTAATCCTCCAACACAAAAGGAACAAGCACAGGCAGCACCCCCTTTCCGTGCTTTTGATGCATCAAGAGAAGAATGGCGAGAATATTTCGCGCAGTTGCAGGCGCACATGACAGTCTACAAAATCACGGGTACTGAGCGGCAGCTTTATTTTATTTCCACTGCAGGCGTGGAAGTCTATCGACTACTTTGTAAGTTGTTCCCGGAATCCAAGCCAGAAGCTTCAGACTATGACGTTGTTGTTAACAAGCTTGCTGAGTATTTCGAGTCGCGAGTTCATGTGGCAGCAGCCAGATTCAAGTTCTTCAGATTAAAGAAACTGCCACATCAATCTAATAAACAGTGGTTAACAGATTTACGGGGCCTCACCCGTCAGTGCCGATTTAATTGTGTGTGTGGAGCTTCCTACAGTGATGTCATGTTACGAGACGCTATTACTCAAAACATTGCAGATTCTCGTATTCGTGCTGCTATCTTAAAGTTGCCTGACCCGTCATTAGAGACTGTGATGAACATCATTGAAGCCCAAGATACTTTTGACTATGCTGAGTGTGAGTTAGATCAGCCATGTATTTCTCAAATTGCCTGTGCTAAGCAAGTTATGTCACGCCCGCGGCCCCACCGGCAGAGTCAGACTGTAAACACTAGCCGGCCGCGTCATGTTAAACACATTCGTCAGCCGCGTGTGCAAAATGATAGAGTTAAGTCTTGCCCTAAGTGTGTTCTTGCTCATCCTTGTGAACGTTGCCCGTTAAGAAACGCGGTTTGTCACTTTTGTCAAAGGAAAGGACACATCCAGACTGTTTGTTTGCGTAAACGCAAGAACAATTCTAGTGCTGCCCAGCCCATGGATATTCATGTTCTTCAAAGCCAGCCCGCCCAGAAGGTCGCGTTTAAAGACTCTTCCACGGTTCGTGTGGGTAATAAACTTGTTCGCAATAAGCCACCCACCCAGCCCTCTGCTATGCGACCCAAGCGTAATTCAAACGCTGTAAAACGTAATGTACAGACTGCAAGTGAAGCGGGAGTTGTTGTTCCACCCGCCCAACCCACGAGTTGTCGTAAGCAGCGAACACGCGCTAAACGCGGTGATTTTGTGTCTTCCGCCTCCACTGCACTGATCCAGAGACAGTGTAATAAACTATTTGTGAAGCTACGCATCCAGGATAAGACCTTCAATTTTCAATTAGACACTGGTGCGTCTGTGACTCTCATAAATAGTGCTACGTATGCGGCTATAGGCCGCCCTAAACTTTCAGCGGCAAAACATTCTTTGGCTACTTATAGTGGAGAACAAATTCCTGTGTTAGGTGTATGTACCGTGCCAGCCACATTCCGTGGCAATACAAAAACAGTTTCATTCACAGTGCTCCGCGCTACAGGCAGTGTAAACATTTTCGGATTAGACTGTTTTGACTTGTTTGGCCTGTCTATCCAAGACAACGTGTTGCAAATTAATTCTGTTGTTGTTCCTCAAGACAGCATAACCGATTTGTGTAAACAATACAGTGACATATTTAAAGACGAACTAGGTTGTGGTGCGAACTTTGCCGCTCATATTACGTTAAAAGATAATGCTCAGCCTCGATTTTTTCGTGCTCGTCCAGTGCCTCACGCCCTCCGGGCACCTGTAGCAGATGAACTTCGTCGTTGGGAAAACAACGGTGTTATTCAACCCGTTTCAGCGAGCCAGTGGGCTTCTCCCTTAGTTATTATAAAGAAACCGTCTGGCAAGTTACGTTTGTGTGCTGATTTTAAGTCGACAGTTAATCCTCAGACTGTCATTGATTCTTTTCCTTTGCCTAGACCGGACGAGCTGATGGATAAGTTAGGGGAAGCTCGTTTCTTTTCCAAAATTGATCTCCGTGAAGCATATTTGCAATTGCCCCTCGACGAGCAATCACAACAGTATTTTGTCATAAACACGTCGTTGGGGTTGTTCCGTTTTCTGCGTTTGCCTTTTGGTTGTGCGTCAGCTCCAGCTGTTTTTCAGCGTTTTTTGTCACAACTTCTGGCTAATGTGCCATCGTGTTGCAACTATTTAGACGATATTGTTGTGTCCGGTCGGACGCCTGCTGAACATTTCCGTGATTTGGAGTGTTTGTTTACAGTGTTGTCTCAGGCAGGCCTACGTTGCAACATCGATAAATGTTCATTTTTCCTTACGGAGATGGAGTATCTGGGACATGTTATTAATGCTCAAGGCATTCATCCCTCCCAGTCACATTTAGCAGCTATTCGTGATTTGCCCGCCCCTCGCAATCTGCAGGAATTGCAAGCAGTTCTTGGCAAATTGACATATTATATTAGGTTTATACCTAATGCATCACAGATTGCTGCACCGTTGCATCGTCTCCGCCGTAAGAATGTTCCGTTTGTGTGGTCAGCTGATTGCCAATCAGCCTTTCAGCAGCTTAAAGAGGCTTTATTGAATGATCGTTGTCTGGTCCATTACGACCCTAACAAGCCTCTGGTGTTAGCTTGTGATGCCTCTTCTTTCGGCCTCGGTGCTGTGTTGTCTCACCGAGTCGGTAACACCGAACGTCCTATTGCGTTCGCATCTAAATTGCTAAACAAAGCTCAGTGTAATTATAGCCAATTGGACAAGGAAGCGTTGGCTATTGTGTTCGGTGTCACAAAATTCCATCACTACCTCTATGGTAGACCATTCTATTTAGTAACAGATCACAAGCCCCTGACGTCACTGTTTCATCCGTCTAAACCAGTTCCTCAGCGGACAGCTCAGAGACTACAACGTTGGGCTCTTTTGTTATCACAATACCAGTATGAGATACTGTATCGCCCTACAGCTCAGCATGCAAACGCTGACGCGCTTTCTAGATACTGTATCTTCGTTAATAAAGATAAGTACCGACTTTTATTTAATCAGAGTGTTTGGGTTTTCATCTTTCTGTTCACTGTTCCAGCGGACCGGTCGGCCCGCTATTAAAAGTGTGGCGGTGACTTCGTAAGCCGTTTCTACAGCAAATTGTTTGTCCCTACGAACGCCGCCACAAAAATTCTAATTATTTTTGTTGACTCGTTTTAAGGGGCAGTACTTGATGCGTACTCCATGTTCTGAAAGACCGTTGGGTGTTCTTGCTGCTCGGGCAAGCCCTCTTGCACCAGTATTCCTGCCAGCTGGTGATCGCTTATCGCTTCTGAGCAGCTGCGACGTCTTTGATCTGCAAAGTGATGGGCCGGTCGCTGTGGTCGAGCGGTTCTAGGTGCTTCAGTCTGGATCCACGCGAGCGCTACGGTCGCAGGTTCGAATGCTGTTTCGGGCATGGATGTGTGTGATGTACTTAGGTTAGCTGGGTTTAAGTAGTTCTAAGTTCTAGGGGACTAATGACCTCAGAAGTTAAGTCTCATAGTGCTCAGAGCCATTTGAACCATTTGCAAAGCGATGGTGATCACTTGCAGCATCTGCCGTTCCCAGCACTGAAATCCTCCCAACGAGAGTATTGTGTCGTCAGTCTTCCCTGGCTTGCTGTCTACCAAGAATTTGACACCTCACTGTTAAAGCCCGTCTGTCTTCTACGTCGGTCCTACTGACGTCATCCATTGTATGTGGAGGCACCTGCGGCGACGTACCGAAAATTTGAATTGGTCCCAAGCACGCTCAGTGGAGTTCATATTCACACGTGTTACTGGCCATTCCATTCGAATGATTCCTACATACTCAAGGAGGGAGTCTGCGAGGTTGGCGAGGCTACATTTAAGTGTCAACAGCAGGAATGTCGCTTTTGCCGTGTCACGTGTGAATAAAAAATTTAAGTCACAAGATTGGCACAAATACTTGACCTTCAGACTAAACCATGAGAAGTTAAACATCGTACACTCAAAAAATAGACAAAAAGAAAACAGAACCACGCATCATGAAGGAAGTATACGAATGGGACGGAAATCGGTAATGTGATGTATATATTCAGAAAAATAAATGACTACAATTTCAGATAAATTGGAGAGCTGTTCAGGAGAAAGAGTTTCACAAATTGAGCAAGCCAATAATGCGTTGGTCCACCTTTGGCTCTTGGCATCGATTGATACAGTTCTTGGATATCCTCCTGAGAGATTTCGTGGCAAATTCTGTCCAAATGGCGCCTTATAGCGTCAGGATCCAGGGCTGGTTCGAGGGTGCTATCCACAATGCTCCGCGCATTCTTAGCTGGAGGGAGATCCGGTGACCTCGCTGGCCAAAGTAAGGTATGGCCAGAACGAAAACAACCTATAGAAACTGTCGCCATGTCCAGAAGGACACTATCTTGTTGAAATGTAACCCCATGAAGGCTTACCATGAAGGGTAACAAAATCGGGAGTATAATATCGTCGGCGTACCTCTGTGCTCTAAAGGTGCTGCGGATTACAAACAAAAAGGTCCACCTATGAAAACAAATGGCACCCCAGACCATCACCTCTCGTCATCGGGCCGTATGGAAACTCATTTTCAGTGATGGCTCCTGCTTCGAATGGAGCCCTGTGAATGTAATTTATAGTACAATATATGTACATTAAATTAAATATTACTCTTTCAGTTAATCGTCATTCAGTTAATTAAATTTTATTTAATCTTTGTAATGTATTAGTTCGAATAATTATTATCAGGTTTATTGTTGCTATTCACTTAAATTTCTCATTAATTACAGCTCATTTTCTTATCATAAATTATTAGATAATCAGTCATGTCTCATGGCATTAACTCACTATCTTGTTTGTTTGGTGGTTAACTCAAACAGCTGTTAGGACAGTAGAGGTTGCGGAAGATAGCTTGGCCCATGCACAGTAAGGCATTCTATTTTTCTGCGCTGAACGAGTCCACACCACTGTTCTGAAAATGCTGCCGCTTCATTTGCCTCACTCCTACTGAGCTGTGAGCCTCGTACGTTATGATCAAAACGTTCTCTGCTCGCCTCGGCTACACTGCAGGAATGGATCTGATAGCCTTACCCGTCAACTTCATGATATACTTCTTATCATTTCCTTAACGGTCATAGTTATGCAATATTTCTATATTAAGTAAGGTACTGTGTGAAATTTTTATACTTCACAACGAAAAATAGGGATCGCTATGAAATTGCGTTTTGTACATATTAGACCACATTTCTGCGCACTAAATGCAGCTCAAATTTTGACTTCCTGTTTAAACTATAGTTGAGGTTGACTGAAGCGCCAAAGAAACTGGTATAGACATGCGTATTCAAACACAGAGATATTAAACAGGCAGAATACGGCGCTGCGGCCGGCAACGCCTAAGACAACAAGTGTCTGGCGCAGCTGTTAGATCGGTTACTGCTGCTACAATGGCGGATTATCAAGATTTAAGTGAGTTTTAACGCGGTGTTATAGTTGGCCCACGAGCAATGGGACACAGCGTCACCGAGGAAGCGATTAAATGGGAATTTTCCCGTACAACCATTTCATGAGTGTACCGTGAATATCAGAAATCCGACATTGCTGCAGCCGGAAAAAGATCCTGCAAGGACGGGACTAACGACGACTGAAGAGGATCGTTCAACGTGACAGAAGTATCCGCAAATTGCTGCAGATTTCAATGCTGGGCCATCAACAAGTGTCAGCGTGCGAACCATTCAAATAAACATCATTGATATGGGCTTTCGGAGCCGAAGGTCCACTCGTATACCCTTGATGACTGCATCAAGGCCCGTCAACAGCGACAGTGGACTGTTGATCACTACAAACATGTTGCCTGATTGGACGAGTTTCGTTTCAAATTGTATCGAGGAGCAGATGGACTTGTACGGGTATGGAGACAACCTCATGAATCCATGGACCCATCATATCAGCAGGTGACTGTTGAAGCTGATGGAGGCTCTGTAATGTTGTGGGGCGCGAGCAGTTGGTGTGATATGGCACCCCTAATGTGTCTAGATACGATTCTGACAGGTGACAAGTATGTAACCACCCTGTCTGATCACCTGCATCATTCATGTCCAGTCTGAATTCCGACGTACTCGGGCAATTCCAGTACAAAGCGACACCCCACACCGTCCAAAACTGCTCCAGGAACACTCTTCTGAGTTTACCCACACATGAACATCATTGAGCATGTCTGGGCTGCCTTGCAACATGGTGTTCAGAAGAGATATTAACCCCCTCGTACTCTTACGGATTTATGGACAGCCCTGCAGGATTCATGGTGTCAATTCCCTCCAGCACTTTTTTTAAATTAAAAATGAAATTCCTCCACCTGTACTCAAGGTTTTATATTTACTTCGCTACTAGTTTCGACGTTGCGTCAACGCCATCTTCAGGCCCGCACACTTTGATGAAATCAGTTGTGTGTGGCTCAGTCTAGCAGTCCGCGGTGAGACCAACACGTGCTCCACATGGATGAGGGACAGTAACTAGTGTGAAGTTTAAACTTCCATATGGAGCATGAGTTGGTCTCACCGCGGACTGCTGAGCCACACAATCATCAAAATAAAATGAGACTAATCAGAGCTCGAACAGAAAGGTTTAGGTGTTCGTTTTTCCCGCGCGCTGTTCGGGAGTGGAATGGTAGGGAGATAGTATGATTGTGGTTCGATGAACCCTCTGCCAAGCACTTAAATGTGAATTGCAGAGTAATCATATAGATGTAGATGTAGACTTGCATCCAGCCACAGAGTTACTGTTTATAGGCCGTAATGAGCCCCTCTGTGCTACCAGCAAGAACCAACAACCGTGCATCGATCACGGGGTGCGAAGCACAGATGCGGCAGACAACGAAGAAGGCGTGTAGTGTGTGACGAGGCAATAGGCGTCACGCCGGGGTGTTAGGCAAGCGGTGGGCGGCGCGCCTGCCCGTAGCGTGGTGTGGGGAGCAAGCAGTCTCCCAGTCTCCCAGTTGCCCTCGGCCGCGGTGCGTGCCCACCACTGTGCTTAGGGCGGCGCTATAGATTTCCGATAGGTCACGTCGCGTGGAGCCCAGTACGGCTACCGGCGATAGCGCAGGGCTGGCCGCGATACCATCTGACCAGTAATTAACTGCGCCGCGTGCTCCGCTGGGACCGGTGCGTGGCGGCGGCGGTGGCAGCAGCCGTCTTCCTACGGGGGAAGACGGAGTGCCGCACGCCACCCTCTGCAGCGGAACGAGAACTCGCAATACGCTAGTCTGTGAGAGTTAATCGCCCAGCAGTAGAACTTTGCGTATGCAGTCGCTGACTGCCGTAAGACATTAGAGGAATTCACTACACAGGGTGTTACAAAAAGGTAAGACCAAACTTTCAGGAAACATTCCTCACACACAAATAAAGAAAAGATGTTACGTGAACATGTGTCCGGAAACGCTTAATTTCCATGTTAGAGCTCATTTTAGTTTCGTCAGTATGTACTGTACTTCCTCGATTCACCGCCAGTTGGCCCAATTGAAGGAAGGTAATGTTGACTTCGGTGCTTGTGTTGACATGCGACTCATTGCTCTACAGTACTAGCACATCAGTACGTAGCATCAACAGGTTAGTGTTCATCACGAACGTGGTTTTGCAGTCAGTGCAATGTTTACAAATGCGGAGTTGGCGGATGCCCATTTGATGTATGGATTAGCACGGGGCAATAGCCGTGACGCGGTACGTTGGTATCTAGACAGATTTCCAGAACGAAGGTGTCCCGACAGGAAGAAGTTCGGAGCAATTGATCGGCGTCTTAGGAAGCACGGAACATTCCAGCCTATGACTCGTGACTGGGGAAGACCTAGAACGACGACATCTGCAATGGACGAGGCAATTCTTCGTGCAGTTGACGATAACCCTAAAGTCAGCGTCAGAGAAGTTGCTGCTGTACAAGGTAACGTTGACCACGTCACTGTATGGAGAGTGCTACGGGAGAACCAGTTGTTTCCGTGCCATGTACAGCGTGTGCAGGCACTATCAGCAGCTGATTGGCCTCCACGGGTACACTTCTGCGAATGGTTCATCCAACAATGTGTCAATCCTCTTTTCAGTGCAAATGTTCTCTTTACGGATGAGGCTTCATTCCAACGTGATCAAATTGTAAATTTTCACAATCAACATGTGTGGGCTGACGAGAATCCGCACGCAATTGTGCAATCACGTCATCAACACAGATTTTCTGTGAGCGTTTGGGCAGGCATTGTTGGTGATGTCTTGATTGGGCTCCATGTTCTTCCACCTACGGTCAATGGAGCACGTTCTCATGATTTCATACGGTATACTCTAACTGTGCTGCTAGAACATGTGCCTTTACAAGTACGACACAACATGTGGTTCATGCACGATGGAGCTCCTGCACATTTCAGTCGAAGTGTTCGTACGCTTCTCAACAACAGATTCGCTGACCGATGGATTGGTAGAGGCGGACCAATTCCATGGCCTCCACGCTATCCTGACCTCAACCCTCTTGACTTTTATTTATGGGGGCATTTGAAAGCTCTTGTGTACGCAACCCCGGTACCAAATGTAGAGACTCTTCGTGCTCGTTTTGTGAACGGCTGTGATGCAATACGCCATTCTCCAGCGCATCAGGGATTCCATGCGACGGAGGGTGGATGCATGTATCCTCGCTAACGGAGGATATTTTGAACATTTTCTGTAACAAAGTGTTTGAAGTCACGCTGGTGCTGTGTTTTTCCATTCTATGATTAATGTGATATGAAGAGAAGTAATAAAATGAACTCTAACATGGAATGTAAGCCTTTCCGGACACATGTCCACATAACATATTTTCTTTCTTTGTGTGTGAGGAATGTTCCCTGAAAGTTTGGCCGTACCTTTTGTAACACCCTGTATGTACAACACCTGTCTTGATTTTACTATTATTATTATTGTCGTTGGTGAAAAGAATAATATACAGAAGAATGGAAAAGAACATTGAAAATGTACTAGATGACGATCATTTTGGCTTTAGAAAAGGTAAAGGCTCCAGAGACGCAATTCTGACATTGTGGTTGATAATGAAAGCACGATAAAGAAAAATCAAGACACGTTCATAGGATTTGTCAACGTGGAAAAAGCTATCGGCAATGAAAGATGGTGCAAGATTTTTGAAATTGTGAGAAAAATAAGGGTAAGCTATAGGGAGAGACGGGTAATATACAATACGTACAATTCTCTTTATCTTGGTTTTAGATAATATAGTAAAAACATGGGAAAACACATTAACAAACAGAGGCACAAAGGGTATAAGCATGGGCCAAGGAAAGAACAAATTTGAAGTGAAATGTTTAGCCTTTGCGGATGATACGGCATTGATAACTGAAAACCGAACAGACGCAACAGTTATGCTTGATCTGTTAAACGAGATTGCTGAAAATACTGGGATAAAAATAGCCTATGACAAAACCGAGTATATAGAACACAAACATAATACAGAAAAGTTTATGAAAAAGTATGGGAAAATTAAAAGAGTTGATAGATTCAAATACCTGGGGGAGTGGATCCAAGCCAATGGACTGCATACCACAACAAATAAAGAAAGAATAAAAAAGTTAGAATTTCCATATAAATTAACACAAAACTACTACAATAAGAAATCAATATCCATGCAAGCAAGGATTAAACGTTATAATTCAGTTATTAGGGCACAAGCAACATATGAATGAGAGTGCCTAACATTGAATAAGAAAGGCGTATTAAGAGAACTAGAAAAAAAAAGAGAGAAAAATATTAAGAAAAATTCTAGGTCCTGAGAAAAACAAGGAAAATAGGTGTATTAAAAGGAGAAATGAAGACCTACACAAAAATACAGAAAATATCACAGATACAATGAGGAAGAGACGCCTAAAATTTTATGGACATTTAAAAAGAATGGAAGAAACACGGATTACAAAGAAAATTTTTAATTACGTTAGTAAGCTGAAAAAAACTGTAGGGTGGATAGAAGCAGTAAAGAAAGACGCCAACAAAATAGGTGTTACAGAAGAAATAATACGTGACAGGATGAACTTTAGGCTGCTTATAGAAAACGCAAACTATGAAGAAGATGCGCCAAAACCTCGACCCAAGAGAGTGTGGACAGATGAGCAGAGACGAGCAGTTGGCGAGAAAATGAAGAAGTACTGGGAAGAACGGAAGAAAAAGAAACATCTTAAGTCTTAAGTTGTATGTGGTCCACAGCTGGGAAAATTCATAAATAGATTAAAAAAAATACGTACAAGATCAAACGGTTCAAATGGCTCTGAGCACGATGGGACTTAACATCTGAGGTTATCAGTCCCCATTAACTTAGAACTACTTAAACCTAACTAACCTAAGGACATCACACACATCCATGCCCGAGGCAGGATTCGAACCTGCGACAGTAGCAGTCGCGCGGTTCCGGACTGCAGCGCTTAGAAATGCGTGGCCACCGCGGTCGGCTACATACAAGAGCCAAGAGGGAATAATAAGAATTGACGACCAAGAACGAAGTGCTCGGATTAAAAAGGGTGTAATACACGGATGCATCCTTTCGCCCAAAGCGTTCGATCTGTACTTCGAAGAAGCAATGGTGGACATAAAGGAAAGGTTCAAGAGTGAGATTAAAATTCTGTATGATAGGATATCAATGATACGATTCACTGATGACATAACTATCCCGAGTGAAAGTGAAGAAGTGTCACATGATCGGCTGAATACAATGAACTTTCTAATGAGTACATAATATGGACTGAGAGTAAATCGAATAAAGACGAAAGTAATGAGAAGTAGCAGAAATGAGAGCAGCGAGAAACTTAACATCAGGATTGATGGCCACGAAGTAGATGAAGTTAAGAATTTCTACTACCTAGGCAGCAAAATAACCAATCACCGACGGAGGAAGGAGGACTTCAAAAGTATTCTAGCAGTGGCCAAGAGAAGTCTACTAGTATCAAACGTAGGCCTTAATCTGAGTAAGATATTTCTGAGATGTCACGTTTGAACCACAGCATTGTATGGTAGTGAAACAAGGAAAACCGGAATAGAAGACAATCGAAGCATTTGAGATGTGGTGCTACAGACGAATGTTGAGAATTAGGTAGACTAAAATTTGATGGAAGGTCAGTATTAGCTCTAATTTTGATGATTTAAAAACAGCAAAATCTATTTTCGAACACATAATGATCATGTGCAGTGGTGGAAGCTAAACATTTCACATAGCGATCAGTGAATAAGAAACAAAAGACCACAAATACATCAGAGTATAATCCAACTGTTTGTAAGAAGATACCTTTAGCGTACAAATTAAAACTCGTAGGCACTGGTGTCTAGTTATTAGCAGGAAGAGAAGCTGTGAAACGATCACAATAACTGAAGCCGCTGTTTACATTTACCTATGCACTAGAACTCAGTGTGACAGGGGGCTTGGAACACCCTCTATGTGACATGTGTTACGTAAAGACTTAACATTACTTTATTTGGCAAGAGATTACCACAAAATACCAAATGTGTACATGAAAATCATTAACTGAATATTTCAAATTTAAATTGTACATTAAAAACGCATAGAAAATATGAAATGTGAAATGCACATCTTGCCAACGTACACTGGTGTGTTATTTTCAAAACAACTTAAAAACGAAACAGGCAAAAATATAAATCAACTGGTAAATTATAAGGTGTCAGGTTACAGGACTAGTAAAAAAGAAAAATATACAAATAACATGACATCACATATAACAGAACATCTCCGGCGGTAATCCAGAAGGATACCGCCCTTCGGTTGTGCCTTTCCGGCTCTAATTGAAGCGATAGGTCTATTGCAGGTGCCAGCAAAGTTGCAGCGGTCCAGCCAGCAGCCAGAAGCGGTTCCAGCCAGCAGCCAGCAGCGGTTCCAGCCAGCAGCAGTTCCAGCCAGCAGCAGTCCCAGCCAGCAGCGGTCCCAGCCAGCAGCCCAGCAGCCAGCAGCAGCAGCAGTGTCCATCGGCCAGCCAGCCGGGTAGCCCCTCCCACCCCCCCCCCCCCCCCCCCCCCCGACAGCAGCAGCAGAGTGGGGCTTCGGCCCCAGTCTCCTTCATCGTTCTCTGTCCCTTTTACTCTGTGTTTCTCGTTGCCTTGCCCATCCCTTCTGTGTCCTGTCCTGTGTTTTTCCCCTTATTACCATGTCAACCTCCACCACCACTACTACAGCCACCACCACTGCCATCGTATATACATCTCTCTCCGCCGCCACCACCGTCACTTCTTGTTGCCCCATCCCCGGCTTCTCCCTGCCGCACCCCCTCTGATCCCTTCCCTCCACTCCCTCCCTCTGCTCCTTCTGTTTCCGCGGCCCCCGCTAGGGTGGAGGCCCAGAGGGCCACGGCCCACGCTCAACTTTCCCCTTCGCTCTCTTCATCGTCTTCATCATTGCCGTCGCCATCGCCTTTGCCCTCACCATCTCCGGTGCCGACTCCAGCACTGGGACCTGCCACTCCACGCCACCTTCCAGTTGCTCCCGTCCCCCACACCTCCTCCGCAGCCGTCAAACGCCCCAGTGCCAACCCTACCTCCTCTGCATCTAAAAAGGCTCCACCTCGTCCCCCTTCCCCTGCCCAGGATGCCATGGTTGTCTCCCCGCCTGTCCCTGCCCGCTCCTCCTTCTCCTCCTCCTCCTCCCCATCCTCCTCCTACCGCTACCTCCTCTCCCGTCTTGATCCCTCCCTTCTTGAGGCCCGGAACCTCACCCTCTTCCTTCGCCAGCATTTTCCCGGTGCCCCCATCTCCCTCTTCACTCCTCGCCATGATTCGGTCCTCATCTCCTCCACCAGCCCTACCCTTCACATGGACCTCCTTTCCCGCATCCCTGTCACCCGCTTTGGCCCTAATGCCTCCCTCACCCCTGCTCGTTCCCTGCCTCCCTCCCACCAACCCCAACCCCCCCATCGCCCACCGACCCTCACCGCTGTGGTCACTTGGCTTAGTCCGATGATCATGGAGGAGGAGGTGTTGGTGGAGCTCAAAGCTCATCCCCATCTGGAGGTGCGTGCGGTTCGCTGCATCCATAACTCAGCCGGCCCCAACTGCCTTATGCGGGTCTTTTCCAAACATGCTGCCTCCATAGACCATCTCCTGAAGGAGGGTGCCCTTCTCTTTCACCAACACTACCAAGTTGACCCTTCCCATTCTCCTCCTCAATCCCTCCGCTGCCAGAGGTGCTTGCGGTATAATGCACACCCAACATCTTAGTGCCGTGAGGCCCCGACCTGCCCGCATTGCAAGCAAGCCCACTTCTTACGGCAGTGCCCCAATCTCCAGTCCCCCCCTCCTGTAATACCTGTAACCTCTCTCATCCTACTTACTCCCAGAAATGTAAGGCCCGACCCCCTCCTACCACTCCTGAACTCACTGTTCCTGTCCACCATCTGGACGCCCCCACCTCTCCTGGCAATTCCCTTAGCCCACCCCCTACCACTGAGGACATCATCAGATTCCTCACCATTGTCCTCCAAAATGTTCACCCATTCCAGCGCCCCCACACCCTCCAACAGATATCTCTCGCCACCCGTTCCGTTTTCCACCTAAAAATGTATGCCACCTACTCCCACAACCAGGCCCATCTCACCTTCTCCCCTCTTGACACCCTTGTCTAAATCCCTATCATGGTACATCAGCACCGTATCCTTTTCAACAACATCTGCTCCCTTCCCACCATCAAGAACCTCTTCCTCCACACCCTTGCCACTCACCGCGTGGATGCCTTCCTCCTCAATGAAACCTTCCTCCAACCCCACCACACCGTCCACACTTCACCCTACCGCCTTCACCGCTCCAATAATCCCCTCCTGATAGCGTGCGGTGGAGTTGCCATTGGTCACCACCGCCAGATCCCAGTTCGGCTCCAACCTCTCCTTTCCGACCCCACCGAACACCTGATCCTTAGTCTCTTCTTCCCTGGCCTTACCGTCACCTGCGCCACCATCTATGTCTGCCCTAACAGCCCTATTCCCTTCGACTTCCTCTCCCACATTGACCGTACCTTCTCCTCCTACATGATCACCACCGACCTCAACATCCATAGTCGTTCCACCAAGTTAAGGCGGTGGCATCGGTTCCTCTCCTCCCTTCAAGGCAACCTCATCCCCATTCACCAGCACACCCATCCTAAATCCAACTCCACTCCCGATGTTATCCTTTCCTCCCCTAACCTCCTTGGCCACGTAATGGTGGATGTC
The DNA here is from genome assembly GCF_021461395.2 of Schistocerca americana. Classification (NCBI taxonomy): domain Eukaryota; kingdom Metazoa; phylum Arthropoda; class Insecta; order Orthoptera; family Acrididae; genus Schistocerca; species Schistocerca americana. The sequence continues at coordinate 335,646,255 of NC_060122.1, read as the reverse complement.
CTGGGGCCTATTGGTAGCGACCATCTCCCTGTCCTCCTCATCGTTTCAGACGGTCGTCGCCCCTGCCCCGACCCTCGTAATGACCCTCCCCCAAAGTACGTCCATGACTACTCCCGTGCCAACTGGAATGCCTACCGGGATACCCTCTCCACCCAGGTCGATAGCCACCCCTTCACCTGCTACCACCCTGGCGGTGTTACCCATGCTGCCTCCTTTCTCCAGCAGACCTTTTCTGAGGCCGTGGAGGCCCATGTCCCTACTGTCGTCATCCACCCCCACCGTCCTCCTCCTCCGTGAAACCCGCCGTCTCTACCGTGCCTTCCTCCATACGCGTGACCCGGACACACTACGACGCCACTGGCAACTCCAGCAACACATACGAAATTTTCTAGTGGGTGAGAAACCCCGATAGACATGCACCTGCTTAAATGCTACCCTACCTATAAACTCATCCAAGTTCTGGTCAGCCTTCCGTCACCTTAGTGAAACAAAACCCTCCCCCTACGATCCTCTTCTCCATGATGATCACCCCTTCCCTGACACCCTCAGTAAGGCCTCCTACCTCTCCAATATCTTTTCCATCCCCGATGATCCCCAGATCGATTACTCCCTCTTCCCGGATATCCGCGATCGAACTGACACCTCCATCCCTCCCCTCACGCCTGGTTTCCAGTACTTAGAAAACATTGCACACACAGAACTCAATGCCCCTATCACTACACAGGATCTCATTGCTACACTCCACACAAAACGCAACACCGCTCCTGGTCACGATCGTGTTACCTACCACCACCTTCATGAAGCTCCTGTCTCTTTCCTCTCCACCTTGGCAAGGGTCTACAATGTAGTCCTGTCCACCGGCTACTATCCCGACCTGTGGAAAACCTCCCGTATCCTGATGTTCCTTAAACCTGGTAAACCTTCGTCCGCCATCTCCTCCTACCATCCCATCAGCCTTACTTCGGTCTTCAGCAAGGTTCTGGAATCCATCCTCACCCAACGCATCCACCAGCATCTTCGCCAGCACCGTCTCCTTCCCGTTACCCAGTGTGGCTTTCGGCCGTCCTTCTCTTCCGATGACCTTCTACTTCACCTCACTCATCTCCTTTCTGAGCAGCTTAATTAGCTGTCGCTCCGCTATATTCCTCTCCCTGGACCTTGAACGTGCTTATGACCACGTATGGCATTCTGGTCTCCTCTTCAAGCTCCAAACCTTCGCCCTTCCAACTAACTACATCTGTCTGATTGGCTCCTTTCTCTCCCACCGTCCATCCTACGTCACCATCGATAAAATGGATTCCTACACCTTTTTTCCCTCCGCCGGTGTGCCCCAAGGCTCCATCCTCTCCCCCCTTCTGTACCTTTTTTATACGGCGGACAGGCCGCCGCCGTCGCCCGCCATCCACCTTCTCCAGTTTGCCGATGACACCGCCTTCCTTGCCCTTGCCCCCACCCTGCAGCGCTCCCAACACCTTCTCCAATCCCATCTTGACTGGTTCACCACTTGGTGCAACCAGTGGTTGCTCAAGGTCAATCCCTCCAAAACCCAGGCGATCATTGTAGGAAAAACCACCCCTTCCTTCCACATCCTCGATTTCTATCTGACCATCTATGGCCGTCCTATTGCCCTCACCCCCACCCTTAAGTATCTTGGCGTCACCCTCGACCGTCGCCTCTCCTGGACCCCCATCTCCGGTCAATCCAAGCCAAGGCACGCTCCCGACTCTGTCTCCTCAAGCTCCTTTCCGGCCGTACGTGGAGTCTGGACCCCTCCACCATACTCCACACCTATAAATCCCTCACCGCCCTATCCATTGTTACGCCCATCCGGCCTTTTATAAATCCCTTCAGATCCTAGAACGCCATGCTCTCCACCTCGCCTATCGCATCCGTCTCCCCTCTCCCACGTGGATCCTGTACGACCACCTCCTCCTTTTCTTTGAAAGGATATGGATCCTGTACACCTCCCATAAACTCGATCCTCCTCACCCGCTTGTCTCACCCATCCTCTGCCACCCCCGCTGCTGCCGCGCCTGCATTCCCACGTCCCACCCGGTCTCCATCTCTCCACCCTCCTCACCCTCTCCCAAGGTGGCTTCCGCTGGCTCCCCCTCCCTGATGATGTCCTCCTCCCATCCATCTACCCCTCCTATCAACTTTGATCCTCACCTCCCACTTCCTGTGTCTTTTCCTTTGGGCACCCTACCTCCCCTCTCTCCCCTTTTCCCACCATCCCCCTTCCACCACCCCTCTTCCCCCGGGATTCCCCTCCCCCTCCCTCCCTTCCCCCTGCCCATGGCATCTCTGCTCTCCTCTCTCACTCTCCCACCCGCCCCCCTCCTTCTCTCTTGGCAGGTCCCCGGACTCGTACACATTCAGTGGACATTCGCGGTCCGGAGATCATCGCCATCAGTGTCGCGTGTGTGTGCCTTCGTTTTGTGTTTAGCGTTCTTTCTCCGTCACGCCACCACTGTTCACGCGTGCCGTCGCAGTCATCCGTGTTATGTGCGCTGTGTCAACAGGTTTTAGTGTATTTTCTTGTCCAGCATGAACGGCTTCGTGTATTTTGTTTTTCAGTGTTTACAGTTTTTTAGCCGCCATCTGTATTGTATCATCTGTACCACCGTTATGTTTTATATTGTATCACTCTCGGCTGAAGAGCAGCTGCTGACAGCCCACCTTCATACAAGGTGTTGAAAATAACAATAAAGAAAAAAAATTATAACAGAAGTTGTTATAACACAGTAACCCTTATCTGGCGTGGGAAGTCAGAGGTGCAAAGTTCTTAATTTACGTAAAATATTACGTTGAAACCAAGAAGTCAGATACATAAGTAAAGGGGATTGTACAATACAGGCCACGATTTAACTGGTCAAAATGTCATGAAACACGATATTCTATATAATTTTAGGGTGCAGACTAACAATTTTTTATCGTATTTAACGATCCGATGATAGACACATCTCGTTCGTCCCTTTTGGACATGTTAACACATAATTTACCTGCCCCAATAGATGAATCGTCAGCGTGACGGACTGCCGTCCTGAGGGGCCGGGGTTCGATTCCCGGCTGGGTCGGGGATTTTCTCCACTCAGGGACTGGGTGTTGTGTTGGCTTCATCATCATTTCATCCGTACCCTGGGCGCAGGTCGCCCAATATGGCGTCGAATATAATAAGACCTGCACCAAGGTGGCCGGACCTGCCCCGTAAGGGGCCTCCCGGCCAATGACGCCAATTGCTCATTTCCATTTCATAATTTACCTATTGATTTTTATTCTTGCATGTTCCTTTTTTGTTTTGAAAATAACGCGCCAGTGTATGTTGGTAAGATGTGCATTTCCTCCTTCCTTTTTGCTATGCGTTTTTAATGTACAATTTTAAATTTGATATATTCAATGAATGATTTGCCAGTGCACATTTGGTATTTTGTGGTAACTTGTCATATTGATACATGGAATTATTTAGTATTTTAATGTCACCAGTTCATTTATCTGTCCATATACATTATTATTCTCTAAATTTCATCAGGAGCGTAAGACAAGAATAGAGTAACTACGTGCTTACAATAATTATATTTGTTCACTTCTGACAACCATTGAATTTTCAATATTTGTTCCTTGAGCAGAACGTTTCTCTCTGAAGAGTTCCTCTTACAAACCCATAATTTTTACTGTATGCTGTCTGCTGGTGCTAACTTCAAGCATGTCTCCTTTGTTTGTTTCTTTTGACAGTTCATAGTGTACCTCCATCGAGTGGTATTCCGCGACAACGCAGTTCCCTACAAAATAAACGGAAAAGTAAAATTTCAGTTTTTCCCATCTTCTCTTTCGCTTTTACCTTTCATAATAAGAAACCGAAAGCACATGCTAATGGTCTGGAAAATTATATTTGATTGGTCACGAGCCGGCTTTCTGGTTCTTAGGCCATCATCAGATGATAACTGAACGTAACAAACACAGATAAAATGATGTGCTACTTACACAGATATTACTTACATCGCAAATACAGAAGATACATGAATAATGACATGTAGAATATTTACAGAGGAAAAAAAATATTTTTCATCCCGTACAGAAATATTTATGTTGACTGAAAAAGGAACGATAAAGCTTTTTACGTTGACACACGTTAAACAAGTGATGAAAAATCAATTGAGTATGCAATTTTAACCTAATATGCATAACTTAAACAATTTAACAGAGAGGGCGAAAGGGTTTGTGGTTTGGTCATTTAATATTAAGCTGGCATTCAGTGTCATATGTTTGCCGATTTCTGATAGCGTCGTGTTTCTGCTCTTATCAACAGATGTACAACTTCCCACTTAACATCACATAGACGGTTTTTCGGTCAGAAGTGTTCAACAACGGATGAATAAGTCTTTCTTAACCTCCAGCTTCTCTCTTTGTCAGATAACAATTACCACCTCTCTGCCTGACTGATCAACATATACTTTATCACTGCGCTTGCATGTGGTTTAATACACACCACTCTGTGCCAAGGGCTCGAGTATGTATTTGCTAATGATTATAATGTATCGCTGGTTGAGTTGGCCAATAAGTCAATAAATAAAATCAGGCATCTACAAAATTATAACACTTATGTTTATTTACAAAATGTACACATAATAAGTGAGATATATATATACAACTCTGAAGTGCTGTAGAACCTATTGTGATGCGAGTTACAGACAATGAGAGTAATGTTCTTGACAGTAACAAAGGGTCTTGAATACCGATACACTCTGGTAAAACACTGACACATAGTAAGGTTTAGTAGCATGGCGCTACTTCGACATACTTTTTTCAACGCAGTCTGCAAGCTCACTGAATCTCTGTATCTCTGCGGTGAACCTCTGGATATGATAGCTTAAAAAGAAAGACGCATCAGCCAATTCGAGTCACAAGCAATGAGGACATGTGACTTAAGCGCCTCTGGTGGCATGTGTGTGTGGCATTGCCATCGGAGACAGTCAGCGGTGGAAGACTGTTCTTGTTCTTTGATGCCTGTGAGTGGTACATGGAACGCTGGGTGCAGTAGACGAAGATACTGTAAATACCGCAATTTGCCCCCCCCCCCTCCCCCAAATTTCTCACAGACGTCACACATGGTTTGGTTGTTGCAGTTGTCGAGGGGGGTGTCTGTGTCGTTATGCTGCTGATCGGGTTGGCTGTGACATGAGGACCGATGGCGCCAACCAACCTCCGCCCGTCGTTCGTCTTGCGAACCACCGGTAACATGTACCGAGAAATCGGAGGTGGGATGTTGTAATGGTTCTTTATTTACGTGACCATTACGCCACTCCAACCCCAGTTCTCGATACCAGTAATATCGTACTACTTTTCTGCGAAGTAACAGACATATTTTTGTGACAATATTCACATTTGGTTTTATTAATGTATAGGTACTCCGATGTATCGATATATTACAGTGATATGGTTCTTGTGTGTATTAATTTCTGTGAGACTGTCATAATCTTTGACTTGCTTGCAACCGTTTTGGCGCGAATGCGCACAGAGCAGTCTTTGTTTCACTTTGCAGAAGTTAAGTTGTTATTTCGCTTTGTAAAAGTACAGTCAAGTCTTGTGTTTGGTTAAAGTGGAAATTAAATATATGAAGATTGATACAAAACTGTTTTCTTGATGATGTGACAATTAAGAAGAAGTATATGTGAATTTACAAGAAGTTTAATAAATATGTGGATCTGTAACACCAAGTCAAAAATTATTTCTGCCATACCATTGTTCTGATCTGGGATTGTTTGATCATTAAGAATTTCCTGAAAAACGCATTTGTTAGTTCTTCAAATATTGCTAAAATACAGATCTGGACCTTCTAGCAGTCAAAGTGGAATCACCCTAGAATCAACAAGATGAGCCATAACAAATTCGACGAAATCTACGTTGGAATCCATTCAAGATAAGTGCCAAAATTAATGACTTTTTTACAGTGACTTCATTATTTCCATTATGACGATACCATCCACAGTCAATAACTTTGTTGTTGCCCGATAATGCTAAATATGCTGCGTAAGTAACATCATTAATCTGATTTCTAACCTACTTTGCAAGTGTTGGTATTGTTAGAATGTCCATCCAGTGGCACAAGTAAGTGCAGCATTGGCGCTGCTGAGGATGCAGACGACTCTACGGCTGGTGTAGGCTCGATGCCCGTGATTGCTGTCGCCGTGAAGTATGACAGGCGCAGTGGCAGCGGCTGTGGATGTGGCAGTGACTGTATGGGTTGACGGGAGCCATGCGTTAGGCCGTCAGGTACTGGCAAGAGCTGCTTGGGGGCTGCTGGCCGGGTTGCAGGGAGTGTGTCTGTAAACCGAAAATCTATGGTGGGATCAATACGATCACGGAAACGAAGTAGGTTTCAGTGTCGCAGATGGGTTCCTGACGATTCCTCAGTGCTACAATGAGCACGGCCTGACGTCAGAATGGGGGCACCGGATTGTCAGACTTGATGTAGACACGAGAGAAAACTTCGTGCAGGCGTCGAGACTCAGTTGTGGAAACAGTTTCGAAGTGAAAGGGTTACAGCAGAGTGTCGTGGTTAAGAGCATCTAAGAGTTCTGCTAGCGAAGCAGAGTGCGATAGGCGCTTAGAAACAGCAATATGGCATTTTCCGTCTAGTCGAAAGCACGAAGTTTGGACATCAAAGCATGGAAAGTGTGAAACAAACGTTCCGCTACACTGTTCGCTTGAGTAGAGAACGTTCAGATAAATTGAATTCCATTTTCTTTGTTTGTTTGGCAAAACTGTTGAAATTTCGTCGAAGAAAATTGTGGACCATTATCCGAAACAATTGTTTGTCGCAACCTTCTAAGTACAACACGAAAGCGAGTGCTTTGATAGTGCTAGCGCTAATTGCCTCATGCGCTGGAATGACGAAAGGACATTTGCTGTAGGCATCGACAGTAATGAGCCATCTTGCAGTCCAAATAGGATCAGAAACATCAGCTGTGTAATTTTCCAAGGAATATAACATCGAGCAATTGCGGGATGTGTTGAGGAGACGTATTTTAGCACGTCCAGATCCGTCAATGACCAATCATTGGTCGTCAACAGCGATAGTGAAGAAATAGAACGCTCTACAACAAGAAATCCTTACCACCTTGTGGTCAGCATGGAAGCACCTTGCAAAGCTTGCGTTGCTGTCGGTGATAGAGCCGTGGCGCCATTGAGTTAGTTGACAGTTCTGTCTGTTCCCACTGGCTGAGGTCCAGTATCTACTATCCCTCTTGCGGCCCCATTGCCAATACCTACGAGGAAGAGTATCTGTGGGTTGTGTCTGTTGTGACTTGGCAAGACAGCCAAGCCACTATGAGATAGCCGAAAGGCACGCGTTTAAGCTCACGCAAGCTGGCGTGAGGTCTGGAACAGTTAAAGGAGTTGAGTCTAGTAAAAAAAGTACGTAGCTTCCGGAACACTTAACTTTAATCCATAATTGGTGAACATCGGTCTGACGGTACATGCATCACAAGATAAATAGCAAATGATAATGGCGCCTTGCTAGGTCGTAGCAAATGACGTAGCTGAAGGCTACGCTAACTATCGTCTCGGCAAATGAGAGCGTAATTTGTCAGTGAACCATCGCTAGAAAAGTCGGCTGTACAACTGGGGCGAGTGCTAGGAAGTCTCTCTAGACCTGCCGTGTGGCGGCGCTCGGTCTTCAATCACTGACAGTGGCGACACGCGGGTGCGACGTATACTACCGGACCGCGGCCGATTTAAAGGCTACCACCTAGCAAGTGTGGTGTCTGGCGGTGACACCACAGTGTCCTTAGGTCTTTGCTTGCCGATATATAAACGGGGTTCGCTGGTCCGAGAGAGAGGCACGAAGTTTGCAGATTGGCAATACCGTCGCGACAAGAAGTGGTCATGAGGTCCGAGCGGCCGAAAGCACGAGCTGCGCAGGGAGGGCCTGCGCAGAGCGAAGGTACCGGAGTACTTCACCTGGATCAGCGTCGACTACAATCAGAAGGCCGACATCCCGTCAGACGACCGCTCGTGGCCTGCCTGCCCTCTTCAACCTGTCTTCCATAGGCACCACTCAGTAACCGCTGCGACGCACCGTGGATCCATGGAACTGCTTGCTGATAAAGAAGAGTAACATTCTGTAATACTTGTGGTGATTTGTTTCATTGTCTACCTGCCCTCCTTATTATTTTCTGGTTTGTACCCGATCATTAATGTTCTAATTAATCAGCTCTTGGTCGTAAATACAGCCGGAACAATTGTACTAAGGGACAGGTTCCCGTTAAACAAACGAGGGACCTTGTGGTTAGAGTTAGCTGTTAACTGGTTGAATTCTTTGATTGTAATGGAGTTTCTTAGTCATTACCTATAATTTGAAAAACTTACTGTACTAAGCTGTTCCTTTCTGTGTTTGAAAGACCGTACCATTATTGGTGTATTTTAGCTGGAAGTTGTGGTTCCTAGCCGGCCGAGTTGTTCTAGGCGCCACAGTCTGGAACCGCGCGACCGCTACGGCCGCAGGTTCGAATCCTGCCTCGGGCATGGATGTGTGTGATGTCCTTAGGTTAGTTAGGTTTAAGTAGTTCTGAGTTCTAGGGGACTGAACCTCAGAAGTTAAGTCCCATAGTGCTCAGAGCCATTTGTGGTTCCTAGGTGTTGGCTCTGAGCACTATGGGACTTAACATCTATGGTCATTAGTCCCCTATAACTTAGAACTACTTAAACCTAACTAACCTAAGGACATCACACAACAACCAGTCATCACGAGGCAGAGAAAATCCATGGCCCCGCCGGGAATCGAACCCGGGATCCTGGGCGTGGGAAGCGAGAACGCTACCGCACGACCACGAGCTGCGGACTCCTAAGTGTTCAAAAGTAATGTTTTAAGATGTTATTTCAGAGCGGTCTTAGTAACTGAAATTCAGTTTAACTTCGAAAATATTAACAACCAACTGTCACCAGGTCTGTAGTCAAAATAAAATTGTCGTAAGGGACTGGTTGGGATCCAGTCGCACCTTGGTTGCCCATTGAAATTAAGAGGTTGGTTGCTATGAAGTATGCTAATCTGTTTAACCTGGGCAGCCGGTGTGGCCGTGCGGTTCTAGGCGCTTCGGTGTGGAACCGCGTGACCGCTACGGTCGCAGGTTCGAATCCTGCCTCGGGCATGGATGTGTGTGATCTCCTTAGGTTAGTTAGGTTTAAGTAGTTCTAAGTTCTGGGGGACTGATGACCGTAGATGTTAAGTCTCATAGTGCTCAGAGACATTTTTTTTTTGTTTAACCTGTAAGCACTGCCGCGCATCTTAACCCCGAACCTTTCGACATACGCTTTCAAATTAAAAGTTAAATCATCTGTTTTGAGTAATTGAATCACTCTTATCATCAATGGTGCTTATATAGTTTCATGTTTTGGAGAAGGGCATTTAATAAGACAGACTGTGTCCAGCGCTGTAGTAAACACCGCTGTTTCATCCTATAACGGGCGTCTTGTAATCATTGTCATTTTGTTTGCTGGTTTGCAGTACAGCACTTCACATTTCTTTTTTTATTCGAGTTAAGGTTTAAGGTCAAAAGGATTTTGCAAATTTGTTCATTTTGTTAAAGAAAATTTTATGGTTAATTGCTCCGATTATCTGTAAAACACAGTTTATATATTGTTACATAAACAGGTTGTGTGAAAAGAAAGTTATATTGGTGGGTCCTGCGGCGTTGCTGGGTTAAAATTCGCGTAACTGCTTACTGCTTCTTTCGTCGTACTGTCAACCACAAAAGTTCCACCTACCTCAGTACGGCGTCATGTCCACAACCCACTTCTCAGTAACGTAGATACTGTTCTAACTATGTTAAAAGCAGCGTTGAAGAAAAAAGTCGTCAATACTTACGTTAGCACAGTCCGCATTAACTCTGTAGCTAAATGTCATGTAAATATCTTATAACAATTTTCTAGTGGAGGGCGATTGTTTCATCTCTCAGAAAAATGTCAAAATTCGGCAAATAGTTCTTTATTTGCCTTAGATGCCAAATCAAACAGGTGCCATCAGCCAGCATTTAAAACTAACAGCTAATATCACTGTCTTCAGCTCACTGCTCCTACCATCTAGTACACACCCAAGACATCCAGAAATGTACCAAAGTTCAACCCGAATTGTTATGCGATTTTCACAGTTTATACTCAGCTACAACATGAGTTTTACATTTGGTCCTTTTCAGTGAATTTCTTTAAAAGAACTTGCTTGCCAACTGTTCCGTAAACGATTACGAAATATGCCACGCGGAATTCTTCACAAAGGCCGAGAGTTCACACGCGTTTATCTCTACAGCTAATTCCTTCACAAAGCTCTAATTATCACAATATGTCCGTAAATGTATCTGCTTTCATGGCGATATAAACCGAACGCGAAGTAACAGAGTCTTCTTCATTTTACATATAACTTTTTCGGACACATTCAACATGACCAGCGCGTCCGACAGCGAGACTACGACTGCCTCAATGCCGTTGCTCAAAGCGCATATACACTCCTGGAAATTGAAATAAGAACACCGTGAATTCATTGTCCCAGGAAGGGGAAACTTTATTGACACATTCCTGGGGTCAGATACATCACATGATCACACTGACAGAACCACAGGCACATAGATACAGGCAACAGAGCATGCACAATGTCGGCACTAGTACAGTGTATATCCACCTTTCGCAGCAATGCAGGCTGCTGTTCTCCCATGGAGACAATCGTAGAGATGCTGGATGTAGTCCTGTGGAACGGCTTGCCATGCCATTTCCACCTGGCGCCTCAGTTGGACCAGCGTTCGTGCTGGACGTGCAGACCGCGTGAGACGACGCTTCATCCAGTCCCAAACATGCTCAATGGCGGACAGATCCGGAGATCTTCCTGGCCAGAGTAGTTGACTTACACCTTCTAGAGCACGTTGGGTGGCACGGGATACATGCGGACGTGCATTGTCCTGTTGGAACAGCTAGTTCCCTTGCCGGTCTAGGAATGGTAGAACGATGGGTTCGATGACGGTTTGGATGTACCGTGCACTGTTCAGCGTCCCCTCGACGATCACCAGTGGTGTACGGCCAGTGTAGGAGATCGCTCCCCACACCATGATGCCGGGAGTTGGCGCTGTGTGCCTCGGTCGTATGCAGTCCTGATTGTGGCGCTCACCTGCACGGCGCCAAACACGCATACGACCATCATTGGCACCAAGGCAGAAGCGACTCTCATCGCTGAAGACGACACGTCTCCATTCGTCCCTCCATTCACGCCTGTCGCGACACCACTGGAGGCGGGCTGCACGATGTTGGGGCGTGAGCGGAAGACGGCCTAACGGTGTGCGGGACCGTAGTCCAGCTTCATGGAGACGGTTGCGAATGGTCCTCGCCGATACCCCAGGAGCAACAGTGTCCTTGCTGGGAAGTGGCGGTGCGGTCCCCTACGACACTGCGTAGGATCCTACGGTCTTGGCCTGCATCCGTACGTCGCTGCGGTCCGGTCCCAGGTCGACGGGCACGTGCACCTTCCGCCGACCACTGGCGACAACATCGATGTACTGTGGAGACCTCACGCCCCACGTGTTGAGCAATTCGGCGGTACGTCCACCCGGCCTCCCGCATGCCCACTGTACGCCCTCGCTCAAAGTCCGTCAACTGCACATACGGTTCACGTCCACGCTGTCGCGGCATGCTACCAGTGTTAAAGACTGCGATGGAGCTCCGTATGCCACGGCAAACTGGCTGACACTGACGGCGGCGGTGCACAAATGCTGCGCAGCTAGCGCCATTCGACGGCCAACACCGCGGTTCCTGGTGTGTCCGCTGTTCCGTGCGTGTGATCATTGCTTGTACAGCCCTCTCGCTGTGTCCGGAGCAAGTATGGTGGGTCTGACACACCGGTGTCAATGTGTTCTTTTTTCCATTTCCAGGAGTGTACTACCCTTGATAGAGCACAGGAAAGACTTCACTCTGATTGGTTGCTCAAATGAACAGCCAATCAGATCAATCTTTCCAGATCATATTCGCGCCTAAATTGTTTTACTCCAATCAACATTCACAGATGCATTTACGTCATTTCACGCTGCAAATATTTATAAAATGTTACACCAAACGAAACGAAACGAAAACTAATCTTGAAATAACTTCAGAAAAACTTACTCTATAAATAACTATTCTGTCTGCCTTCTTACAAAAACAAGCACACTTGGACATACGTGAACAGCAAGCAAGGGGAATTACAGCTTTCGTTGCAACAGCTTGTTGCACACTTTCCCAAGACCAAGTTACATAATGTTTAACAGGAGATAATATTGAATCTTTACGTATGTCCCGTATATACACTCTCATTTACTTACACAACAGAACAAATAGTTATTAAATGAATATTAATTTTTACTGAATTCTCTCTTACGAAAACGAAAAATAGTGAACGTTATTTAAGTATAAAATTCAAACATACTGACCTAACATTTTGTAAACTTCAGTAATGATTCCAACTGATAGCAAAGGACAAACTTTTATGTATTCAGACTGATTTTAATATTACTAGTGTCGGTTTTGGGTATTTTTGGTCATTTTCTCTAACTTCGAAAGTATCCCAGCCAGAAAGCTGAGATTTGGCAACCAACTTTTCTTTATAACAAAGAGCTAAATATAAAGTTTTTTTCGAAATTGAATAAGATGTAGTAAAGTTTATTTAGATTCTTGAGGGTTTGAATATTCTGTTGCTGGAACTGACACAAGAAGCGCTTTCGAAGGTCGTGCTAGCGACAGGTGCGAGTGAATCACGCCGAGATACAAACGACTCCAAAGCTACGAGCCCATACTGCAAGGGTGCTTACTGCAATAAAATGCTATTGCGGTTTGACTCTAGATGTTATAGTCCTCCTGCCACGCTTTCCTTAATTCCAGTAAGTACCACGTATCAGTGATGATCGTACACACGATCAAAAACAATCCCTCATCTTTTGTGATGTCCAGGAGACCTTCATATGTGTTGGTGATTTCCGGTTAATTATTGTCTTTGAATAAGTGTGACATTTCTGTTCGTTTCATTGCGTATTTCTTTCAGTTACCTTCTGCACTATACTATAGCAGTTCTTCTTACGTTTCATCGAGCTTTGTTTCTTGGTAGGTATGCATCATACGAAAATTACCTACGTGAACCACAAACTATCCACAAATCTCATTGACATCCTTATGTTGTTGATTGCGGGAACATATTCCGAGCTTGATCGTAATGACCTATCTGTAACAGAATGACTTGCGCCATGGCAACCAGCATGGATTCGGAAAATACGGATCATGCAAAAGGCAACTTCGACTTTTCTTTCATAAAACACTGAAAGACACGAATTGTGGCCTTCAGCTAGATGTGATATTTCTTGACTTCGGAAAAGCGTTTAACTCAATGCCACTCGTGCACTTATTATCGAAAGTACGGTGGTATAGGTTATCAAGTCAACTTTCTGTGTTGAGTATTTCTTGATAGGGTGGATACCGCAATTTATCTTGGATAGAAAGTTTGCGACCGGAGTAGAAGTAACTTCGGGTTGCCCCAGGAACAGTGTTGGAATACTTGCTGTTCATTATAAGGTAGCTTATCGCTTCTCATCTGAAACGTGAAAGCGTCGTAACAGTCCTTGCTGTTTCCTAGTGCACCTGACCATTACACTGAAGGAAACAGTGGTAGTAGAACTTGGCGCGGCTCGTAGCTAGACGTATCATCTAAGTGAACACAGTCCTGTTAGAACGTGTGATGTGTATATTTACTGCTGAAATAGTGATCAAGATGGAAACAAACTTCTTCTAACACACGTTTTGAAAAGAGACTGGTTGCTATAAGTCCAATCTGGCGACACTACCAGGAATAATCTGAATATCATAGTTCAGTACTTCTGCAATGTTGATCCAGCATTTCCAATTAATCAGTAACAAAAGGGGAATCTTAGTTAGATTTTTATTTTCACTACAGCTTTGCTTCATACGCCCGACCACATAGGTGCGATATGCTCGAACTGATTGTGAAATATTCCTTACAGCCAAAATTGCTCTGCGACATGGTCACCGGAAATTATTATGTACTCTTCTTAATTAATGCTGACTATACTTTATCGGAGTCCAGAAGTAGGAATAACAGAAAACATGTCAATGATCTAAAATGTAAAATTTTCGTTTAGATTAAACGACTGTAATAAAAGCAAAATTGGTATGTCATTACAGTTTCATCAGTAGTTCGGAAGATTATCTACATATTATATCCATTTAAATAAAGAAAACCCGGTAGATCCATGAAATTTTTTTTCGGATAACAAATTTCGGTGATATTGACACAGAGAATTATTTAATATTTTAACATTACCAGATCCATTTTCTGTCCACATCCAACATTCTTCTTTAAATGTCAGTAGGAGCCGAAGACAGGACTGCAGTAATTACGTACAATATTCGTGCATTTCTGAAAATCATCAAATTTTAAGTTTTTTTTTTCCTTGAGAAGAATGTATCTCTCTGAACAGTTTGAAGTTTCCACTCACTAATGGTATGTGTCTGTCTGCTAGTGTCAAGCACAGTCATGTTGACTTTGTTTATCTCTTTTGATTGTTCATAGAGTGTGCTTCCATCGAATGGTAAAACCTGCTTCAGGCATTTCTCGACAGCACAGTTCCATAGAAAATAAACAGAATATATGCATTACCCCTCTTTGCAGCGACTCTACAACGACTTTCGTGCTGAAAGGATTTAATTATAATAACTCAGATATAACAAATTAGCTTACTGTTTTATTATCAGTAACAGTACCTGCCTTTATGAGGGAGATATCTTATATGCAGGATGATTTTATTAATATAACAACAGCTAATAAACCATACAATTTTAGAGCATAATACACACTATACATGATTAGAAGAGATACGTTCTACTAACAGAATAGGTGAAAGATTTTTATTACAATATTGACACTGCTTAGCAGCAGCAGCAGCAGCTGAAGAATTGCCCATAAACATACACATATATACAAGCAACAGCGTAAAAGAAAAAAATGTGAATTTGGTACACATAATATACAAATCGCCAACACAAGTTCACATGTTCATAACTATGACAAACGCTTAATCTATCTATTGCACATGCACACACACACAGAAAGCATTCAAATAAACAGTGTGACAACAGAAGTGTGCCAATACAATTCACGTAGATGAAGTGTTTGTTATCATAGTGTGACTGACGTCAAATTACAGTGCAGTGTGCATCTCACGCCCTGTGGCTGAAAGACTACTTGTCGCACCGTAAGAGGAGATTCATCAGTAGCAAACCCACTCCTTATAGTATTCGATCGTGAGAACCTATGAGGCCCTAAAAAGCCCACCCATAACTGGTCTCTGGGTGATACCTGCATTTACGCAGTATGCATACAGTTTTAGTCTGATCCTTACAATCTCCACATTGTATGAGTTACTCCTCTGGTCTTTCATCAGGCCGATAACCATGTTCTGAGGTGTTAGGTAAGGATTATCAGCCATATATCCGCAAGTCACACGTACACTTCCTCGGTAGTGTACCTTGCTACTTCATGCGGGTTGCAGCCTTTCCCCCAGTAAGTCAAACTATGCGTGTCAATATAAAATAAATTTACAACGATATCTGGTATTCTGAACTTGTAATGAAATCAGTACATATCGTGTTTGGAGAAGTCCAGAACACGATAATCATATCGACAGGATTCGTGAATTTCATTAAAGCCTTAGCCATCTCCACACCGACTAGTCCTTCATTGGAGATTGAGGCCCACTTAAAATTTGGCCTGATGACGTAGTCTCCTGCGCCACAATGCCCGTCCCAACGGTAAAGTAAGTGATTATCGCGACGATTTCCAACTTTCTCCATGGGTTTGCCGAAAACCGAATTGTTCTTTAATTTACAAAAATCTTTTTTCTAAATGGCAGGTCACGACAGCCCCTTTTCAATATTAGCATCAATGTACTCCGTCAACCAGGAACCAAGTAAAGGATGTAGCTCAAATCATCGGATAACTTACATTCCTCACTCAGTTATGGGTTATTCAGCTTGGCCTACCTGTGAACACATTGACAGAGCCCCCTGCGAATCACGTGTTTGAAAAAAGCAATGTATCAAAATCATTTAACAGTTAGATGCTGACACATTTCTTATTTAATGTTGTGTCCCATGAAAATTCCAGAACGGTGTAACAGAAACAGGATCTAGAGTGTAATTGCCTAGGAATTATCTCAAAAGTTTCTGAGAGCTTGCACACATCTGTCTACATGTACAATTTAACGTACCTCTCTGAGTCACGACATATTGAATTCCTGCCAAACATTCAGTACGTGCCAATATTCCACATCCATTGTGGCAGTACCTGAGCGTTTTATGGTGAATGCAGCTAAACTGAAAATGTGGTTTTATGGAGTCTCTCCAATGTATCCATGTATTCGTGTGGGCAGGTCCCTTCTTCGTTGCAAACTGAACTTTGCATCATCGGAAAATACGGCTCGAGTTACATGCATATCCTTCTAATGCATCTTGTCGGCAAGCTTTTGAAGAGACTCCAGCATAAATTGTAAAGACTCGAGGAAATGGTGTGATATTCTTGGCGTAATTTGCACGAAGAACGATATACGTATGTTTTTCTCATTGTCGGGTATGATACTCTCCTTATCATTGTTCAACCAGAAAGCTCCCAAGCGTTAAAAGAGAAAGTGAGCTTCATACACACTCAAATTATGGAAGAAGATGGATATGAGTAGTGGCAGTTTGTACTTTGAGTTGCTTGCATTTTGAGCTGCGCCACAGAACTTCTCCATTAGATGATAGTGGACTCAAAATGGAGTTTTAACTTTTCTGTGCAAGTGCAGGTCATAAATATGATATTTAGCTGCTAACTGCTATAAAACATGATTCTCCTGCGATTTTTCATTGGATCGTTTTTTCTGTAAAGTCGCCGCGCTGGATTAGCCGAGCGGTCTAAGACGCTGCAGTCGTGGACTGTGCGGCTGGTCCCGGCGGAGGTTCGAGTCCTCCCTCGGGCATGGGTGTGTGTGT
The DNA here is from genome assembly GCF_021461395.2 of Schistocerca americana. Classification (NCBI taxonomy): domain Eukaryota; kingdom Metazoa; phylum Arthropoda; class Insecta; order Orthoptera; family Acrididae; genus Schistocerca; species Schistocerca americana. The sequence continues at coordinate 335,629,212 of NC_060122.1, read as the reverse complement.
TTGTCCTTAGGATAATTTAGGTTAAGTAGTGTGTAAGCTTAGGGACTGATGACCTTAGCAGTTAAGTCCCATAAGATTTCACACACACGCGCTGTAAAGTCATTTAACATCCTTCAACAGTGTTCCATGTTCAGAGACCAACCATCTCACAGAATTATACACAACATATTATTGGAACTTGATATAACGGGAATCATAATTATGAACATACAACTTGATAAGCTGCTACATATATTACCGCAACATGCCGCAGGAGCTGGAAAGCAATCAAAGTCAGTGTGTAAAACAAAGATACATCGTTCTTGGTAGTGGGCAATCATAAGCTTTAAGAACTTTTGATTCTCAGTGGGCATTTCCACATGTACCAACTCCTCGTTTGAGTAAGCACCAGATGTCTTTTTACGTACACTTAGTAAAAGAGTTAAGATGTAGGTGGCAGATATGCCTTTGCACATTATTTTTATTCATTTGGCAAAAAGTAAGTAGGACATGATTTTCATCCAAATGAAGTGATGCTTCTTGCCATTGGAGAATAGCAGTAAATCTGCACGTTTAGGGTGCTGACTGGCGACTTTGGAAAGGTAAAATGGTCCATCTACGTTATGGTTCACAACTCCTCGCTTGCTTCTCTTTTGCATCCACGTGCAGAATATAAACAGGATCTGAGAATAATTAGGGTTCTGCCACTTGAACTTTGACACGCTGGAATTGCGATTGGGAATGGGATGCATACGAAGTTATAATATCCGCAGACGTTGGATGTCTTGTATGTGCTCATGGTCATTACAGTTTTCGAGTAATTTCTATTGTGAGCCAGAAGCGAACATGCAAAAAAATATTTATTTCCCTTCCTGGTGTTCTGAACATTAAGGCATGTCATTTTAGTGGCAATGCCTTCAAGAGGAGGCATGAAATTGGACTCCCATTAACTCGATGAAAAACGACTGATTACCCAGAAAGGTGGGCTACACAGATGAGTACCTTACCAAACACTCTGGCCTACATATCAGAAAAATGCTTCAGTATGCCTCTTGATAGAAGTTCAATGACGCTCTGCAGTTGACATGCATGTAAAATCACTGTATCCTTCCCCCAAAGCTTGACTTTCTCTGAAACATCATTACTATCATCTTTAGGATGGTGAGAGGGGGGGGGGGGGGTCAGCTCACTGCAGAGAACTGCCTTGTACCTGATGGCATAACACCGCCGAGTGTTAATGATTTCTGAGACCTCCGTTTCTAGTACTGCTTGACATGCACATAGCTATGTAGATTGATCTCCAAATCCAGTACTGACGTTATCATCGTGGAACTGAAAGATCCTATCCTTAAAAGCACCAGCAAACATAGGTTAATCTAATGTGGCTGCCGGATTTGTCTGGTGTTGGTGAACAAGACAGGCTGTAATGCTGCTGCTGACAGACAGGGGACAAGGCGATGCACATGTCGACAGAACTGCCCTGCCACTAATAGGCAGCCAGACAGTAGCCAGACACAACCATATGAGGTGATGCACTGATAGACACATAGAGTTAGATTCAGTAGTAGTTTCTAAGTAGCTGAATATAACCATTTCGATCCTACGATCAGTTCAGTTGGGCCAGATGTCCCAGTTCATTTTATGTAAACACCACCTGCAGCATTATGGACCAATCACCAGACCTTGTTAACAACTTGGGTCTGTGTCACACTCAAAGATTATCATCAACACTTACGAACTGAAACTGGGGCTCATCTGATCAGGCCACGGTTTTACAGCCATCAAGGGCCAACCAATATGGTCGCAAGACCAGAAGAGATGCTGCAAGCGACGTCGTCAGTCATCTGCTTCCATAGCCCTTCAACTCCAAATTTTTTCGCACTGTCTTAATGCATACATCCATCGTAGGTCTCACATTGATTTCTGAAGTTATTTGATACAGAGTTGATTGTCTGCTATCACTAACAAATGTATGCAAATAGTCACTGAATTGTCTATGGTGAAAGAAAATGTCTGAAATTTGGTATGCAGGGCACACTCTCGATACTGTGATCTCAGAATATTGAATTCCCTAAAAGTTTCCGAAATCGAATGTCCCATTCATCTAGCACCAACTACCATCCATGTTCGTAGTCCGTTAATTCCCATCGTGCGCCCATAAACACATCAGAAACCTTTTCCACATCAATCACGTGAGTACAAATGCCAGCCCAACCATTGGAATGACCTTTTTACACCTTATGTATTCGATACTACCGCCAACTGTATATGTGCATATTGCTATCCCATGACTTTAGTCAACTCTGTGTAGACATATACATCTGTCATTAATATGTTTGCATCAACAGGAGCTAAACTCCAGGTACTTTGCATTGAGAATTGCGAATATAGATCACAACCGCCTTCATGAAAATTGGCTACCATCATTGACGAGTGGTGATGATTCACTCAGAACCAAGCCATCAACGTCTAAAGAATGAGCGCACTTACCAGCGTCATTACCATTAGTTTGTGTAGATCGCTTCACGATTGACGCTTATCAGACTAAAATGAGTAGGGGCTGATCAGTGTTCATGATTTATATAGGTGGAGGACAAGAGGCAAATGGTTCAAATGGCTCTGAGCACTATGGGACTTAACATCTCAGGTCATCAGTCCCCTAGACTTAGAACTACTTAAATCTAACTAACCTAAGGACGTCACACACATCCATGTCCTAGGCAGGATTCGAACCTGCGACCGTAGCAGCAGCGTGGCTCCGGATTGAAGCGCCTAGAACCGCTCGGCCATAGCGGCCGGCAGGCAGGATGCAGATTCATCTGGTTGCGGGTGCACATGTTCAGACACGAGCAGATATGGCAGCTTGAGTCGGTAGACCATTACCAGCAGCGTGACTCGAGACAGGTTTTTCACGGTATCAGTCAAGGTTGAGTACCTGAGTACAAGCGATTCACTACAATGCGTGTCGGAGCCTGCTGGCAGAGCCAGATCGACAATGGTACTTCACCTGCTGGTGCAAACTGATTCTCGTTCCAGCAACAGCTGTGCTGCGGTGAATGATCGAACACTAGTAATGACTGCATGAAATCAGGAAGAACTCCTCAGCATGGAGACATGTAATGACAGCACGCAAATCGTAGTTGGCGGAAGATCGTATTGCTGTAGGCATTTTCACGTGGTCACTGTTTGCTCAGAACTGGAAAATGTTGCACAACGCAGGCAACAGACTATGTAAGAGACCGTTTGCAACACATCTGCGCAAAGTTTCATCAAAATTTCAATGTGGTTTTTATTTTGGGGCCGACTAGACTTAAAAAGATAGCCCACCTGTAATTTTGCAAAAAATTAAGGAATGTTTCCTAATTTAAATTGTTATCGTCTTCCGGCAATCACCGTTACAAAATACGGTTAATATTAGACTGGTGTATAAGTTCGTAGCCTTCTTGTTTTGCGTATTTATAGCCCAGCGGCTATGGGTTTATTTATCAACTGTTATTTTTTATTTGTAATTTGCAGTTGCTATTTGAGTATACATACTATTAATTTATCCACTGGATATAGTGAATGGATTTGTGCAGTGCTAAGTGGAGAAATCGGAACATTTCAGAATTATTCTTCTGACGGAGTTCAGTATTGAGGTGACAGCATGAGGATAATACAACTGGACATAATACGACAAGAAAATGATTTTCTTGTTTTAAGGAGGATCATTTTCGCATTAGTCAGTCCCCATATTGAGGAAGACCTTTGGGGTTTCTTTAAGAGCTTTTAAACGCATTAATCCGCAATGATCCACGTCAGTGTACTCAAGAGTTGGCAAAAATGATGAAATGTGATCGTTCTACCATCGTGCGACATTTGCATGTAATACGGAAGGTTGACAAATGGGATGTATGAGTATCGCATAATCTAAGCCAAAATCACAAAAATCAGCTTATGCCCATATGTGCATCTCTGCCTGCTGGTCATCGGTTGGCTCATAAATAGCAGCAGCTACTTCTATCCTGGATCATTACTAGTGAGGAGAAATTGTGTCCTTATGCGAATGTAAGGACAATAAAAGATTGGTTGAGCCCAAGAAAAGCAGCAACTCTCCACACAAAGAACAGCGTCGTCTACAAAAGATAACGTTACACATCTGGCGGAATAGCGGTAGTGTGTTGCACTACGAATTGCCTCCCCGAGTTGTAATCATCACTGCCGACATTTATTTTCAACAACTGAGACGTCTTGCGGAAGTAGTGCAAGAACAACGACCAGTACCGATGCTACTGCATGGTAACGCCCGTCCGCGTTCTGTTACACTGCCAAGAAACACTGTACAGGAGATGGATTGGGAAGTATTTCCGCCTCCATCTTGTTTGCCTGATCTCATGCACTCAGATTTTCACCTTTTCCGCTCTCTGTCGAAAGACCTTCAAGAAACTTCCATTTCGAATGAACATAGATCGACGAGTTCTTCGCCAAAGTACCCGACTTTTTTACAGTCGCGGAACCGGAAAGTCACGCCAGCGTCGGCAAACAGTTGTAGATAATGAACTAGAATATGTTATTGATGACTACAGTCCCTGGTTTGTGGTCCGCAGCTCGTGGTCGTGCAGTAGCGTTCTCGCTTCCCACGCCCGGGTTCGATTCCCGGCGGGATCAGGGATTTTCTCTGCCTCGTGATGACTGGGTGTTGTGTGCTGTCCTTAGGTTGGTTAGGTTTAAGTAGTTCTAAGTTCTAGGGAACTGATGACCATACATGTTAAGTTCCATAGTGCTCAGAGCCATTTGAACCATTTGAACCTGGTTTGTGTATTTGTCGTTTTTACTAAACTTATGGAAAAACACAGTGAAGTTATCCATGGACCCAATAAGACTGTTACCAGCTTCTACCACGCACCACTGGAAAATACTGTAAATAATTTATTTTTAACTTTATTTCGACTCCACTTCACTATGTTATTTATAATGTTCCAAGTTATACATTGGCTACTCATTGGCATTTGCGACGAAATATACTCCAGTAAAGCCGAAACAAAAGTACGTTCAGTCTACTTGTAAAACTTGTTATATCGTCCCAGGACAAAGGGTCCCTTGACAAGGTGCAGATGTACTTCTGCTGACTAATGATGTGTCCTTCTTTTGCTCCTCGCTTGGTTAGCGAGCGAATGAGTGCAAATTGGGGGCCGTGTTTTTGACGTCAAGTGCACTCCGACACCGGACAACAGACCGAAACAATAGAGCGGTGGCGACGCTTGTGGTCAGGGCGCGGCGGCAGAGAGATTTATCGCCCGGGGCCGGTTTGTTTGGCACGGCGAGCGCCAGGCCGCGCCCGCGGCTGTTTGCCTTTAATCAGAGCGGCGCCGCCTGCCCAGAATAATAGGACCGGGCCGGCCCGGACACCTGCGGGGGCGCCCCAGGCGCCGCGTAGCCTGTCTCTGTGTGCTGCGGATAAAAGTTCCGGCGCCGCACCAACCAAGGCCTGGATTATCTCGCGCGGTAGGGGCACAGCAGGTAGATCCGGCAGCCTTACAATGGCTACTGCCCACTATGCGTCCAAGTAAGCATTTTCACCATTCAAGGTATACAATTTTTCGAAAGAAAATGTTGTTCATTGATTGCTGTAAGGTTTTCAGTTTATTAACTGCTGTTAATTTCTACTGTGAACTCATTATCAGGCACACGCATAGTATCTCTCTCAATGCAACATGACAAAGGATGTGGTTCGTAAATTGATCTATCAGCCCACATATGCCACCACATATCAATATTGGCATGGTCTGTGTCAAATACGAACAGAGAGATTGTAAAGCATTTGGAAGAACACTAAAATTTTGAATATAGTTGCTGTTCAGGAAATTAATGATTTGAGAAAATCAGCTAAAAAATTGCATGAGTAAAGGTTCATTAAAAACCCTTGGACAAGGTTTCAACAATTGTAAAATTGTATTCAGCAGAAGTACGTGGACTTATTCAAAAAATGGTTCAAATGGCTCGAAGCGCTATGGGACTTACCCTCTCAGGTCGTCAGTCCCATAGACCTAGAACTACTTAAACCTAACTAACATAAGAACATCACACACATCCATTCCTGAGGAGGGATTCGAACCTGGGACCGAGGTAGCAACGCGGTTCCGGAGTGAAGCACCTAGAACCGCTCAGCCACAGCGGCTGGCGGGACTTATTCAGGAAGTTTTACATCATACTTAAAAAACCTATCAAAGTGAAATGGATGAACAAAACTATTCGGCAAAAATATAGTAAAGAAAAGTACTTACATGTAAAATCACGCATTGAGGACGACAAATTTCAGAAAGAAGAATCTCGTGTCATTTACTATGGTATGTGTGAGCATTACTAAAACCAAATAAAATCCATTAAAAAACAGTCTCATTAGAGCTGGAAAAAGCGTAAAAGCCTTCGCATTGAAATGTTTGATGTAATTCATTTTTAAAGTTTCCCCTCTTCCTCCCTGCCTCCCATCTTACCCCATTTTTCTACCTGAAAATTTTCTCACTCCCTTGCGGGCGATTCAGAGTTTACACTTTATCTGGTTGCTATGCGCATATGTTTTCACGAAGGTACACAACCTACCGATGTTTCCTGTTTCGTGCACTGCGACAACTGAGTCGCACCATGTCGATAGCTACATACGGTTCAAAAAAATGGCTCTGAACACTATGGGACTTAACATCTGTGGTCATCAGTCCCCTAGAACTTAGAACTACTTAAACCTAACTAACGTAAGGACATCACACACATCCATGCCCGAGGCAGGATTCGAAACTGCGACCGTAGCGGTCACGTGGTTCCAGACTGAAGCGCCTAGAACCGCACGGCCACACCAGCCGGCTCCTACATACGGGACGTTCGCTTTTCTTTTTCTTTTCCTTTCTTTTTTGGGGGGGTCATCATTCTTCTGACTGGTTTGATACAGCCCACCACGAATTCCTCTCCTGAGTCAACCTCTTCATGTCGGAGTAGCACTTGCAACCTATGTTCTCATTTATTGCCTGGATGTATTCTAATCTCTGCCTTCCTCTACAGTTTTTGCCGCATATAGCTCCCTGCACTACCATGGAAGCTACTTCATGATGTCTTAACAGATGTCCTACCATCCTTGTCTCCCTTGTCAGTGTTTCCCACATATTCCTTTCCTCTTCGATTCTGCGCACTGCCTCCTCATCCCTTACCTTATCAGCCTACCTAAATTTCAACAGTATTGTGTAGCACCACATCTCAAATGCTTCGATTCGCTTCTCTTCCGGTTTTCCCATAGTCCATGTTTCACTACCATACAATGCTGAACTCCAGCCGTACGTTCTCAGAAATTTATTCTTCAAATTAAGGCCTTACGTTTGAGACTAGAAGACTTCCCATGGCCAGGAATGCCCATTTTGCCAGTGCTAGTCTACTTTTGATGTCCTCCTTGCTCCGTCCGTGATTGGTTATTTTGCTGCCTAGGTAGTAAAATTCCTTCGAGGCCGTCAATACTGATGTTATGTTTCTTGCTATTCTCATTTCTGCTGCTTCTTGTTACTTTCGATTTTCTTCCATTTATTCTCAGTCCATATTCTGTACTCGTTAAACTGTTCATTTTGTTCAGCCCATCATGTAAGTCTTCTTCACTTTCATTCAGGATAGCAATGTCATCTGCGAATCGTATCATTGATATCCTTTCGCTGGGAATTTTAATCCCACTCTTGAACCTTTCATTTATGTCCATAATTGCTTCTTCGATGTACGGATTCTGGCATTTTTTTTTTTTTTTTTTTTTTTTTTTTTTTTTTTTTACAGATTCAACGGTAGGGGCGAAAGTCTACATCTCTGTCTTACACCCTTTTTAGTCCGAGCACTTCGTTCTTGGTCGTCAATTCGTATTATTTCCTCTCGACTTGTACGTATAGTATATCACCTCTCTCTCGGTAATGCTTACCCCTATTTTTCTCAGAATTTCGAACATCACGCGCCGTTATACTGCCTTTTAATTCCACGGACATTTTAATTTGTGGACCTTTCCACTTAGCCCAGCTCCATTGGATATATTTTCTAGTGGATTTTATTTGGTTCTATAGATGGTCTCCCATACCATCTTACTTGACATGAGCTTTTTTGCTCTGCAATTTGTCGTCGTCAACACGTCATTTTACATATAAGTATTCTTGTTTACCATATTTCTATCCAACGGTTTTGCACATTGTTTTCAGCTTTATACCTCTTTTTATCTATGAAGTAAAAATTTCCTCAATAGGTCCATGTACTTCTGAAGAACACAATTCTAAAATTCTTGAAACCATGAACAAGGGCTGTTAATAAACTTTTACGCTAGTAACTAGTTGGCTGAATTTTTGAAATCACTCGTTTGGAAGAACGACATGCAACACAGCTTAAATACTCTTAGTGAGACTGCATGTGCATGAAAATAGTGTATAAGTTGAAGATTATGAAGGAAAAATGTCGTTATTCAGCGAATTGACGTGAAATCTGTCATTACGCTGCATTGCTCGTGGCTCTTCCGCTCGTTATCCCATGACTTTTGTCACCTTACTACATTTTGAAGGGAAGTATCACATCCACCTCAGCCTAGCCCTTCCACTCTCTTATTAAGTACCACAGCTACGAAACAGAAAACTTTACAGGCTACTAAACGCCATGTTTTTTTTAGCCATATATAAAAAATATCATACACATAAACTTTTTCAGGCATTAAACCTAAATTAATGTTGCTTCGCTTATCCACATAGTTCTAAAACTTCGAATGTCAAAATATTTAGCCACTGCAGTACATCTGAAATTGAAAAAAATAGGTATAGGGTGTAAGGAAAGACGACTAATATGCAATATGTACGGGAATAAAGAGTGGGAGACCAAGAAAAAGGTGATCGAATTAAAAATGGCTTCCGCCAGTCACGCCTTCTTTATCTACTAATGTTCAGTTAATATATGGAAGAAGGAAAGATGGAGATAAATGGTTCAGTAGTGGAATCAAAATTCGAGGTAAAAGGATATCAATGAATATGTGTTGCCATTGCTATCCTCAGTGAAAGCGATATGAACAAAAGCACGGCGAGTCGTTGGCTGAGGCGTCTGTCATCATCGCAACGAGGTCGCATACACCTGTCCGTTCCTCCGTCTGTTCATCGCAGTCAAGGGAAGTGTAATGAGACCGTTCTTGGTTTCTGCATACAGAAATGATCTGACGAATAAGCGAGCAACAAGGTCGCATAAACCGATCTTCCACGTGCCGGCCTGCCTCACACGGTTGTGATGCTGTCAAGAAATTTAACAAACGACTTCAGTGCGTTCGTCGCCACAAAAGTGCAAACGAACTTGTCCTTTTCCATAACAGAACAAAGTTTCTTGCGAGTCTGCGTACCAGAGAGGAGCATAGAAAACTTTATTGTTCTTTCTCATCCATCCTACAGTCCAGATCTCGTTCCTTCTGACTTCCATATGTTTGGCCCAATGAAGGATACATTCTGCGTTAAGCAGTACGTAGATGACGCGGATGATTCAGCAAGGTGTTGGTTCTGACGTCGACCAATAGAGTGTTACAATGCGAGTATACAGACCGTTGCATTGAACAGAGATTATGTTGAAAAATTAGTACAATGCAAGTACACAGGCCGTTGAACTGAACGGGGATTATCTTGAAAAATAGGCTTTTGTAGCCAAAGATGTGGTGAGTAATACAGTGTATTGGATTCCTGAGTAAAGCCAACTTGCTTTCCGATGAAAATGTGTTTCATTACTTACTGAACGCCCTGAGCCGTAGCAGATTCGATATCTCGAAACACGCTCTCTCCCTCGTTGTCTTTGGCTAGAGAAGAGGGTGCGAAAGGCGGCGAGAGCGCGTCGAGCAGTGACTAGCGTGGTGCGATGAGAGAAAGGAAGTGGCTTAACGGAGACAGTAACGGTCGAGTCGCGCAGTGTCGTGGCTGTGGCCGTGAGGGCCTCTTGTATTGCTTGGTGTTGGCCCGAGTACGCGGGGCGTGCTTCTTTGCCGGTTAAGGAAAGCAACATAAACAAACTGATTGGAGGCCGTCCGGTCAGCAGGAAAACATCCGCCGTTAGTCTGCGGAATTCTTGCACGGAACACCTTTTTGGAAAACAGTTTAATCCCGAGCAAATGGCAACACGTTCGGCCACTGCAAGCCTCTTAGCCTTCGCCGTCACCTTCCTGCATTACGTTGGGTGAGCAACTTCGAGAACATTCTTCCTTGTGAACGTTGACGTTCGGCGTTGAGTGACAACATTAACTGTCGAATTGCAATCATTGCCCATCCTTCCTGACTTGATGTACGTGTTTGCAGAGTGTCAGTTTTAGAGTTTCATTTTAAAAAGAGCAATCATTGATGCGTGGATTGTATGTTTTGGTCGATTGCTTGATCTCAGAAGGTCTTTCCTGTGTACCTTAACTTTTATGGGCTCTTATTGGCAATTGTATTTTGGTAACGGTTCCGTAAACATGGGTTGTTCTTAACTGCTAGTTGCATGTGGTTACTCGAGTTCCGTTTGCTCGTGTCAAAGTTCAAGTTTTGTAACTCTTACGCGTCAGTTCAAAAATGTGTGTGAATTACTATGGGACCAAACTGCTGAGGTCCTCGGTCCCTAGACTTACACACTACTTAAACTAACCTATGCTAAGAACAACACACACCCATGCCCGAGGAAGGACTCGAACTTCCGGCGGGAGGGGCCGCGCAATCAGTGACATGGCACCGCTAACCGCGCGGCCTTTGAGTAAGCTATTTTGTTCATATGTGTGTGAAATCTTATGGCACTTAACTGCTAAGGTCATCAGTCCCTAAGCTTACACACTACTTAACCTAAATTATCCTAAGGACAAACACACACACCCATGCCCGAGGGAGGACTCGAACCTCTTCCGGGACCAGCCGCACAGTCCATGACTGCAGCGCCTCAGACAGCTCGGCTAATCCCGTGCGGCGAGCTATTTTGTTGTGTTGCCTTGTTGGCTGGCCAGCGCTTATGCCGCCATTTAAGATTGTAAACTTTGACAACAATTAATAACAGTTTCTGGCCTGTAGTGCAACTCTGAGCTGTTAATATTGCGAAACGAGCTTCTCCTTCCCCACTTTAAAGACAATTATTAATACCGTGATTTTACCTTTTGGGTGCATGTGAAACCGATCTTTAAAATCGTCTTTGTTTAATGAGTTTCACATTTTGAAATAGTTGTTATTCTGCTTTTCCTCTATCAGGTGCGAGTGTTATGTTAATTCTGTCACTGCGGGGTAATGTTTAGAGTCAAAACTTTGTCACTGTAAACATCTTCGACGCATTTAGTTAAGTGTGGGGCTTAATAAATTAGCCAACCTTTGGGCTTTCATTGCTGTCACTTAAAGCTACTTGGACCTCTGGATGGGTCCCGCAATGGCTGTAAATGTTCATGTATTTAATCTGTTGGTATTTATGTTTAAGATAGGTGGAGCCTGGGTACAGTGGGTGACTGTAAGACGTCCCGAAAGTCTGTCCAGCGTCGAGGCATGTTATTAGTGAGTGGTTTACCTGAAAGCTGAGTTTACTCACGTACATATTTTTCCCGTTCTTGCTATGTGCCTTGAAAACTGAATGACTTGTTTTTCCAGTAACGTTTTAAGTGATTTTGCTTAAGCAAACGTCGAGAACACTAGTTGCTCATGCAAGTGTTACCATTTTGGATAATATTCCTTTATTAACTGTTTTAAATCAAAGCATTGTTTTTGTGATCTGATGTGAAACACTTTTTCATTACTCTATATTAGATATCCGTATTTTTTCCATCCTTGTAATCATTGCTGAGGATAGCCTAGTGTTTTAACTGATTTCATTGTTGTATGTTCAATGAATGTATTTTAAAATTTGTTGGTGCCACGAATGGTGTTCAGTACCCCTTTGGTACAACCCTTTCTATCCCTAGGCAATGAGACACGGAAAGTCGTGTATCTCTGTAAGGTGTCAGGCAAACCCAACACGTTCCATGAAAACTCTTACATGATAAGCAAATCCAGTAGTATGTCACATAGCTCCGAATAAATCGTGACATTAAATTAACCAAAGTAATACGAGTAACGAGTGAGCAAATGGAATACCACAGACTAACACAAGAATGCCTAAATGCATGTCATACCTTCCCACCGTGAGACGGACGCAGTTCCAAGGGGAGAAACGAGAACAGATGCCGAGAGCAGAACCGTGTTAAGCTAGAAGGCCCTAAGATAAGAGACGGACTGGACACCCACGTCGCCGGCTAACCACTTGGACCACCCCAGCTGCAAGTTTTAGCGGGAGACTTTTTCGTGTCTCTGTTACGTTGCAAACTTTAAAAACCTTGCCCCACCACGAAAAGTATAACGTTTCTCATTGGATAGACAGAATTTTTGTAGGCAGAGTTTAAGGTTAACATTGAGACCCTGATTGGTCAGATGAAAACACAGCCAGATAGTTTTTTTTAAACCAACTTCGGTAAATTGTAGTAAGGAGAAGTTAGGAGAGACTTGCTTAGGAGATGGCGAGGTGAGCGGAGCTGTGCTGTCCGCCGCCCGCTGACGAACACCGACAAGGTAATGAACGCACGCGATGCTGCATGGCAGTGCATAAAGCTTCACTCAGAACTGCAGAAGTCTCATCTGTTACACCCCCTTTTTGCGTAATACTAGTGTCGATCGTCAATTAAAGCTCATGGTGTTCACATTTGCCACTTGAAGTAAAAATCTGAAACGCGATGATTTTTCTGTTATATAGTTATTGAGAAGCCACATCAGCCACTGTAATTTACCACACGTTAGATAAGTAATTAAAGATAATTGACTGTCACTGTAGACCATTTTGATAGCTTTCTCTTTTGTAAAACTTAATTTAAACCTAGATTATAGATGTGATATGGCATATGTCATCCTTCAATCCATTGTAGAACTTGGAAACCCATTCAGGGAATATTCGTTCACATTTTTGTTGAACGCAGTTGGTTTTTACCATCCTGCATTAAAACATTTCCTTTTGTCAATAGTGCAATTTATAAACAATGTTTTGTGAGTAGAATAAAATTTCCAATGGTAAACTTAACTGCTTTCTCGACGTTATTTTACCAGCTAACTAAAAATAGGAAAGCCTTGAACCCCTTCCACTAAATTTAGTTAGTATTAGGATTTTTTTACAGGGAGTGCAGTGGTCCTGACACTGAAATCATTATTTGGTTATATCATCGCTAGAGTCACTGAACTCTTCTGAATTCTATATGTCATGTGTGGTCTGGCGTCTCCTTACCAGCAACAGGTCCCAGGTTCAAACTAGTGAATTCCCTAAAAAACACGCTCAGAGCGTCGTTGCACCAAAGTGGTAGGGAGACACGATATAGAACAACAGACACCATGCAGAATGTTAGAAAATGGCGACCCTGCCAGGATGGTAAAATACCATGACTGAAGGTCGACCACATGCCTGACTATGTCAGAAAAATATTTTTGTAATAAAAAAAAAATTTTTTTGAACGTTATAAATAGTCGAAAATAGTAGCTACAGCGATAGATAGTAATAAAGTATGCAGTAGATAGACATTCTAGCAGAGACAACAGCATAATTAAGTTATGAATTTTAATATTGTTTGAATTAAGTTCTCTCTCCAATGCAAGCGCACAGGTGGCGGGTAAATCGTTGACAAGTTGGTTCTGACCCAACAAGTATGTGAATTGATTGTCAAGTCGTGTCTGCAAAAAGTTTATGAAACGCGTGAGATCGTATGAGCGCATGTTGACGCGAAGTAGGGTGCGTGAATTGTTTTTAAAACAGAAAATAAGAGATTCGGAAAGATTAGCAGTGGCAGATCGAGACCTTGACCGAATTGAGGTAGAGACCCAGCATGAAAATGGACAGAGAATAGAGGACAGGACAACAGACGATGCAGTATCGCGAGAAATAGGAGGTATAACGCACCATAACGAGGATAATGTACGTCAAAGCATAGAAAACGTAAGTCAGCATACGACAGAGGAGCAGGAAAGTAGAGAGACAGTCGATGAGGATTCTAACTAGTGTCTTGAATACGTAGAACCCATAGTACAAGTAATCAGAGCTCCCTCACCGCAGAGTACAAGGAATGCGAGCAGAAACGTGTCACAGCACGGTTCAATGCAATCGGTTGCGAACCAACACTTGAGAAAACACAGAGCGTAGGATGTCGGACGAAAACGCAATAGGACCCACCAATCTGGCAGAATTATTATAATTAATGACGGAAACCATGACAAGACAAAATAAAGAAATAGCGAACCAAATTAAAATTCAGAATGCATAAATGACGAAACAAAATGCAGAAACCACGAGACAAATGCATACAATTAAAGAACAAAACAAAAAAATTCAGTTACACCTAAGTCATATTGAAGACGAGGCAAAAGAATCTCGAGAAGTGATAGGAAACTTAATAACAGGTTACAATCAATTGAGAAGAGACATTGACAAGGTACAAGCGGACGTATGAACAATGCGTAATGACATTCAGGACGAGATCAAAACATTACGTAACAACACCCAGGGAGAAGTCAAGAAACTAGAGAAACAGATAAACGTAATTACTAGACAAGCAGCAGGTACAGCGCGTAAAATTGTTGAAAACAGTGTGTTACACAAACGTATCACAAAAGCAGCGCTGAAAAGATATGTTAACCGCATAGTCAAAATAGAAGCGCAAACGAAGCGACAATTTCAGAAATTGCGAACAGAGTTGTTGCAAGCCATTGAAGAGCATAGTGAACAGGATCGAACAAGCACTGCGTCTGCAACCACATCCGTGTCTGTAACAGCACCGGAAAAACAAGCAATTCACAAAGATATCATGCATTTTCGATTCCAATCACAGGCGGAAAGTAATATACGTGAAATCAGACAGCCTGCACCGCGGGTACGCGAAAGTTACAGTGGACAATATCCAATGGATGTACCACAACCGGAAAGAACGAAGGGAGAAATGATCAGAAACAAAAGTGGCGAAGAATCGCGAATTTCATATGGAACTATGACGAAGTACGACATCGATCATTTCCTCACAGTCAGAAAATTTCGAGAAGGAAACTCATTACATCCACAAACTTTTATTGATCAATTCCGAGTAGGATTACCAGAACAATGGACGCTAGCACACAAAGTAGACTTTATATGTGCACACATGTCAGGAACAGTCGCAGAAACCATGCAGAATGTTGCAGCGACATGCCGATCGTACGAAGATTTCAGAGAGAAGTTTCTCTCACAATATTGGTCCAGCGAAGCACAGAACAGAGTGAAGTACGAATTATTACAGAACCCATGTTTTGAAAACTCAGGAGAGAAGAGTCCCGTGAAATTTTTCAATTTAAGGCAAAGAGAAATCAATGCTTAGATGTACCATACAGTGACGGAGAGTGGATTAAATTATGCGCGATGAGGCTACCATTGAAATACCAGCAATCATTAGGCAATGACGTCGAAGCATTTAAAAGTGTTCTAAGGGAACTAGAGTTCATATTTTCGGAGGATGACGCAAGAAAAAGACGAAGCGCACGTGTAAACGAAAGCAAAAAGCAGTGGAATCCACAAGACACAGGACGAAGAAACAATAATTACGAACCATGTGATAACTTCGCACCAAGAAACGACAATAGATTTCAACAAATAACCGGTTATGGATTTAGAAGAGAATATGGCAATAACTATAATTCACCCAGGAGCGGCAACAACTATTACAGAGGGAATAACGACAACCGTAACGGGTACTGGAGAACCAATAGACCGACAAATTATCAAAAAAGAAACCACTATCAACAAGCTGAACAAGAAAAGAGAATACAGATAGAAGAGGTGGAGGTAAGACCACCAAACCCCGATAAACGTTCGATTTGACAGCTAAGCGCCCATGCCAAAGAGAATGACACACCGACCCAGGACAATTGTAGCACCTTGAACAGAGAACTAAATACCTTATCACGAGAAGAGAAGAAGGAAGAAACAAATCCGCAGGGACCAGATGAAAACGAACACAAGAAAATAACAATATCGTGTTGAGAAGAAATTCATTGGGAGAATACTGACGAGGAAGATGAATTACCAGAGGCATGCACAACGAATGTAGGAGGAAAGGACGAAGTAATGAGTATTGCAGAGCTATTTGAGATGGAAACCAGGGAAAGCGAATTCAATGAGGAAAATGCGCAGTCGACAGAAGTTGAAAATAAGTTACGAGTGGGCACACAACCCAACGTATATAATGAAGGAAGTTATGAAGCGATAATTAGAGCCTTTAGATGCGATTATGTGGAAGTAGCGACGAAGAAGGAGAAGATAGACGAGGATGAGGAAAAAGTAGAGGATGTTGAAGAAAGCGTAAATGAAGGAAGAAATAGAGAAGAGGAAATAAAAGAGAGAGAAGTAGCAGTCGAAGCTTATCCTACAGAAAGTTCGAATTCACAAGGGAAATTCCTAAAAAGACTCATGTATGATTCAGTGGAGGATTCGTTGATACAAGAAGAAGAAGAACAGAACCAACCCTTTCAAATTCAACCAATTGTGAAGGCCTTGGTAAAGCATATCCCAGTCAATATTGTAATTGATAGCGAAAGTGAACTGACTGCGATTTCAGAAAATGTATTCATGCAGTGTAATGCCAATGAGGAATTGCCAGTTCTGAAAACACGTAAGATTAAAGTAAGAGGTCCTATTAGAAACAATGCTGCGGAAGTTACGAGACAAACAAGGTTAACTCTTCCGTGCCAAGGTCAAAAGATCGAAGCCAACTTCATTATACCTAAACTAACTGTAGATTTGATTATAGGTGCAGATTTTTTAAATGAGAGACGAGCGATATTAGATATGGGGGAAGGTAGCGTAACATTGGGGAATGTCACACTTCTCTTTGAGCAAAAGCTAAAATTAGAAGAAATACCAGTTATAAGCAAACAATTAAGAATGACGCGAGATAAAGAGGAGGAAGAATTAGAATGGTATGCACAAAAGGGGGAATCGCCTCAACTCATGTTAGAAATCCATAGAGAAAACGACGAAAAATTGCAAGAAGTTCAAGGTATTTCGGAACACAGTAAAAGAGAATTAGAGGGTATTTTACGAGATAAAGCAGAGGTATTTTTACCTAAGACTGGCAGCATTAAACACTTTCAGTACAAGTTTGAAGTAAAACAGCACAAATCATTTAGAGTGCCACCCTATACAATCCCATTAAGCTACAGGAATAAAGTATTCCAGGAGATATCTAAAATGTTAGATGACGATAT
This sequence comes from Schistocerca americana, assembly GCF_021461395.2. Lineage (NCBI taxonomy): Eukaryota > Metazoa > Arthropoda > Insecta > Orthoptera > Acrididae > Schistocerca > Schistocerca americana. Next base: position 335,611,984 of record NC_060122.1, on the reverse strand, counting down.
TATTGAACCAGCTACCTCCACATATAACAGCCCGCTCCATATTGTACAAAAACGAGATGGGAGCATCACGTTAGTGCTTGATTCCAGACAGATCAACACAATCATAATCACGGAGACAGATCGCCCTGAAAAATTAGAGGAATTGATACAAAACTTCCACAGTGCTAAGATATTTTCATCAATTGATTTACGGAGTAGTTTCTGGCAAATAGAATTGGCCCCAGAATGTAGAAAATTTACAGCATTTATCGTATTCGGTAGATGTTACCAGTTTAAACGATTGCCATTTGGTTTAAACATATCATCAGCAGCGTTTATTAGGGGATTTAATACTATACTCAGTCCCGAAATTTTACAAAAAGTTACTTGTTACGTTGATGATGTGATTATTGCGGAAGCCTCTTGGGAACATCACAACGACATATTAAATCAGTTTTTACAGATCATGAAAGAGCATGGGGTCACAGTAAATATAACAAAATCCAAATTTGGAAGGCGAGAGGTCAAATTTCTAGGACACATAATTTCTGAGAAAGGGGTAATGTCCGACCCAGAAAAACTAACGGCAATCAAAGAATTCTGTACTCCATATAATAAGAAAACTCTCAGAGGATTTCTAGGTCTCACCGGATTCTATAAAAAATTTATTTGGATCAACTCTCTCGCAACACCACGCCTATGTGCATTGACTGGAAAAACCACGCCATGGGTATGGGATCAACAAGCCAATGAAGAATTTATAAAAGTGAAAAACAGCACTAACAACAGCACCGATTTTAGCACATCCTGATCTAACACAAAATTTTTGTATGGCCACTGATAGCGCGAAAACAGGTTTAGGAGTTGTTCTATTCCAAGAATACTAACACTCAGGGCTATGATCATATAGAACAATTGCATTTGCTAGTCGAGTACTCACAAAAAGCGAGAAAAACTATTCAGTCACGGAGCTGGAAGCATTGGCCATTGTATGGGGCTTCCAACGTTTTCGATACTTCCTATTCAGAAGAAAAACTAAAGTATACACTGACCACAAAGCATCAGAATTTCTGTTTTCCGCCAAACCAACTCATGGGAGGTTAGCCAGATGGATGTTAATACTACAAGAATTTGACTTCACTATTACACACATACCAGGACCAGCGAATGTATTAGCAGATGCTTTATCACGATGTCCACAGGGTGCATCCAATAACATAGGTTTGGAAGCAGCAGAAGACCAGTTTACAATGTACTACATGAAACAAGTACGTTTCGAAAAGTACATTACGACAGCATTGAAAAACATAGGCAAAGAATGGGACAAAGATCCCGAAATATTAGGAATCAAACACAAGTGGAGAAGTAAGGATTTTCCAGACATTCGACAGCACTATCTCGTAAAAAACAATGTTTTATTTTTTAGACGAAATGTTGTAACGAAGGAATGGTTAATTTATATCCCAGATGAACTAATGAATAAGTACATATGGTATACACATTTAAGTAATGGCCACTTTGGACCAAAGAAATGCTTTTTAAAAATAAAACGAACAAGCCATTTTCCTAATATGGAAAGACGAATTGAACAGTATTAGTCAAATGCAAAAAAATGTATGAGGGCTAAACACGTCACTTTCCAAACCAAACCACCTATGTTTCCAATAATCCCTAAAAGATTAAAACAAATAGGTGCAACAGATTTGATGGGGCCCCTCCCACGCATAAGAAACGGATATATTTTCATATTTTCATATTTTCATATTTGTCCTTTTGGAACTTACTTCTAAATATATTACCTTGACACCATTAAAATGGGCAACAGGTCTTACTATAAGTAAAGCATTTAGACAAGATTTTCTCAGACAAGTAGGTCGAGTGGAACGAATAATTTCGGATAATGGCCCACAATGCAAATCAGTGCAATGGCAGAACACGTTAAAACAACACAAAATAAAACCCATCTACATATCTAAGTATAAACCTAGCGTAAATCCAGCAGAACGATCTATGAAGGACATAGGCACTTTATGCCGATTATATGCAGGCAAAAGACACAACACTTGGGATATATACCTTAAAGATTTTCAAGAAGTAATAAATGAAATGCCACATAGCACTACACTACTGCCTTCAGTTACTGTACTTAAAAATATTGAACCCCCAAACATAACCAGAGAAAATGTTAGATTTCCTATTGTACCACGTAGACAGCACAAACAAGTCATAGCAACAGCACTCTCCAACATCAGAAAGGCAGCGATTAAAAGAAAAGAAAGAGGAGATAGAACAGCAATTAAAAGAACATTCTCAGTAGGCCAGAAAGTATTTGTAAAAACACACCATCTCTCCAGCAAACAGAAACACAAAATACATAAGTTTTACGCTGCATACAAAGGACCTGTCATAATTAGCCGAATTGCTCATGATAATGCTGTGGAACTAATGAACCCAAAAACAGGCAAAACCTTAGGACTTCACCATTTGAGTCATATCAAAATGTTTGAACATTAATTTTATTACTGGTAAATAATCAGCACAATATTTCAAGATAATGTTGCAGATAAGATTGTCAGGGGAAAGAAGAATGAAGAGAGAGGAAGGTGGGGAAAAGAAAGTAGTTTCAATAATAACACCAATAGTACCATAGATGAAGGTGAAGGGATAAAGCGTAGATAGTCTAACAGCATGAAATACTAAAATGCTATACACCACAACACTACACAAAAAAATAGAAAAAACGAATTTGAGGATTTTTGTAGAAGTTAAGACTCAAAATATCCTAGAATTGTAACATGGAAAGGGCGCCAAAATTTGTAAAGCTTTTTAAGAAGGCGTAAAGCAATATAGGTACTAGACATATGTTAGATGATTATAAGTAAAACTTTTTGTAAGAACCATTGTAAAATCTCCAACAAAGACTGGATGCAATGACCCACAAGTTGCAACGCGAGAAGCATCAAGAAAGAAAAGGACGTAATTAGCAAGACACAATTCCTAAAAGGCAGAAGCGTCGAGAGAAGGGAAAACACAACGAGACCAACAGAAGGCCCTTGTAGCTGAAGTGGGCTGTATATCTGCTGGGACAGAACACAGAACCCTGCAGAGACACGGCGGGACGCCGAACACCGGAAGGGTCTCCGAGCGCTCCCACTCAGCGGAGCAAGCAAAAAACGGCCCGACAAGAAGACAGCTTGGGCAAGCCACCACTCGCAAAAAAAAAAAAAAAGTGTCAAAGTCACACTACCGCAATTAAACAGCACACTGATGCACAAAACTGAAGAAAATGTCCACAAAGTAGAAATGACATGCCCAAACAATTTATCAAAGTGTTACTAAGAGGAGAGCTTCAAAGCGACAAGTTATCAATAAATATTTCCATATCCTGCCCAGAGAAGAACCAAGAAGCAAGTAAGAAACAGAGTAAAAGCAGGAAGAACAGAAGTTGAAGATCTGCAAGATTGAGACCAAGAAAGAAGATGGGTCAAGAATAGACGACATACCTTCCCAAATCCCTATCCTATTGTAAACTAGTCGTCTGCGAAGTATTACAACGAAAAACGACCGCTTTCAGCGACACATAACGATGGCTTTCACGCATACAAAGCCAGTAAGCCACGAGATTCTGCACTCACAGCTCCATTCCATTATGGGACCTCCACAACAGCAACACACACTTGCAGAGCCAACAGGGAACGACGAACGAAGCTGTACATCAAATACTTGCCCACATCCATCTCACTCAAGTCCATCACCTTCGTGCAAAAACATTCGCCAACCTAATGCATAAACATTCATAGGATTGTGTGAATGTGTGAAATCAAATTATATGATGTGGGAATTGTGCAAAAGAAACGTGTGGAAAACAAGATAAGTTAAGCGCACCAGACAGTTAATAAACTACAAAATAACAGTCATTGACTATGGACTTAAGTAAAAAATAGATATCGATAAAAATAAGTCATTAGTTCTTAAATGGACAATATATAAAGAACAAAAGTAAGGCATAATAAACACTAAAACTATATACCACTTATTTTCTCCTCATAAATATAAAAGAATAACTATATTTTACTCATTTTCTTCTTATAAAAATAAAGAATAAAAAAATTATCTTGTTGGCTGTTTTCCCTCTTTTTAACATTTGTACCATTTGTTAGGATAATATCTCAATACTTGAGTATGTATATTTCTTTGTCAAAGCAATTCTTTGAAATCAATCTTATTTGTTAGTGTAACAATGTTGCAATGAGTGTCTAGAAACAAAAACATTTTACTTGTACATGATATTTAGAAAATGTGTTAGGAATAGATTTTACTTAATTATTACATTTATAAAAAAAATATATTTCTAAGAAAGTCAATGTGAAAGACTCCTGACTTTCGATAACAAACTTCTTAAAAAACAAACTTCACACTTAAATAAAGAAAGAAAATAATTAAAAATTAATAATAGCATAAAATATTCTTCTCTTGTCATTTTTGAGAATAATTTGGAAGAAAATAAAAATTTAAATTAGTAATACGAACTAGAATAGAACCAGAATAACATGGCTGAACAGTAGGCAACAAAATTTAGATAAAGAAATAATTTTTGACTGACTTAGACAACGATTCAATCATTGCCCAAATTCAGTGCAAAAATTAAGTTCGAAGGGTGGGGATATGTAAGGTGTCAGGCAAACCCAACACCTTCCATGAGAACCCTGACATGATAAGCAAATCCAGTAGTATGTCACATAGCTCCGAATAAATCGTGACATTAAATTAACTACAGTAATACGAGTAACAAGTGAGCAAATGGAATACCACAGACTAACACAAAAATGCCTAAATGCATGTCATACCTTCCCACCATGAGACAGACACAGTTCTGAGGGGAGAAACGAGAAGAGAAGCCGACAGCAGAATCCTGTTAAGCTAGAAGGCCCTACGATAAGGGACGGACTGGACACCCACGTCGCCAGCTAACCACTAGGACCACCCCAGTTGCAAATTTTAGCGTGAGACTTCTTCGCGTCTCTGTTACGCTAGGACCACCCCCCAGCCCTTGTTAAAAGCTAGAGACCTCCAGAAGAACAGTATAGATTTTACGATAACACGAAAAGGGCCACACCAGCTGCAAGTTTTTAGCGTGAGACTTTTTCGCGTCTCTGTTACGTCAGAACCACCCCCAGCCCATGTTAAAAGATAGAGCCCTCCAGAAGAACGGTATAGATCTTACGATAACAAAAAAAGGGCTACACCACTCACAAGTTTTAGCTTGAGACTTTTTCGCGTCTCTGTTACGTTAGGACCACCCCCCAGCCCATGTTAAAAGATAGAGCCCTCCAGAAGAACAGTATAGATCTTACGATATCACTAAAGGACCATACCAGCTGCAAGTGGTAGTGTGAGACTTTTTCGCTTCTCTGTTATGTTGCAAACTTTAAAAACATTGCCCCATCACGAAAAGTATAACGTTTCTCATTGGATAGACAGAATTTTTGTAGGTGGAGCTTAAGGTTAACATTGAGTCCCTAATTGGTCAGATGAAAACACAGCCAGGTAATTTTTTTTAAACGAACTTCGGTAAATTTTAGTAAGGAGAAGTTAGGAGAGAGTTGCTTAGGAGACGGCGAAGTAAGCGGAGCTGTGCTGTCCGCCGCCCCCTGATGAACACCGACAAGGTAATGAACGCACGCGATGCCGCATAACTGCACATAAATCTTCACTCAGAACTGCGGAAGTCTCATCTGTTACACCACCTTTTTGCGTAATACTAGTGTCGATCGTCAATTAAAGCTCATGGTGTTCACATTTGCCACTTGAAGTAAAAATCTGAAACGCAATGATTTTTCTGTTATATAGTTATTGAGAAGCCACATCAGCCACTGTAATTTATGACACGTTAGGTAAGTAATTAAAGATAATTGACTGTCACTGTAGACCACTTAGATAGTTTTCTCTTTTGTGAAACTTAATTTAAACCTAGATAATAGATGTGATATGGCATAGGTCATCCTTCGATCCATTGTAGAACTTGGAAACCGATTCAGGGAATATTCGTTCACATTTTTGTTGAACGCAGTTGGTTTTTACCATCCTTTTCTCAATAGTGCAATTTATAAACAATGTTTTGTGAGTAGAATAAAATTTCCAGTGGTAAACTTAACTGCTTTTTCGACGTTATTTTACCAGCTAACCAAAAATAGGAAAGCCTAGAACCCCTTTCACTAAATTTAGTTAGTATTAAGATTCTTTTACAGGGAGTGCAGTGAAGCTGACGTTGAAATCATTATTTGGTTATATCATCGCTAGTCTCACTGAACTTTTTTGAATTCTACATGTCATGTGTGGTCTGGCGTCTCCTTACCAGCAACAGGTCCCAGGTTCAAACTAGTCAATTCCCTAAAAAACACGCTCAGAGCGTCGTTGCGCGAAAGTGGTAGGGAGACACGATATAGAACAACAGACACCACGCAGAATGTTAGATCACTTCCCTCACATGAGCGGTGATATTTCTATGTAAACTGACGTTCATTAGAATTACATCACTATGGTGGTGCATAACAGAAGTCAAATGGCCATGAACTATACTACATGAATGGGTATGCAACTGATTAGCATTCCAGCCCAATCACACAGTGAAGGCGAGGGCAACTCCATCTGCCTTCTGTATATATGGGGAGATGAAGCAGCGTGTTCCTCATTCAGAAAATAATTACATTTGAGTGCTGACTATTTACGAGAAAATAGTGGTATGTCACATGTAACAAGCAGAAACGTATAATATGATGTATTGTAAATCGACAGAGATAGAATCTTTTGACAGATTGCATTCGTCTTCGTCAAATGTGACCAGCAGTACCTAGCCTGATAGAATGGGAAGGGATTCCACTGGGCACACAACATCACCTCAGGTCTACACAGCTGCTAATTTGGACAGCACCCATTATATTTTTGAATAATCAGGCCAGTGGCTGGGCCTTGTTTTCGAGGTATATGTGACATTATTCAAGAAGATAATGCAAACTGTATGCTTCCCGTGCTGCTTTGACCTACCTTGGTACAGAGGGTTTACGACTGTTGTCCTGGTCAGCACTTTCTCCAAATCTTTCCCCACAAAGAATATCTTGTCACTGGGTTTTTGAAAGACTAACATCATAGTTCGCCACTCACTATGATTCATGAGGTCTAGCAAATGGTATAACGTACCCTTGTCTATTGTTCAGGTATCTTTGGGATAGATGCCTAGGCGGGGTACAGCCATTGTTTCCGTCAGAGGTGGCTGCTCTGTGTGCTAAATTTCGCACTCTGTATGCCCCCTGGTTACGAATAAATTTAATCATGTATTCTCCCTACTAATCACCAATTTTGGTTCCCTATGGAACAGTTGTGTGCAACTACTGTTGATTATTATAAGAAATGATAGGAGCACAGCAATTAATCGCAGCCCCGTTGGTATTTATTACTTTGGCATATTCATATTTCAGCTAAAAATGCACTGAAGACGGTTATTTATTGCTTATATCTGGATATTCAAGAATAATAAAAAACCAATTGGACTGCGACTGATTAGTGTGCTACTATCCTTCCTTCTACTAATTTATGCACTAAATAAGTAAAGCTTAATTATTATCTGTCTTTCCTGGTCTAATAATTTTTGTGGCTAGGAGTGTATGTTTCTAGGAACATTAATGGTTTATCGACACATAATGACACGGAGAAACAATTTCCTCTGCCTATAGTTGCTTCTAGAAGGTTTCAGGGCATTCTATCCGTTTCCAAAGAATTCTAGAAGTCTGTTCGGTTTTCTCGACTAACCGTGGACTAACTGTCATCGCAATTATCACCATACAGCCTAGCGACAACAAACTGTGGATTCGAAATTAATCTGCAGATATTTTTGATAACCTTTACATAAAATTTTTCTTACACTATATCTACAGGTGAAAAGGGTGACTTTCCCCAAACATCAATTTTTTCCTATTACCACACATAGACGTGAGCCGTTCCGCTGAAATTGCTCTAGGCGTTTTACTTTTCCGCTGAAACATCCACGACCACTCCCCAGCCACATACAAACATTTGTTAACTATTTTATGTCGCTTCTCTCTGTCCCCTCAATATTCACTGGAGAGTTGGGCGTGTCTTACAACACAGTACTTTTTGTTTAAGTTAGTGAAATGAAAACCAGTTCTGGTTGAAATTTGTCACACCCAGGGAGGCTAAGAACTCAGCACGTGTGTAGTGCTTTCACACGCACGCGAAGCTCTATCTCATCAGTGCAGACAATCCCTACCACGGCACGCCATCTGAGCGGGAAGAGAGCGAAACTGTTACCTCACACATTGAAAGTCTTGCATTGCGGCTTAGTTTCGTATTTAAAATTTCTCAACAGCATAAATCACAAACAAACAAAGTTTTCAGCATTATTTATTTAGTTTTGGGGCACTAAGGACCGAATAAAATTTATAGCGGCTACAAACTGTCGGCATACGGACATATGCAGACTGTCTCGCATATTTTCGTCGCTCGGGTTGCCACGTAATCAACAGTTATATATTTTCATAATCGAAAACAGCGCTTCACGCACAGGTGTTGATCAGAAAGCTGATAATCACGTTTGCCCCCTCATTAAGGAGATGTGGAAACTCTTCCTGAGCGGAACAACTTAGGACTCCTGGACAGTTTTAATGTAAAAGAATTTGAGAATATTTTGATAAATTTTTATTTTGTTCGTCCCGGTTGCATGAGTATACAACTCATTGCTGCAGTATTTACCGGTTTCGCATTGACTCGCCCATCCTCAAACTGCACACCTAAAGAGTACAAAGTACACGTCGTACAGAAATATTTATACACACTGTGAATTTCCATATTACAAGTACCAGTATTATTATAGACGTACCTTGTTATTAACCGTAACTTGTTATACAACATGGTGCCAAAACGCACGAATAGCTTTATACAAGAAAGTCAAACTGTGAGCAAGAAATACTGGCATCGCTAAGACAGCCTACTTGTCTACTGTTACTCTTGAACGACGCAACCAAACCGAAAGATATAATTTTCTGTGGTCAACAGGACATCTTGGTAGGTGTCCCCCTCATATGCGCATAAGCATATGAATGCCTATTGGTTTGCTATGGTGCTGCTGCATCCGTTGTCGTTTATTGATGATTTTTTTAAGACACAGGAATCTACCAATGTTACACTACAAGAAATGGTAACAATTTAAAACAAATTGAAGCAACTAAATTAAATAAACAATGCCAGGAAGTGACGACAAATGCACCCTCCCGTATAAAATCCTGTATATACACTGCAAAATACGTTTCTTCCTGTCTCTTGAGATAATAACAAAATATCAAAAGCTACTACATTACATACAGGAAGACAATTCTACTGTCTAAGACATCCTTTCTTGTTATGTTATTCACAGACCTTCTGGAGAAATAAAAATAAGATGAAAAACATAGACGGTCACATCTTGTTTATTTACATTATTTTATGTAACATCTGGTAACAACCAACCCGTTACTGGTTGTGTCGTTCAAGTGTAACTGTAGACACAACAATGAGACTATTTATTACTCACAGTTTGACTTTCTCACACAAAGCTATTCGTGCTTTTGGCACGATATTGAACGCTTACGTTTAATAACATGGTATGTCTATTATGATGTAAGTATTTGTAATATGGACATGTTTACTGCATGTAAATATTTCTGTACGACGTGCGGTTAGCAATTTTTAAGTGTGTGGTTTGAGAACGTGCGAGTTAGCCTGGAACCGGTAACCAATGCAGCAGTAAAGTGTAGTTCGATGCAACGCAGAAGGATAAAATAAAAATTTATTAAATTTTCCTCAATACTACACAATTGTGGACATACAGTCCCCAAGCAGCATGCCACGACTCCGCATGTAAAAGAATTCGTGTTTTAATCAGGAATTAATTACAGATCGAACAGTTCCATCTGAGCAAGCTGAAACGGCAAACGGTCTCAAAAGTAGTTCAAAAACAGGTGTAAGATTAACAGTGTCCTTTAACGTTTAGAAAAATGTTCTTCTCACTCTTTCTACATCTCAATAAGTTCCTCAAAATTTGCATTTTATCTTAACTCCAATGAACCTGGGTAATGGCCGGTGTTTCGAGTCAGAAGTTCTCTCTTCCTCAACGCAATATGCTCTTGAAATGCGCCCACTTTCCCCATCAAATCAGAAATAAGTTGCTTGCACATTACAATGTCTTACTGGGAGCAGTCTGGGATCATCTCTACTTAAAATGCAATATATGTAATCCATTTCGGGACTTTTAATATTCTGTCTTCCCTTCCTTTCTCCATCAAAAATTCAGCAATAACTGCTCTTAAATCTAAAAATTGTTCCACTGCGTACCACTTGATAAACATTATTCACAGTAATACATAAAGTCTGTATACTCTTCGTTCAGTTCCGTCAAAACTATTGCAACTGGAATTGCACTCATGCTTGCGACTTCAAAACAAATTACTATTCATGCCACCAGTTTCATCACGTATTCCATGCCTGCAAATTTAGCAGAAAGTACAGGTCAGACGTAATCCGTAGAAATCGTCTGTCGATCGTTGTTACATTTTCGTCTTTCATCGCCAACTAAATAAATTCTTTCTGCGTGGTGTTACAATGCCGTTTTATAGCAACTCTTCCGTACACGCTGATTATGAGACTGCGTAATATACATTGAGAATACGAGTACTCAGCCTCCTATTCTGTGACAGCCATTTATTTTTAAACACTTGTGACGCTGGATCGCTACACCGCCTTGTTTTGTGCACGCAGTCACTGGACCTGTCAATTTCCTTTATACCGTGAACAAACTGTGAGCCGTGGGGTAGTCGCTGGCGCTAGTGATTCTCTTACCTAGTAGGGGCAGTAATCCTGTTCGTTCTGGCATATGTGTTTTCTCTTTGGTTTTCCTCTTCTGGCCTCTATTTAAGCGCAGCGCTTCCGACTATGGGTTGTCGCCCTGTTTTTTAATTGTGTGTCTACTATGTTACTTGTCTGATTCCTGTGCACCTTATCAACATTGCCAACCCCCATTTGCTTTCTGTTTTAACTTTCCGAATTTTTACGCCATTTTACACTTAAGGTCACCATTTTATCGCCTGTTTTTTTTTGTTTATTTCTTCTTCCTTTTTTTAAAAAAAAGTCTGTAGGCTGTAGAGCAGCGTACTAAGCTGCTGCCAGCCCGCCCCCTTCGGGGCGAATTGAAAATCAATAAAGAAAAAAAAAGAAAAAGACTATGGGTTTGTTTTTCGCTAGTGGTCGTGCTTGCCTGTTGCTTGGGCATATGTTTTGTAGGTGAGTCTTGGAGTGACCGTTACGGAGGAGCGTTCTGTATTATGATTTGAGCAGTGTGTCGGCGGCAGGCTGGTTGAGATGGCCTCCAATGCACTAGCAAGCCTGTATATGATACTACCTGATGCTGGATGCCTATGTATGCTATGAGGATTCTCGTCGTTTGCTGCTGATAATGGTGCGCATCTGCTATTTCCTTGAAGTTTTGTTTTGTGATCAATCTGATCGTAATTTGTCTTCACAGCTGGAAACTGTGATTTGCTTGTGATTGCCCCCACCGTGGTGGGAATAATGAATTCACTCTTTGTTCCGGTATATGTTGAGTAATGGTGTCAAGAGTGTAAAACACTGCTCAGTGACGGGAGCACTAAGAAGTGTAAAGGCAGCATGAGTCATTCTAGGATAGTGCGCAGGCCATGTTTAGTGTTAAGACAGTGTGCTTATAATGTTACTTGAGTGTTTTATGATTTATTCTGTGGTCTTCATTCGAAGGGGCCGTGATTTTGGTATCTCGTATTATAGGGTTTTCATGCTCTTGGTTCGGCAGGCCATTAACGTCTCCAAAATTTATGCTTGTTATTGGGGGTCTACCTGTAAGAGTAAATAATTATGAACTGTAAGAAGTAAATAATTTTCAAAGCTATTTGCTTGAGGTCTTGCATGTGTTAAGAGTATTAAATTTAAAGGGGGGGGGGGGGGTATAACTCGGAAATAAGAGGCTTTGTGTTGTGTCCTTTGGTTTGATTGTCTGTCCTTTTTTTCTTTTCTTTTTTTTTTCTTTTTTAGTGTGGCAGTGTACTACGAGCGGCGGCCACAATCAGTTTCCGATTGACCAGTACAGGGGGTGGCGCCTTGATTGAAATACGTTCGAAAGCCGTTAGCTCAGGCAGCTGCGTTTTGGTGACGCTCGGCGCTACTTGGCTGTATCATGTCAGAGACCCTACTCTCCCCGGTAGTTGACAGAAGTTGAGTCTTCCCTCTTGTAATGGTCTGGAGGTTCCTCTCGTAAAAGTGTGTTAGGGCTGCATGAAGGTGCGTGCCCTGTTCGTAGGAGTTTGGTCACTCTTGCATTAGGGTGGGCGATCCGTTGGGGTGTGCCCGCTGTTGCGTGAAACTTCAACTGAGTATTAAGATAACCGTCTTTTTTTGCCTAAATATTGTTGTTATACTTGAAAGGGATTTCGCGAGTGAGTTCCGTGGAATGAGTAACTATATAGTTCGTGGAATTCCGTGGTTCTATGATATGTTTATTGGTCTAGGGTTTCCGTTGGAAAACTTGCTTCTTTAGTTAAAATTTGTTATTTAATATTCTGTACTGTTGCTTGTTTTACCAATGGGGATCTAGTCACGGTAAATTCCTGTTAAATTTGTGGGAAATTATGCTTGTCATCTATATTTATCGGGGGCTATTTCTTATTTACTTTAAAGGAAGGACCCTTTCTTGCTTTATTCCATACACTCTTGTTAAGACTGTATAAGGTTTTTAATTATATTTGTTTTTGGTGGCTACTGGAAGGCCGGTTTTGTAAAAGATCTTGTAGAACTGTTTTTGGGGGTATGTATAATAAATATTTGAGAACTACAAGCCTGTGCTTGCATTTTCTTGTGATTGTCCGTTGTAACTGGTCTGACGATTGTAAACACCATGTCGCAAGAAGCGAAGGAAGAGCACCGCCAACAACTTGATTCTGCGGAACTGAAGACAGTCGTACTGAGCAAATCATGACACACAAAATGTCAGAAGGAAGCGTCGGGTCGCACTACTATATGACAGTCGCGCTGTACCGAGTAATTCAGGGAAGGACCGAGCGAAACCGAGTCGTACCGAGTAGTGCCCGGACAGGCTAGTCCTCGACCCTCACGCGTACAGCGCATCGTGTATGCGTGCAGTTTTGCATGCGGTGGCCGACCCTCCCCTAAGCGTTCCGGAGGTCTCCATCCGCTCTTCCCTCATCCTAGTCACCACTCCTATAAGCTCCAACGGCGTATACAATGCCATTTCTAACGCGCTGGAACTACTGTAAAAACCGCTACTGATATTCTCACAGGAACAACCATTACTTATAGATATAATTTGTTTTGACGAGGTTATTTAATTACACAGAAAACACACCAAGCGTTGCCAGTAATTAGAAATAATTGACTTACTACCGATATTGACAGTTTAAATTGGTCACAGTTCATTGTTGACACTTTCAGTTGTATGCCGTCAATGGAATGTATCACCGAATATAAAGTACAGTCATGAAAGTATGATAAAATGAAGGTCATAGATTAACAAAGATATAGCACTGCCGATAAACAAGATGATAACTACGTTTGCTCTAATCTCGTATCAAGTTTCTCAGAACAAATACAAGGTAGTGATGGACAGTAATGTCTCCCAAATTTTTATGTGAAAATTCTTAAGTGAAACAGCCGTTATTAACATGCTAAATACATATTCTTCATCTCTACGTATTTCATTCTCAGCATAGTCACCCTTGTGACGAACAAATTTCTCCCAACGAGAGACCAGTGTGTTGATACCGTCACTTAAGAATGTTTGACTTTGTTGACGGAGCCACAGCCTTACATGTGCTTGCACTACTGCACCACGATCAAAGTAAAACCGTCGAAGGTGTTCTCTAAGTTTTGGAAATGGGTGAAAATCGTATGGTGCAAAGTCGGGGTTGTACGGAGAATGTTCAGTGACACTGAACCCAAGGCATCGGGCAGTTGCAGGTATCGTTCCGCTCGTGTGTGGTCTGCCGTTGCCATGCTGAAGGAGAGGGTGATCTACGTGTGAACGAAGTCTTCAAATTAGTAAAACGATTTCAGCAAGCTGGTTCTCACGCTTTGACATAGTTACCTTAAATGCAACCATGTTGTACTCTACAATTCGGAGCCCTCTAGCGGCTGTAGACATGACGAATAAAGATGTAGAATGTTAATGACGTTTGTTTCATTTAAAAAGCTCGAAGAACTTTGATAATAAATTCGGAGGCATTACTTTTCATTACACCCTCTTGTGTATTCATTGTTTGAATGGCTTTCCTTGCAATTTTTTTCCTAAACAAAGCTTATATTTAAGTAACAGTTTAAAGATCCAGAAAAAGGTTCATATTTCCATGGCCACATTCAAAACTTGACTATTGTGATACTTAAGGAACAGTAATTCTTCGGAAAATATTGTAGAAGTTAAAGATATAAATCCACTAACATTGCTCGTTTCATTGAACAAAAGAAATTTTCTTACTATGCATTTGGCTTTAGTAGACCTTATTCGTCTGTAGTTTACACATGGTCAGATATTTGCGTTTCAGATTTTTCATTCGACTTATTTCATAACATACGTTTCCTGTGATGCTGCTGAAGGATTTCATGAGTTATAAAATTATACGACTGTTCTACGGAGGTATTCCTCTATCCGCTGCTTTATATGCTGATTGCATTCTACCTCGGCATGGAAGGAAAGTAAAATATAAATTCGATCCATACAATTTCTTCCACAATTCTGTCTACATCCAACTTCGTAGGCCATAACGCTGAAACGAAATGTACCTTGTTTACTTTAAGGAAGCAGAGAGACAGCGGCAATTTTATGTGATTAATTCTATAAATTTGTAGCACATATTAGCAGAAAACTGTTTATACAGTTCTTCTGCGTCACATCTTAGAATAATGATGCAGTGTTAATGATTAATAAAAGCGGTGCTTTGAAAAATGAGATAGAATGAATTGCCAAAAATATCTGACGATGAACCACATGTGAAGTAATTTGATAATCTTCTAATTTATTCTGGTATCATATTTACGAGGACATCACTTGACTAAAGACGTAAATAAACATGTCTGAATCTGTGGAATAGCTCAGAGACAAGCGAAGTTACCATAGTGTAATTACTGACGCCAATAACTTATGTCGTCACCGCACATGGCCAACACTCGATCGCAGCGAATGGGCACGAATCCAGTGAGTTTTCTTGTGGAACAATTTTTCCACGTTTCAAGAAAAACTTCGACCAACTCATAGGAACCGCTCATCTACCGTCACTTCGCCTGTCAAATTAATTCCTAGTGCTGACTAGAACATGTTTTCTTCTAGAGAAGTCTTTCAATGTTGTGGGGTTATGTTTTCATAAAACAGGAGAAAAAGATAACTCTGAAAACCCGTGTCAGTTATTTACAATGCCTTAGTGTACCATGGACAACAGGGAGACGTCATCAATTCGGGTGTAGTCTTCGTCACCAAATGATGAAGTTTTTCAGTGTTATGGTGCGCCTACAGAAGAATATGTAGCAGATTTTATTATTATTATTTTTTTTGACACGCAGACATCCACATGAAAAATGTAAGGCATATTTACTAGTGATATATAAAACAGAACAAAAGAAAAAAAATATTATAATAAAAGATCCATCATTTCTTACTACCTCGTAGCATAGTAAAGTGTTTTGGTGTACTACCTATGATACCATTTACTTTGGGGTAAACATACTGCTTGATACCTCTATTAGTCTAATGAAAGGAAATCGTATGTATAGTAAAGAGCTTGAATGTGCTAATACTGTGGTCATTAATCTCTGTATATGATGTTTCAATATCGTGATATGCATTAGCGATTTTGATGTTACGTTATGCGCCCACTTTCATACCTGCAGTAACCAAGCAGGGATAATACAGTCCTTATGCAGAGTTCATGCAGTGCAAAGATATAACGGCAACAGGTAACAATTTAGATACTCATTGAATTAACATAGGGCGTAGGTACACCGCTAGATACGAAGGGCCCACTAATATACAGGTACAAAACGAGAAAGTTTCGTATCGGCAGGTAGATAAACGATTAGCGTTGCAATCATTTATAACAGCTAGCCTATCCATCAGAGTGTATTAATGTCATCTTCGCGTAAGCACGTCATGTACATGGAAAACACTGAAAAGAAAAAGGGACAAGATGGTAGTACATCTGTTACGAAGTCAGGGAACAACTGCCATGGTACTAGAGGGAGCTATAGAGGGTAAAAACAGTAGAGGAATGCAGGGATTGGAATACATCCAGCAAATAATGCCGACTGGGTATAGAATACCCGTGCAGTGCGAATTACCACGAGGAATGCTCCATGCCCACATGAGACAAAGTATCATAATTTGACACAGTCTAACAGGGGAACCGTAGTGTGTCTGATCGAATAATGTAATGTCCAGGCGAGAGGGACATTTGAGCGTCGCAGTGGTCTAATGTTGGGCTGAGTAGGAACATGAGGGTGCCACGTGCTGTAACGCCAAGACCCTAACGAGGCTCGTCACGCCTCGTGATGTTCATGTATGCATTTTTTTATAACTGAACGTCTAGTGAAAAAATAACGATCAAGTCCTGAAGTAGGGAACAAACTCTCATTAACCAATACTCAGTTCATTAACGATGACTGAATAAGGCAATGAAAACAAAGTTGAAAGTGCAACTCACACTTACCTGATTCTAGCAACTTAATAAATGGCAGATATCAATAAACATGAAGATCAGTCACAAGGCCATATTAAAACTATCACTGCGTGACAGTGAACAACTTTCAGTCGAACAGTGTGTAATGGGAATCGAGGTCCATTGATGCAGACTCAATACTCAACTGTGGAAATCAAATAACTGGTAGCAATTCAATTTCTTAAAACTATGTAATTTGGTTTGTGCAACATGAACAAATACAGTTTATAGAATCAATTACTAGAACAAGAAGATACCATGAAATACCTTTCTGCAATATATTTTCAGAAAATCCACTTCTAACACAAACCTTTGAGAAGGAGCAGTACTAGTAATCCTATCAGTAACGGTAATAGTAACGGTGGTCGTAACGGTAACGGTAACAAAGGTAATAACGGTAGTAACTTGACAATTCGCTAACATAGGCTTATATGGTCCTCCAAAGAATTTTACATTCCATATTCGATTGCTTTGAACTTCTAGTTTTTGGTAATTACTCAATTATTATTACTAAAACATTAATAAAGAGGTTCAAAAATTGAAACAATTCTGAAGAAAATGTTCGTAAAAGCTACACACACACACACACACACACACACACACACACACACACACACACACACACATATATATATATGAGAGGAAAAGTGATGTCCATAACTGCATCAGCAGAAGAAAAATTCAATTTCATTTGTCATTATTAAGGCTGTCGGTGTTTTAGAAAGACGTTCGGCATGCACCGACAAAAACTGAACATAGTTTGCCCGATAAAATAAAATCTCTGGCAGGTACCAAAATAAGTCTTAAATGTAAACTAAAACATTTTCTTCTAGACACCTACGACTATTCAATACGAGAAGCGTAGCCTAAAAACTGGTAACCTGTAAAATAACTACTATTTAAGTGTAGTTGAATGAGCAGCACTGAAAAGTATTACGTTCATTAATTTTAGTAATAATCACATACAATTATCGCGAAACTGCCTCGTGTCACATCATTCTGATAAACTGTAGTTGAAATGGTCTATGCAACATGTAGCTAATCTACTCTAAATCTCCAGAATGCTTACAGACGGACCATACGATAGACATGTGACATTTGGAGCCGATCTACGAGGGCTATTTTTGTTTTCAACTTTAAATCCGTTGCGAAATGTAAACCACAGTGAAAGTCAGAAATGTTTTATTTGCAACATCTAGCGACACCTTCCACCTACTTCCCTACATAGTCGTCGCTCCGATTTAGATATCTGTCGTAACGTGGTATCAACTTTTCAACACCCTCGTCATAAAAAACAACCCTCTGAAATTTCCGGGAATTCCCTACGCTGGTCTGCATCTCATTGTCTGTGCCAAAAAGCTCTGCCCATAGCAAGTTGTTCATGTGACTGAAGGGATTAAAATCAGAGGGAACCAAGTGCGAGCTGTATGGTGGGTGATCAAACAGTTCCCATCGAAAACGCTGCAGCTGCGTCTTCGTTGGTCCTAGAGCCTGCTACTGAGAATTGTCATGTAGAAGAAAACGCATGAGAATTACGTTATGTGGGATGCTTGAATTAAGACGAAACACTTCTTGGGAGACACTATTTTCTAGGCGTCCTTATTTGCTTACTGTGAACTCGAAACTGGAAACGGCGACTTGCCACGATAAACGGGGATACTAGAAACACTGTGCAACACATGTGCGCAAAGCGTCACCAGATCATTAATGTGGTTTTAATGTCGTGACCAGACGGAGGCTGCAAAAAAATATCCCTCGTGTGTTGGCAACAACAATTTCGTTCAGCACATTACCTCCGGGACTTCAGAAGCATAATATGAAGAAACTACCCGACTTGCAGAGAACTGTTTATATCAGTAGGATAGAGCATCTCAGCGCGTTTAGAACTAACCCGTGGTGTAGCAGAAGCGTCTTTGAGTAGTAATGAAAACGTCCTCGATCCCGGTTCGAATTCAAAGGCTGCTTAGATTTTGATTAATAATCAGCATTGGCGGCCGAAGACTTCCAGCATAAAAAGTCACTCTTGTTCTGCCAACGGCCTTGTCAATGACGACGGAGGAGGGACAAAGGTTCAGCGCACTCTCTTGTCCTAGGGTATGGTAACTGCCCTTCAAGGCGGAAGAACCAGTAGTGATGAACGGTATGAGGACGCAGAAGGCACTGGAAACCACTGCATTTAAGACACATAAATTACATCCACAGGACATGTGGCCTGCAATTAAAGAAGTGTCATGATGATCTCTCCTTTAGCAAAAGATTCAAGAATAGTCCCCCATTCGAATCTCCAGGAGGGGACTGCCAAGGCGGAGGTTACCATGAGAAAAAGATTGAATAATCTTCGGAAAGATAACGTTCAACGAGTCGGGGCGTGGAATGTCAGAAGCCTGAACGTGATAGGGAAATTAGAAAATCTGAAAAGGGAAATACAAAGGCTCAATCTAAATATAGCAAGAGTCAGTGAAGTGAAGTGGAAAGAAGACAAGGATTTCTGGTCAGATGAGTATAGGGCAATATCAGCAGCAGCAGTAAATGGTATAATGGGAGTAGCATTCGTTATGAGTAGGAATGTAGGGCAGAGAGTGTGCTAGTGTGGACAGTTCACTGATAGCGTTATTCTTATCAGAATCGACAGGAAAACAACACCGATAACAATAATTCAGTTACACAAGCCAACGTCGCAAGCTGAAGATGAGGAGACAGACAAAGTATATGAGGATACTGAGACGATGAAAGAGTACGTAAAGGGAGATGAAAATCTAAGAGGCATGGGAGACTGGAATGCAATTGTACGGGAAGGTGTAGAAGAAAAGGTTACAGAAGAATAGGGGCTTGGGACAAGGAATGAGAGAGGCGAAAGGCTCATTGAGTTCTGTAAAGAGTTTGAGCTAGTAACAGCGAATACTCTGTTCAAGAATCACAACAGGAGCACATATACTTGAAAATGGTTGCATGGTACGGAAAGATTTCAGTCAGATTACATCATGATCAGAGATTCCGAAATCAGATACTGGGTTGTAAGGCGTCCC
Organism: Schistocerca americana; assembly: GCF_021461395.2. Lineage (NCBI taxonomy): Eukaryota > Metazoa > Arthropoda > Insecta > Orthoptera > Acrididae > Schistocerca > Schistocerca americana. The sequence continues at coordinate 335,592,186 of NC_060122.1, read as the reverse complement.
CTGGAGCAGATATAGACTCAGATAACAACATAGTAAATGTTGAAGAGGAGGCTGAAGTTTAAGACATTAGTCAGGAAGAATCAATAGGCAAAGAAGTGGGACAGAAGTACTAAGCAATGACGAGATACATTTGAAGTTCTTTGAAGCTTTAGATACAACAATAAGGAATAGCTCAGTAGGCAGTACAGATGAAGAGGAATGGATATCTCTAAAAACGTTCATCACAGAAGTTGGAAAGGACGTAGGTTCAAAGAGGTAACTGCGAACGTACCATGGGCAACAGAAGAAATACTTCAGCTGATCAATGAAAGGAGGAAGTACAAAAATGTTTGAGGAAACTGAGGAACAAAGAAATACAAGTCGCTGAGGAATGAAATAAATAGGAAGTGCATGAAAGCTAAGACGAAGTGGCTGCTGGAAAATGTGAGTAAACCGAATAAGAAATGGTTGTCGGAAGGACAGACTCAGCATACAGGAAAGTCGAAACAACCTTCGGTGATATTAAAAGCAAGGGTGGTAACGTTAAGGGTGCAACGGGGATTCCACTGCTAAATGCAGAGGAGGGAGCGGGTAGGTGGAAAGAATACATTGAAAGCCTCTATGAGGGAGAGGATTTGTATGAAGTGACAGAAGAAGAAACAGGAGTTGATTTAAAAGAGTTACGGGATCCAGTATTAGAATCAGAATTTAAAAGAGCTTTGGGGGACTTAAGATCAAATAAGGCAGAAGGGATTCCATCAGAATTTCTAAAATCATTGGGGGAAGTGGCAACAAAACGACTGTTACCTTTGGTGTGTAGATTGTATGAGTCTGGCGACATATCATCTGACTTTCGGAAAAATATCATCCACACAATTCCGAAGACTGCAAGAGCTGAAAAGTGCGAGAACTATTACACACAACCAGCTTAACAGCTCATGCATTCAAGTTGCTGACAAGAATAATTTACAGAAGAGTGGAAACGAATATTGAGGACATGTTAGATGACGATCAGTTTGGCTTTAGAAAAGTTAGAGGTACGAGAGAGGCAATTCTAACGTTGAGGTTGATAATGGAAGCAAGACTAAAGGAAAATCAAGAAAAGATCATAGGATTTGTCGACCTGGAAAAAGTGTTGTACAATGTAAAATGGTGCAATATGTTCGAGATTCTGAGAAAAACAGGGGTACGTTATAACGAGAGATGGCTAATATAGAATATGTACAAGAGCCAAGAGGGAATAATAAGAGTGGGCGACCAAGAACGAAGTGCTCGTATTAAAAAGGGTGTGAAACTGCGATGTAGTCTTTCGCCCCTACTGTTCAATCTGCACATCGAAAAAGCAATGATGGAAATAAAAGAAAGGTTCAGGAAATGAATTAAAATTGATGGTGAAAGGACATCAATGATACGATTCGCTGATGACATTGCTATCCTGAGTGAAAGTGATGAAAAATTACATGATCTACTGAGTACAGAATATGGATGAGAGTAAATCGAAGAAAGACCAAAAGAATGAGAAGCAGCAGAAATGAGAGCAGCGAGAAACTTAACATCAGGATTAATGGTCACGAAGTAGATGAAGTTAAGGAATTCAGCTACCTAGGCAGTAAACTAACAACTGGTGGAGAGAGCAAGGAAGACATAAGAAGCAGACTAGTAATGGCAAAAGGTGCATTCCTGGCCAATGGAAGTCTACTAGTATAAAACATTGGCCTTAATTCGAGAAAGAAATTTCTGAGAACGTACATCTGGAGTACAGCATTGTATGGTAGTGAAACTAGGACTATGGGGAAACCGGAAGAGAATCGAAGAATTTGGTATGTGGTGCTACGTCGAATGCTGAAAATAAGGTAGTCTGATAAGGTGAGGAATGAGTAGGTTCTGAACAGGATTGGAAAGGAAGGTAATATGTGGAAAACACCGATAAGGAGAAGGGATGGGTAGACATGAGGGTAAGACTTCTATAGTACTATAGGGATCTGTAGAGGTCAAAAACTGTACAGGAAGACAGAGATTGGAATACATCCAGCCAATAATTGAGGACGTAGGTTGCAAGTGCTACTCTGAGATGAAGAGGTTAGCACAGGAAAGGAATTCGTGGCGGGTCGCATCAAACCAGTCAGTAGACTGATGACCCCCCACCGACCAAAAAAGAAAATGCCCTTCATTTTGGCAACCAAAAGAACAATTTTTTAAAGTGGACTGCTGTCCTGCCTTCCCGGAAAGTGTGTGTCAGCCATTTCAGCGAAGCCCATTGCACAAGTGTGTTCAGACGAACAGTTTCACAAAATATGCTGAAACAGCAGTACTTAGAACATTATTTCTGGCATGTTCAACACACGTTAGTAAATATCATTCTACAACGTTTGGACATACTGATATTGCACAAATAACTTCAATGTAGGATATTTACATGTGCTCTAGTTGCAGCATGGGAAGCATCTTTTCACTGGGGAGAGATCTGCTTGACTTGAATTTTGTCACCAGTTAAACAACGTTAGTCATATGCTGGAGATATTATTTCCCAATGAAGTCACATATTTATATGAGGGTATCGATAACCCAGTCGAAGAACTCATGGATAAAACAGCGATAGTCCATTTAATTAGCAGACGAATTAATGGCGTATCCTGATGGCTAGCTGTCAGTACTACAAGGCAATTGAAATGATTTAGGAATGGCATGGCAAGTTACCGAAATAAAAAGGATTTTCCTTTTAATGGTAACGGAAAGAATGTTCTATTTTGGTATTCTCACAGAAATAATGGGCAAGTCCAAGGTTTGCTTCCACTATTTGCGGTACACTTATTAGGCTAGTTGGGCTGAGACTGCAAATGTGAATGGCTGTATTGTTTTCTTATAGTAACAGTGTTGAGTTTTAAGTGTGATAATAGTGTGGTTCTCTTCAGATCTTTGAAGTGTGTGAATCAGCAAAATGAATGTGAGTTGCAATTCATTTGTAAGTCTTCGTGGGGACCTTAGAGTAATGTCCCGTAAGTTATGCACTGACTGCAAATGCACAATGTTTCAGTGTTTCAAACAAATCAGAGTCCACGAAAGAGAAGAGCCTACCAAGAATTTTAATTTGTCAGATAACTGGTATGATCAGTTTTCCTATTCAACCAGCTTAATTTCTGTGACATTAATTGCACGTAGAAGACCTAGGAATGAATATTACGAGATTAGATAGTTTCAAAACATTGTTTACAATAAGAGGAAACCCTAACATGGATTGTGATAATAACTTTGGTTTGAAAAAAACAAAGTTATTACACAGTTTTCTAAAGATGGTTTAAGTTTTTTCAAACCGCAAGAGTGAATTCGAGGCTTTAAAAAGTCAGTTCGGTTCAGCAATAAATTGGACGACCTTCTTTAAAGCATGTTACAAACCGAAGTATTATTTCAGGACACGACCACTCAGGGAAGCTGTGGTTGTGGGGGAAGGTTTGCTGTTAAATACATGGTTACTTACAATGGACCCTGGAAACTAGTCGATATGGAGTATTGTGGTGTTCTACAAGTAGACGTCGAGCCCGAGTAACTTTCATGGAGACCTGAAAAAAAGCACGTAACGGTAATTGTTTTGTAATGCGAAACGTTTTGTAAGACAAACAAGACTGTTTTGCAAATACCTAATCCCGGAGTGTATTTTCAGAGCTCCTGTCAATACGTTGTTAAAGATATGCAAATATTCAAGAACTTAGTTGTGTGGTCAAGACGCAAGAAATTTCTATACCAGTCCAACGTATAACGAACAAAAATTGAAGACCAATAAAAAGAAACAATATTAAGCAATATAAAGAAGGGACTAAAGCTCTCCAAAAACTGACAGGATTATCACTTTCTTTTCGTGTTTTCGTAACAAAGATGTACTCGCCTTACATATATTATCTCTTTTATCATATAACTTCGGTTGTTATTTCTTCTAATGTACATCCTCGACAATCATTAAATTTGGCATCATAATTATATTTGTTACACTCGATTGGAGTATTATGTATTTTTTTGTAATCATGAAAGATTAAATAGACTGTTCTGATTCATATGCAAAATGTGACTTACCCAGTTTCTCCGTGGGCTCTTGGAGTGATAATCAACGACAATCTGAGAACAACCGATCCGAAAATAATTTCGCAAGTACGGTTAAATACCAGTATGTAGTCTGTCATCATCGTCGATATGTTCTTTCATACTGTTATATATATATATATATATATATATATATATATATATATATATTTTTTTTTTTTTTTTTTTTTTTTTTTTTTTTTTTTTTTTTTTTTTGTCATCTGCCTTTTGACTGGTTTGATGCGGCCCTCCACGAATTGCTCTCCTGAGCCAAACTCAGAGAGTAGAGCTTGCAACCTATGTCCTCAATTACTTGCTATATGTATTCCAATCTCTGTCTTCTCTACGGTTTTTGCCTTCTACATCTACTACATCTACATCTACATTTATACTCCGCAAGTCACCCAACGGTGTGTGGCGGAGGACACTTTACGTGCCACTGTCATTACCTCCCTTTCCTGTTCCAGTCGCGTATGATTCGCGGGAAGAACGACTGTCTGAAAGCCTCCGAGCGCGCTCTAATCTCTCTAATTTTACATTCGTGGTCTCCTCGGGAGGTATAAGTAGGGGGAAGCAATATATTCGAAACCTCATCCAGAAACGCAGCCTCTCGAAACCTGGCGAGCAAGCTACACCGCGATGCAGAGCGCCTCTCTTGCAGAGTCTGCCACTTGAGTTTGTTAAACATCTCCGTATCGCTATCACGGTTACCAAATAACCCTGTGACGAAACGCGCCGCTCTTCTTTGGATCTTCTCTATCTCCTCCGTCAACCCGAACTGGTACGGATCCCACACTGATGAGCAATACTCTAGGTCGAACGAATGTTTTGTAAGCCACCTCCTTTGTTGATGGACTACATTTTCTAAGGACTCTCCCAATGAATCTCAACCTGGTACCCGCCTTACCAACAATTAATTTCATATGATCATTCCACTTCAAATCGTTCCGCAAGCATACTCCGAGATATTTTACAGAAGTAACTGCTACCAGTGTTTGTTCCGCTATCATATAGTCATACAATAAAGGATCCTTCTTTCTATGTATTCGCAATACATTACATTTGTCTATGTTAAGGGTCAGTTGCCACTCCCTGCACCAAGTGCCTATCCGCTGCAGATCTTCCTGCATTTCGCTACAATTTTCTAATGCTGCAACTTCTCTGTATACTACAGCATCATCCGCGAAAAGCCGCATGGCTCCCTCTAGTTCCATGGAAGTCATTCCCTCATATCGTAACAGATGTTCTATCATGCTGTCCTTTCTCCTTATCATTGTTTTCCACATATTCCTTTCCTCTCCGATTTGCCCATAACCTCCTCAATACTTACCTTATCAGTCCCCCTAATTTTCAACATTCGTCTGTAGCACCACATCTCAATTGCTTCGTTTCTCGTCTGTTACGGGTTTCCCACAAACCATGTTTCACTGCCATACGATGCTGTACTTCGGACGTACATTCTCAGAAATTTATTTCTCAAATTAAGGCCAATGTTTGATAAACTTCTCTTGGCCAGGAATGCCCTTTTTGCCACTACTAGTCTGCTTATAATGTCCTCGTTGCTCCGTCCATCGTTGGTTATTTTACTACCCAGGTAGCTGAATTCCTTAACTTCATCTACTTCGTGACCATCAATCCTCATGTTAAGTTTCTCGCTGTTCTCATTTCTGGTACTTCGCATTACTTTCGTCTTTCTTCGATTTACTCTCAGTCCATGTTCTGTGCTCATTAGATTCTTCATTCCAGTCAGCAGACCATGTAATACTTCTTTACTTTCACTTAGGATAACAATGCCATCATCGAAACATATCACTGATATCCTCTCACATTGAATTTTAATACCACTCCAGAATCTTTATTTTATTTCCATCATTGCTTCTTCGACGTACAGACTGAAACGTAGGTACGAAAGACTACGCCCCTGTCTTCCCTTTTTAATACGAGCACTAGTCGTCCACTCGCATTAATGCATCATGGCTTTCGTATACGTATATTGTATATACCCTTCTCTCCCTATAGATTACGCCTACTTATCTCAGAATTTCGAACATCTTACACCATTTTACGTAGTCGAACCTTTCTCCAGGTCGACAAATCCTATGAACGTTTCTAGATTTTCCTTTAGTCTTGCTTTCATTATCAACCGCAACCTCAGAAATGTCTCTCTCGTGCCTTTACCTTTTCTAAAGTCAACCTAATCGTCATCTAGCACGTCCTGAGGCCGACCTGGGTGGCCGAACGGTTCTAGGCGCTACTGTCTAGAACAGCGCGACCGTTACGGTCGCAGGTTCTAATCCTGCCTCGGGCATGGATGTGGGTAATGTCCTCAGGTTAGTTAGGTTTAAGTATTTCTAAGTTCTAGGGGACTGATGACCTCAGAAGTCAAGTTCCATAGGGCTCGGAGCCATTTGAACCATATCCTCAGTTTTCTTTTCAATTCCTGTAATAGAACAGAAATAAATATGATACAACTGACACATATCTTTGGAAAATGCATTAGTTGAAAAGTATTTGACATTTTGTAGGCTATACGGAAACTAATGTATTCCCAGCATAATGAAGCCTGTCGATATTCCAGTACACACGGCGTAACATAGTAAAGAGATAGATTCTTACTGTAGTCGATAAAAACCCGTATTGTCCCCTTTGAGCTGTCAAGAAACATTAAACTGAGAATCAGCCTGATGGATTTGTTTTCCTAAGCGTGATCCAGCATCATCTTTCATTTGTTAGAAGCAAAAATAATTGACTTCGCCTTTTTGGTTAATCAAGTCAAGCTGCTATTCGAAATTAAACTACAGGTGGGGAGTTTACAGCACTACTCAAATAAAAGTTTTATTCAGACCCAAATAAAAAGATATCTCAAAATCTATCACATGCGGATAAGAAGCTTGGGTTGGTAAACGCGAACATAAAATAAATATATCATATCTAGGTAACTGGAGAATGAAAATCATAGCCGGCCGGAGTGACCGAGCGGTTCTAGGCACTACAGTCTGGAACCGCGCGACCACTACGGTCGCAGGTTCGAATCCTGCCTCGGGCATGGATGTGTGTGATGTCCTTAGGTTAGTTAGGTTTAAGTAGTTCTAAGTTATAGAGGACTGATGACCTCAGAAGTTAGGTCCCATAGTGTTCAGAGCCATTTGAACCTCTTTTTAAAAATCATAAGAAATAATCAAAGCTGCTACACAATGAGGCGAGCAAGAAATTCATTCGCAAATAATGATACAAAGTTTACTATTACTGTTATTTAAAAAATAAAACAGTATTATAAAACTTATTAATCACGTCTGCCGGTAGCAAAGCTTTTGAAATGATGGTGCATAAAATTTTTTTAAAATTTTTTCATGAAACTGCAGCATCAGATTCCCATCAGATTCATCGACGAGAACGCTGAGCAACAGCATTGTTCAGAGGCCAGTGGTCGATTTCATAATTACGAGTTTGCGTAATTACCGTGCCCAGATACTGATAGAAAAGATCGGCAAAATAGATCTCAGGTACGCAGAAATAAAAGTTTGATAAATTAAATTCCGATTGAACACTAGTAGCGTTCGACTAGGGCCACCAAACAATTCGTTGGCATCTCTATTTCCCTGCAGCCTGAAAAAGTTCTAAAATGCACTATAAGAAATTGTGATGTGACATTAATGGAAGAGGAATGTAGGTTCTTAACTCAAACACGGCTATTGTAATTAACGTAATCATTCAAGCAAAAGTTACAGACACGAGAGCGACACTTACATTTTGTGAAACAATCATCGAAAACAAACGAGGGAGAGCTCACAGCTCCTGCTTTTATATAATCCAAAAACAAATTACGGTGACTGCCTTCAACTTGCTTTACAGAGCGTAAAGTTTCAATATATAAACATTTCTCTGCAACATTCTATTTGTCCACCAAGATATGGAGATCTAACATCATTAGTTTTTAGTTTAAGGTATGAATGTTAAACGACTGTACATGAAAGCAAAATGCAGTGCTAACCTGAGAGGAAAATGGTAGTTCACGAAGTCACGTAACAGTTGTGCAGTTAAACTCATGATCGTACTTTCTAAAGTTTACTGAGATCTCTAAAAATTAACTCTGAATTTTTGAAAATTAGTTACGACTTCTTGCAAATTTGTAAGCTGACAGAAATAATGGCAACTAACATAGTCATACAAGTAATAAAATGTAATTATATTACGATGATGATAATCTTCACAAATACTGTTCTCGGTAACCATTCTAAAGGGAAAATATGCTTGTATGATTGTTGTCAATCAAACGACCATACTAGTGACCTATAGAAATATATCAGCCTACAAACCAGGTGGAGAGAGACCGCTGGTAACTCGAGCGGCCCACACCAAAGAGTGCCAGCCTAACGGGACGTATGTTGCATTTATGTATAACAGGTACTGCACAGTTTTACATCACTGCGCAAACGAGGATGTAAGCCACGTTTTGTAGCTCAAAGGACAGTTCCGGTTCCGGAAAGCTCGGCAGTTTTATCACAGCAGACCTGCTCATGAGCAGCGACCTGTTTGCCGAAGAAATCGACACGAATGGCGACGACGAGTCTGTAGTAACGGACTCCGTGGTAGAATATATTTCCGAATTAATGAACAAGTGAGATGACTTTTTACGTAGAGGTATTTTATGGTGAATTGACACCAGCGGCACACGTCTGATGTGTGATGGTTGCTGTTGCTTCGCCTTTGTGTCTCTAAGCGTCCAGAATGCAGCATCCCATCAAGGAAAGGTAGTAAATTATGCCATTCACTAGTAATCCTTGGGTTCCAAAGCAGGCAGGACTGATGACACTGGCACCAGTACCAGAACAAACTAAATATTACCGGACTTCTTTTTAGAAAAATGATACGCCTTTTAGTATGAAATTATAGTCCGAACAAGGGAAGAGTGGCCCTGAAGTAGCAGGACTTCCTATTCTCTGTTCTCTGGCCAAATAAGTAGAACTTGAATAAACAGGTTTAGTGTCCTCTATGTAGACTGAACCAAAATGAACAAACATTCTGATCGTGCTGCAGCTAAAGGAGGTTGTCCTTCTGCGAGAACACTTCGAATGGTCGACCTATAAGATACGAATTGCTTCAGTGATCCCAAATATATAAATGTATTTCAACTTCGATGTGTCCGATGATCTCCTTCATGGCTCGTTAAATTGCTCCTCACGACATACGTATACCCAATTGACAGTGCTCTCAAACTATACATCCATCACTCTGGCGCAAAGCGAATTCCGAAGATTTGTTTCTTAGCGTTCCGCTATACAACGTCGTACTTTAATATTTTTTTATTCAGCTATTTTTTTTAATTGACTTCATTAGCGGTCGCAAATTACGTATGTGTTAATTCTGTCTCTCAACTTTTCTCACTTACCCCAGATATTCAACGGTCACGAATACGAGATTTAGTGAGGAGTGGCACTGAAGCTAATTATTTTTATTAATTTCTCGTCATCTTCCATCATGAGTAATAAACTGGATCTGCGATAACTGTTCTGACTGTTACTACAGTTTAGTATTACAGAGCACCCGTGGCCTAGAGGCAGCGTCTTTGATTAGTAATGAAAACTTCCTCGGTCCCGGTTCGAAATTCGAAAATACTTCAATTCTGATTAATAATCGGCATTGGTGACCGAAGATTTCCGGCATTAGAAGTTACTCTTATTCTGCCAACGGCCTTGTCAAAGAGGGGGAGGAGATGAAAGACATTCAGGGCACTCTCCTGTTCCTGGGGGTGGGAAACTGCCCCTAAGAGGTTAGACTCAGCAATGATCAACGGCATGAAGATGTAGAAGCCAATGGAAACCAGTGCATTAAAGACGCGTAACGTGTATCCACACATGTGGCCTGTAATTGAAAAAGTGTCACCATGATCTCTTCATTGGCAAAAGTTTTCGGAATAGTCTCCCGTTCGGGGCTCCGGGAGGGGACTGCCAACGGGGAGACGAACATGAAAAAAAAGACTGAATAATAAACGAAAGAATATCATTGTATGAGTCGTTGCGTGGACTGTCAGAAGCTTGAACGTGGTAGGGAAGCTAGAAAATCTGAAATAGAAATGCAGAAACTCACTCTAGATATAGTAGCGGTCAGTGAAGTGAAATGGAAAGAAGATAATGATTTCTGGTCAGATGAGTATAGGGTAACACCAACAGCAGCAGAAAATGATATAACGGGAGCAGTGTTAGTTGTGAATAGAAAGGTAGGGCAATGAATGGGTTACAGGAAACAGTTGTCAGAATCGACAGCAAACCAATACCTACAACGTTAGTTCAGATATAAATACCGACGTTGCAAGCTGAAGATGAAGAAATAGAGAAAGTATATGAGGATATTGAGAAGGTGATACAGTACATAAAGGAGATGAAAATCAAACAGTCATGGGGGACTGGAATGCAGCGTTAGGGGAAGGAGTAGAGGAAATGGTTACAGGAGGAAATGGGCTTAAGGAATGAGAGAGGAGAAACGGTAATTGAGTGCAGTAATAAATTTCAGCTAGTAATAGCAAACACTCTCTTCAAGAATCACGGGAGGAGTAGATAGACATAGAAAAGGCAGGGTGATACGGAAAGATTTCACTTAGATTACATCTTGGTCAGACATATATTCCGAAATCAGATACTGGATTGTAAGGACTATCCAGGAACACATGTAGACTCAACAGTGATTAAGAGTAGGCTGAAGCTTAAGACATCAGTTAGGAAGAATCAATACGCAAAGAAGTGGGTTACGGAAGTACTAAGAAATGATGAGATAAGTTTGGAGTTCTCTAAAGATATATATACAGCAATAAGGAATAGCTCAGTAGGCAGTACAGTTGAAGAGGAATGGACATCACTAAAAAGGGTCATCACAGAAGTTGGAAAGGAAAACATAGGTTCAAAGAAAGTCACTGCGAAGAAACCATGGCTAACAGAAGAAATACTTCAGTTGATCGATGAAAGGAAAAAGTAGAAAAATGTTCCAGAAAACTCAGGAACACAGAAATACAAGTCGCTGAGAAATGAAATAAATAGGGAGTGCAGGGAAGCTAAGACGAAATGGCTGCAGGAAAAACGTGAAGAAATCGAATAAGAAATGGTTGTCGGAGGGACAGACTCAGCATACATGAGAGTCAAAACATTCTTTGATGTCATTAAAAGTAACGGTGGTAACATTAAGAGTGCAACGGGAATTCCACTGCTAAATGCACAGGAGAGAGCGGATAGGTGGAAATAGTACATTGAAGGTCAGGGGAAGATTTGTCTGATATGATAGAAGAAGAAACTGGAGTCGATTCAGAAGAAATAAGGGATCCTGCATTAGAATCAGAATTTAAGAGAGCTTTGGAGGACTTAAGACCAAAATAGGCAGAAGGGATAGATAACATTCCCTCAGAATTTCTTAAATCATTGGGGGAAGTGGCAATAAATGACTCTTCACGTAGGTGTTTAGAATGTACGAATCTGACGACACACCATCTGACTTTCGGAAAAATATCATCCACACAAATCCGAAGATTGCAAGAGCTGATAAGTGTGAGAACTATCGCACTGTGGTTATATCCCCCGTCCGGCCATCCTGATTTAGGTTTTCCGTGATTTCCCTAAATCGCTCCAGGCAAATGCCGGGATGGTTCCTTTGAAAGGGCACGGCTGACTTCCTTCCCTAATCAGATAAGACCGATGACCTCGCTGTCTGGTCTCCTTCCCCAAACAACCCAACCCCTATCGCACTATGGGATTAAGAGTTCGTGCATTAAAGTTGCTGACGAGGATAATATACAGAGGAATGGAAAAGAAAACTGAGGATGTGTTACATGACGATCAGTTTGGCTTTAGGATAGATAAAGGCACCAGAGAGGCTATTCTGACGTTACGGTGGGTAATGGAAGCAAGCCTAGAGAAAAATCAAGACACCATCATAGTATTAGTCGATCTGAAAAAAAGAGTTCAATAGTGCAAAATGGTGCAAGATGTTCGAAATTCTGAGAAAAATATGGGTAAGCTACAGGGAGAGACGGATTATATACAATATCTATAAGAGCCAAACGGAATAGTAAGAGTGTGCGACCGAGAACTAAGTGCTCAGGTTAAACGGAGTGAAAGACACGGATGTAATCTTTCTCCCTTGGTGTTCAATCTGTAGGTCTAAGAAGGAATGATGGAAATAAAAGAAAGGTTCAGGAGTGGGATTAGAATTCGTGGTGAAGGGATGTCAATAATACGATTCGCTGATGGCATTACTATCGTGAGTGAATATGAAGAAGAATTACATGATCAGCTGCATGTAATGAACAGTCTAATGAGTACAGAATCTGGACAGAGTAAGTCGAAGAAAGACGAAAGTAATGAGAAGTAGCAGAAATGAGAACAGTGACAAACTTATCAGATTTTATGGTCACGAAGCAAAAGAAGTTACGGAAAATAACCAACGACAGACGGAGCAAGGAGGACATCCAAAGCACACTAAGGCTGGTAAAAAGGGCATTACAGGATAATAGAAGTCTACTAGTACAAACATAGGCATTAATTCGAGGAAGAAATTTCAGAGAATGTACTTTTCGAACACAGCATTGTACGATAGAGAAACATGGACTGTGGGAAAACTGGAACAGAAGAGAACAAAAGCATTTGACATATGGTGTTACAGACGTATTTTGGAAATTAGATGGACTGGTAAGGTAAGGAATGAGGACGTTTTGCACAGAATCGGATAGGAAAGGAATATGAGGGAAACACAGATAAAGTGAAGGGACGGGATGATAGGACATCTTTCAAGACATCAAGGAATGACATCCATGGCACTAGATGGAGCCGTGGAGGGCGAAAAATATAGAGGACGACAGAGACTGGAATACATCCAGAAAACAATTGAGGATATAGGTTTAACGTGCTACACCGAGATGAAAACACCTTCCCATGAGAGGCTTTTGAAGGTTGGTGCTTGCCTTTGAATCTGGCGGGAAGCACATTGTGCAAAATCGACCAATTTAACTAGTATTGCTGGCACTGAAAGAATGTATCATGGAGAAACGTAACAATCTGTGCACTAGAGTTGGGACGTCATCATAAAATCTCGAAGAATTTGCTCGTATTCTTTCCTCTGAACAACAGTCTACAGTAGCAGTCAACCTATTGGTTTGTCTATCTGGTACCACGGTATCCAATGTAGTTATAACACCATGCGGCACACGTGTAAGACACTGGGCACAGTATTGACGTTTCGCTAATCTTGACGTGTACCAAAAGCAACAGAGTACCGTCGAATATGCGATATTGTCGAAAACTGACATTCTGAGACCATGGATGTGTACAAAACGCAGGTTAATTCTTGCAGAGAAGATACAAACAGCCACATAAATAGCTCCCTTACCGGTTTCTTACCGACAGGTTCGTCATCAGGCGGTTTATTCAAGCTAAGATACAGTTTTGTTGTAGTTTACTGCTATTATTGAACGGTTGTTAATAGTTGTGGGCATTGGAAATGTGGATTTCGATATGTTATTTACACGAATGGAATAGCGAATTCCACGTTTGAAATGCACGCAACTATTTACTTTCATGGAATAAAAGGCTCTGAAGACCACATCCAGGTTGTGAATCATCCTGAGGAAGGTAACTTTACGAATCTGCTTCAAGAGATTGAGATATATGTCTATAAAAACATATCAGCACAAAATTTCCTCATTGAACAGATGGAGTCAGCCAACGCAGATTTCCTTCAAAATTTCATTCACCATGTTTCCAATTTGACACACTACCACCTTTGACAGTAGGAGCGTGCAGACACTAACCCAACATGAATTAGGTCATGGACTGTAACAGCCTACGTATTCACAGAGCACCTTCAAATATCTATCAAATTTTAATAACGCGTGCTGTTGTAATATTTATGTATGTACATCTAGCCCTCATCATTTACTTTGCTTTCAGCGTATACCATAACATTTGCGTAATGTCGTTGTAGTAACATTTATAACAAACTGGCTTCTTTATTTGTTTATCTTAACTGTAATAAGTTCTCATTTGAAATAAATTGTAAATAATGAAATGTTTGTAGTCTGTTTATTTTTACTGTCGCTTCAATGTATATACCGAAATATCTCTGTGAGAGAAAATTTGAGGCATTTTTATGGTTAAGATATCGCCATCTTTGTATACATCCTTCCACGTGGAAGAAAAGTTTTGGCGTGTGTGAGTGATGCTTTGCACTGTGTGCACACAAATATCAAAGTGCTTCACAAAGTCTTCGCTACAGCACTAACACGAGCTGCCAGCATTGCAGTGTAATGGCGCAAAATTTTCGACATTAATAATTTGTTTGCCGGTCGGAGTGGCAGAGCGGTTCTAGGCACTAAAGTCTGGAACCGCGCGGCCGCTACGGTCGCAGGTTCGAATCCTGCCTCGGGCATGGGTGTGTCTGATGTCCTTAGGTTAGTTAGGTTTAAGTGGTTCTGAGTTCTAGGGGACTGATGACCTCAGTAGTTAAGTCCCATAGTGCTCAGAGCCATTTGAACCATTAGTAATTTGTTTACGTCGTTTGAAATCGTCACGAGTCACAATTACAGTTAAATAGAAAGTTTCTCACATCATACTTTGGTTATAGAGCACCACAACCTCAAGGAATTTTCATCGCTTCGGGAACAAAAAACGAAAACTAACGTAAAGTGCAACAAAAATCTATCTTAACGAGAAGAAGCCGTCTCATAATGAACCTGTCGGTTCTTAACCGGTAACTGCGGTATTTGTGTGAATAAGTAGCATTATAGCATCATAAAAAGTAGATTGGTGCTGTTACCTTCTCTGTAAGACTCAACCTGACTATGATCTTATACACGGTCTCAGTTGACTTAGCGCAAGCGAATTGAAAGTATCGAACTATCTAATGCTGGCTCAGCCAGAGAGAATATTTTTGACTGTAATTTTCATCCTATTCAAGAGTGTGATCTAAAATGAGAAGCGGAGGTAGTGAGCATCAATATCTTTGAGTTCTGGACGGTCAAAGAAAGCGAACCCTGAAGCGAGGAGAGAACTTGCGAATTTCTTACATGTTACTCGAGAGCAGCAGTAAATGTTTGATCAACATCGTCTGTCTCACGGCTATGACATTGCTTACATCTCTCTTAAATTTCCGGCACATGTGTCAGACATTCGTGCCAGGAAAACAGCCTTCTGTGCTTGAGTGGTAACAATCCAGTTCTCCTTGTCCCGTATATTTTTATTGCACCCAATATGATAGCAGCCAAAAGTAGTTCTATATTTGGTGCAAGCAATTTGCCACCCTTTTATTCGTATAAGTGCAATTTTTATTAGAGCTGTTCTATTTTTAATATAATGTATAAAAATGTCTTTCTATGGTGCGTAGGAATTCACAAACCTTTAAACTTCTATAAACTGAGTACTTTCGATTTAATGTAACGCTATTTAGTGCCACAATCAATTTCTGTTATTTTGAATTAGTGCAGCTTCAATTTTCAAACAAGCCATCAGAAGTACAGATAGTTGCATAGCAAAAAGCTTGCTGTTTGTGATACATCAAAATATCGAACACAAAAATCACTTTAAGTGCTGGCCCGAGTTCAGGAACAGCACAGACATCTCTGCATATATAACTACAACAGCAGGAGGTGACAGTAAGAAACTGAGCATTAGAAAGGACCGTGTCAGCGACAGAGCGGGTGAGTTACATATTCATAAGCATAATACCACATTTCTAGCGACATAGAACGTCTGTCATTCACAAGTCTACTTCCTTAAGATTACCTATTTTATCCAACAGTATATGTTGAAATTTATAGAAATGACCATCACAGCATCATTGCTGGTAATACAACGAAATTAAAAGCTACAAGTATAAACTGTCATGTAGTTATTCCTAATAGCTGAAGTTACAGGTAAGTCCATATCACAATGTTTGTTTATTGAGTCGTCAATCTTCTGACTGATTTAGTATGGCCCACCATGTCATCGTCTGCAGTACCAACCTCTTCAGCCAACGTCCTAACTTGTTCTTTATATTCCAGTCTCCATCGTACCTTGTAATCTTTGCGCCTTACAGATCCATCGAGTAACCTCGAAACTTTTGCTCTGCAATGGTGTGTACGCTGGTATGAAACATCCCCCAGTCTGTGGAAAGCCATGTCCACGCAATATCCTTTCCTCCAGGAGTGCTAGTTCTGCAGCATCGCAGGAGAGCGTCTGTGAAGTTTGTAAGGTAGGATACAAGGTAGTGGTGGAACTAAAGCTGTGAGGAAAGCACGTGAGTCGTGCTTGGGTAGCGCCTTCACAGGATCTGAGTGCTGCTATAAAACGAGCGCAGGCCCAAGTAATTTCCATTACGCGCCGCCGTCTGGAGGGTGACGCAATCCGCGCAAGGGCCTTTGAACGAGACCGTGGAGAATCACCGTCTATATACCTCGTTATCAGAGAAAAACAACGTAGCCGCAGAATCTTAATACAGGCGGTCGTACTGCCGGACAGTTACCATACGTCAAAGCAAAAAGACATCGCCATCTGGCGGCACAGGGATACAGGCCTACCGCCTACTCACCCTTCTTAGTTGCGACTACAAGATCTACACCAGGATACTTGGAGCACGATTTAAACGCGTACTACACCAACTGATATCACTCGACCAAACCCAACTACATCTACATCTACATATATATTCCGCTAGCCACCAAGTGGTGTGTAACGGAGGGTACAATTCGCGCCAAAGTCATATTTTCCCCCTATGTTCCACTCGCGGATCGCGAGGAGGGGATGGCAATATACAAACGGCACTTGGCAACTACCGCGATGGTATCGCACTGGCAACAACATGTCGTCTCCGGGGGCAATGGTATCGACAGACTTTGATCGCGCCTTTGATAGGGTGAGCCACGCCTATCTGGTGGAAGTGATGACGTGAATGAAGTTTGCAGAGAGTTCTGTCACCGTCGTTATGCGACTACTCCACGGTACCTCATCCAGAGTGCTCATCAATGGACACATGGTGGGGCCTGTCACCATCTTACGGTCGGTCAGACAAGGGTGCCCGCTGTCGACGATACTGTACGCCATAGCTGTCGAGCCGCTGCTCTGTGGGCTCCGGGATCGACTCCAAGGAATGACGACAATAAGGCACACCAAGTTTATATGCAGAACATACAAGGATGACCTAGGCAAGAGCGGCCTTGCACTGGATTAATTTGTATGGTATGGCTACGGGATGTCGTATGAACGTGGCAAAGTCGGGAGCGATGAACATGGAGAGAGGACTTCCGACGGGAAGTGTAGCACCATTACAGCCGATAAACAAGATGAAATGCCTAGTTCACTACAGACGTTCGACGCACGGTGGCTCTGAGTTACATACATCTTCCGCACACAGTTCGTGCGTGTGTCCGAAGTCACAGATTAAGGGCTCTGGACATGATACAACGGACCACCTTTGCCAACACTTATCTAGCTTCTCGCATCTCCCACCCGGCCCAACTTATTCCTATTCCGGTGGTGTTGGCACGCCGAATCCTGGCGGCATTAGGATATTTTGTGAGCATGGATGCGCTTTTTAAGATCGGATACGAAACCCTCACCCTTCCTAGTAGTCGTGAAGGGCCTGGACTAGTCCACGTCCAAGACAGAGCAGTGGCTATTTACGTAAGCACCGGACAAGTCTGACGGGCACTTTGATAGACGAACTGGCTCCACCTTCTCGTCTGGCACCGGTAGCGGTGGCTCACATCTCAGCATCGCTTGCCCACATACGAACCTTTCTTGTGCAACACAGTTACGTCCATATGGAACTACCGATTACGAGGACGGCAGCGGTACGTGACATACATCGCACCTTGACGACGGCCGAATAATGCCATAGAGCGCCGATAACCAACAGTGACATGGTCAGTGATATGGCGTACAGTGCACCACGCACATCTTGATACGGGGATTCACACACTGTGGTATAAGGTAGTAAATGGGAAATACGTGACTCGTTCCAGGTTCCATACAATTCATATGGCGGATGCGCGACTGTGTCCACAGTGCAGTGTTATAGACACAGAGGAACATCGCCTGATATGCGGGCTTTCGGCGGAACTTGAGGTGTTTTGTCCAGAAAATGATCGACTTCCTCCTTCTGGTGGTGCCGCAAGCCATAGAACCACGGATACTACGTCTCCCAGATATGACATATTATCCCCGAACGAAGACAAACGCAGTGACTGGATTTCGGGGTCGGACTGTGCATTACCTTTTCCGAGAGGGCAGTAAGAATGTACTGGAGTTTTGGGCCTTACTACAAGAGCATCACACACAGACTATGAGAAATCCGAGATATTAAACACATTTCGCTAATTTTCTAGGGAGTGCCTTGCTTGATCCCCCACCACGTTGGGGTGTACCGGGTAGGAGAAAGTGTATTGCCTGTAAGTATTCAGAACAATAAATAACCAGGAAAGTGAAGTGGATCCACCAGCATACGTGAAGAAGTACCCGGCACCAACACGAGATACAACAGGATTAGTGAGGAACACGCCCAAGAATAGGGAAGTGGACTGTTATTATTCTGTACTGATAGAAGCAGTGTATGTTTGTTATCGTTGCACCACTGTGTAAAAAAAAGTCCACTTATTTACATCAAAAAGAAGAGTTGGTAGAGCACTTCCCCGCGAAAGGCAAGGATCCCCATTTCGAGTCTCGGTCTTACACACAGTTTTAATCTGCCAGGAAATTACATCTGAGTACATGCCTAATCATCCATTGTCTTCTCCTGGTCAACATATTAAACATATTCTTTTCCTAGTCGATTGTGAGAAGACTTCCACATTTCTTATCTTATTAATCCACTTATTTCTCAACATCCTTCGATAATACCACATCTCCACCGTTTCGTTCCAGTTTTATCACAGTCCGTGATTCACTAACATACAATGCTGCGCTGAAGACGTACATTCTCGGAAATGTCAACCTGAAGCGTAATGTCGTCTTGTGTTATTCTTTTTGCAGGGTAGCAGAGCTTCTTCTGTTTCTGTAATACGTGCCCCACCCCCCACCCCCCATTTGATGCCAAGTGAACTGCCATTATCATTTCTGCGCGCTCATCCCTCTTTAGTTCACTGTCATCATACATTTAATAACTATTAGAACATTTCATTCAACAAGTACTGTAATTCTTACTCTATTTCAGTGAGTACAGCAATGTCATCAGCGAATCTTATCACTGATACTGCTTTATCTTCTGTTGGAGCCACACTTAAACATCTTTTACATCCGTTATTACAACAATGGGGAAATACATCTCCGTCTTTCACCTTTACTCATCCGAACAATACTGTTCGTACTTGGTTTTCCATTCGCATTCTCTATTTGTTCTTGTACATATTGCATATTATCTGTCTTTTGATATTGATTACATTCACATTTGTGCAAATTTAAACTTCTTGCACCATTTTGAGTTGTCGAACAATTTTTCCAGTTCAACAGTATTTATGGAGATCCTTTGATTTTTGTTAAGTGCTACCCCTATTATTAAGTGCCATATCAGAACCGTCTCTCTGATGACTTTATCTCTCCGACAACCAAACGTATTCGTCTGAGAGTACATCAGCTTTCCTTTCCATTCTTTTGTATATTATCCTTTCAAAAACTGAGTCGCATCAGGTTTTAAGCTGACTGTAGGATAGTTGTCACATGTATCTGCCACTACTGTCTTCGGGACTGTGCGGTCGACATGCTTCCAGATTTGCTATTATAAATCCCCAGTCTCATAGATCTCACACATTAACCAACTAATAGTTTGATGAATATAAAAATTTCGACGAAATTTTATTTATCCCTCTACCGTATTTGAGCGCAAGTTTTCCAAGTCTCTATTAAACACCGACCCTAACAGCGCATCCCTTACGTGTTCCATATCAACATCCATTCCTTCGTCTATCACGTCATTAGACGACTCCTCTAGTGGATCCAGTCTCTATCCGTTTATTTATTTCTTAGTTGTCTTTTATTGGTGTGTTGTTGTACATTCTCTTTCCTCGATCAATTGAAGTATTTCAAATCTTACCTAAGGTTTCTGCGCAGTTACCTTTCTTGTATCCGTATCTATCTGTTCAACTTCAGTGATTGCCCTTTTAGGGATACCCATCCATCTTCAACTGAACTGTGTGCTGTGGTTCTCGTAATTACAGTATCTACAGCCTCAGAGAAATGCAAACGCGTCTCATTATTCCTCAGTATCTCAGCAACCCAATTATTTCCATATTGATTATTCCCGATTACTCTCTCAAATCTCAGACTACCCTTCAGCATCACTTAATTGTCTCCTGATTTGGGAATCTCTGTCTCAACAAGACATAATCAGGCTTGATTCTTCCCATGCCTCCAGAGCTGTTCTAAGTGCCATTAATAGCCTCTTTCTATTGATTCTTGAATAGGTGTATTTACTATTACCTGCTGAAATTTATTGGGGAACTGAATAAATCTTTCTGTGTTATTTGCACTGCCGAGCCCATGTTCTTCTGCAGTTCTATTTTCTAGTCCTTCCCCTACTATAGCGTCCCATTCTTCATGTTTATTAGTCTAATCTCTCTTTATAAACTGAGTGTTCACCCACCATCTTCGTATACTCTCTCTCCATTTCTTCGTCTTCTACATGTGATGTCGGCATCTATTCCGGAGCTATTCCTGCTGTTGCAGGAATCAAGAATGACGAGTTTATTGCGTGACATAAATTTATCTGCATACAACAGCACTTGTGTTGTCAACTTTGTAACTTGGGTCCATGTAATGTATTACTTACATGGTGCACCTACATGTGCGTGACAAGGTTTGGCTCAAAATAAGCGAAGCTTTTTCGGGTAGAGCAGGCACAAATACTCGAAGAAATTTAAGTTGAGGGCCAGGGCGAAATATTAAACAGAAACTCTTCGTCCTCCTAACAGGAAATACTCATGTGTGCATGTGTCTATGTTCCACATCTCCTCCTAACCCACTGGACCGGTTTAAGCTAAACTTGGTTCAGATATCGCGTACTGGCGGGTACCAAACGCTGTGAGGACGAGAACCACCTACGCATCATATTTCAGGAGATGCGACGTCATAAATAATGAAATGCGTGAAAAACTGCCGCATGATGCACGATGTTTAAATTGATTATTTCCTTGCTACTAACTCAATTCGTAACATATTTCACAAACAGCATCCTTAATTATCTTATTGTACGACACATAGCTCAAAAGATATTCCCAACATTGAGATGCGTGAAAAAATGCCTCACAAGTATGAAATTCCTTTGAAGGTCACAAAGGTGGCATGAACGTCCATTTACAGAAGGTGTTCGAAGTGCTGCAAATGGACGCAATCCTCTTATCATTGATTGAGTGGTATTCCTTGTCACATCAGCACTTATCGAAGCACATGTTCTGACAATTCTCTCTCGTATATCGTGCAAATAGTAAATACTAGCTGAATACGGCGTATCCATCAAACGTGCCTTTGACATGTAAACACCATTCAACGGTTTCGCAGTACAGCATTAATAAGAAGAGTAAGACTAGTGTCGTCGAATCAAGCAAATGTGAATGATGTATTCTTTCGAAGAACAAGTCGACATGTTTCTCATTTACGGAGAATGCCAACGAAGTTCAATGAGAGCTAGAGACTTATACCCTGAAAGATATCCTCAACGTACTCACCTTACACGTCGTACATTAAATATGTGTATGATAAATTGAGAACAACTGGATCTTTAACGCATCGGAAACATACCCGGCAATGGAAGGTTTCTAACGAGGAAACGGAAATTGGTACTCTTGTGTTGACTGATTGATTGATTTTAACGGGAGAGCTAAAACAGTTTAGCTCTGTCCCGCCACTGCCCGCACCGAAACTAGGTTTATTGTGCGGTATCGCTCCCTGTATATCTAGTAAAGCCAACCAGTGCCCTTAAATAGTGCAAGGAGTCCCTCTACCAATTTTTTGTTAGACACAATTTCTTCAGGTCTAGTTGTCCCGAAGTTTCTGTATCTTTTGCTCTCCAATGCCATACGTTCGAAGATTAGGTGTGATGCAGTTTCTTCACCCTCATCTCAGAGCCTACATTTAGGGTCCTGTTCCGTTATACCCATTGTGTGTAGCTGTTTTTTGAAGTTCCCATGGCCGGTCATCAGTCCAGTCATGAGTTTGATCTCTTTCCTGTTCAATACCAGGATTATAGAGCTTCTTTTAAAACATGGCATGGGCATCATTACTTTATCATGTTTTTGTTTAATGACCTTTGTCCAATATCCTACGTGCCGTTTCCTAAGCCAGTTCCTTAGTTATAATTTGATCATAGCCTTGGTGATTGTCAGGACAGGTTCCGGTCCAATAAATGGAGTTTTTGCCCCCATCCTAGCCGATCTATCTGCTTGTTCATTGCCACCGATCCCTGAGTGGCCAGGGACCCACACTAGGTTCACCCTTTTCCTTCCCCCTAGATCCTTGTGTTAGTTCGTGTCAAATCGCAAGTTAATCTGGTATGAGCGAGAGTAGTGTTGTTCGTGTTCCGCATCGCCATAAATATCATCCTTAGCATATCAGTCTTCACCAAGGATTAACTGGTGCGGATTGTATGCGTCGCATTGAATTTTGCCGATGGGCTCAACTTCAGATTCAGAGGAATGACACATTTATTCATTTGACTTTATTTACTGACGAGGATACTTTCACTAACCGGTGAATGTATGGTGTGGCATTCTGGAGGACTGAATTATAGGCCCCTGTTTCATCGAAGGAAATCTTAATGGTAGGAAGTACACCACATTCCTGCTAGAAACATTAGGTCTCTTATTGGGAGATATACCTATAGGAACAAGGAACAGAATGTGGCATCCACGCGATGGGTGTCCAAAACAATTTACGCTGATGACTAGAAATTAGTTGCAGAGAGAATTCCTAAATCGTTGGATAGGACGCGGAGGAGATGGGTCGTGACCGGCTCGTTCACCAGACTTGAATCCTCTGTATTTTTTCTTGTGGTGATTCGTAAAAGACATTGTTCATAAAGACGTTCCAACTACATCTGAAGATATGCGAGAGGGAACTGTCAGAGCATGTGCTTCAATAAATGCCGATGTGATAAAGAATGCCACTCAATCCTTGATAAGAACATTGCAGCACTGCATTGATACCAATGGTCATCACTTCGAACACCTTCCGTAAATGGACGTTTATGGCACCTTTTTGACCTTTGTCGACCTTCAAAAGGCCTTACTGTTACACATCATTGGATTTGTCTCGATAACCGCTATCATAAAATAAGTACCAAACTACAGCATCCCATTAAAAAAAAAAGTTGACCCTCATATCTCTGAAGCGACCCCATCTAGCAACAAAAAACCAAAGTCATATTATGGCCCCCATTCTCCCATGCAACATTTGTGCCACAAACTTTTCAGCTCTTATCATACTTCGGGAGTTATTCTTGGTGGCAATAGTTAGTGGCTCACCCTGTATATGAAAAGAACCGAATCGCGACACGCTGCGTATACAACTTTCTGCCAAAATCACAGTTCTCTCAACTTCATGACGTTACAATATTTTATAAAGTTATTGTCCACTGCAATGAAACTGCTAATGGTTTCCGATGCTCACAGAAAGAAGATTCACTAAACAAAAACACTAACACTACCAACAAACCACGCGGAAGTAATACATTTTTTGAAACATTTTGCTATCAGAATAGAAGAGAGCGTAGTCTGAAGAAACACGAGTTTTACGACAGCGTAATTATGGTATGCGTACTGTAAGACCTTCGGTACACACACCATCAGATTATTTGACTTGTCGCTCTAGCGAAGTAGGCGAGTGCCAGCAATATGTCTCGTTGTCTTATCGTGGCGTGTTTATCTTCTGCCGTTAGGTCAGACGATAGAAATGCCACTTGCACGCTTAGAGTAGCAGATTGACAGTGACCAACTTTAAACAGAACTTGATTAGTTTTCACTCAAATTTATTAAAATAATAACAAGAGTAGACATTACGGAACTTGATTCTGGATGCTGTTTACAATTGACAATCTGAAGTTCCTTTGGTCTTGGTACATTAATCTTATTCTCACATATCTCTGATACTTGAAGTGTCTATTCATTTATCTTCATGGCTACGTACAGGAATATGGTAATCTTATTAGGCGCAGACTGAAACTTGACTATAGACTAATGCAGACTAACGTAGACTAATGCAGGCTAATGCGGACTAATGCAGACTAGTACAGACTAATGCAGACCGACAAATCGGAGGTCTGTACACTTGTTATAATACCTCGCGCGTTCAGGTATCACTGCGCGAGGAGAAAAGGTTCTACGTTAGCAGCAGTCTCATTGGCTGCGTGACATATTAATACGCGGATCGGCGGAAGCAGAATTTGGTCCGTCTCTATGACAGCGCCATCTCGTAGTGCGGAGACGGACGAGCGCTGCGCCTGCGCTGTTGTGCTTAGCGGGGCGCGCTCTAATGGGAAAGTTGTGTACGCGCTGACTACGCGGAACTATGTACACAACAGTAATTATGACACATGCGTAATTACAAAAAATTATATGCTGCAGAAAATTTGGAAACTCCAACAGCCATATAGAAATTACTGAAATTAGTTCTCACTCGACAATGCAATTGTCACAACACACTAATGTTTACCGTCACATTTTGAACTGCCGTAATGTTATCATAATTAATTAAAATACAACTTTTTGTACCAATATTCAAACATATACATACACCACAATTAGAAAACTCTGGAACACTGCACTCCAATTCAGGCAAACATACAGTGATTTCCAACATGCTGTAAATACACAAGGGTTGGACAAAAATATGGGGACACCAAATCTTATACCATACTTATTGCTGAATAGTGGCAACTTAACGCAACGATCAAGCAGGTCGATAGCGATCATGCACGCTTCACTCCAAAGTAGGCCACACAGGCCCAATAGTATTGAGATATGGTGATTGCGGTGTTCAGGGGAGATGCGACAGTGCATCCTCATGATCACAAAAACAAATCCGGGCCAATGTGAGCTATATGAACAGGGATCCAATCTTCTTGGAACACAGCATCACGATTCGGGAACAAAGTCCGTACCGTGGAGATGATGTCATCGGTCAAAATTTTTACATAATCTTCGGCTGTGAAGCGACCTTGCAGAGTAACCACGATTCCCATGGAATACCACGATACTGTTGCCCAAATCTTCGAAAGCTGGCCATGTTTCCTTCATGGGACGTAAATTCGGCCAGAAGCTGGGAACAGGGTGAAACAAGACTCAAATGACTGTCTTGCATTGCTCCATAGTCGAAGTTTTATAGCTTCGACACCATGTTTTCCAGTTACGATCACGGATGAGCGGTTTTTCGAATTCCAGCTCACTCTGATATTCCCTTGTTCTGGAGCAGTAATCATGTTGTTTTGGTGCTGAAAGGTTCCTTGAGTTCTGTAGTGACTTTTGCAGCTGTCGTCTTATTTTTATTCACAGTCTTCCTCAATGACCGTCTGTCACGATCACTCAACACACAGTTTTGTTCACGTTGCGACTTAGCTGATTATCTTTTCCCACTTTTCATGTATGTCTTATAAATTTTCGATGCGATGCCTCTCGAAACATCAAACACTTCACCTCCCTTTGTTATGGAAGCACCCAAGATTCGAGCACATACATATTGTCCAAGTTCAAATTTACTTAGCTCCGATATAATGCACTCACAACTACATATTATCAACATAAAAATGATCGCAGGCCTCATACGGGATTTTATGTCCTGTATATCATACAGAGAACATTTCTCTGACCACGGCTGACACTTGCAACGTATTGTGGCATTGCATAGGTGGCGTTCGTGTTCAAATAGAACAGCGCATCCTGCAGGCTGTTCTAGCTCCTGGATTTATGTTCAGGCATGCATTTCTCGCAGTTCTTCTCTTTTTTTCTCCAATACCTGTAGTATGAACACGCAACAAAATAATTATAAAGGAAGAGTTTTCTAGAGGGTGCCACAAATGATCCTAATTACTTAATTTTACTAGGACGAGATTTGATTACTTAATAGCGTGTAGATTGCAGGTCTTTTGTTGCCACTGAAACTGGTTTATCAATGAAAGTAATCATAAGTGTTTTAATAAAGTCGCAAGTTTTAGAATATGATTCAAGCAGTATGCAATTTAGCTGCTCAGTTTCTGTCTACCACGTCTACTGTCGCACTCAGCACTCACCATCCGCATCTGGGCCGACCGCACCAGCCTCACATCGACCATACCCGCTCGAACATACTCATGTAACCGAACACACTTTTTGCCATTATGTTCTTTGTAATTGATAGTCACACGAACGTCACATAAACGTCAAGAAAAACCAGCTCCTGATAACTTCAAAAGAGAAGAAACTCTAAGCAGGAAACGATCGATAACCACTTGGTGTTCACAAACAGTGTAATAGGTCCTGTAGCCGCTCATGTTTCAAGACTGTTCCAGGTAGTGCATAGCTGTGTTTCTCGTCCTCTAGGGTATTGCACCTGAGCATGCAGGTAAGCCTGTCTTCCGACTTCGCCAAGCCTCTGCGCAACAGACTCAGGTCACTGTCGTTCAGAGGGCAACATTCGTTTAGGGTACGTTGTTTCCACTTCGTCGATGTCCAGTTGCCGTCAATTGCAGGTATCCCTAGGGGCCTTTGATTCAAGAGTGTTATATTTAAATGACTAATCTCGCCTGCAATTCTCACTCCTCTTTTATTTAATATGTTACTGTGCGACACTGTGAAAGAACTAGGGAGTGGGAAGGAGAGGTAGCACCCACTGATTGGGTTGTGTTACAAATGCAAGAACTTGTAGACATTTTTAACAACTACCGGTATTCAAATACTGAACTTATTACAATAACTTGACAGTTTGCCGTTTGGAGCTTCTCAGTAAAACACTTCTTAACTATATCACAAATAATTAAAAGGTTGAACAAGATCAAACACATTAATATCTGTCAAAACGATGTTACAAGGAGTTTAACGCAGCCTGTTAAGAGTTTAAAGACTTAGCCCCCTTTAAATACACTCCTGTAAATTGAAATAAGAACACCGTGAATTCATTGTCCCAGGAAGGGGAAACTTTATTGACACATTCCTGGGGTCAGATACATCACATGATCACACTGACAGAACCACAGGCACATAGACACAGGCAACAGAGCATGCACAATGTCGGCACTAGTACAGTGTATATCCACCTTTCGCAGCAATGCGGGCTGCTATTCTCCCATGGAGACGATCGTAGAGATGCTGGATGTAGTCCTGTGGAACGGCTTGCCATGCCATTTCCACCTGGCACCTCAGTTGGACCAGCGTTCGTGCTGGACGTGCAGACCGCGTGAGACGACGCTTCATCCAGTCCCAAACATGCTCAATGGGGGACAGATCCGGAGACCTTCCTGGCGAGGGTAGTTGACTTACACCTTCTAGAGCACGTTGGGTGGCACGGGATACATGCGGACGTGCATTGTCCTGTTGGAACAGCAAGTTCCCTTGCCGGTCTAGGAATGGTAGAACGATGGGTTCGATGACGGTTTGGATGTACCGTGCACTATTCAGTGTCCCCTCGACGATCACCAGTGGTGTACGGCCAGTGTAGGAAATCGCTCCCCACACCATGATGCCGGGTGTTGGCCCTATGTGCCTCGGTCGTATGCAGTCCTGATTGTGGCGCTCACCTGCACGGCGCCAAACACGCATACGACCATCATTGGCACCAAGGCAGAAGCGACTCTCATCGCTGAAGACGACACGTCTCCATTCGTCCCTCCATTCACGCCTGTCTCGACACCACTGGAGGCGAGCTGCACGATGTTGGGGCGTGAGCGGAAGACGGCCTAACGGTGTGCGGGACCGTAGCCCAGCTTCATGGAGACGGTTGCGAATGGTCCTCGCCGATACCCCAGGAGCAACAGTGTCCCTAATTTGCTGGGAAGTGGCGGTGCGGTCCCCTACGGCACTGCATAGGATCCTACGGTCTTGGCGTGCATCCGTGCGTCGGTGCGGTCCGGTCCCAGGTCGACGGGCACGTGCACCGTCAGCCGACCACTGGCGACAACATCGATGTACTGTGGAGACCTCACGCCCCACGTGTTGAGCAATTCGGCGGTGCGTCCACCCGGCCTCCCCCATGCCCACTATACGCCCTCGCTCAAAGTCCGTCAACTGCACATACGGTTCACGTCCACGCTGTCGCGGCATGCTACCAGTGTTAAAGACTGCGATGGAGCTCCGTATGCCACGGCAAACTGGCTGACACTGACGGCGGCGGTGCACAAATGCTGCGCAGCTAGCGCCATTCGACGGCCAACACCGCGGTTCCTGGTGTGTCCGCTGTGCCGTGCGTGTGATCATTGCTTGTACAGCCCTCTCGCAGTGTCCGGAGCAAGTATGGTGGGTCTGACACACCGGTGTCAATGTGTTCTTTTTTCCATTTCCAGGAGTGTATTTAGCTGAAAAAAATGCGTTTTTCATTTTAATGGTCATAAAAACCAAATTTAGAACAGAACTTCGAAATGGTTAACGGAGGTGAGAATTAAATATCACAGTTTGAAAACTAAAGATGTAAAAAATGGTAGTTTCCCATTTAAGAAGAACTTGATTACTTACAGGTTTGTGTACTAATCATTATCAAATTTGGCTGCTATGAAATATCGACCTTTGGTTATACTGCACGTGCAGACTGGTAACAAATTTTGGCTAACAATCCATCATCGTCTACACATAGAGTGTACATAAAAAAATAACCGCTACCAAATGTTGCCCGAAAAAAGAATTAATCATTAGACACAGGTTACAACACGTTAACATCAGTTTACATAAACATAAACAATCTTCCACGGCGACGTGTGATCACACTAGCAGCCAGTTCATTAAAAAAATTGTATCAATTTAAGGAGAAGTAGAACTGTTCAGTCACTGAGGCTCAGCGAGGGCAGAAATAGTAAAACATCAGCTTACAGTAGCAGATCGACGCGCTACCTTTCTAAACATATAGTAATCACATTTATTTGCACTCAGGCAATGTGTGTACTCTTCCCGGCAGGAGATGGGGCTGACTTCGCAGCAGTGGCCCGTCGCCTCTCTCAACAAACCAGAATCCGGCTAACAGCCAACTTCCTTAAGATGGCTCGGAGTCGGGAGATATCATCGTTTCCGCCAGAGGGAACACGTACCATCGCTCCCCAGTGACTCATAGAACCATACTGGTGACAACCTTGGTACATAAAGGAAAAGTAGTGCCACCCTACTTATAAAATAGGTAAAAGTGACTATGTCATGCGGGGTGCAATCATTTCAGCACTGAAGATCAGGATGGTGTGAGCCAAGTTGAAACACAACAACCGACTGAAGTCCCATTATATAAACCGTCATAATCTCAGTTTAGTCTTTGAATGATTGTCGGCATTAAGGATTGCATCTTATCCCAGGTAACAACGCACTAGCAAACTGACAACGCTACGGCAAATTACAGTTATACGAAGAGCGTTCACTAAGTAATGCAACAAATTATTCTAGCCGATTTCGGCCAAAGAAATTCGGAATTTGCGTGGAATATTCCTGCTTCACCTCCTGTAGTTTCATGAAGTTCCGATATGTGGCGGCACAATACGTAGCCTTCAGAATGGCGAGCGTTCCAAGCAGAGAGCTTTAATTAGCTTTCTTTTGCGAGAAAACCAGAGTATCTAAGATATTCATAGTGGTTAGCAGAATTTCTTCGAATACTTGCCAGTGAACGAAAGAACGGTGAGTCGTTGGGAGGGGCGTCTGTCACCATCGCAACAAGGTCACGCAAACCTGTCGGGCTCCGGCAGGTCGCACAATGCTGTGGCTCCTGTAATTTTGGAACGTGCTGACACTCTCATTCGAGACGATGGACATATCACAATCAGCTGGACGTCTCTGTTGACAGAAGTAGTGCTGACAGACTCGTCCACCAGTTGGGGTACTCAGAGGTATATGCCCACTGGGTTTCTCGCTGTCTAACAGAGTACCATAAAGAGCAACGACCGAGTGAGGTGGCGTATTTGTTAGCGCACTGGACTCCACGCTTTCCCTAAATCGATTCAGGCAAATGCCGGGATGGTTCCTTCGAAAGTGCATGGTCGACTTCCTTCCCCATCCTTCCCTAACTCGATGGCACCAATGACATCGCTGTTTGGTCCCCTCTTCCAAATCAGCCATCCAATCAACCAACCAAAGAGCAATGAAACACCATCTGTGCGGAATTGCTTACACGTTATGAAGCTCATCGTGACAATTTCCTATCGAACATCGTCACTTCGAACCGGAAACAAAACGGCAATCAATGGAGTGGCGCCACACCACCTCTCTTACTCAGAGGAAGTTCAGCTGGTGAAGTCATGGCAACTGTCTTCTGAGACTCTGAAGGGATTACTTCGATATCTTCCCTCGTGGTGCAACGATCAGCTCTGAAGTACATTGTGCTACCCTGAGGAAATTGAAGAAATGGCTTCAGTGTGTTAGTCGCCAAAAAAGTCCAAAAGAACCTCTCCTTCTCCATGACAACGTTAGGCCTCACACGTCTACGCACCCGAGAGTAGCTCACAGAAATTCATTGGGCTGTCCTTCCTCATTCACCCTACAGCCCGAATACCACACCTTCCGACATCTATCTGCTTGGTCCAATGAAGAATGCACGTGATGAAGACATGGATGATGGGGAAGTTATTGATGCAGCAAGACGATGGCTACCACGCATGCATACAGGCACTCTCAGTAAGGTGCCATAAGGCTATCGCATTGAAAGGAGTTTATGTTGAAAAATAGTTTTGTGTAGCCAGAAGAGTGGGGAATAATAATATGGTGTATTGGAATTCTGACTTAAGCCAAGCTGCTTTCCGAAAAATTGGTTGCATTACTTATTGAACGCCCCTCGTACAACAGTTGAATGAAAATCGAAGAAAACATGCACTGGCGCAGCCGCACAGTTCTCCAGTCCACCTAAGTCGTTGTTCTTATGTAGGTAATGCTCAAGATGATGTGGATGATTTTGTGTTTCTGCTGGAATCGACTGGCCCGCTTCGCTGACAAGCTTTGGCTCGGTTCACTAACCGACGGTAATTCATTGGAGCACTCCCATAAAAACATCGGTCTCCTAGCAGCCCATCGAGCGTTAAGGCAGCGACTGTACCCAGGTCCGCCGAAAAAGTGTCCGCACTCATTTATGTCCACTGTCTCGTTATCATTCACCGAGTGAGGCGGCGCAGTGGTCAACACACTGGAATGCATTCCGGAGGATGAACGTTCAAATTCGCGTCTGTCCACCCGGTTTTGGTTGCTTCTTGATTGCTTTAAGTCGCTCCATGTCAATGCCAAGGTGGAGCCTTTGAAAAGGGTGCAGACTTTTTCCTCCCGCATCCATTAGAGCTTGTGCTCTGTTTCTGGTGACCGGAACGTCAACGGGACGTTAGACCTCTATCTACGTTCTCTCGTTATGGCTCACAGTCAACAGCACACAGGCACCGTAGCAGGGCCCGCGCACGCTCTTTGCCCTCTCTCCAAAGCAGTATCGAAGAAACCCTGTTCAAAAGTATGGTTCAAATGGCCCTAAACACTATGGGACTTAACATCTGAGGTCATCAGTCCCCTATAAGTTAGAACTACTTAAACCTAACTAACCTAATGACATCACACACATCCATGCTGGAGGCAAGATTCGAGCCGGTGACCGTAGCGGTCGCGCGGTTCCAAACTAGCGCTCCTAGAACCACTCGACCACATCGGCCGGCAAAACCCTGTTCCTGACATTCCAGTACACTAGGCTTCCATGTCCATGTGATTTAAACTTACATATTCTGAATAAGATGACAACTGGTATACACAGTATATTGTCACGTCGTAATCACAGTGATTTCCAAATCCGAAAGCAGGGTCGTCAACATAATACAAACACTAAGCGCTGAAAGTACATTTATAACGACCATCAACGTACAGACAGAACTCACGGACGGAGACTGCTGCTATTTACTCAGACAGCGAAAACTCGAAAATTTTCTAGAAACTTCCAGAAATAAAAAATATTAAATAATAAATAATTGCTAATGGCTGGGGCTGTATTGGTAACCCACAGCACGCGAGCTAGAAACACTAACCGCTATTTGACATTGTACGCAGCACAGCGCACGGCCATATCAAACTTTTCCTGTATTTCATACGCACAGAGAGTATTATATCCAACAAGTACACCAGGAAGCTGTAACATACCAGTGGCTTGATGTACCGTGAGATGGAAACCACATACATGCATACACTATAATTATATTCAGGCTACGATATTGGAGAGTTTTTTTAAATATATAAGAGAAAATTAAGACATATTTGCAATGTTAAAACACATTAGTAAGACCAAACATTATGACCGCCCACTAAACAACGTTTTGGTCCACCTTTGAATCGCAATACAGTAACGTTATTGTGTAGCATGGATTCTGCAAGTCTTTAGTTGGCGTCTGTAGGTATTTGGTAAAGCGCACCACGCGTTCCCCTAAATTGCGGACCGATGGTTTGAGTCCGGAGCTGTTGCCTCATGGCTACCCAGGTGTGTTCCGTTATGTTCAGATCATGCGAATTTAGTGGCCAAAACAACAATCCGTCAATCCTATCCGGTAAGGATCCCACACCGCGCAGCAGTGCTCAAAAAGAGGCAGTCTCCTCGGTAGATCTGTTACATTTTGTAAGTATCCTGCCAATATAACGTAGTCTTTGGTTAGCCTTCTCCACAACATTTTCTATGTCTTCCTTCCAATTTAGGTTATTTGCAATTTTAATTCCTAGATATTTAGTTGAATTTACGGCCTTTAGATGTGACTGATTTATCGTGCAACCGAAGTTTAACGGATTCCTTTTAGCACTCATGTGGATGATCTCACTCTTTTCGTTATTTATGATCAATTGTCAATTTTCGCACCATACAGATATCTTTTCTAAATCGTTTTGGAATTTGTTTTGATTTTCTGATGACTTTATTAGTCGATACACGACAGTGTCATCTGCAAACAACGTAAGACGGCTGCTCTGATTTTCTCCCAAATCGTTTATGTACATAAGGAACAGCAAAGGGACTGTAACACTACCTTGGGGAATGCCAGAAATTATTCCTGTTTTATTAGATGACTTTTCGTCAGTTATTATGAAGTGTGACCTCTCTGAGCCGGCCGCTGGTGGCCGAGCGGTTCTGGCGCTATAGTCTGGAACCGCGCGACCGCTACGGTCGCAGGTTCGAATCCTGCCTCGGGCATGGCTGTGTGTGTTGTCCTTAGGTTAGTTAGGTTTAAGTAGTTCTAAGTTCTAGGGGACTTATGACCTCAGCAGTTGAGTCCCATAGTGCTCAGAGCCATTTTTTTGACCTCTCTGACTGGAAATCACAAATCCAGTCACATAACTGAGACGATATTCCATAGACACGCAATTTCACTTCAAGCCGCTTGTGTGGTACGGTGTCAAAGCCTTCCGGAAATTCAGAAATTCGGAATCAATTTGTAATCACTTGTCGAAAGCACTCAATACTTCACGCGAGTACAGAGCTAGTTATGCTTCATACAAGGTGTTTCAAAAATGACCGGTATATTTGAAACGGCAATAAAAACTAAACGAGCAGCGATAGAAATACACCGTTTGTTGCAATATGCTTGGGACAACAGTACATTTTCAGGCAGGCAAACTTTCGAAATTACAGTAGTTACAATTTTCAACAACAGATGGCGCTGCGGTCTGGGAAACTCTATAGTACGATATTTTCCACATATCCACCATGCGTATCAATAATATGGCGTAGTCTCTGAATGAAATTACCCGAAACCTTTGACAACGTGTCTGGCGGAATGGCTTCACATGCAGATGAGATGTACTGCTTCAGCTGTTCAATTGTTTCTGGATTCTGGCGGTACACCTGGTCTTTCAAGTGTCCCTACAGAAAGAAGTCACAGGGGTTCATGTCTGGCGAATAGGGAGGCCAATCCACGCCGCCTCCTGTATGTTTCGGATAGCCCAAAGCAATCACACGATCATCGAAATATTCATTCAGGAAATTAAAGACGTCGGCCGTGCGATGTGGCCGGACACCATCTTGCATAAACCACAAGGTGTTCGCAGTGTCGTCTAAGGCAGTTTGTACCGCCACAAATTCACGAAGAATGTCCAGATAGCGTGATGCAGAAATCGTTTCGGATCTGAAAAATGGGCCAATGATTCCTTTGGAAGAAATGGCGGCCCAGACCAGTACTTTCTGAGGATGCAGGGACGATGGGACTGCAACATGGGGCTTTTCCGTTCCCCATATGCGCCAGTTCTGTTTATTGACGAAGCCGTCCAGGCAAAAATAAGCTTCGTCAGTAAACCAAATGCTGCCCACATGCATATCGCCGTCATCAATCCTGTGCACTATATCGTTAGCGAATGTTTCTCGTGCAGCAATGGTAGCGGCGCTGAGGGGTTGCCGCGTTTGAATTTTGTATGGATAGAGGTGTAAACTCTGGCGCATGAGACGATACGTGGACGTTGGCGTCATTTGGACCTCAGCTGCAACACGGCGAACGGAAACCCGAGGCCGCTGTTGGATCACCTGCTGCACTAGCTGCGCGTTGCCCTCTGTGGTTGCGCGTACGCGGTCGCCCTACCTTTCCAGCACGTTCATCCTTCACGTTCCCAGTCCGTTGAAATTTTTCAAACAGATCCTTTATTGTATCGCTTTTCGGTCCTTTGGTTACATTAAACCTCCGTTGAAAACTTCGTCTTGTTGCAACAACACTGTGTTCTAGGCGGTGGAATTCCAACACCAGAAAAATCCTCTGTTCTAAGGAATAAACCATGTTGTCTACAGCACACTTGCACGTTGTGAACAGCACACGCTTACAGCAGAAAGACGACGTAGAGAATGGCGCACCCACAGACTGCGTTGTCTTCTGTATCTTTCACATCACTTGCAGCGCCATCTGTTGTCGAAAATTGTAACTACTGTAATTTCGAGAGTTTGTCCGCCTGAAAATGTACTGTTGTCCCAAGCATATTGCAACAAACGGTGTATTTCTATCGCTGCTTGTTTAGTTTTTATTGCGGTTTCAAATATACCGGTCATTTTTGAAACACCCTGTAAGAACAATGTATTCTAGATCCGTGTTGACTGTGTGTCAATAGACCGTTTTCTTCGAGCTAAATCATAATGTTTGAACACAATATATGTTCCAAAATCCTTCTGCATATCGACGTTAATGATATGGGCTGTAATTTAGTGGATCACCGGATTTTTCGTCGAGCGACCGGTTGTATATGATTGTTAAGTATGGAGCTATTGCATCAGCATACTCTGAAAGGAACCTAATTGATATACAGACTGGACCAGAAGACTTGCTTTTATTAAGAATACGAGGATTAATCATGTAGGCAGCTATTCTTGATTCGAATTGTTGAATATTTACTTCGTCCGCTTTTGTGAAGGCATTTCGGAAGACTGTGTTTAGTAACTCTGCTTTGCAGCACTGTCTTCGATAGTATCTTAGTTGCTATCGCGGATAGAAGGCATGGATTGTCTCTTGCCGCTAGCATACTTCACATACGACAAGAATCTCTTTGTATTTTCTGCTGGGTGTCGAGACAAAGTTTCGGTTTGGAAACTATTATAAGCATCTCACGTTGAAGTCCGTGCTAAATTTTGAGCTTCTATAAAAGGTCGCCAATCTTGGAGTTCTTGCGTCTGTTTGAATTTGGCATGTTTGCTTCGTTCTTTCTGCAATAGTGTTCTGCCCCGTTTTTTGTATCAAGGAAGTTCAGCTCCATCGTTTGTTAATTCATTTGATATAAATTTCTCAACTACTGCCGATGCTATTTCTTTCAATTCAGGCCACATCTGCTCTGCACTTATACTGTTAGTTTGGAGGGAAAGGAGAGTCTTTCTCGGGAAAGCGTCAAGTAAATTTTTATCTGATTTTTTGAATAGGTATATATTTCGTTTACTTTTGGAGTGTTTGGGGGCTACAATATTCAATCTATCTACGACAACCATGTGTTCGCTAATCCCTGTATCGGTTTTGATGCTCGTTATTAACTCAGGACTATTTGTTGCTAAGGGGTCAATTGTGTATTGACAACCGTTTACAATTCGCATGGGCTCATGAACTAAGTTCTAGAAATAATTTTCAGATAATGCGTTTAGCACAATTTCGGATGATGTTTTATGCGTACCTCCGCAATTAAACATGTATTTTCGCCAACATATCGAAAGTAAATTAAAGTCACTACCAACTATAATTGTATGAGTCGGGTACATGTTTCAAAAAAAAAAACTCAAGTTTTCTTTGAACCTTTCAGCAATATTGTATCATCTGAATCGGAGGTGGGTGTAAGGATCAGATTATTATTTTATTCCGGTTGCCAACAATGACCTCTGCCCATACTAACTCACAGGACAAGATAAATTACTTGTAACAGCAACAAACACTCCACCACGGACAGTGTTTCGCCTATCTTTTCAGAACACCGTTAGGTTCTTTGCAAAAATTTTGGCTGAGCTTACCTCCGGTTTTTGCCAGCTTTCAGAGTTCTATAACGATTTGAGAATCAGTTGTTGCTGTTAGCGCTTATTGCTCTGGTACTTTCCCAACACAGCTACGTCATTTTACAACAGTTATATCGATGGTTCCTTTGTCTACGTTCTTCCTCTGTTCGGCCTGCACCCTTTGCGACTGAAGCCATTTTTGTGTTTTCCCGAGATCCTGTAACCTAAAAAAAACAGCCCAGTCCCCGCCACAAAGCCCCTGCTACCCGTACACCCGCCTCCTGTGTACAGTGGACTCTTGACCTATTCATCAGAACCGAAACCCAATCGCCTTTGGCGCAAGTCGAGATATCTGCAGCCTACACAGTCACAGAACCGTCTGAACCTCTGTTTCAGACTCTTCACTCAGCTCTGAACCAGTGGTCCGCAATCGGTCCCATCGACTATGCTGCAATTGGTCAGCTCTGCTTTCATCTCACAAGCAAGACTGGCAGCCTTTACCACTTCTGTTAACCACTCGAAACCAGAGAGAATCTCTTCTGATCCAAAGTGACACACATCATTGTTACTGACATCAGCCACGACCTGCAGTTGGCCGCACCCTGTGCTCTTCATGGCATCTGGGAGGACCTGTTCCACATCTGGAATGACTCCACCTGGTATGCTCATGAAGTGCACATTGGTTTCCTTCCCCTTATTGGCAGCCATGATCCTAAGGGGCCCATAATGCCCATAATGCTCCCAACCATCAATAATCCCACCCTGTGTTAGTGTCTGGTTGGCTCAGTGACAGTGTCAACCACAGACAGCACCTGAAACCTGTTTGCCACAATAACCGGACAGGCCTTATGTGAGGCTCCCTGGGCAGTCTTTTGATGCCTGCTATGCCCCAGGGCGAATTCCCACTCGACCACAAGTGAGTGATTAGCCTCAGTGCGAGCAGTAACTGAGCTGGCCTCCGGTGAGGACAGATCCCCAAGGCTGGCCCACAACAGTTGTGCCCATCCACTGCAGCCTCAAGGTGTGTAACTGAAGCCATCACAGCTTGGAGCTGACAGCGAAGTGTCACCAACTTGGTTCACATCCGCACGCAACAATCACTCAAGTGAAACTAAATAATTCGCCCTAGACTAGAACTAAATAATTCGACCTAGACTAGAAACTTGTAATATGTCACAATATCAGTTTACTTTCTCTTGCGAGCGAAAACGAGAGAACTATGGCTATTAGTTATTCAACCCTACAACCCTACATTTCAGCAGGATAATGCACGACCGCATGTTGCAGGTCCTGTACGGGCCTTTCTGGATACAGAAACTGTTCGACTGCTGCCCTGGCCAGCACATTCCCCAGATCTCTCACCAATTGGAAACGTCTGCTCAATGGTGACCGAGCAACTGGCCAGTCACTACTCTCGATGAACTGTGGTATCTTGTTGAAGCTTCATGCGCAGCTGTACCTGTACACGCCATCCAAGCTCTGTTTGACTCAATGCCTAGGCGTATCAAGGGCGCTATTACGGCCAGAGGTGGTTGTTCTGGGTACTGGTTTCTCAGGATCTATGCACCCAAATTGCGTGAAAATGTAATCACATGTCAGTTCTAGTATAATATATTTGTCCAATGAATACCCGTTTATCATCTGCATTTCTTCTTGGTGTAGCAATTTTAATGGCCAGTGGTGTATAAAAGCAGACAGAATCCTTGATATGCTACTTTGCTGCCCTCCTGATATGTTGCCAATGAATGCTGATATGGTAATGAGCTGTGTAGCTGACTGTACAGTGAGCAACTACCGTGCTACAGACTGAATGAATTTCCCCTTACAAAAACGCGCGATTATACCTCTTAAACAGAGAAACACGCACGAAATTTAGTAAATATACCACGAGGAAAAGACAGAAAAAGATAAACACTTAATTTGCTGCTCTGTGGATACATATCAGCCGAGAGCTGCTGCCTGAGTGACGCTAACTAAACGAACGGGTGGCTCTCTTCAAAACAAAATAAATGAGCAATTACTGCGCCACAGACTGAATGAATTGACAGGTACAAAAACGCAAGATTAAACCAGCTAAACACGAAATTTTATAGGTATACTACGAAGAAAACACAGAGAAAGATAAACACTTAATTTTTCCCCTCTGTTGATGTATAAATTATCAGCCGACTGCAGCGGCCTGGTTCCACGACGAGGACCTAACCAGAAGTCCGCAACAGTGCTGAAAGCAGACACCAGTTTCGCTACTGAGTCGTGCTACATTAAAGGTGGCATTAATAGATTAATGGTGATACGGGTGACTTTCAAATAAAAAATTTAGGCTGTCGCATGTTTTCAAGACAGAGACAGGGCAAAATCAGCATGGGGAAAGTTAATTTTACAACTTGTGTGCAGCAAGCTAGCAGGACCCTGTTGATAACATATCTAGAGATGGTGCTCAGGATAAAACAGTTAATTTGTACCCTCTTGTTAGTGAACTTTGTGATCATGATGCATAATTAGTGGAAATAAACAGTAGAGCACTTTATATACCTCAGAATGTTTATAGAAAGTAGTGAGGCTTATTAATGAGAACAGGGTACAGTGATTAAGTTAAAAGAGGTGGTATGGGTGAGATATATACATATGGAGGGAAATGCAATGTGAAATTCAATTTATTTCATAGCGAATTTTTATCTGTATTTGAAAGGAACTGTTCTAAAAAGATTTCCAAAAAATCTTTTAAAAAGACAAGTAAGCTGTGAATAACTAAGGGAACTGAAGTCTCATGTAAGAGGAAGAGCCAAATGTATACAAAGGCAAGAATAACTCTAGATTCGACTTTACTTGCATATTGCAAAAAATTCTATAGTATTTTGAGGAAAGTCATTAGCTTGTACAAAAGTATGCAGGCCGTCAGGGATATAAATACGGTAGATAATAATAATTGTGACAAACATGACAAAGCATCCCTGCTTTGTCACAAATATGAGACGAGACAGCCACTCAGTGTACAAGATCTCATAACAATTAAACTATATTACAACGTTGTGACTCACAATTCCACTTTCTAAATGTATCAGCAAAAATAAGATTAAGTGATTTACTTGAAGAAGTAACAGAATATGTTAGAAATTTCATTCCCCAAAACTTCAAGCAACTAGAAGCAGCACCAACATCTTTCACTGAAATTAACAGAATTATAAAAAATTCTAAAAAAAAGTAATATGGTATTTTAAACAGAATGCATCACTCTCACGGTGAACATTTTTCAGCCACATTAAAATACATGGTTGTTAAACCTCCTTATAAGAAAGTTGACAAAAAAGACTAAAATAACTATCATCCTTAGTGACAATTGTTTCCAAAACATTCAAAAAAGTAATGTACTCGAGAGTTGTCTCAGATTTCAGTACAAACGATTTATGTAGTATATGACAGTTTGGATTCCAGAAGGGTTGCTCTGCCGAGAATGCTATTTATATATTCATGTGTCAAATATTACAAATTATAAATAGCAAAATATAGCCAGTTGGTACTTTTTGTGAGCTTTCCAAGACGTTTGAATGCTTAGATTACATTACAGTCTTAGAATAACTTAAGTTTTATTTCATGAATGTTGTTACACACAAATAGTTTGAATCACAATTAGCAAATAGAACGCACAAAGTTATGCTGAATAATTTATAGAATGTTGGAAAGGAAGGAAAAATTTAGTGACCTGCGATAGATCACGATACGAGTCCCAGAAGTTTCACTGTTCTCGAAGTAATGTTCATAGACGCTCATTGTACGCTGCACTCAGCATTATTGTATGGTGATCGATAGTACTTTCATAGGTCATATGATCTGCATAACGAAATCCGATGCCTCAAGGTATCTGGGTAGCTACATATGCAAACGAGATCGGTACTTTTCTTTTGTTGTGTCATTTTCTTCGTGCTGCGTTGTTTTCACTAGGTTCTGTTTTTTCGCGCAGCTTTTGTTTGTTGGTTGAGTGAAAATGTTTGTGTGCTGGCAGCCTGTGAGTTTTATTCGCTGGTAGGTTTCTAGTTGCTCAGCGTATACATTGTACACTTCCACGAACGTCGCACAATTGTAGAATTTTACAATGCAAGTTTCACATACGTCTGACTGGTAGCACATTTCAAGTGTATTTTTCCCCAGAAGGGTTTGAGGCCTTTGGAAGACGTCCAGTATCAAACGATCTCTTGCAATATTAATTTCACACTTAGGTGTTTAGCAAAATTCAATACAGGCGTAAAAATTAGTACAGATGTTAATGTTCTTTTATTTATTTATTTATTTATGCATTTATTTTACCTGGCCTCCAGGCCCTCTCTTACACCTAAGCAGGCATACTCAGATTGAACGAATTACAGTTTCTACAAAACATTAAGGACATATAACGTGTTATACAGTATTAATGTTAAAGAGAAAAAAATTGAGATTATGACATTAATACAATGATAATTATAAAAATCAAGAATAATAATAATAATAATAATAGTAATGACTATGTATATGAAAATAAACATATTTTTCTTTTATGAACGTCAGTCCTATCGTTAGTTGGGAATTTTCTCGTTATGTTCTTGCATCTTGTGAGTTATTCTCATCGAGCAGAGACATAAGACGATAGAATGGGGTGAAAGAGATATAGAAGAGGTAGATAGGTTAGAGGAAGAGAAATAGAATGGTAAAATTCGAAGCTATGATGGAGAGGAGAAAGAAAGGGATGAGAGGGGCACAACAATGGTGGCTATACCGTCCCTAATATGTAAGTTTTGAGTTCCCTCTTGAATGCTGAGTGGTTCTGGATAAGACGCAGATCACAGGGGAGTGCGTTCCATAGTCGTATGGCTGAGATGGAGAATGACACGTAGAAAGATTTTGTGTTATGTAAAGGTACAGCCAAGATGCTAGACATATCCGATCTGGTATTGCGGTTGTGGAATGATGATAGGTGTGAGAAGATAAGTTTTGGGGGCACCAGTGGCTAAGAAATCGATGAAGTAAGCACATCGTGTGGAGATCGCGTACCTTATGTGGGCGTATCCAACCTAGCTGGGAGTATGAAGGACTGATATGATCATACAACCGTATATTGCACACGTATCTAACGCAAGCATTCATCACTAGCTCGAGGCATCTCGAATTTTCACTATTTGTGCCGTGTTGAACTACATCACAGTAGTAAATATTAGGCAAGACTAGTGTTTGGACTAATTTTTGTTTAACATGGGTTGGAAATATTTTTCTAAATTTTTGAATTGCATGTAGGGAGGAGAGCGATTTCCGGCAAGCTGTGACTGTTTGTTCTTCCCAGTTTAGGTGTTCATCCAAGATTATTCCAAGGTCTTTTACGTTTTTTGGTATGGTAGTTGGGTACCATTGAGGAGTATTTGAGGGGCTGTTTCACGAAAGTACCGGCTGATTAACTTTGGATGAGAGATAAGTATGACCTGGGATTTCTTGGGGCTTAGTTTCAGACCTAGGTTCTGTGCCCATCGAGAAACAGAGCAAAGATCTGCGTTCATACTCACTACTGCCTCAGAAATGTTCTTGGGGCTTGCACTTATGTGCAGTTGGATGTCGTCGGCATATAGATGGTAGTTGCAGGAGGAAATCACTGAAGAAATATCATTAATGTACAGTGAGAAGAGTAATGGACCAAGGACGGAGCTTTGGGGAACTCCAGAGCGCACGTTTTTCAATGATAACTTTTCCGACCCACAAATGACTTGTTGACTTCTGTTTTGAGGTAGC
Organism: Schistocerca americana; assembly: GCF_021461395.2. NCBI lineage: Eukaryota > Metazoa > Arthropoda > Insecta > Orthoptera > Acrididae > Schistocerca > Schistocerca americana. Next base: position 335,549,848 of record NC_060122.1, on the reverse strand, counting down.
TGTCGAACGAGTGTATTGCGCTGTTTGAGAAATTCAGCTGTTTCATTTTAATTAGTAATATATCAAAGCCAACTGTATCAAAAGCCTTGCTAAAGTCAAGCAGTGTTAGGATGGTAGCTTCACGTCTGTCCATAGCATGTTTAATGTCATCAGTTACTTTGATTAATGCAGTTGCTGTACTATGGTGCTTTCGAAAGCTTGACTGATATTTGTCATGGATATTATGAGTTTTTAGGTAATCCGTCAGCTGTTCATGGACGATGTATTCTATGGCTTTAGGTATTGCAGGTAGTATGCTGATCGGCCTGTAGTCACCTGGCGACTTAGGGTTGTCAGTCTTGGGTATAGGTTGAATTAAACTTTGCTTCCACTCAGTAGCATACGTACTACTGACAAGAGATAGGTTGAAGATGTCTGTGATAACTGGAATAATAGCGTCTACGACGTTCTTAATCATGCCAATGCTCACTCCAACATTTCCTACAGCCTCGGAAGAGATTTTCATAATTGCCTTGTGTACTGTACCGGTAGTGGCATGTGTTAGGAAAAACTTGTCTCTCGAGAGATTGATATCTTGGGGCTGGTAATTTGTCACTGCGTGGCAGTTTACAGCTGTTGAGAAGAAATCGTTTAATTTTTCTGCAGACGCTTGATAAACAGCGTCAGATCTTCGCTTCCCTATACCGAAACTGCGCAGCTTTTTCCACAGTGCAGCAGGTTTTGATATGCCGCATACGACAGAGCGGGCATGTCTGATTTTGGCATACCTCACGCTTTGCTTGGTTCTGTTTCGGAGTTTCCTATAAGCTTCGTACGCCTCGGGAGTTGGGTTACGCTTGAAGGCTCTATGTGCAGCATCACGTTTATTCATTAACTGGTGTAATGCAGTGGTGAGCCACGGAGCGGGAGCTCTCTTTACCTTGACAGTGCGTTGAGGAGCATGTTTATCATACAGTGCAATAATTTTGCGACATAATTCCCGAATTTTTCCGTCTAAAGTCGGTTCATTGAGCAATCCTTTTGAAGAGCGTCATGGTTAACATTTTTTATGTGTCTGTAGGTTACCAGGTGAGATTTTTCTTTGGTAGTATGCATTGAGTAATTTAAGAATATCACGTCATGAGCAGAGAGTCCCGGAGCGGATGTCTGATTGGCGCGAATTCGCTTTGTTGCTATTATATCGATGAGTGCATGGCTGTTGGAGTGTGATGAGTTGGGTGCAGCGGTGTTAAACTCATATCATTGGAGTGGAACAGTCTCCTTAGTTTTTCTGCAGAGGGAGATTTTAACTGTAAGCCGATGTTTGTGTCGCCCATAATTATTATGTGTTCATACTGTGTCACGAGCGAGGACAGGGTAGACTGAAAGGAGGACATGGCACCGACGATTGGAGGTTTATAGATTACTCCAATTAGCAGTTTCTGATTTGATGTATTGATTTCGAAGAACAAGAACTCTGCTTCTTCTTCGCCCTTTGCATGCGATGTGCATAGTATAGTAGGTGTCAGATCACAGCAAACATAGGCACCCACACCACCCCCGCGTCGTGTTTCACGATCTGCCCTTAGGAGAGAGTAGCCAGTGATTCGGATAGCGTCGGAAGAAATATTTGGTTTCAACCAAGTTTCAGAGATTACATAAATCATTGGTATTATATCGGTGTTTAAGTATGAAAATACGATTTTAAGAAATTTTTTTAACAGTACACGTAATTTGACTAGAGAGCGACACTTTGTGCGAGGTCGTCTACATTATATTTTTTGTTGATTTCTGAATCCTGTAATGTTCCTTGGGATTTTTAATTGACTCGACAGTATAAAATTACAATCTTTTTTTACATTTTGGCATCGATATGAATGAGTTGTGTTTTAGCAATGTTATTTACGGCGCAATATCATTCTCAATTATTTTTAATAACCCTCAATCTAGCAAGATTGATGAAAAGTGGAGGTTTTTCCAGATTCTACATCACTGAGATTTCTAGTAAGATATAAATTTCAAAAAAAAGCTAAATAGTTTTTGTAATATGATGTTTTGTAAACTATGTGTTCCTTCAAATTTAATGTTGCAGCGATGTTTCAGTGACTTTGAAGGTTGTTTACGAGGCGTATTTTATGACTGAGAATCATTACATTTTGCTCTCAGTTAGTATTGTTTTATTATGTAGTTTTAATCGTGTTAGATTTTTTGCCTTGTCCTCGTACCCCAACAATTGGAGATATTAATTCGTTTCTTACGTCAGGAGATCCGCGCCATTATGGGGGATAGTATTGAGAAGGTTATGAAGGGTCTCTGCATGAGCCTCTTTATGATTCTGCCACAGGACACAGCTTCATTTGTTTGCCTCTGGCACCTCAGTTGTTGGTACAAATGGTTTATTACCATAGACGTAAAGAGGTAAAGGAAAAAGACTGAGCTACTGAGTGTGTTGGTGGTGGTCACAGTATATTATTCATATTTAGTTTTAACGTTTCATTAAATTATTGGTACTTGTCGGAGCACCACATGCATACATGCCCTTTATCGGAGTCGCTTATGTCAGTGGATTTTCCATTTTGCGGCCCTTATCGTGACAGGTTATATCCTGATTTTTAACATTCTAGGCCACAGATTTTGACATTCCTGCTTGGAATATAGAGTAAAAGATTTGATAATCGACTGTGAATTCTGCAAAAATTGCCGTACGCTGATGATCTAAGCTTCGATAATTGCAAGTTTCTTCGCATGGGCATGATCCGCCGAAAGCACAGAAATATTCGATTTGTAAATAAAAACCGCCCTTTTATTTATTCCAGATGCTTTTCGCCTTTACTGAACACATAAGAGAAAAAAATCACAAGCCAATCTTTAGAGAAGAATATATGAAAAAATTTGGATCATCAATAAAAAACATCTAACTTTGCAAGAAAAATACCATATACAGAAAACCAAAGCAGAGAAGAAAAGCCTCTTGAAATATTATGTACACATGAGAAGCAAAACACTGTTATCGTTAAATGATAAAATAATAGGATAACACGCTAACAGATGAATATTATTATAACGATGCAGCGCTATTTCTGCTCATACTTCAATGAACCTTTCCACGAAACATTTAAACCTAAACTAAAATAGCTGAACACCAAATCTTTGAACCACTCTCTGCCACTGGACTGCTAGATGTTGCATACACATTCAACTTCCTGCAGCTCACCTTCACTACGACCGCCCGCCCCTGCCCCGATACACACACACACACACACACACACACACACACACACAAGGAGAGCTATAATGAAGAGACGTTAATTTTCAGCACATAGTTCGTTAGGTTGGAAAAGCAAGTGTTAAAAAAGAAAAAAAAGGAGACATAAAGTGAACACGCAACAGTTACGACTCTAAATCTCAGTCCTATGTAAAATATCTGAAACTAGTGAGAGAAGAATAGTAGTGTTCCACAGAAGTTAGCGCACAGAACATGAAAATTATGAAGAAAGAAATTATAACATGGAAATGTACTTATGATTCTTAAATGAAAATATAGTGCGACCTTCGGCATGTGACCAAATGAGGGGAAAACGCAAATGCCATACAATAACTGTAAGTAATCACTTACAGTGGAAAACAGGTCATGATGCGTTTTACGTGGGCTTTTCGGAAAGTAAGGAAATGGAATCCACAGTGAAAATCCGATGAATCTTTGGACGGATGGGTTGGACAGTGTCTACCGTATGCCCACAGATAGCATCACATCCCTCTTCTGAGGGCACAATGAGCTCGTAAAGATGCCTAAAAATAGTGTTTCCCGCCAAGCGTGGGTGCCCGCCGAGAGATTTCGTCTCATTTCATGCCGTCCCACGTGTGTAACTGTCACGCATATCTTTCTTCATGGCAGTTCTTGTCTGCACACTGCAAGGGCAATAAGGACGCTTCTGAAACATTTTCGATGTGAAGTTCTTCATCACCCACCATACAGCCCGGACTTGGTTCTGCTCAAAAGAAACAGCTAAACGTTTGTCGGAAAGCACAGGGGGCTGTCTTCTGTGACGAGGATACTGAAAAGTGAGCTTTGGCGCCATTGAATTAGTAGACTGTTCTGTCTGGTGCCACAGGCTCAGGTGAAGTACCGACTATCCCTCTTGCGGCCCCGTTTGCCAATATCTATGAGGGTTTGTGTTCTTAGAAGGTCTTTGCTTGCCGATATATATACGGGGATTGCTGGCCCGAGAGGGATGCACGAAGTTTGGGGATTGGTGGTAGCGTCGCGACAAGAGGTGGTCACGAGGGGCCCTGCATAGAGCGAAGATACCGGAGTACTTCACCGGCTTCATGGTCGACTACAGGCAGCAGGCGGACATCCCGTCGGTTGGTTGGCAACATTCGTGTCAGAAGACCGCTCGTGGCCTGGCTGCCCTCTTCTACCTGGCTTTCGTCAGCACCACTCAGTAACCACTGCGGCTCACCGTTAACCCATGGAACTGCTTGCTGATAAAGGGGAGTAACATTCTACAATCCTTTTGGTGATTTGATCATTGTCTACCTGCCCTCATTATTATTTTCTGGTTTGTACCCGAACCTCAGAGTTTTACTCGGTCGGCCCTTTTGTAATAAATATAAGCAGTAGGTTCAAATGACTCTGAGCACTATGCGACTTAACTGCTGAGGTCATCAGTCGCCTAGAACTAACCTAAGAACATCACACACATCCATGCCCGAGCCAGGATTCGAACCTGCGACCGCAGCGATCGCTCGGCTCCAGACTGTAGCGCCCAGAACCGCACGGCCACTCCGGCCGGCTATAGGCAGTAGTATTGTACTAAGACACTAGTCGTCGTTTGAAAATTTGTCCCGCTATTAGATTACCTTTTGCTTTCTGTTTTGTACGCGATCATTAATGTTCTAATTAACCAGCTCTTGGTCGTAAATACAACCGGAAAAATTGTACTAAGGCACAGGTTGACATTGTGGTTAGATTTAGCTCTTAGCCAGTTCAATTCTTTGATTGTAGTTGCATTTCTCAGCCATTAATTATGATCTGAACAACCTGTTTTATTAAGCTGTTCGTTTCTGTCTTTGAAAGTCCAAGTCATTATTGGTGTATTTTAGCTGGATCTTATGGCTCTGTCGAGTAGCTTCTTTTGTTCAGAAATGGTTCAAATGGCTCTGAGCACTCTGGGACTTAACATCTGAGGTCATCAGTCCCCTAGAACTTAGAACTACTTAAACCTAACTAACGTAAGGACATCACGCGCATCCATACCCGAGGCAGGATTCGAACCTGCGACCGTAGCGGTCGCGCGGTTCGAGACTGAAGCTCCTAGAACCAGCCGGCAGCTCCTTTTGAAATACGTGTCACATGTGATGTTTTAAGACGTTCCTTCAGAGCGCTCTTAATAACTGACAATCAGTTTAACATTGAAAATATTAACAGCCAACTGTCACCAGGGCTTTAGTTAATTGTCTGAAGGGACAGGTTGGGGTTCAGTTGCACCTTTGTTGCCAATTGAAATTAAGAGGTTGGTTGCTTTGAAGTAAGCCTTATCATTGTCATATTTTGCCTAATCTATTTAACCTTACAGCACAGGTGCTTTCAAATTAAAAGTTGAGTGATTTGTTTTGAGTAATTAAATCACTCTCGTCATCAATGGTGCTTATATAGCTATTTAATAAGACAGACTGTGTCTAGCGCAGTAGTAAACACTGCTGTTTCACTCCCTAACGAGCGGGCTGCAGGTCCGGCCATCATGCAATCACTGTCATATTGTTTGCTGTTTTTCAATACAGCACTTCAGATCTCTTTTTGAAAAACTGAAAGCTTATTCAGCTTAAGGTTCAAGGTCTAAATAATTTTGCAAATTTGTTCATTCCGTTAAAGAAAATTTTATGGTTAAATGCTTCGGTTATCTATAAAACACAGTTTATGTGTTGTTAAATAAGCAGGTTGTGTGAAAAGAAAATTATATTGGTGGGTCCTCCCTTCCACTATTTTCCGTAATTTCAGTAAGTATGGGCCGTGCGGGATTAGCCGAGCGGTCTAGGGGGCTGCAGTCATGGACTGTGCAGCTGGTCCCGGCGGAGCTTCGAATCCGCCCTCGGGCACGGGTCTGTATGTTTGTCCTTAGGATAATTTAGGTTAAGTAGTGTGTAAGCGTAGGGACTGATGACCTTAGCAGTTAAGTCCCATAAGATTTCACACACATTTTTTGAACAGTAAGTACCAGATATCAAAAAGTTAGTACACTGCTGGCCACCGTAAATGCAACACCCTGAAGGAAGCATCCGAATCAAGTGAAATTTACACCATGGGTTTGCAGCGATGAGATATGCAACTGATTAGAATTTCAGCGCAGACGCACATCACGCGCGCCTGTGGCGCCACCTCATAGCGCCATTTAAGGCTTGGCGATTTCGACGAGTGTACGTTCGGCACGTGTGTTTACCTAGTGGTTGTTTCACAAGACGCTCAGTTATGCCTCGTAGACAACAGCGAACATCGTTTGATCAAGTATCCGAGTTCGACAGAGGAAGGATAGTGGCTTACCGAGATTGTGGATTATCATACAGAGAAATCGCTAGTCGTGTTGGACGAAACCAAACAACTGTAATGCGGATATGTGACCGTTGGATGCAGGAGGGTACGACGGACCGACGTGGTCGATCGCATTCACGTCGGTGCACCACAGCACGTGCTGATAGGCAAATTGTGCGCATGGCAGTGACGGATCGCTCAGTGACATCCCGAACCATAGCACAGCACATTGCGTCTGTAACGCATCATCCAGTGTCTGCGCGTACCATTCGACGCCGTTTACAGCAGAGTGGTCTGTCCGCAAGACGTCCATTGCTTCGTCTACCATTGACGCAGAACCACAGACGTCTCCGTCGCCAATGGTGTGATGACAGACGGATGTGGACGGCAGAATGGAATGACGTTGCCGTTACTGACGAGGCACGCTTCTGTCTGCAGCACCACGATGGTCGGATTCGAGTGTGGAGACACCGTGGAGAGAGGATGCTGGACAGCTGCATTATGCACCGCCACACTGGTCTTGCACCGGGTATTATGGTATGGGGCGGTATTGGATATTACTCTCGCACGCCTCTAGTACGCATTGCCGGTACTTTCAATAGCCGGCGCTACATATCCGAGGTGCTGGAGCTAGTTGTCCTTCCTTACCTTCAGGGCTCGGCCACAGCCATATTTCAACAGGATAATGCGCGACCACACGTGGCAAGCATTGTCCAAAGGTTCTTCGTCAATAACCAGATTGAATTGCTTCCCTGGCCGGCTCGCTCTCCGGATCTTTCGCCGATAGAAAACATGTGGTCCATGGTTGCTCAACGAGTGACCCAGATTACATCCCCAGCTGCCACACCAGATGATCTTTGGCAACGTGTGGAAGCTGCTTGGGCTGCTGTACCTCAGGAACACATCCAACGTCTCTTTGACTCAATGCCGAGACGTGTGGCAGCGGTGATCTCCAACAATGGCGGCTACTCTGGCTACTGATTCTGGCAGGAACCACATGTCACAGACGTCTGTAAACGTAATCATTTGATTCTTGGTCAACATGTTATCTACAAAATAAATTTTGTTGTGCTACCTCTTGTCTTTCTTGGTGTTGCATTTACGGTGGCCAGCAGTGTACAATGCTATGACAAATGTCTAAGTCAGAGGTTCAAAATGACTCTAAGCACTATGGGACTTAACATCTGAGGTCATCAGTCCCCTAGACTTAGAACTACTTAATCCTATGAATGGGGGGCTCCATATCGTTCCCAAGTTGTGCAGCGACCGTAAACCATAAAATTACCAAATAATCAGCAACCAGTCGCAAGATCATGTTTTCTTTATTTAATTTTGCATATCGATTTCAACTGATTAACAGCCACCATCGGTGCTTTCAACGTCTATGTTCCCTGAGTAATAGCACTGTCTTAAACAGACGTCTGTTTAAGACAGTGTTATTACTCAGGGAACATACACGTTGAAAGCACCGATGGTGGCAGTTGAAATCGATATGCAAAATTAAATATAGAAAACATGATCTTGCGACTGGTTGCTGCTTATTTGGTAATTTAGTTAAACCTAAACATCGTAAGAACATCACACACATACATGCCCGGGGCAGTATTAGAACATGCGACCGTAGCAGCAACGTGGTTCCGGACTGAAGCACCTAGAACCCCTGGGCCAAATCGGCCGGCTAAGTCGGAGGGGCGACTATTTAGAGAAGTAGTTGGAAGGTGTAGTTAACTGTTGCCAATCAAACAGTCTTGATTTTCAGTGTGGTTCCCGTTTCGCGAGCGATTGTTCCTTACATTCTGAATAGCCTTCATATAACCTACAGATATTTTATACCAAACGAGAAATGTTTCATAGAATATATCCTACAGTCACTCGCTACGAAAAAATAAAATACATCACAGGAAAGGAAATGTGGTTTTTATTTAAAACATGACTATTCCCATATTTGCGTAAACGCATCTGTGTACCTCGACATTTTCTACGACCTTCCTCAGAGTGTACTGCCAGTGATCGGAACCACTACTGCCACCATAGATCTCTGTGATGACATAATGTCGCTGCAAGAGAAGGATGGAGCTACGTGGGCCTGATAGCATCGGAATGCCGCCAAGACGGGAGACGTCGAGCAGAGCAAAAAGTGTTAACCCTTCAGACGACGAGCATGAAAGGGCCTGCCCCTGGTGCCGGCCTGGGCTGTGATGCAGAGTCGCATTATTACGTACTGGCCTGGGGCGCCGGCGGGCGCGCGACCGGCCCTCGAGGAGCCGGCCATAAATAATTCAGGGGCCAGCAGCGGCGCTGCCAGCAGGCCGCCGTGGGCGTCGTCCTCCGGGGAGGCGCCGGGCCGCGCTGCCCACCAGAGCCCGGCTGCCCTTCTGGCCACTTCCTCCTGCATCCCCAGAGGCAGGTGTCCCCGCCCTACAAAGTAGCCGGATCAAACTGCGTGGGACACCACACACGACGAAATCTACTGAATCACTGTCCTACCTACCACAGCACCAGTCACTCGGCGGCGCTGGTGTAGAGCCTACAGGTAGCGCCAATTAGGTGAGGGGCCATACTGTAGGTTTAGCACTTTGTTCTTGGCTGGTCGTAACTACTGAATTGGATCATAAAACTCTCTCCTAGTTGTTGTTTTGCTCTTCAGTCAAAAGACTTGTATCATGCATCTCTCTACATTAGTGTCTCCAAGCCTCTGCAGAATTACTGTAACCTCCGTCCATCTGAACCTACACTACTGGCCATTAAAATTTCTACACCACGAAGATGACGTGCTACAGACGCGAAATTTAACCGACAGGAAGAAGATGCTGTGCTATGCAAATGATAAGCTTTTCAGAGCATTCACACAAGGTTGGCGCCGGTGGCGACACCTACAATGTCTTGACATGAGGAACGCTTCCAACCGATTTCTCACACACAAACAGCAGTTGACCGGCGTCGCCTGGTGAAGCGTTGTTGTGATGCCTCGTGTAAGGAAGAGAAATGCGTACCATCACGTTTCCGACCTTGATAAAGGTCGGGTTGTAGCCTATCGCGATTGCGGTTTATCGTATCGCGACACTGCTGCTCACGTTGGTCGAGATCCAATGACTGTTAGTAGAATATGGAATCGGTGGGTTCACGAGAGTAATACGGAACGCTGTGCTGGATCCCAACGGCCTCGTATCACTAGCAGTCGACATGACAGGCATCTTATCCGCATGGCTGTAACGGATCGTGCAGCCACGTCTCGATCCCTGAGTCAACAAATGGGGACGTTTGCAAGACAACAACCATGTGCACGAACAGTTTGACGACCTTTGCAGCAGCACGGACTATCAGCTCGGAGACCATGGCTGCGGTTACTCTTGACACTGCATCACAGACAGGAGCGCGTGCGATGGTGTACTCGACGAGGAACGTGCGTGCACGAATGGCAAAGCGTCATTTTTTTTTCGGATGAATCCAGGTTCCGTTTACAGCATCATGATGGTCGCTTCCGTGTTTGGCGACATCGCGGTGAACGCACATTGGAAGCGTGTATTTGTCATTGTCATACTGGCGTATCACCCGGCGTGATGGTACGAGGTGCCATTGGTTACACGTCTCGGTCACCTCTTGTTCGCATTGACGGCACTTTGAACAGTGGAAGTTACATTTCAGATGTATTACGACCCGGATAATGCAAGACCGCATGTTGCACGTCCTGTACGGGCCTTTCTTGATACAGAAAATGTTCGACTGCTGCCCTGGCCAACGCATTCTCCAGATCTCTCACCAATTGAAAACGTCTGGTCAATGGTGGCCGAGCAGCTGGATCGTCACAATACGCCAGTCACTACTCCTGATGAACTATGGCTTCGTTTTGAAGCTGCTTGGGCAGCTGTTCCTGTACCCGCCATCCAAGCTCTGTTTGACTCAATGCCCAGGCGTATCAAGGCCGTTGTTACGGCCAGAGGTGGTTGTTCTGGGTACTGATTTCTCAGGATCTATGCATGCAAATTGCGTGAAAATGTAATTACATGATAGTTCTGATACAATATATTTGTCCAATGAATACCCGTTTATCATCTGCATTTCTTCTTGGTGTAGCAATTTTAATGGACAGTAGTGTGCTTACTGTAGTCAGTCATTGGTCTCTCTCTTAACTTTTATCCTCCACGCTTCCCTCCTTTCTCCAACTATTTCTTACTCCCTCAGCAATAGAACTACCAATCGACCTTTCCTTTTTTGTCAAGTTCTCTGATTAAACTTCTTATTAACCAACTCTTCCCGCAACCGAATTTCGCAGATTGGCCCCCCTCGAGTTTCTTCACACTTGTACTATTTGAAGTTCAGTGCCCTTATATTAATTTTTGTGTCGTAATTAAAGAAACAAATAAATAAATATTACTAAATATTGTTAAACATGCATATGAAAACACATTTTTGTAGGATATAATAATATTGTGTTATTAGTAATTTTCTGTGCTTATATGAATTTTTAGGCTGTCGGACTTACTTCTTGAATTGTAGATAGGCTGCGCGGGGTAGCAGAGCGGTCTCAGGCGTCTTGTCACGCTCAGTGCGGCTTCCCCATCGGAGGTTCCAGTCCTCCCTCGGACATGGGTGTGTGTGTCGTCCTTAGCGTAAGTTAGTTTCAGTTAGAATGAGTAGGGACCGATGACCTCAGCACTTTGGTCCCATAACATCTTACCACTACTATGAAATGTAGTTGAAGACAGCGGACTCAAAGCACACCAGCACTCACCCCGTCTTCAGGCCACGAGTGGCCTACCAGGACCATCCGACCGCCGTGTCATCCTCAGTGGGGTCAGCACACCGCTCTCCCGGTCGCTATGATGGTATTCTTGACCGAAGTCGCTACTATTCGGTCGAGTAGCTCCTCAATTGGCATCACGATGCTGAGTGCACCCCGAAAAATGGCAACAGCGCATGGCGGTCTGGATGGTCACCCATCTAAGTGCCGGCCACGCCCGACAGCGATTAACTTCGGTGATCTCACGGGAACCGGTGTATCCACAGCGGCAAGGCCCAAGCACACCAGCACTAGTCATAATTAAGAAATTCTCCTTACTTGAATTCACTTCACTTGAATAAGAAATGCTTAATGCTGGTATCAAATTACTTTCTTATTTCAAACTTGTGTGATACAAAATACTCGTAGTCTTTCATCCTCTGCACGGCACTACTTAACAGAACTACGTACAAGAGAGTGTGTAAAAAACAAAATCATATACCAAAAATTGAGTGAATGTTTTTTTTCTTTCATTTGTCTGTGCCTTATCGCACATTCATAATTAATGTCTTTGCCAATACTTATGGCTTATGATCAATCATGTTTCATTTCTTTGTTTTTCAATAAATCTTAATTTTACGATATCCTGGGGGTCTTTCACCATGTACTTATACATTTTGCAAAACAGTACGATGCGCTCCTAAAGAAGAATCGAAAGAATGACGCTTGAAAGCTGGAAGATTTTCAGGCACTGTTAAGCACACATTTCAAGCTCATTATTACAGTCGCATGTAGCTGTGTGTCTCATATACAGGACTGGTAATTGATAAGACGCTCTTTGATTCTAGTTAACAGAGACTGTTTTGCACTGAATTACATTACATATTTATTAAAGATGATAAAGATAGACTAGAAATAATGTATTTTAAATTTCTAAAATTTTTTATATTTAGATATTGCTCGTTTGAAAATAAATTAAAATTGGTAGAAACATGCAAAATGTCTTATTCTCAAAACAAAAATGTTATATGCATCAGTATTATCGTTCGATGTCTACATTTTTGGACAACATTGTAATTTATTGTTATTATTAAAAGTTTGCGTCCGACTGGTAATCTACGTACCTACCTTCTTCCAGCACCACAAATGAATTATCCAAACAGGACAGAGATCGACACACACATACACACACATACACACACACACACACACACACACACACACACACATATATATATATATATATATATATATATATATATATACATATATATATATATATATACGAGGGTTGGAACTTAAATAGTGGCGACTATTTATTCACAACCGATACAAAAGTGTTACATGTTGGACCTGTTAATGTCCTTCAAAATAGTCACCAGCATTATGTAGAGCCCGTTGCCAGCGATGTGGAAGGCGTAGTATACCGTTAGCAGACCCTGTTCTGTTGATGGTGCGCATGAAGCGGTCTACTGCCTGTCGAATTTCTGAATCAGTTCTGAAGCAAGTGCCACGAAGTGGTTCATCCTCGGAATCAAATCAAAGTCACAAGAACATAAGTCCGGGGGGGTATGGTGGATGGTACAGTACTTCCCAGCCCCATCGACCGGACAGAGCAGCCAAAGCTTGCGCTGTATGCGCCCTCGCATTGTCGTGTAAAATGATGGGTGGGTTGCGCAGAAAGTGTGATTCCGAAGTGTGATTCCGAAGTTTGACTCCGAAGATGAAGGAACTACTTCGTGGCATTCGCTTCAAAAGATTCGACAGGCAGTAGATCGTTCCATTCGCACCATCAACAGAACAGGCTCTGCTAACGGTATACTACGCTTTCCACATCGGTGGCAACCGGTTCTACACAACGCTGGTGACTACTTTGAAGGACAGTAAAAGGTGCAAACATGTAACTCTTCTGTATCGGCTGTGAATAAGTTCCAACCCCCGTATATATAATGATTACAATTGCAGAGAATGTGGATGATTTATTGAAGAGAAAGAGCTTCAGTAATTGAGCAAGTCAGTAATGTGTAATGCAGTGGGTGATCAGTACTCCATCGCAGACTGAGGCAAGTCCAGACACGTCATCTGCCTGAAATCTCACTGGATTGACTAGAATTGTCTTCTGTGATGAGTCCTGCTTCAAACTGAGCTCCGATGACCAGCAAAGACTTGTCTGGAGACGCCCCAGACAGTGGTGGGAGAGCGACCTGACCCTCGCCCACCCTACGGTTGAGTCACGATCTGGGTTGCCACTTCTTTTCACAGCAAAACCCCATTGTTTGTATTATAAAAGTAGTCGTAAGTTGCAGAAGATTTTATTAACTTAAGAAGAAAGTGTTTCACCCACGTTGAGCATCTTGTTAACGCATTATGCTAAAAGATCAGAAATTATCTGCCAAAAACCAGTGGAATAATTTTGCCTTTGTTTCTCATCCGCGACGCCCTTACACCACAGTGCTATGCCGACGATATTCGACGCCCCGCTTTGTTGTCCTTCGTGGTAATCTATCCTCGGCCTACATTTTAGCAAGATATTGCCCGTGTGTGTACTGTGGGAGTTTCTACTGTTGGTTTTCGTGCTTACCAAATCCTATGTTGGCCAGCAATGTCGTCGAATTTCTCTACACCCTAGAATATTTGGAGCATTACGTGCACGGCTTTGCAACAGCTCGGGATTTTTCGATATAAAGCGCTAATTGGACAGAATGTGGCACGATATCCCTGAGGAGGACATCCAACAACTCTATAAATTAATGCCAAGCCAAATGGAAAATTTGTCGTAAGGACTATGGGACCAAACTGCTGAGGTCATCGGTCCCTCGGCTTACACACTACTTAACCTAACTTAAACTAACCTACGCTAAGGACAACACACACACCCATCCCCCGGGGGAAGACTCGAACAGCGCGAACCGTGACAGGACGTCTCTGACCGCGCGGCTACCCCGTGCGGCTAAAGCCAAATGTCTGCTTGTTTAAGGACCAGAGGCAGACCAATGTGTTACTGACTTGCTCAGTTTTTCAAACTGTTTGTCTTGAATAAATCATCAAACTTTTTCTGAAATTGTCATCTTTGTTTGGCTGTACATTTACATCACATATACCGATTTCCGTCCCATTCGGATAATTCCTTCGTGGTACAGCTTCTTTTATACGAGTACGTTACGCACTCCATCCCAAACCCAAAGATAGCGAGGAAATATTGTAGAATCAAGAATGGTTCAAATGGTTCTGAGCACTATGGGACTTAATATCTGTGGTCATCAGTCCCCTAGAACTTAGAACTGCTTAAACCTAACTAACCTAAGGACATCACAAACAGCCATGCCCGAGGCAGGATTCGAACCTGCGACCGTAGCAGTCACGCGGTTCCGGACTGAGCGCCTAGAACCGCTAGACCACCGCGGCCGGCCATTGTAGAATCAATTAATATCTCATTTAAGAGAGAAAACAATATAGAGAAGAACGGAAAATGAAATAGTGGATTATTAGGCGACGATCAGTTTCATCTTAGGGAAATTAAAAACACTAGAGACGCAGTTTCGCCGTTGTGGCTGATAACAAAAGCAAGACAGAAAAAAAATCGGGACATATTCATAGACGTTCGTTGTCGACCTAGAAAAAGCGTTCGGCAATGTAAAATGGTGCAAGAGTAAGCTATACGTAAGACGGGTAATATACAGGGTGATTATAATTAAATTTTCAAACCACTGTAGAAATAACACCACTGGTCAAATTGCAACGAAATTATCGGGGAGGGGGGAAACAAATGGCAGAAGAAAAATAAATAGTTACAAAATGTAGCAATAGATGGCGCTGTAAGCATCATAATTTACTACTGGTGGACTACAAATGACAAATGAATCATACAACAATGCCTAAGGTGGACGTTTGACGTTAAACAAACTGCACTACTGAGTGTGCATGAGTGTAAGGGTTTGATACTGCTAGTTACGTAAGCCCATCCACCACGACAAGGTCATGCCACATCTGATGGGAAAAATCGGTTTTTAATTGTCCTGAGGCCAGAAACCGCATAAAAACCATCAATCAAAATCAAACCGGATTATTAATTTCCGTGTGACTAGCGCAAAACATGTTCAATACGCTGTCCACAGTTTTCTGCAACAAGTTGAAATCGAGAAACAGCATGTTACACAACTTATCGAAGTGTTTCCGGGGCCACGTTCAGAATGTGTTGCGCAATACGTGACTGGAGCTAAGCCTGCAGTTGGAATACTGAACACAGCATCTTTCAGATAGCCCCACAGCCAGAAATCACACGGATTGAGGTGACCGGGACGGCCAGGCTATAGGGAAATGGCTGCTTATAATTCAAGCATTTCCGAAATGGCGCTTCAGCAGCTGATTAACTGGATTTGCAAGGTGCGAGGGTGCGCCATCTTGCATACAAATGATCCCATCCACACATCCACGCTGTTGGAGAGCTGAATGACGTGATAGCGCAAAAGACACTCGTAGCGCTTAGCAATGACGGTACAGGTAACAGGAGCGGAAGCACCTGTCTCCTCGAAAAAATATGGCCCTGTGATAATTGATGCCGTAAACTGGCGCCACACAGTGACCTTTTCAGGATGAAGTAGTGGTTGATTTGCGTGTGGATTTTCCGTCGCCCATATTCAAAAATTCTGTGTATTGACATATCCTGTCAGAAGGAAGTGGGCTTCGTCTGTCCACAAAATCTTGCACGGACCATCAATGTCCACTTCCACCCGAGCAAGAAATTCTAAAGCAAAGGCCTCTCTTGCTGGCAGGTCAACAGGAAGCAAGTCGTGCACATGGCTAAATTTGAATAGATAGCAAAGAAGGATGTTTCGTAGGATTTTACGCACCGTGCTCAGGGGGAATGTCCAATGTTCGGACAGTTTTCCGTGCACTACACGTTTCCACACCACCACTCGTCTCCCCTGCAATGCTGTGGCCACTGCTTCCACTGTTGTTGAATCAATGCGTTTTCTTCCTCTATCAAGTTGCACACCAGAAGAAGCCGTCTTTTCGAATTTCCCAGTCATTTTCTCCAGACCCACGGCAGTCATCGGACCAACGCTTTCTTTCAAACCCTTCAGTGTCCGGAACTTCTGCAGAGCGACGTGTGCACAGTCATCATTCTTGTAACACAGCTTTACAAGCAGAGCGCGATCCTGCATTGAGACAGTCATGGCGAACATCGCAGACATGAAAGGAGAAGAAGCTGTGTATCCGGCGTGCTTATACCAACTTCAATGGGTCGTGCACATGACAGGCGTTTTCATTTACGTATTCCGACACATACAGCGCCATCTACTGATCCATTTTCACACTATATTCTTACTTCTGCCATACGTTTTGCCCCTTCTCCTTTGCAATTTGGCATCATTCTGACAAGTGGTGTTATTTGTACAGTGATTTGAAAGTTTAATTTTAATTATAATCACAATTATATGTACAGGAACCAAGAGGGAAAAATAAGTGTGAAATATGAAGAACGAAGTGGTCGGATTAAGTAATTATGTAATACAGGGGTGTCTTTTACCCATACTTTTTAGCCTATACATGGAAAAAGCAATGATAGAATAACCGATTCAGGACAATAGCTTGGAATATTTTCGAGCAGCAAGTGAAATATGACGCTCAGTATCATCGCAGTTGATAGTTAACGGTTGTGTTTCCAAACTGTGTTTCGCAGAGCTCTGGTATTCCGCGGGGAGTGAATAAGTGCTCTGTGAGAAACTGTTAATAACGTGGCAAGCTTTTTTCCGACATTTCAACGGTCCAACTTTTTTTACATTTTATTATGATTTTAGTGTTATTAGTTATGATTTAAAATATAATTAATCACTGAATAAAAAACTTTTTTTCTTTTCTTTGCTTTCAGAATAAACACGTTTCACCATACGCCAGGATTCTCAAAGCGCTCCGTCAGAGGAAACATTTTGGAACCCCTGATCTGTCGCATATATTTATCAATGGGCGACTTAAGCTGGATATATGGATATAGTAGAAAGTGAGAGACTCTCTTCCTCGCTGAAATAGCACCGTAAGTGCTGTTACGTGGTATTAACGTGATGTCACCTTTGAAGGCTGACTAACTTTTTTTGTTTGATGCGCTTAATTTCTGATCTTCTTATTAGAAGATTTATTGATCTTTTAAATGGTCTTTCGGGAAGCATAAAAGGTAATTGCAAAATGTAAACTTTCACGACCGGAAATGTGACAATTAATAAAAGGTTCCTGGCTGTTCTGACGTGGTCGAATGGCATTCACGGTAAAACCTAACGTTTCGTTCCCATCTGCGGATGGCAAACGGTTGCCATGAAAGGCTGTACAGTGACGCCTCAGCTATTCTGAAACATCCCAGGAATTCCATTAGGAAGGAGGAGGGTGTGAAATTGAATGACATCTGGATCGAAGTGTTCAACAAGTGCCAGTCTTCCACCAGAGAATGGGCTACAGTGGACGACGGTAACCGACTACGGCCAGTCGCATTCGGATATTGACAGCATGTGACGTCACGCCACTGCACGGGAACATACGTGAAAGGAATTGAGCAACAGTCGGTTGCGGACCAGGGTGTGAATCGGGCACTCAAAGAAGGTACGATCCTCCATGAAAATGTCCTCGTTAGATTGGAACGAAATGTTGGGTTTTAATGTGAAATCTTTTCGACGACGGAATAATCGCACGGAACATTTTATTAATTGTGAAAAAGGAAGTGCCCTACATGTTCACGAGACGTATCACCTCTGGACTTCGTGGGGAACATTAAAACAAAAACCTTCTTTTAAAAAATTAATATCTTTGTGTTATCCAAATTTACTGTGTGATGTGTTGTTGAGCAAATGGTGTGGTTAGTCAGTTTTACTGCAATCCAAAAAAAAAAAAAAAAAAAAATTAAACAACTTAATCTGGAAAACCAGTATGTAATGCCTGTAATGAAATCAATCCCTGTGAAATTTACTTAGTCTCATGAGCACAGCGTTCTATGGCCCTGTGCAATAAACTGATAAAATTCCTTATGCAAATAAACAATGAAATACATTTTCCTTAGCTCTTGAGTCGCAGCGGATGTAATCTCGGTATTCTTGTCTCTCCACAGTAGGCATACAACATATTCAATCTTGGCTCAGCGAAGTGCAATGCCGACCGTAAAATAGCTTCATGCAAATAACGTCAGTAGATTAGTTGATAAATGAATAAACTTGCAAATTTTCAGTGATAATTTTGGATATTGGCTCAGCGCTGTGCAGTGCTGCCCGCATTGAAACTGTTACAAGCATTAATACCTCTCTGATTCTGGCAGATTAACATTTTTCTGACTCTGAATGAAAAATCATTTCTATAAAAAAGATACTGATTGGATTTAAAGAAACACGACATGGGAGGGGATGAGGTACTGATAAGGGGATATGCTAAGACCGAATGCTTCAGTTCGAAAATTGTATTCAAAATATAGTTTCTCCTCCACAAAATCTGATATGGAACATTTTATGTTAACTTCAAAATCAGTGGACTTCTCAACTGTTCTACAATTCCCACTTACTGATGTAATTAAAGACGCTTGGATTGTTACATTACATTGTTTGACAAAATATCCCAAAATTTAACTTCTCCGTATCAGGATTACAAAATACACAAAATTACAGATGAAATTCTAGGTGCAGTATTGAGTGTCGAGATCCACTTTACATCGTATTTTAGTGCTCAAGGTCAACGGTCTTAGCATTTGGTGCGACGAATATTATAACAAACACTCAAATCGTACCCAGGTTATGTATTTGCTTACCTTTGGTACATTGTTGTAGACGTTTGTGGGACTTCTTGCCTTATGGCGGGTCAGTAGTTTGCAGCGCTGTTATCTTCTTAATACGTCATCAAGTTCCATACATATTATGCCGTTAGTATCTGTTTCGAAATTTCCTAAGTCTCAGAAAACAGTAAAGTGTTTGAAAGTTGCCTGCTCAACTAGCTCACAATATTATTTTCTGCCTAAAATCACGAATTTATCTTTGCAATGTTCTGCACGAACATCCTAGGTTCAGCTTTGGTAAGTCGAGCCTAAGTCTTTGCGTTGCCTCTTTGTGGCACCACTGAAGAGTGATGGTATCTTTGGTGGAGCTGGATCTTTACAATTACCTGCCTTGGTGGTTAATAGGCTACGTGTAGGTCAGTTCAGTCATGTGATCAAAATATGAAGTAATATCCTTCCGTGTGGCGACAGAAAGGTTCACTGATCATTCGTCTTTCGTAAACTGGAATCTGATTTATAGTTAGTGTTATATTTATTCAATCTGTTCCCGTTTTTCGGTCATATCATCCTTTCGTGGTTGTAAATGGTTTATTGTTTTGTTGGAAGGTATATATACAGGGTGAGTCACCTAACATTTCCGCTGGATATATTTCGTAAACCACATCAAATACTGACGAATCGATTCCACAGACCGAACGTGAGGAGAGGGGCTAGTGTAATTGGTTAATACATCTGGTGTAATGTCGCCGCAGGCTGCCACAATACGTTGTTTCATATCCTCTGGGGTTGTAGGCACACCACGGTACACATTCTCCTTTAACGTACCCCACAAATAGAAGTCCAGAGGTGTAAGATCAGGAGAACGGGCTGGCAATTTATGCGTCCTCCACGTCCTATGAAACGCCCGTCGAACATCCTGTCAAGGGTCAGCCTAGTGTTAATTGCGGAATGTGCAGGTGCACCATCATGCTGATACCACATACGTCGACGCGTTTCCAGTGGGACATTTTCGGGCAACGTTGGCAGATCATTCTGTAGAAACGCGATGTATGTTGTAGCTGTTTGGGCTTCTGCAATGAAGTGAGGACCAATGAGGTGGTCGCCAATGATTCCGCACCATACATTTACAGTCCACGGTCGCTGTCGCTCTACCTGTCTGAGCCAGCGAGGGTTGTCCACGGACCAGTAATGCGTGGTCCGTAGATTCACTGCCCCGTGGTTTTCGAAACCCGCTTCATCGGTAAACAGGTAGAACTGCAACGCATTCTGTGTTAATGCCCACTGACAGAATTGCACTCGATGATTAAATTCATCACCATGTAATTGCTGATGTATCGACACATGAAACGGGTGAAAGGGGTGACGATGCAGTATGCGCATGACACTACATTGACTCAGTCCACCGGCTCTCGCAATGTCCCGTGTACTCATGTGTGGGTTCATGGGAACAGCAGCTAACACACCAACTGCACCCGCTTCTCCTGTGACGGGCCTGTTACGGACCCGTTTGCGCGCTACATCCATACCTGTTGCATACAGTTGGCGGTAGATGTTTTGCAATGTGCGGCACGTTGGACGCTCTCTGCCCGGGTACCATTCTGCATGCTCCCTGCAGGCTTCAGCTGCATTTCGTCGACACTCGCCGTAGATGAGTATCATCTCCGCCTTTTCAAGAGTTCGAATACACCATGGTCACAGTTCCTACAACCCTACACTATCACAGACGTCTGGTAACACGGTGTACTATAGTTGGTCTGCGTGCGGAGACGAATGCAGAATAACTATAGGAGCAAGCGCTACATGCGGATACTGCGACAGCTAGACCAAACCACAACAGTGCACTACAGCCACACTCGTAAACACGGTCGTCATCGTAAACATGTCCCTGCACATGCTGCTCGCCGACCGTGGCCCGTGTTTGTTACAACACGCAACTGAACGTCGGAGGTTTCAAGCGTCAACTTTAGGTTACAATATCTCCGGATGTAATTAACATTTTACAATGCAACAAACGCCACTGATTACGTATTTGTTTATATGTTCAGATGTGCTAACAAAACTAACGTGGTTCCATTTAAAAAACGTAGGTTTGTGTTAAATAACATTCTTCCGTGCATTTTTGTATGGTTTGTAGTAAACAATTACACTAGCCCCTCTCCTCAGGTTCGGTCTGTGAAATCGATTCGTCAGTATTTGATGTGGTTTACGAAATATATCCAGCGGTAACGTTAGGTGACTCGCCCTGTATATATATAGAGAGAATGTAGAGAACTTGTAATTTCATAGCTTTTCCTAGAATTAAAATTAATTCGTCTTACGTATACTGAGAATCTGTATGGTTTTTGTGGACTGTCTGCACAGTTTTGACAACAATGAAACTATTTCTGTTAATTATTTCGCTCAACCTAATCCATTCTTTCTTATTCAACATAAAATATTGCCATCGTTGTATACCGCTATCTTGTCCACACCGGCTGCTACATCCTTTGTCCGTCATTGATGAGTGTGCGAATAATCAAGTAACTCATTCATATGCTGCTATTTCAGTCCATGAATAAGAAATATTCAGTTCTTTTGCGTAAGTGACTTTCAGTTGCACAAAGATATGCCATTTGGCGTGTTTCCAGAATGAGATCGCTTTTATGGTTTGGTGTAATAGTGATATACTTCGTGAAACACATGATAATGAGACGTTTCCTATTTTCAATAATACGCGCAGATGTTCCTTTGAAATTACAGTATCTCAATTGTTTAGTGAAAAAATATTGCCGCTCGGGATTAGCCGAGCGGTCTTAGGCGCTGCAGTTATGGGCTGTGCGGCTGGTCCCGGCGGAGGTTCGAGTCCTCCCTCGGGCATGGGTGTGTGTGTATTTATCCTTAGGATAATTTAGGTTAAGTAGTGTGTAAGCTTAGGGACTGAAGACCTTAGCAGTTAAGTCCCATAAGATTTCAGACACAATTGAATTGAATTGATTGAAAAAATATTAGTAATCGTTCTTTTGGAATCTATTATAGATTCAGTGATTACAGATACGGAGAAACATCCTCATTGCGCCACTTTTAGCTGTAACTGGAATGTATACATAGGCCCATTATATAATAATGTGGATAGATCTGATGAATGATTGCCTACAATTGAGTGTTCGAGTAGTAGCTACGCAACTGATACTGTTGTACATATTAAATATACAGTCTGTGGCTATTTTCAGTTGTACACGGGGGTATAAACATTCGAATTATGCAGCCTAGCTTGATACAATGTGTTTGTCAATAGTTTAGTGAATTGTCTCATAATATAAAAGAAAATATACATGGAAGAAGCCTGGAGATACTAAAAGGTTTCAGACAAATTATATAATGATAAGACAGTGATTTAGGAAACAGGTTTTAAATTGTAAGACATTTCCAGGGGCAGATGTGGACTCTGACCACAATCTATTGGTTATGAACTGCAGATTAAAACTGAATAAACGGCAAAAAGGTGGGAATTTAAGGAGATGGGACCTGGATAAACTGACTAAATCAGAGGTTGTACTGAGTTTCAGGGAGAGCATAAGGGAACAATTGACAGGAATGGGGGAAAGAAATACAGTAGAAGAAGAATGGGTAGCTTTGAGAGATGAAGTAGTGAAGGCAGCAGAGGATCTAGTAGGTAAAAAGACGAGGGCTAGTAGAAATCATTGCGTAACAGAAGAAATACTGAATTTAACCGACGAAAGGAGAAAATATAAAAATGCGGTAAAGGAAGCAGGCAAAAAGGAATACAAACGTCTCAAAAACGAGATCGCCAGGAAGTGCAAAATGGCTGAGCAGGGATGGCTAGAGGACAAATGTAAGGATGTAGAGGGGTAAGATAGATACTGCCTACAGGAAAATTAAAGACACCTTTGGAGAAAAGAGAACCACTGGTATGAGTATCAAGAGGTCAGATGGAAACCCAGTTCTAAGCAAAGAAGGGAAAGCGGAAAGGTGGAAGGAGTATATAGAGGGTCTATACAAGGGCGATGTACTTGAAGACAATATTATGGAAATGGAAGAGGATGTAGAGGAAGATGAAATGGGAGATACGATACTGCGTGAAGAGTTTGACAGAGCACTGAAAGACCTGAGTCGAAACAAGGCCCCGGGAGTACACATCATTCCATTAGAACTACTGACAGCCTTGGGCGAGCCAGCCCTGACAAAACTCTACAATCTGGTGAGCAAGATGTATGAGACAGGCGAAATACCCTCAGACTTCAAGAAGAGTATAATAATTCCTATCCCAAAGAACAGTTGCTGACAGATGTAAAACTTACCGAACTATCAGTTTAATAAGTCACGGATGCAAAATACTAATGCGAATTCTTTACAGGCGAATGGAAAAACTGGTAGAAGCTGACCTCGGGGAAGATCAGTTTGGATTCCGTAGAAATATTGGAACACGTGAGGCAATACTGACTCTACGACTTATCTTAGAAGCTAGATTAAGGAAAGGCAAACCTACATTTCTACCATTTGTAGACTTAGAGAAAGCTTTTGACAATGTTGACTGGAATACTCTCTTTTAAATTCTGATGGTGGCAGGGGTAAAACACGGGAGCGAAAGGCTATTTACAATTTGTACAGAAACAAGATGGCAGTTATAGGAGTCGAGGGGCATAAAAGGGAAGCAGTTGTTGGGAAGGGAGTAAGACAGGGTTGTAGCCTATCCCCGATGTTGTTCAATCTGTATATTGAGCAAGAAGTGAAGGAAACAAAAGAAAAATTTGGAGGAGGTATTAAAATCCATGGAAAAGAAAAGAGGTTCGCCGATGACATTGTAATTCTGTCAGAGACAGCAAAGGACTTGGAAGAGCAGTTGAATGGAATGGACAGTGTGTTGAAAGGAGGATATAAGATGAACATCAACAAAAGCAAAACCAGGATAATGGAATGTAGTCTAATTAAGTCGGGTGATGCTGAGGGAATTAGATTAGGAAATGAGACACTTAAAGTATTAAAGGAGTTTTGCTATTTGGGTAGCAAAATAACTGATGATGGTCGAAGTAGAGAGGATATAAAATGTAGACTGGAAATTGCAAGGAAAGCGTTTCTGAAGAAGAGAAATTTGTTAGCATCGAGTATAGCTTTAAGTGTCAGGAAGTCGTTTCTGAAAGTATTTGTATGGAGTGTAGCCATGTATGGAAGTGAAACATGGACGATAAATAGTTTGGACAAGAAGATAATAGAAGCTTTCGAAATGTGGTGCTACAGAGGAAAGCTGAAGATTAAGTGAGTAGATCATATAACTAATGAGGATGTATTAAATAGGATTGGGGAGAAGAGAAGTTTGTTGCACAACTTGACTAGAAGAAGGGATCGATTGGTAGGACATGTTCTGGGGCAGCAGGAGATCACCAGTTTAGTATTGGAGGGCAGCGTGGAGGGTAAAAATCGTAGAGGGAGACTAAGGGACGAATACACTAAACAGATTCAGAAGGATGTAGGTTGCAGTAGGTACTGGAAGATGAAGAAGCTTGCACAGGATAGAGTTGCATGGAGAGCTGCATCAAACCAGTCTCAGGACTGAAGACCACAACAACAACAACAACATAAAAGAAACCAGCATAACAAATAAAATACCTTTACTGGCCTCCAAAGTAATCACCACAGTCTTCTGACACTGGTTGCAAAGCTGTTGGAAGCTGTCAGCAAACGCTTCTTATGTTACAACCCGAAGAACCATGGTTATGCGCTGTTTGATATCCACAACGTCTGTGAAGCTTTTCAGGCCTAATTTAATCTGGGGAAACAAAAGAAGTCTGTCGGCGCCAGATCGTCAGAATAAACAGGGTGTTGAAAAACAGTCAGTGAGGAAGTTGAGAACGGGGATCGCAGTCTGCGGACGGAGTTTGTCGTGGAGGAAATTCCACTGCCACTCCGGTACAGTTCCAGCTGAAACTGCCGGATGATTCCGAGTAGCCCTTGTTAACTTGACGTTGACAGTTTCACCATCAGGTAGAAATTTATGATGGGTCAAGCCCTTGTGGTCTGTAAAGGAGATGAACATCGTTTTATCTTGGATTTTGTGAAACGACTTTTCTGTGGAGGCAGGGGCGACGATGACCACCACGTCATTGACTGTCGCCTGGTCTGTGGATAGAAATGGTAGTAGCTGGTCCCATCACCTGTAATGATGGTTTCCAAAAGCTGCCGCTTCTGTCAGATTTGTCAATGAAATTTCCAACTGTTTCCATCCGTGTTTGCTTCTGTTCGTCGGAGAACACGTGCGATACAAACAGGGCACAAAGTTCCCGTCTTTTCAAATGTTCGTGGACAATAGCGCTTACATTGTCTTTGCTTATCTTCAACTCTTCCGCTCTCAGTCACGAAGACAGCCGCCTATGTTCAGCAAGCATCCGTCGCACTCGTTCGATGTTCTCTGGCGTTGTGCTTGTTGACGATCGACCCGAAGACGGCTTATCCTCGGCAAGCCCGTTTCCGTCTAAAGCACGAGTGCCAAAAATCTGCGCTCCAGTGAGCGCAGCCGAGTCTGCTCTGCGTTCCAGCTTTTCTCACCTCTGCGCTATTCCAAGCTGGTATGGGAGTGAGACGGCTATATGCTGAAGGCAGCATGCGTCGGTAACTGTAACTTAGGACGACTCGTTTGCAACACGAAACAACTACTTCTATGAGCGACAACTGCAGCACACTTTCATAAGCAAGATTTTATTACATATGTTTATTTTCAACTTTTTTTTCTGCCAAAGCAGTGACTTTTATTACTTGATTAAAGAAGTACATTACATAATGTTACCACCGCGAGCAGAATAACAAAATGCTTTACCCACAGGCATTTGAAGTTAAGCTTTGGTGTTTATTAACTTATACACATTTCAATTTTTATAATATATAATATATCTAGAACTACAGTTCGTGATACAGTCAAGCACAGAGAGGTACGCATATTAAAATCTGTCGAACGTGAATACTGGCGGGACATTGTCAGTTTCTTAAAAGAAGAGAAACTTCGTACAGAAATAACTTTAGTGACTTGTCTGTGCAGCCGAGGTTCGTGACGTTTTATAATAGTCTTGTAAATAGCTGGACTGGACAAACAGATCT
This sequence comes from Schistocerca americana, assembly GCF_021461395.2. Taxonomy (NCBI): domain Eukaryota; kingdom Metazoa; phylum Arthropoda; class Insecta; order Orthoptera; family Acrididae; genus Schistocerca; species Schistocerca americana. The sequence continues at coordinate 335,523,790 of NC_060122.1, read as the reverse complement.
TTGAGTTATGTGCTACACCGTACACCAGCTCAAGTTGGAAGGAGTGAGGTACATCAGAAGCCAAAAGCGAGAACCATCTGACAAATCAAAACCCATCTTGGAATCTTTTTGAGAAATCGTGATGCAATGTTCCAGTTGCTGAAACATAGACAGTCATATCTGGTCCACAAATGCCTGCCTTGACTTACTGGAAATGTCCCATAGGAGGCTTTTCTATAGGACTACTTTTTCCTTGACAGCATCGATCTTGTCTGCTATATGTTATCAAATGATTCTCCCATAGTATTAAGACACTTAATGAATTCAAATAATGCGTGATGTCGACCAGAAAAGATTTTGTCACAACTCTACTTACACATAACTCAGTTTTTGGCCTAATGGCTGCCTTCAGTATAGCCAGCATCCATTGTCGTTCATCAGAGGACATATTCATCATATCGTTTTTCGGGTTGGTGTTGCAATGACGTTCCAGTAAGTGTTTTCCAGCCATAATAGTGCTACGGCATGGCCTTTAAATGACACGTAATGACAGACAATTACCATTCAACATTGAACGATGTGGTTTTTCCACTTTTTTATTGTTTTAGACAAATGTACGGATGCCATAGTATTGCTAATGCAGAAAGTAAATTTGATTTGACGCCGGTAGTACTGTTAGCAGGCTGATTGGCCACTGACAAGGCGAACGCTTTGCTCAAATGTGGTCCGGCTGTAGCCTTCGTTTTCCTATCCCCCCCTACCGCGCATGGTAGCCGCGCAGTCCAGGGCGCCTTGCCACGGTTCGCGCGGCTCCCCTCCGTCGGAGGTTTGAGTCCTCCGTCGGGCTTGGGTGTGTGTGTTGTCTTTAGCGTAAGTTAGTTTAACTTAGATTAAGTAGTGTGTAAGCCTAGGAACCGATGACCTCAGCAGTTTGGTTGCACAGGAACTTACCACAAATTTCCAAAATTCCTCTCCCCCCTTGCTCCTCAGCCCCACTCGCCAGCGCACTTGGCTCAAGCGCAGCCGGAACGCTCGCGTTCACAGACCGCTGTTTGGCCAGAATTGGTCTAAAGCGTGTCAAACCACTCACTCATTTTTTACACAATGCTTCACTCGCACTGAAATTCCCCGAGTCTTCCTTGCCCTTTTCCCTAATTTGAAGCAAATCTTCATTTTAATGCGTTGCTCCATTTTGGATTCCATTTTACCGTCACACAAGCTATCACACTGACCCCATTAGCTTGGTTGCAGCGTACACCACTGGTTCACTTCAGTGGTTTCCACGACAGGGAACGCTTGTCGACATGCCTCTAAACGCGTATGCTCAGCAACCCACCCTAACGAGTGCTGTTTTTAATACATGGGATCGTTAACTGAACTTTTCAGACGCACCTTATAAATCAGGTCTTTACCTCACTATTCATGATAGCAGCTTATTTTTTAAACACTGTTCCTTAAAAACATAATCGAGCAGCTACTACACGTGAAAAACAGGTTACGTCCCTAAAAAACACCACGTTGTCCACTGTACCTAACAAGATGAGGCCGCAACATTGCGATCACGGATTTACTTCAAACTTTTTACACTTTTAGTAGTGGGTTGAGACATTAAGCTCGAGATGACGGAGCTCATTCGGTTAACGTTCAAATTCCATAATCAGTGGATCACTAGATCTAGTTCTGCTCATGTTTTTTTTTTCTTTTCCTATTTCTTTCAACACTATAAATATTATTTGACACATATTACATTTGAGAGGTTAACCTGATGGAAATATCCTTCTATTTGCCGAATTTTTATTGAATTTCCAATGTTATTTGGTTCTTTCCTAATTTTTATTATCACACCAGCTATTATAACTATCTATAAGTAAACGACCAAACGCATGAAGTCCCTTATATCCGCAATCGGGTAAGGTACCGAGAATTGTTTTGCACGTAGACGCTTCGATCTGCAGACACAGGTGCAAGGATGAGGACAGGCTTGGAAAGCCGAAGTCAGACATCGATAAATGCAGGTGTAAATAACTTTATTCCGTAACACAGTGTGTTATAACGTGCCAGAATATGAGTTTAATGTACGATTAATCGTTGAATGTTGTTGCAAATACAAGTTTTAGGATGATATTTGTCATATCGACACGGAAAACAAATTAAAACGGCATCCACTACATAGAATGAATGCAATTTTTCAGCACGCACGAGGAATCTTCAGAAATTCTAAGGAAAAGAAAACATGGTTGATATTTTGAAAAATTTCTCTTTCTTTCTACAATTTGGATGCAACCATGAGTAAATGCTACATTGTCGTAAATATCGATGCCGAAAGTTGGTGATGTAAGATTGAATGTATTTTATTAGCATCTTCAGGAGAACCAGTTCTTCGTTCGTTGTCAGTCAAATATGAACATGTCTGAAGGCGCCTGATAAAGTTTTTCATTTGCCTATAGAAATAAAAGTCGCATAATATATGTTGCAATAATAAAAATTAGTAAACAACCAAACAATATAGGAGATTCAATAAAAGTTTATGCAAACACACGTCTCTTTTCATCATTTTATCTTTCAAATGTAATATGTATGAAATAATGTCTATTGTTGTAACATTAAGTTTTAAAAAAATTGGCAGGACTGCACCTTGCGATCCACCTAGTAAGGAGCCTGAACACAAACCACATGAGCGCCACCAGCTCGTATTGAAGGTCGAAACGCTTCTGTACATCACTGACGCGTATAATTTGTCTTGCTTTTTCTCGAAATCTCCTAATCAACATGGGTTCCGGAAACAGCGATCGTGTGAGACCCAACTCGCTTTATTTGTTAATGAGACCCAGAAAATTTTAGATACAGGCTCCCAGGTAGATGCTGTTTTCCTTGACTTCCGGAAGGCGTTCGATACAGTTCCGCACTGTCGCCTGATAAACAAAGTAAGAGCCTACGGAATATCAGACCAGCTGTGTGGCTGGATTGAAGAGTTTTTAGCAAACAGAACACAGCATGTTGTTCTCAATGGAGAGACGTCTACAGACTTTAAAGTAACCTCTGGCGTGCCACAGGGGAGTGTTATGGGACTACTGCTTTTCACAATATATATAAATGACCTAGTAGATAGTGTCGGAAGTTCCATGCGGCTTTTCGCGGATGATGCTGTAGTATACAGCGAAGTTGCAGCATTGTAGTGAAATGCAGGAAGATCTGCAGCGGATGGGTACTTGGTGCAGGGAGTGGCAACTGACCCTTAACATAGACAAATGTAACGTATTGCGAATACATAGAAAGAAGGATCCTTTATTGTATGATTATATGATAGCGGAACAAACACTGGTAACAGTTACTTCTGTAAAATATCTCGGAGTATGCGTGCGGAACGATTTGAAGTGGAATGATCATATAAAATTAATTGTTGGTAAGGCGGGGTACCAGGTTGAGATTCATTGGGAGAGTCCTTAGAAAATGTAGTCCATCAAAAAAGGAGGTGGCTTACAAAACACTCGTTCGACCTATACTTGAGTATTGCTCATCAGTGTGGGATCCGTACTAGGTCAGGTTAACGGAGGAGATAGAGAAGATCCAAAGAAGAGCGGCGCGTTTCGTCACAGGGTTATTTGGTAAGCGTGATAGCCTTACAGAGATGTTTAGCAAACTCCAGTGGCAGACTTTGCAAGAGAGGTGCTCTGCATCGTGGTGTAGCTTGCTGTCCAGATTTCGAGAGGGTGCGTTTCTGGATGAGGTATCGAATATATTGCTTCCCCCTACTTATACCTCTCGAGGAGATCACGAATGTAAAATTAGAGAGATTCGAGCGCGCACGGAGGCTTTCCGACAGTCGTTCTTCCCGCGAACCGTATGCGACTGGAACCGGAAAGGGAGGTAATGACAGTGGCATGTAAAATGCCCTTCGCCACACACCGTTTGGTGGATTGCGGAGTATAAATGTACATGTAGATGTAGATGTGAAATAGTACGTCTTACTACTTACGCATTATGTTGTCCTAATGGACTATTAAAAACGTACGAAATTTGAAGTAAATACTTGATCCAAGAGTCGTGGCCTCTCTTGTTAGCAATAAAATTGCACCCCAATGTGTCTACTCTTTCTGGATGTAATTGGCGTCGTCTGTCGTAGTTACCTTACCCCGTAAATGTCTATTGTATTTTTTGATATAATTGTTTTCAGTTTAGTTCACCGTCCTTGACCCATCCGATCTTGCACTTCCTCTCTTTCAGGTAGATGATCTTTCACGTATACGATGTTTCTAATATTTCTTTCCTTCCACCCTCGTTCCCAATTTCTGTACACGTAACTAGCGGCAAGAGCGACTGTTAATTGGTGTGCTGCCGCCCCTGATTGGACGTCGGCACTGGCGGCCATCTCCAGCAGGAATCCGCCCACTGCTCGGTTTTAGAAGTGGACAGAGCCGCCCACAGACGGGCAGCGGCCTGTAGTTACGCAACAAACTTGCAGCGCTGTTTGGAAGAGAAAGCGATGCGCCTGCCCGTGGCAAACTGTTTACGCTGCAAGGCAGCTGCGTAGCAGCAAGTACACAGTGTCGGCTCCGGCAGAACTTTGGTCTATTTCTGAGGGGGCGCAGATATTGACTTACCTCCTAATTCCGATATTTCTCTCAAACCGTGCGTTAGTGAAATGTCACAAGGTGAAACTATCAGACGGCTTACACTATACTCCATAAGATTGAAAACGATGCTGCGTTCTACCACGGCGTAAGATGACAGTCAACAATGTTTAAATGTGTGTGAAATCTTATGGGACTTAACTGATAAGGTCATCAGTCCATAAGCTCCCACACTACTTAACCTAAATTATCCTAAGGACAAACAAACACACCCATGCCCGATTGAGGACTCGAACCTCCGTCGGTACCAGCCGCGCAGTTCACGAATGCAGCGCCTAGACCGCTCGGCTAATCCCGCGCGGCTAAGATGGCAGTCATCTGTGTCTGTTATTCGTTAGAATACAGAATAGTTTGGTCAAATAATAATAATGATACAGTATTGTACATGTAATTGTTGTACACAGAGATACATATCGGTGCATATTGCTTTTTCTCAGTTTTATATAAACCGACATTGCCTGTCCAAGCAGTTCTACTAAGCACTCAATGTGGCCTCACTAGACGGTACAATTGTGTATAGGCACATTGTTTACAGTTCTGCTCAGCTGTAGTTATCTGCGAAAGTAATTGAAAATGGACCCGAAAGTTCCAGATTCCTTATGATTCACGGGCAAAGATAATAACTTTGGACCAAGAAGAGGATAGTGTCCGACAAATATCAAAGGAATTGAAGATTTACATCAGCGCAGTTGTCAGAAGCATACACCGGCATCGAGACAGAGGCTTCTACGAGTATGATGATCTTCCTCGTTCGGGAGCACCAAGGAAAATATCGCAACGCCAGGAAAAGTATTTGGTAGTGAGCAGTAAACGTAATAGATTCAGCACTGTCTGCGAAGTGACTGCTGAACGAAACATAATTGGAGATACACCAGTTAGTAAGTCAACAGAGGCAGAAAACAACCTCCAGGGTTATGTAGCTGCAAGGAAACCATTGTTGCGCCCTGTTAACAACAATAACAGGCTTCAATGGGCTACGACGCACCAATGTTGTACAGTAGGAGGTTCGGAAAGAGTCTTATTCACTGATGAAGCCGAGTTACAAATATTTGGAAGTAAACGCCGTCAATTAACCCTTGAATCACCAAAGCGTAATTCCAATTGTGAAACATGGATTGCGATGGTATTGGGATCGTTTGGGGGAAATGAAGTCGCGGACATAGTGAAAGTAGATGAAGAGATGAACCTAAAGGTTTATTATGCCATTCTACAGCAACATGCTAAGTCATCTGGTCTGCGTCTAATTCGGAAATGGTTTGCCTTGCAACCAGACGCCGACAAGAAACATATATCCCCGCTTATGTCAGAAATATGTGATGTCTACAGAGGTTTAAAATTTTTTTTAAAAACATAGACTAGCCAGTCCCTGATTATAAACCAATCGAGCTACTATGAGATGAGTTGGACAGGAGGATTCGAAAATGGGGAATAATACGTGGGACGTACTTGTGGAACGATTTGCAGCAAGAATTACGGCTAATTCCAACTCAGACCCAGGCAAAATGAGCCCGTCGCATTCCCAAAGTTTGCCAAGCAGTCATTAAAGCCACCTTTTGCTATTTTGAGAAATTTAAAATGTACGCATTGCATTTACCTACGAATTATTTGAGCTAAATAAACATTTAGAGAACTATAAAACCCAATTTTTTAAAGTATTTCCTTTGAATCGTCCATAATCACCTGGTTTTTCGAAACTTAATGGAAGGTAGAAAATATTAACCGTAGACTGAAAAGAATAAACTAGAGTTCCGCATTTTTTCTAGCATCTGTTTCATGGCAGGCTCATTTACTTTAAGTTGAATGAGTGGGATGGCGCTGCTGTTGGAAGACAACTATTCACACCACCGTACGGCCATCCTGATTCAGGAATTCGTAAATCGGTGAATGCAAATGCCTGGACAACTCCTTTGAATTTTTGTTTTGGGTCATCGGTCATCTGACTGGTTTGATGCGTGCCGCCACGAATTACTCCCCTGTGGCAACCTCTTCATATCGGAGTAGCACTTGCAACCTACGTTCTCAATTATTTGCTGGATGTATTCCAATCCCTGTCTTCCTCTACAGTTCCCTGAAGTACCATGGAAGTCATTCCCTCATGTCTTAACGGATGTCCATCATCCTGTCCTTTCTCCTTATCAGTGTTTTCAACATACTCCTTTCTGCTCCAATTCTGCGCAGAACCTCCTCATTCCTTACCTTATCAGTCTATCTAATTTTCAGCATTCTTCTGTAGCACCACATCTCAAATTCTTCCATGCTCTTGTGTTCAGATTTTCCCACTGGTCGTGTTTCACTACCATACAATGCTGCACTCCAGACGTACGTTCTTACCAATTTCTTCCACAAATTAAGGCCTCTATTTTATAAGAGTAGACTTTTCTTGGCCAGGAATGCCCTTTTCGCCTTTGCTAGTCTGCTTTTGATGTCCTCCTTGCTCCGTTCGTCTTTCGTTATTTTACTGCCTAGGTAGCATAATTCCTTAACTTCGCGACCATCAAAACTGATGTTAAGTTTCTCGCTGTTCTCATTTCTGATACTTCTCAATACTTTAGTCTTTCATCCATCTCAATCCATACTCTCTATTCATTAGATTGCTCATTTCGTTCAGAATATCATGTAATTCTTCTTCACTTTCACTCAAGAAAGCAATGTCATCAGCGAATCGTATCCTTGATATCCTTTCACGTTCAATTTTAGTTCAACTCCTGAACCTTCCTTTTATTTCCATCATTGCTTCTTCGATGTACAGATTGAACAGTGGGGGGGGGGGGGGGGGGGGGGGGGAACACTACATCCCTGTCTTGTGCATTACCCGTTTCTATAGCTTTTACCTTTTTTCCAAGAATTCTCGTGCAAAGGCACGAGAGAGGCAATTCTGACGTTGCGGTTGATAATAAAGGAAGACTAAATAAAAATTAAGACAAATTCGTTGGATTCGTCGACTTGGAAAAAGCGTTGGACAATGTAAAACGGTGCAAGATTTAGGTTCATTATTTGCGGATCCTCCTGCTCACTGGGGCGTTCCGGGTATGAGACGCTGAAAATGCAGCGGAAGTCAGATTGTATGTTGCAAGACTCATACATTCTACATACCACGGTGAATAGTCGATTTCTTGCCACTTCCCCCATTGACTTTAGAAATTCTGAGGGAATGTTATCGATCACTTCTGCCTTATTTGATCTTAATCCTCCAAAGCTCCTTTAAATTCTAATTCTAACACTGGATCCCCTATCTCGTCTAAATCGACTGCTGTTTCCTCTTCTATTACATCATATAAATCTCCCTCCTCACAAAGACTTTCAATTATCTCCACTTGCTGGTGATCTCCTCTGCATTTAGCAGTGGAATTCCCGTTGCACTCTTAATATTACCGCCCTTGCTTTTAAGGTCACCGAAGGTTGTTTTGACTTTCCTGTATGCTTAGTACGTCCTATGGACAATAATTTCTTTTTCGATTTTTCATGCAGCCATTTCGACTTAGCTTCCCTGCACTTCCTAAACATTTCATTCCTCAACGACTTAAATTTCTGCATTCCTGAGTTTCCCCGAACATATTTGTACTTCATCCTTCGATCGATCAGATGAACTATTTCTTATATTATCCATGGTTTCTTCGTAGTTACCTTGTTTGTAACTATGTTTTTCTTTCCAATTTCTGTTATGGCCCTTTCCAGAGATGTTCACTCCTCTTCAACTCTACTGCTTACGGCGATATTCTTTATTGTTGAATCTATAGTCTCAGAGATCTTCAAGCGTATCTGCTCATTCCTTAATACTTTCGTATCCCACCTCTTTGTGTATTGATTCTTCTTGAATAATGTCCAGCCTACTCTTCATCCCTACTATATTCTGATCTGAATCTGATCCTGGGTACGCCTTACAATCAAGAATCTGATTTCGGAATCTCTGTCTGACCGTGATGAAATCTAACTGAAATTTTCCCGTATCACGCAACCTTTTCCAAGTATACCTCCTCCTCTTGTGATTCTTGAACAGAGTATTCGCTGTTACTAGCTGAAACTCGTTATAGAACTCAATTCGTCTCTCTCCTCTCTCATTGCTTGTGCCAAGCCCATATTCTCCCTTTATCTTTTCTCTTAATCCTTCCCTTACAACTGCATTCCAGTCTCCCATGACTACTAGATTTTGGTCTCCCTTTACATACTGTATTACTCTTTCAATATCCTCATATACTTTCTCTGTTTCTTCAGCTTCGGACGTCGGGGTATATACTTGAACTATCGTTTTCGATGTTGGCTTGCTGTCGATTCTGATAAGAACAAATCTGTCTCTGAACTGTTCACAATAACATACCTTCTGCCCTACCTTCCTATTCGTAACGAATCCTACTCCCATTATATAATTTTCTCATACTCTTGATATTATCCTATTCTCATCTGACCAGATATCCTTGTCTTCTTTCCATTTCACTTCACTGACCCGTACTATACCTAGAATAAGACTTTGCATATCCCTTTTCAGATTGTCTAGTTTCCCTGTCACGTTCAACTTCCTGACATTCCACGCCCCGACTCCTAGAGCGTTATCCTTACGTTGATTATTCAATCTTTTTCTTATGGTATCCTCCCCATTGGCAGTCCCCTCCCGGATATCCGGATGGGGGACTATTGCGGAATTTTTTGCCAGTGGAGAGATCATCATGACACTTTTAAATTACAGGCCACATGTACTGTGGATTCACGTTACGTGTCTCCACTGCAGTGGTTTGCATTGGCTTCTGCATCCTCATGCCGTTGTTGATCACTGATTCTTCCGCCTTTAGGGGTAGTTTCCCACCCCTAGGACCAGAGAATGCCCTGAACCTCTGTCCCATTGTCCGCCTTCTTTGACAAGGCCGTTGGCAGAACGAGGGTGACTTATTGTGCCGGAAATCTTCGGCCCCCAGCACATTGACTATTTATCAAAATTTGAGCAATGACGGGATTCGAATCCGGGACCGAGGACGTTTCGATTGTTAATCAAAGAGGCCACCCCCTCTTTTTTGGGGGGCGGGGGAAGGGGGGAACCAATGCAGGAGCAGGACGACGTGTAAGACAGGGGAGGATGTAGCGTGATTGTCTATGTTTTATTTATTTATTTGTTCAATTTTTATAATTTTTTAACTTAATTTAATTTTTATTGTATTTATGGATTTATTTTTGTTTCATTAGAAAAGATCCTACAGCTGCCGTAGCCGAGCGTCCGAGTCGTCTTCACGTCTGTTGGGAGGGGTTCCCCCCTACTCCGTCCGTAGAGGATCAATATGCTCGAGCATTCTTCTGCATTTTCAGCGTCTCATACCCGGAACGCCCCAGTGAGCAGGAGGATCCGCAAATCATGAACCTAAATAATTTGCGAAACGGGTTTTGTACTTCGGGTGGCGCCTGAAAGCCACATGTGCGTCAGTAGGTACCAAAAGTCGAGTATGCCTTTGTGAACATCGCAAAGTACGTAGTAAAGGGCCGTGCCTTCTAGCCAATTAACGGCGTTCGTCATGGTCGATGGAAAGTATACACCGTCGAGGCGCAATATATCATCAGGGGAGATAGACCACGGCAAGTCAGGCAGTGTGCATCCGAGTCGACTGAGCACATCGGACACAAGGCGTCGTCCGTCAGATGAATGCAATGTAGCCTCTAACGTGTAGCGAACTTCCCATTCACAACCACGTACCACAATGAACGCACTGTCGTAGCTAGAAAAGGCGTGTGTACCGCTCGCCAAACGGTGTTCCAGGCAACTTCAGGATGTCTGCGTGCGACCGCATTGATAGGTTGCTGCTGTTGATATAGGTGATAATAGTCTTTGTTCTGGGCATCCGCGTCGTCGGAAGGTCTGACCGTAAGTAGCTCTGATGTGGGCGAGTGCCGGGGAAATGTGTCCTACAGAAATCGGGGGATGCAGAGAGTGTGGTGCCACTTCACCTATCAGGGTGCCCGTCAGAGTGACGTGGATAGAGGTCCGCAAGCGACGCATAGTGTAATCACAAGAAGAAGACCTGACCTTTTGCTGATAAAGCGATCACGCACGGTTATATACATGAATTAAATCGATACCGCCCGCCCGAGGCGGCAGTCTCAGGGTGGCGTATCGGACCTTAAAAACAACGCCGGCGCTCACGAAACGTCCATAGGCTACTTGAAATCTGTCGGTCATCGTAATCGGCGTGCGCAAAACAGTTCAATTTGGAGACAAGACAGGTGTTGATACAACGTGTTCTGAGGAGCATATCGATGCGACGCAATTTCTTGTCCCGTATCAGAGCACGTGTCTGGTGTAAGAGTCGCCGTGCGCCGAACATTGCTATAGAACTGCACTCCTAAACATAATGAGTGCGGGCACCTTGTCCAAGGGCACCGACATGGCGTGGGAAAGCCCCAATACGACATCCATGTATTTTGTCTTCTTCACGTTGATGACGCTCCCAGCGACCTCCTCGTACTGGCGTAGCCACTGGAGCGCAATACGCATTTCATCCTCTGATCTAGCCAGGAACACCATATCATCGATGAATGCACCACAACGGAAGCTCACGTCACGCATGGAAATGCCTGTTAACCGACGCCGTAGACCATGTAAAGCTGGTTAAAGCGCTGAAAATTAAACGACAGGAAGAAGATGCTGCCATATGCAAATGATTAGCTTTTTATTCACACAAGGTTGGCGGCGGTGGCGACACTTACAACGTGCTCACACGAGGAAAGTTTCCAACCGATTTCTCATACACAAACAGCAGTTGTCCGGCGTTGCCTGGTGAAACGTTATTGTGATACCTCTTGTAAGAAGGAGAAATGCGTACCATCACGTTTCCGACTTTGATAAAGGTCGGATTGTAGCCTATCGCGATTGCGGTTTATTGTATCGCGACATTGCTGCTCGCGTTGGTCGAGATCCAATTACTGTTACCAGAATATGGAATAGGTGGGTTCAGGAGGGTAATACGGAACGCCGTGTTGGATCTCAACGGCCTCATATCACTTGCAGTCGAGATGACAGACATCTTATCCGCATGGCTGTAACGGGTCGTGCAGCCACGTCTCAATCCCTGAGTCAACAGATGGGGACGTTTGCAAGACAACAACCATCTGCACGAACAGTTCGACGACGTTTGCAGGAGCATGGACTATCAGCTCGGAGACCATGGCTGCGGTTACCCTTGACGCCGCATCACAGACAGGAGCGCCTGCGATGGTGTACTCTACGACAAACCTGGGTGCACGAATGGCAAAACGTCATTTTTTCGGATGAATCCAGGTTCTGTTTACAGCATCATGATGGTCGCATCCGTGTTTGGCAACATCGCGGTGAACGCACAATGGAAGCGTGTATTCGTCATCGCCATACGGGCGTATCACCCGGCATGATGATCTGGGTTCCATTGGTTACACGTCTCGGTCACCTCTTGCTCGCACTGACGTCACTTTCAACAGTGGACGTTACATTTCAGATGTGTTACGACCCGTGGCTCTACCCTTCATTCGACCCCTGCGAAACCCTACATTTCAGCAGGATAGTGCACGACCGCATGTTGCAGGTCCCGTACGGGAGTTTCTGGATACAGAAAATGTTCGACTGCTGCCCTGGCCAGCACATTCTCCAGATCTCTCACCAACTGAAAACGTCTGGTCAATGGAGGCCGAGCGACTGGCTCGTCACAATACGCCAGTCAGTACTCTTGATGAATTGTAGTATCGTGTTGAAGCTGCATGGGCAGCTGTACCTGTACAGCTCTGTTTGACTCAATGCCCAGGCATATCAAGGCCGTTATTAAGGCCAGAGGTGATTGTTCTGGGAACTGATTTCTCAGGATCTATGTACCCAAATTGCTTGAAAATGTAATCACATGTCAGTCCTAGTATAATGTATTTGTCCAATGAATACCCGTTTGTCATCTGCATTTCTTCTTGGTGTAGCAATTTTAATGGCCAGTAGTGTAATATACCCGAAAAGCGGCGCCTTTATCGCACTTACCGTCCAACAACAATGTGACCATACTAGTAACAGTGGACCACCATGCGAGAGCACTCTCCATGGACCAGTCCAAGGATCACCTGTGCATACTCTGGAGAGAGGCCTATATGTTCCGAAACTGCGCGTAGGAAACCGTGGTCGACGCGGTCGAATGAGTGGTCAAAGTCGACGGTGACAAGAGTGCCTTGTTTATTTTGCGGGCCGCCGTAAAAGCAATTACGTCGCAGTATGACGCTGTATGAATGTTGCTGATACCACCTAAACATGTCTGATGGGTGTGGATGGCTTTCCCGATAGCGGTGTTGAGACGCGCGCTGTGGATGCGGAAGAAGTTCTTGTAGTCGTTGTTGAGGAGAGTGAGTGGGCGAAAGTCCTGCCACCTACAAGCTTCATTCGCTTTCGGTAATGGGACCAAGATGCCGTCTTTGAATTCCTTAGGGATAGTGAAATCAGGGCGAATCTGTTCTTGAAACATTTGGAGCCATTTGTCACCCATAAGGTCATAATAAGTGAGGTAGAATATCAGGGGTAGCCCGTCGGCCCAGGCGATTTGTTTGGTAATCCACGTGCCAAGGCCAGTGTCAGCTCGTCGGATGTAATGGGCAACAGCAGAGTATCATCCGGTACCACGTCCCTAAAGGTGGGAAAATCGTGCAACAGCTCGTCATATTCACGAAAGTTTCGAGGATCTTCCATGCACAAGGTCGCATAGTGTCGGGCGAACGTGTGCGCCATGTCCGTTTGCGTCACGTCACTGCACGGCCTCCCTCCTCCGTTTTTACCACCGTAATGAGCTGAAGCTTTCGGTGGCTCCTCTCGCGCACAATGTGATAGACTGATACCGTTTCGTTGGGGATGCAGTCTTGCACTGGCGCACGGATGTGGATACCTTCTAGCTGTTCTGCACTGATGCAAAGTAGACGATCTTTGATGCGTTGTACTGACATCTGACGTTCGGGAGACGGCGGTTGCATCGCCAGCTCGCGTAGCGCTGTATAGTAAAATTCCGATGTTGTCCTTTGCCAGTTTGTCAGGCCCGTAGGCCATCAGGGTCTTGCGGAGTGCAGGTTTGACACATACCAGCCACCACGGCAACGTGGAAGCATACATGGGCAGGTGCTGGAAACAACGACGCCACGTGTCAGCAACTGCTTGCCGACACGCTTCCTCGCGAAGGAGGGAGACGCTGAGCGTACACGGGCCTCTGCTGCGTCTTGGGAGTTGTCGGGGTGAGGTGATAGTACAGATATATGCGAGATTATCCATGAAGGCCGTCGGCCAGAGTTCTGCATCATGGGCTGCTGTATGGAGGTCACGCGAAACGTATATCCGGTCCGGACGACTTGCAGAGTGGCTGGTAAAGTGCGTATATCCGCGCTGGTTACCATGATGTAACAGCCTCGGGCAGCAGAACACTTTTACAATCGCCACCCACTATATATTGGTCCACATTTGCTTGTAATAGTGGGGCTACCTCCTCCGAATAGAAGACATTCCTGTCACCGCGGAGCGAAGTACCGGAGGGGACGTAGACATTAACGAGGTGGACTGCGCGAAGTGTGAGAGCGATGCCTCGGGGCGTTCGGTAGGTATGTGGCGCCCGTGCCATCTCGGAGAAGGATGGCCGTTCCTCCTACCCCATCACAAGAGAGTAGGCTGTAGGTGGTCCAACCATATAGGTCTAAACGCAGCTTGGGACGGAGTTCCTGGAGAAGGGCGCCCAAGTCTGCAGCTCTGATCACGTCGTGTAACATGCGGGTAACAGTGGAGTGGACTGTTCTCACACGGTATGACTGAGACATACCAAGTGGCGGAGGCAGTGTGCTGGTGCAAGTCCACGGTGAGCTCGCACACCACACGCCATCCAGCCACATGACGTGCATTACTGCGCAGTATGATCACCTGACTGGAAGAGCCCTCCGGGCTCAGTGTCAGCCATGGGCTGTGGAGGAGATATCGATGTGTGCTGTGCATCATCGGCCTACGTGTCGACTGCCCAATCACCAATAGAGGATTGGGAGGTCAGTGATGGCTGGCCACTTTCACAGGAGCCCACAATTTGGGAGTCGACACGATGCGCCTCGTTTTCAGGGCCACCAGATGTAGGAGGGTTTTCCTTATCGTCAGGCGCCTTCTGGTGAAAGAGGCCGCTGGAATCCGCTGCAACTGTAGGCGCGTCAACGGAGTCGATGTCCTCCGCCATTCTCACATCCCTGTGCCGTTCTTCAGCTGACAATCGCCTCTTCTTGTGTCGCTTGGGTGATTTTTGCTTGCGGGTCCGAGATTCGACATCCACTGGAGGCGGGGCTCGAGACGGTCTCGGTCATCGGGAATCTGTGTCCGATCCCGATAGTGACGGCGGCTGGGTGCCCACGACGCCGTAGTGGGCAGAGGCTGCAGGAACTTCTGCAATATTTGGCTGCGGCGGTTTCGTCGACGTCGTCGGAGTTGACTCTTCAACGGAGCTCGCAGCGGCTTCAGGCGGTAGCAGGTTTTGATCATTTGTCACATCATGTCGTGCCACCTGCACTTACGACAGCGGGAGAGGGGTCATCGTGGATCGTTGGGGAGGTTCATTGCTGGGCACCTGAGCGAGGCGGTGCTGCAGACACCCAGCTCTAGCATGGCCCTCCTGGCCGTAGCCCGAGCAGGTCCTCTGTTGACCATCATATATAATAATTGCGCGGCAGCCGCCAACGAAAGCATATGATGGAACGTGCTTCTTAAGTTCTATGCGCACTTATCGTACCCCGTCAAGGACAGGTTATGTTTCGAATGTATTCCATTTCTCCTCCGTGTGGTTCAGAAGTGTGCCATATGGCCGCAGCGCATCAACGACAAGGTTGGCAGGAACTTCGAACGGTAGTTCAAAGATGCGCACAGTACGCACCCCCGACCAGCAAGGTCAACTGCTGCCACGCTCACATTACTGCTTGCGTTGCAGAAGCGAAAGCAGTTTGCAGATCATTAGAGGAGTCTGTCACAGGCCGCTTCGTCAATCAGATTGAGGTACAGTGTGCTAGAAATAATAGACAAATGAATGCCTGTCAGTTCTTGCTGTTCTATGTGCATTGTATCTCGAAGAAACCGTTCAATAATGTTGAACGTTAGTTTGATTGTAGCTTGGCAATATGAGAAAGCCATGGCGGGTCGGTACCAGTACTATAAGACAATACAACGACGCAACCGTTCGCTAGCGGGTAAACAAACAACTCTTGCGGAGCGCTGCTCGGCACGCCGAGTCCGTCCTCACGGAATCACGGCTGAAAGCCGACTGACCCCTAGACCACGGGTGCAACCCATTGAAAATTACACCACCTACTTCCTTTTCGATCTGCCCCTACCCCCGTAATACGAGTCTGTGATTCGTCTGTAATGATCTCGTTACCGAATGGAGGTTAATCCCTCATCTTCCTCCCTTCCTTATCTTGCGCGGCTCAGTACAGTTTGAAATCTTGAAATATTCAATTTTTTTTTATTGAACTGAACCTACAGAATTTCTGTCTTCCAGCGATTTTTACATATAACACTGTGCGGGGCGTGACCATGTACATTTGACAGTGCTTCGAATTAAGTTTAATTCTTTGAATTACCCCCCTCCATGGGCAATTATTCAGGAAATGGAGATTCAAAAGCTTTCGAAGCAGCTGAGGAAGGGAAACATGTGGTGGTAATGTAAATATCACAAAACTGGAGTACATAGGTAATGTACAAAAGCGAATATATTCCACTGGCGACGACTGAAAACTACATGAAAGGGAAAGAAATTGGAAGACGGTATAGGATTAGATGGCAAGAATCTGCCATAGAAGAAATTCAAACTATTATGGCATTTCCATCAGTCAAAATGTTAGTAACGTAGAAGATGTATGAAAAGCCGCATGGGCAGTTTTGTTTCACCTCTTTTAACAGACAATAAATCCCTTGATGGCTTGTGCCCTCCAGGGCGTGATTCGTGGTGCAAATGCAACAGAGCACAGGAAAATGGTGAGGAATTTAAGCACAAACCGGCTTTACCTTTCGCCATAGTGGAGGTCTTGAAAGAAACTTTCAAAGATTTGTCAGATGTGAGACAATTGAAAAAATATCTTCATGGGCGCACCTAGAATCATACTCAGTTCATCATCAGCATAATCTGACGCAGAAATCCCTAGACAGTGTTGGTGTCAGTTAGTACACTGCATTTCGGTGTCTTTGATGCAGTGGCAGCGTTCAGTGTAGAAAATGTTGCAAGGTATGAAGTCCTGAAAGGACTGCTACAAACTGTTTCTTGTTTTACAGTGAAACAAATGTAAAATTTAGATAAAGAAAGATTTTATGCATCAGAAAGCGCTATTACAGACATTGAAACAGGTCCAAGACAGCGCAAACGAGATGGAATGTACAAAATTTCTCTCCAAAACTGTCTCATTTGCATTTCAGTGTGTCTCTGTAATTACTGAATATCCCTCATACAAAGAGCTGACATTCTTTTTCATGTCATGAGAGTCTAATATATGTAGTTACGGTACTTTGATGCGAAAGTTGTAGACGTTTGACAACTAGAGCGGCACTAGCGCTCAAAGGGTGAGAAAGCAGACAGTCACTGGCGTCGTAAGGACAATGTTTGGTTTTGATTATTTCCTACTTAATTAACGAAATAATTGTTATATTTCTGCATTCCATGCTTTGTTAAATTACCAAGAGACATAATTTTTTTAAAAAAAACATCTAAAAACAGCCGAATCAGGCTGATTCAGAGAAATAAGCTAGAATTTATTCAGGAAGATATTCTTCCGAACTTGTGTATATTTGCAGCTTATTCCGCTGAAAGCAAGAGAATATAAACACATATTTAATGCATGATAAGCATGTATTTCTGTTATTATCTGTCGTTATTATGATAGGTACTTTCCATGACACTTAAAATTTTTTATGGAGTCTATTGATTCGTCCATTCTTGCACTTCACTCGACTTTCTAATACACGAATATTTTTGTAAATGTAATTACTTTTGGTTCGAAAGGGTATGTGTTGAAGAATGTTGCTTTTTGCGGTTTAAATTTAGCTGTAGTTGTGGAAATGGTTGCTTCTGTGTTGAGAAACAGTTTTATTGCTTTTGACGGTTTATTATTATGTCTATGTGGCTTTTCCTTAAGCTTTTAGTTGTGATGCCTTATTCGTTAAGTTAAAAAATGAAGTTATTACATTCCACATTCCCTGGTTTGTTGGCTAGGTGTACGACGTCTTTCTGCAAAAGGTCAGGTCTTCTTGTGATTATTAGCAATTTTTTGTGAATAAAGGAAAACGAAATTATTCAGTAAAGGCCTGTATGTTACAAGAGAATCGTAAATAAATTGTCCTGTAATGCATCATTTAGTATCTTACAGCGTCCGTAGGAAACCAAATAATGACAAATGTGGTGTTATTTTTTTAGTACTTGTCGATTTTTTTATGCCTCTACGTGCGCTCCTTATTGTAAAAACTATATTACAAGTCAAGTATTCGCGCTCATCCGATATTGTATGCAGGAGTGGCGCTTGCTTGTCGCTTGGGGCACTGCTGTCGCTGTGTTTAACAAAAACGTAACAGAGAGTCGCCACTATTATGTCAGACTGTGATGTTACGACCAGTACCGGGAGAATACGTAACATCTTTGGCACCCTAGCCGCACCGTACCGCCAAGGAGAATCGTGCACGCATTGGGTAACACCACGGATGTAAAAAAAGAAGGGAAATGCCACTGCAGACTTACGTATTACGTTGTTTTGAAGCCAGAGTGGTCGCCATTTTAAGTAGCCCAGTAATTTAGCAGACTACTGTTTACGAGTGCTTCTTGTTCATTATTTATGTCGAGTGACGCAACAACTGTTTTAAATACTAAAATTTATAGAGCTTACACGGGTAACAGTTTTAGAAAGGCAACTTCAAACGTTTTTCTGTTCTTGGATGACTTTTTTCTCTAGTAATACGACAGAAGCACAGTGATGTCACGGGGTAGATTCACCGTGGTCATCTGTGGGGAAGGGGGGGGGGGGATATGAATGCGGTGAACCCAACGTGTTGGGTTATTTAATGTAGCGGACGCCGGCTTCAAGTCTCAAGTTTCTGACGTAATGCCACCTCCCTTCCTTTTTTACCTCCATAGGTAACACTTATCTTACAATACATTCTGCAAACGTGACGCAATCTTGACATCATGCGCAATATCGACAACAGCAAGGACTGATATCGACTTGCATTAGTGTTCGGTACCGGCGTCTCGCAAGACTTCTTGGACACGTATCTGAGATTTACAAAAACACGTCCGTCTTGGTATGATTTATTACAATTATTATTATAATTAACCGTCACACAGTGATCTATCGACGGTTAATACTTTCATCTAAGAGTTCTTTCCCAGGAGTTAGTTTTTATCGCGAATATCTTACAAATTAAGCATAGAACGCGCTTGTATTACAACTTCTAGTGCATCGTTTGAAGCGAACAGCGCATTGAAAATTTACCACAACTATGTCACGTTTGTCATTAAATCACAATTAATGATGCATCAACGATATAAGCCTTCAAGAGACACTATTATAATCAAGAACTGCGACTGTAGGGGTAATGTTGTGCTTTATGGAGCTGAAGAATGTAGATTCGGGTCCCGATACATGAAAATATTTTTTTCTTCATCTTACCGTTCTTAACACATTATTTACTTCCTTATGAATGTAAGACATTTATGTTCTAACACATACCATATTATTTACGTTTCTGTCTGATTAGAGAACAGTGGATGAAATAAATGTTTAGCGACTTCCAACTGTGTGATTGGGCAGGAATCTAAGACAGCTTGTATTAGTGTTAGTGCAACGAGAAGCAGTAACATTCAAACTCATCTTCATCACGAAGTCAATAGTGATTCCTGCCATTGTCGATCTTTGCGCTGTACGCCAAATTGACGTCACATCTACAGAAATTCTTATGATATGAGTGTTACTATCACGCCATTGGCCCGGGACGTTCTGAGAACTGGAAGAAGTCGGGTGTCCTACGATTATACTATTACTAAAAGGTTTAGCTCATTTGAGAGGAACTTGTTAAGATCATCCGATAAGATTATCAGAATTCCTTTGATTCATACATTGTGTGATGTATATATTGATCGCAAGACCTCAGAATTGCAATGGCCTATTTTATTTTTGCCTGCATCTAAGTTGAAGACCTGTGGAATATTTTGGCTGGAGGCGAACAATGATCTTTTGCTGAAGTAGCAGGTAATATTTTTATCTACGAAAAAGTGGCAAAAAGAACAGTCAAAAATAGTCAATACCGTACTGTGCGATAACAATGGAAATGTTACCGATGATGGTGCCACTAAAGCGGAGTTACTAAATACAGTTTCCCGTAATTCCTTCACGAAAGAAGAGGAAGTAGATATTCGAGAATTCGAAACCATAACAACTGTTAGCATGAGTGACATAAAAGTAGATATCTTTGGTGTTGCGAAACAACTCAAATCTTAAAAGAAAGGCAAGTCTTCCGGTCCAGATGGTATACCAATCAGATTCCTCTCAGAGTATGCAGACACAATAGCGCATTTCTTAGCAGTCATATACAACCGCTCACTTGAAGAAAGGTCTGTTCCTAAAGACTGGAAAGTAGTACAGGTCACACCAATATTCAAGAAAGGAAACAGGAGTAACCCATTGAATTACAGACCCATATCACTGACCTCAATTTGCAGTAGGATTTTGGAGCATATACTGTACTCGAACATTATGAATCACCTTGAAGAAAATGACTTATTGATACATAACCAACACGGATTTAGAAAATATCGTTCTTGTGCAACACAGCTAGCTCTTTATTCCAATGAAGTAATGAATGCTGTCGACAAGTGACCTCAGATCGATTCCATATTCCTAGATTTCCAGAAGGCTTTTGATACCGTTCCTCACAAGCGACTATTGATCAAATTGCGTGTGTCACTGGATTCGTGATTTCCTCTCAGAGAGGTCACAGTTCGCTGTAATAGACGGTAAATCATCGATATCAAGTGATATCTGGCGTTGCGCAAGATAGTGTCATAGGCTCTCTGCTGTTCTTGATGTACATAAATGATGTAGGTGATAATTTGAGCAGCCCCCTTAGATTGTTTGCTCATGACGCTGTAATTTACCGACTAGTAAAATCAACAGATGATCACTTCCAGTTACAAAATGATCTACAGAGAATATCTGTATGGTGCGAAAAGTGGCAATTAGCACTAAACAAAGAAAAGTGCGAGGTCATCCACATGGGTACTAAAATAAATCCGACAAATTTTGGGTATACAATAAATCGCACAAACCTAAGGGCTGTCAAGTCCACTAAATACCTAGGAATTACAATTAGGACCAACTTAAACTGGAAAGACCACATAGATAATATTGTGGGGAAGGCGAAACAAAGACTGTGCTTTGTTGGCAGAACACTAAAGAGACAGCCTACATTACACTTCCCCGTCCTCTGCTGGAATATTGCTGCGAGGTACGGGTTCCTTGCCAGGTAGAATTGACGGAGGACATCGAAAAAGTGCAAAGAAGGGCAGCTATTTTCGTGTGATCGTGCAAGAGGGGTGAGAGTGTCACTGATATGATATGCGAGTTGCGGTGGCAGTCACTGAAACAAAGGCGGTTTTCTCTGCGGTGAGATCTATTTACGAAATTTCAATCACCAACTTTCTCTTCCGAATGCGTAAATAATTTGTTGATACCCACTTACGTAGGGAGAAATGATCATCATAATAAAATAAGAGAAAGCAGAGGTCGAACGGAAAGATTTAGGTGTTCCTTTTTCCCACGCGCCATTTGAGAGTGGAATGGTAGAGAAGTAGTATGAAAATGATTCGATGAACCCTGTGCCAGGCACTTAAGTGAGAATTGCAGATTAATCATGTAGATGTAGATGTAGAAGTTTTAATATTACTTGGACTTTGCTGAAGATATTTCATGCAAGCATTCTATGCGCTTTAGACGCCGAGTGGAAGTTATAGAAGGGAGAATTGTGGGGGAATTTGATTACTGTCGTCATACATGCACTGCTAGTATGACCTGTTCGCTATTTAGCTCTGGAAAGACATCGGAGAATCACACCTCAAGTGGCTCAGTTCCGTGACGGGACTGGGTATCATTGCAACATCTCAGATGAAATAAATAAATGGATGGGGATGAAACCAATGAACATGCAGTGACACGATACGATATCAGTGCAAAACCGTTCACATACGCTGAACCTGCAATGTAAGTAATATAAAAAGACAACTGTAAATTCGTTGCAGACCAGGATTCGAGCTCACATTTCGTGCTAATTGCAAACAGTTACCTTAACCCATAGGTTATCTGAGTACGCCTCCAGAGCGCAGACAAGCTTTAGTTGTTGTCACTCACATTTCTACTTACGACTTCATTGCTACCATGTCGCTGAATCTTTTTTTTTTTTGACTTCATCCTCACCGCTCCTTTCATTTCTTCGTTGCTTCTAGCTGATTTCATATACGAGTATTCGAGTCAGTATGTAAAACAACTGTGGAAGTCTTGCGATTAGACGAGGATGAAGACATAGGTGTATTGCTTCCGAATTTTTAAAATCGCTCCGGGAAGTGTCGACCAACGACTACTCGATTTGGTATGTAGAACAACTCTGGAAACATACCATCAGATTTCCAAAACAATGACGTTAACACAACCCCGAATGTAGGAAGGGTAGACAAGGCCGAGAACTATCACACCATCAGCTCAGCATCTCCTGCATCCGAGTTGCTGACAACAATAATTTACAGAAGAATGGGAAGGATGATTACGTTGACTTTAGAAAAGGTAAAGAAACCAGAGAGACAGTTCCGACGCTGCGCATGGTAGCGGAAGGAATACTTAAGAAAAATGAAAACACGTTCATAGGATTTATTGACCTGGGAAAGCATCGGCAATGTAAAATGGCGCCCAACAAGATGTTTGAAATGCTGAAAAGAAATAGGAGTAAGCCATAGCGAAAGACGGGTAATATAAAATATTTGTACGGATCAATAGGGGAAAATAAGAAAGGAAGGCCAAGAAGGAAGAGCTCAGGTTAAAAATGGTGTAAGACAGACACGTAGTCTTTCCCCTCTAATATTCAATCTGTGCGTCGAAGAAGCAATGATGTAAATAAAATGCGTTTCCAGGAATGGCTTTAAATTTCAGGGTGAAATGATATCAGTGACAAGAGTCGCTGGTGATATTCTACCGTTAGAGATTGTGAAGAAGAATTGCAGGATGTGTTGAATGGTATGAACAGTCGAATGACCGCAAAATATGGATTCAAAGTAAATCGAAAATAAAACGAAGTAATGAGTAGCAGAAATGAAATCAATGATAAACTACACAACGAAATAGATTAAGTGAAGGAGTTATGCTATCTTTGAAGCAAAATAACACATTATAGATGAAGGAATGAGGTTATAAAAAGTAGACTAGCGCAGGAAAAAGAAGTCTACTAGTATCAAACATCGGCCTTAGTTTGAGAAGGAAATTACTGAAAATGTACTTTTGGAGCACAGGATTATGTGGCATTGAATCATGGGCAGTCATAAACTTGGAGAGATGGTGCCCTATAAAGGTGCTGAAAATTAGATGGACTGATAAGAAATCAGGTTCTCTACAGAATCGGGGAGGAGAGGAACATGTCGGAAACAATGAAGAGAGAAAGGGGCGGGAAGATGCATCACGTGTTAAAACTCAAGGAATAACGATTAGGGTACTCGAGGGAGCTGTATAGGGTAGAAAATGTAGAGGAAGGTAGAGACTGGATTACGAGAATATTCAACATGTAATACAGGACGAACTCAGAGGTCTGACTACCCCAAAAGTAATAAGTCTGATAATATTACACGAGAGGATCGGGTAAGCCAGGGTAAGCTAACGTTCTCCACCGACTCCCTTACATCAGTGGTGCAACTACCTCATAACCAGTTGGAGAACCTACGTTATAAGAGTTCGTAAATCATAGATGGAAACATCACTGTCAGTACAGGTTTCAGTAAAACCACGTGGCGTGTTCAGATAACATAATGTTAACGCAAATGCTCACATACAGCAGGGAAACGGATGAGGTCTGTTGGCACGAGTATCGACAGAACCAGGCTCATGGACGTGAGATGTTTTCTAGTTCGTGGGTGGATCTCGTACACTTCTGATGAACATATAGGTCTCCTGAGTTAAGCCGTATGCGGAAATAAGGTTGCACAAAATCAGACACAAGGTTCCAATATTGCTCTTTGATCAGCTCAAATATTAATGGGACGCTTTTCGACACTGAACGCAGGAGTAAAAACTGGACCGAATTAGTCAGCGGTAGATGGTGCGAATTGCGAATATGCTGAATATTAAACAGAAAAAATGTTTGTACCATGAACTCTGTTAATTTCTACCAATAAACCCGCATAATCTACTAGTAAAATTCAGAATTCCACATTAAACGAATACATTAATTCATATTTAGTCCTGCATCACATTGACGGTGTACGTTTCGGTGTTTTCGAAACGTGAACAATAACATGTGGAAGTACTAAGAAAGTCAGAATCATTTTTGAGGGAATGTTTTGAAATCAACGATAATTGACGGTACGACTTATTTTAGAAGATACGTTGAAGAAATGAAAGCCTTCGTTTATACGTTTGCATATTTAGAGAAAGTTTTTGACCATGTTGACTGAAAGACACAATTTGAAATTTTACAACTAGCAGGAATAACGCACTTGGCGCGAAAGATTACAATTTGAACAGAAACCAGACTGCAGTTGAGTCAAAGGACATGAACGGAAAGCCACGATTAACCAATACGTACATTGAAAAAGCAGTGACGTACAAAAAGAAGTAATTTGAAAAGACAATCAAAGTTTAAGAAGAAGAAAAAAAACTTTGAGGTTTGTCGATAACACTGTCATTATGTCAGAGATGACAAAGGACTTGGAAGAGCGTTAGATGGAATGGATGGCTTATAGAAAAGAAGTGATGAATAATGAAATTTAGTAGAATTGAATCAAACGAGGCTGAGGGAATTAGATTATGAAAAGAGACACTGAAAGTAATAGATGAGTTTGCTATTAAGGGCAGCAAATTAACTAAC
This sequence comes from Schistocerca americana, assembly GCF_021461395.2. Lineage (NCBI taxonomy): Eukaryota > Metazoa > Arthropoda > Insecta > Orthoptera > Acrididae > Schistocerca > Schistocerca americana. Next base: position 335,499,097 of record NC_060122.1, on the reverse strand, counting down.
GATGGCCGAAGTAGAGAGTGTATACGATAGAGACTGGCAATAGCAAGACAAGCACATCTCAAATACAGGAATTTGTTAACATCTAAATTAAATTTAAGTGCTAAGAATTCTTTTCTGAAGGTATTTGAGTGTCGTTTAGTCTTTTTCGGAAGTTAACGTGGACTGTAAGTTGCTCACGCAAGAAGTTTTTGAAATGTGGTGATACAGAATAATGTTATAGATTAGATCTACGAACTACTAATGAGGCACTGAATTGAACTGAGGAAAAAATGTAGTACAACTTTGCTAACAGAAGGAATAGGTAGATAGGACACTTCCTGAGACACAAATAAATATTATATTTGGTGAAGAACGGAAGGGTGTGGTGGTAAAAATGATTCTTTGGAGATGAAGAGGCTTCTCAATACCAATATGACAGTTATCGTTTAACCATTCGGTCGGGGGGAATATGTAGCAAAGTTTGAAATACTGTATTTATAGTTTCTTTTGTATGTACTTTTCATAAAAATCATAAATATAGTTTCTTCAGTGGCTTGTCGTTTTAACTATGCTCTAGCTTATCTGATTCACCGTTCGCACTGGACTCTATGACAGTGAATCGCTTTGATAATACGTATGTTGTCTTCAGTTGATTTTTCTAAAACATAAATTCTGGACGTAATCGTTTCGGAAAGGTAAATAATTATAGTTATACACAAATAAATACTCTTAAATAGAAGTGCATTGTACTCGATTAGGCTATCATTTCCTAATTTAAGTCTATCGTTCAAAGATTTGCTCTCTAAAATTTTGCTAGTAACATTTTGGTAAATTAAGGCTGCATTACTCGTGTAAGTACTGAGCCATATGGGAAATACTCGTTCCCGCAGTTACTGCAACATATGTGATCTGATACTCTCAATTAAAAACCCATTCATACACATTGGATCGGTCCTGTTTTGTTCTGAGAGCAATCGTTCTCCAGACCTCAATCCCCCAATTGCAACCAAGGCTTGTGGAACTTTGGTTATTAAGAAGATGCCAGAATTGGTAATTCCCACCTTCCCAAATTGGGAACCTTTTTGCTTCATCTCGCTGGGATTTAGGTGGAAATAATGGAGTTCTTTATTAGGCCGAATATCAAATTGCTTGCTCTGACCAACATATCTGAGAACGAGAAGTAAAGGAGCATTTACAGGCTGACTGTGGAGCAACGCGTTATTTTTCTAGAATTTTTCTAGGTCAATGTGTAACAGCCAGTTCATTTCATTTATATGTTTGTGCTTAAATAACGAACGGAACGTAATTCATTCCACAATTCGTCGTCTAAACTTTGTAACTGTCAGCAGAACAAAGTCAAACGTACTGTAATCTCTAACATTAAATATTTGTATTATGGAACCCAACATGGAAAGCTTTATTCATTGATTCGGAAACTGTTAACGCAAGGCAAATTTATCCAGCTGTAATGTGTCTGCCACATCAATAGAAGCAGCAATCAGTTGTCCGCTTACTGTATTTAATTTGTGTGTATTGTGAGCTCGAATGTAACATTCGGTGTATGCTCTTTGATTTAATAATGGTTCTACTGTGAAGGGAACTACTAGATTCTCAGTTTCTTTCTGCTAAATTGGAAGTTCCTCATCGGGTTCTTGAATTCAAGAGTGTTCTTGACCATGATATTGACATTTAAATCCAGCCGTTCTTTCTTTACAACCCAGAGCGACCTCCTAAGTGACCAACATGGCAGTTAACTGAGTTGGCAAAAAGGAAAGGATATTGTATTTATGAGCGCCGTAATTCATTATTACACTGATCCACGAATCTGATGAGCGTCTGGGTAGGATGTAAAAGTGAATGCTGGAGCACGTTACTAAATGACATTACATGTTCCTGATTGCCTCCACAGCTGAATGTCTAGCATTCCTGTCTTCAGTGCATTGGAGCCAGGTTCGATTCCCGGTACCTAACTAGATTTTCTCTATGGTAGGAGGGCCTGAAAAGGGACGCAGGCTGCCTCGTGAGGTCAAATGAGGAGCTGCTTGAATAAAGAAGCACTAGCGTCATCACAATTCATCTACTGGCAGTAACGGCTGGAGGACTGCCGATGTGATGATCACATATCCTACAACGTAGACTGGTCATTGTACTGCGTTGCAAGTCATTACAAGCCTAATACATAACTTCTGAATGGTGTTAACATTTACGTTTTATTCAATTTATTGGTCCCAATTCACTCATGATAGTTAAATCAAGACCCTACGTTGTCGACAGGCATTGATATAAACGGGGACACTGCATGGGGGCTTAATTAAATATGATTGAAAATATTTTTAGTAGCTGTTAGTCCGATTACGCTGTGTCTCGTAAACGGTTGCCCCTGACTAGAATTATTACGCAATCTGACTGCATAGAATAACAACAAACAATGAAAGAAAATTTTCGTAAACACAGTTAATTAATTAAGTCCCCAGCAACTATAAAACCTACAAAACCCAAGCACAAATGTAATTGTTCTGTGTGTGGGAGTGTGACTCAACGTACACATCTGGCACGGTTCTTCTTCAACAAGACAAGAATTTTTAAATACCAATTATACTGACGTGATAAAAGAAAATTAGAAATACGATAATTGCGTAAGGAAAGCAGAATTACACTCTAATACAAGAACACACGCCAGATGCTTTGTTGACTGAACCTGTAATGACGCATTATTTAGGACACTGAAATAAAAACAAACGGAGTTAGTTACCTCATTTATATTGATGAAAATCATTCTAATCCTTACATTATATCTCAACCAGAACTCTCCAATATCACATCTCAGCAAGCACTGCCTAATAGCACATCTCAACAAACACTCTCTGCTACAACATCTCAGCACAGACTACCACGAGACCTCGACAGGCACTGACTACTACGAGCTCTCTCCAAGCACTAACTTCTACGAGCTCTCAACAAGCACTGACTGCCACGAGTTCTTAACAGGCACTGTGGAGGCGGCTTAATAGTACTCCTTGGCGCAATCTCTGGCGCAGTGGCTCAGTGTAGCCACCTTTCAACACTTGGAAATGTGTACCCCGACCGGGACTCGAACCCGGGATCTCTTGTATTCATGGCAGACGCTCTATCCATCCGAGCTACCGGCGGCACAGAGGATAGTGCGACTGCAGGGATTTATCCCGTGCACGCTCCCCGTGAGACCCACATTCCCTACCTAATGTCCACACACAACATTCGTAGTGCCGCTGCCCAATACACACATTACTCGCGGCAGACAATCTGACCGAATCCCGTAAGAGTTCGGGCAATGCGTGCACATGTCCGAAAAACACATACCATCTCCATACATAGTTCAGGCTAACCGGCCATGACCTTCTTCTTCTGTGCGGATGCGCATGTATTGCCCGAACTCTTGCAGGACTCGGTCATGTTGTCTGCCACGAGTAATGAGTGTAGTGGGCAGCGGCACTACGAATGTTGTGTGCGGACATTAGGTTGGGAATGTGCTTCTCACGGGAAGCGTGCAAGGGATAAATCCCTGCAGTCGCACTATCCTCTGTCCCCTCGACGGCTCAGATGGGACAGTCGGCTCGCAGCCGTGCTAGCGTGCGGAGCTGCTCCGCGCGCCGTCCGACGCTCCGCTCTCGGCGGTGTTTACTTCCGCGTCGCGGTGTCTGTGTCTATCGAGTCCAGCACTAACGTACACCATGGCGCACTCGTACCGCCGTGCAACGATCAAAGTAACGTTTCAGGCCGAACATCCACGACCCAGAGCTTTCGAAGTCGAACAGTTCATACGTGAGGATCTACGTTTGAACCCCCAGGACGTAATCGGTATACATTTTTCCATCACTGGAAGTGTTGTCTACATCAAGATGTCGACGGAGGAAATTTGCAATGACATAATTCACCGTCATGCCACTGGACTGAAATTTAAACACTCTGATGGACATATGGGTGCTGTGACAGTCGCCCATGCTGGATTCGGTCTCCGGACATTGCGAGTGTTTGAGCTCCCGTTCGAGGTGCCTCAGGATGTTGTAATTACCGATTTCCAACCATATGGCACCGTCTTGGGTCACGTCGCGGAGAAGTGGCAAATATTTACGACCTGCCCCGTATTAAATGGCGTCCGGCAAGTAAAAATTGAGCTGACGAAACATGTCCCATCGTACCTGCTGATTGGCGGTGTGAGGGCTATCGTCATGTATGATGGACAGCCACGAACGTGCGCAGGATGTAGCCAGGAGGGACATGTACGTTCCGAATGCTTACACCGCCGTTTAATACAGACGCCGTTACGTGAAGAGACCCAGGCTTCGACGGTCACGTCCTTACCCATCACCTACGCCAAGGTTGCACAGGACCCCGTCGTACCAATCTCGATTGCGCCAGCAGCATCGTCAACGCCACCCGCCGCAGCACAACGCGCCGAGGACACAAGCACGGCGTCACCTCCAGTGCTCGCTTCAGGACCGTCCGGTTTGCAGACCGAAACCGATGTTCCTGTTGGAACCATGGACGTCGACCTCGGTGTCGTGCCGACGTCTGCCTTTGTCCAGACGGGTTCGGCGTCAGACGACGGGCGACCACATTCTGATTCAGAAGGCCACATCAGAAAACAGCGGTCGCCTCGCAAACACAGGAAACGACGACGAACGCCTTCCGATGACGCCCTTTCTCAGACGGCCCCACGAGATGTCGACCTGATGTCTGACGGTGATCTCCCACATTGCGTCCAGTCACGCGATGTGGCAGCAACAGGCGCCCCTTCTGTGACGCCTACTCTCCCAGCCAGGGACGTGTCCTCGCCGTTGGCAACGAATGATGACGGCGGTCCCCCTGCCATTCATGTTGCGGAATCCACAACACCCGTTCCGGAAGTACGTGACCGTCACATGTCCACGTCGTCAGCTTCCTGGGCCGATGACGTTGAAGAAGAAGCGGAAGAGACTGCCAGCGTGTCTGCACAGGAGTCCACCTCGGCGACACTGGGGCTGGCGACCCGCCAGTAATTATCACCACTGCGGGACCACCGGCGGGTCTCCACCTGCCGGCTACTTCTACCGCACGTTCTGCAAATACTGAGGATGGCCGCACACAGCAATATCGTATCGCCACGATGAATCTTGCCACCATTCGTGCCCCCCATAAACTGGCCATGTTCAGAGACACTATTTACTCTGCGGATGTGGATATAGCACTCTTACAAGAGGTGTTTGTGGCTGACTTCCTAGTTCCCACCGGATACAACGCCCATGTTTCCCCCGCATCCGATACCGGTAGCGGCGTCGCCATCCTGCTACGCGACGGACTCCCTGCAGAGGACGTCATCTACCTCCCCACTTCGCGAGGTATGGCCCTCACACTGTTCGGCGTGCGTATTATTAATATCTACGCTCCGTCCGGCACTGGCCGCCGTCATGACCGCCAAACTTTTTTTGCCGAAAGCGTCACACCCCTCTTCACCGGTCCGCAGGACGATTTGGTACTCGGTGGGGATTTTAACTCGACACAAGAGCCCGCGGACCAAGTCCCGCGACATTCTCCTTGTGCATCTCTCTCAGTGGTCATCGACCGTCTCCGACTTGTTGACACATGGAAGAAGCTCCACGGAATTCAACCGGGCTATACATTCTACACCTCTCACTCGTCAAGCCGCATAGATCGCATCTACGTTACCCGCTCCCTTGCTGATGGCACACGTCATGCGGAAGTCTGGCCCTTGGCCTTTTCAGACCATGATGCGTACCCCTGTGACGTCACTCTCGCCCGACAGCAAGTGTGGCATAGTCGTGGTCTGTGGAAACTCAATGTCGCTCACCTGACCTCCTCAGACTGTCGCCGTATGGTCGAAGAAGCGTGGGCACGCTGCCACCATCGTCGAGAAGCCTATGACTCCACCTTATCATGGTGGCTCTCCTGTGCAAAGCCGACCCTCAGGAAGACTCTGGTGAGTTTTGGGAAGGAATTAAAGGCGTGGCAAACTAATACCCTGCACTTCTACTACACCATTCTACGTGACTGTACGACGATGCCTTTCTCGCCAGCCCGGCAGTCGATGGTCCATCGCACGAAGGCGCAGATCTCCTTGATCATGCGGCGTAACTTGGAAGGCACTGTAGTCCGTTCTCGAGCTTCTAATCGAATCCCTCAAGAACGTCCGTCGATGTACCACCTCCTTCAGGAAAGACAACGACGACGACGAGCTCTGATCCAAGTCCTCACTGATGTGGAAGGGCACCGGCACGACACCCAACAAAGCATCGGTCGTGCTCTCCATGCCCATTTTGCCGGGCTATACGCAGCCGTACCGCATTCTGCAGCGCTGATCACAGAAGTCGCTCAGCTTACTACGAACATTCTTCCGGAGGATGCAGTGCATGACTTCCAAGACGACGTAACCACAGATGAAGTGGTAGATGCTATCAAGGCGGGTTCCGATAACAGATCTCCTGGACCTGACGGTATACCCATCAAATTTTATAAAAGTTTTCACTATTTGTTGGCTTCCACGTGGAAGGCAATCGCACAAGAGCTGATGTCACCGATGACAGTGGTCCCGAGAGCCTTTCTAGAAGGAATTATTATCCCCGTACATAAACCGCGCGGGTTATCGAGGGTCCAGGACTATCGACCAATTACTTTACTCAACACCGACATGAAAATATTCACACGGCTACTGGCATCGCGACTCAAGAAGGTCGCACGTTACGTCACATCCTGCAACCAGACTTCCCTAGGAGGCGACAACAACATCCGTACGGCCCTTTGCCGTTACAGAGACATGATAGCATTAGCGCATCATCAGCGTCTCCCTGGCGCCTTGGCTTCACTGGACTTTAGCCAGGCTTTCGACCGTCTTGACCACTTCTATTTACGGACAGTTCTTCAGCATATGGGTTTTCCTGGCGGTATTGTAACAGTGGTTATGCGCCTGTTGAGTAGTGCAACCTCTAAAATCATGTACAATGGTCGTCTTACACCGTCCCTGGTCATCGCACGATCTGTACGACAAGGATGCCCTCTTTCCACGATTTTGTATGCTTTCGCCTCGGAACCCCTGCTCCAGGGCATGCGCCAACGTTTGGAAGGCATGGCTGTGCAAGGCCACCGTTTTTGTTGTACAGCCTACGCAGACGACATGGTACTATATCTGCGCAGTGAAGATGAAGTACGAGCAGCACTGACATGGGTGGCGACTTACGGCGAAGCGTCGGGGAGCTGCCTCAACGCGTCAAAATCCAAGGTCCTGCTCATTGGTGAGGGCTTGCGGAGAGATGCGCTGCCCCCCTTAGTGTCGCCGCCACCATACGGTGTCTTGGACTTGATTTCACGGCAGACCTGCGCCGCTCAGCGACTATCAATGGTAGACGCTTGCTACAGACAATCAGAGCAAATCTCGCAGATCACCGGCTACGAGCTCTCGACGTTATCCAACGCGCGCACTACGTGAACATGTATCGTGCTTCCCGTATACCACACGTGGCTCAAGTACTACCAGTCCCAAATCTCCTGGCGCGACGACTGTTGATGGCTTTCGGCTCCTTCGTCAGCTCGGGGATGTTATTCAAGGTGCAGTATGAATCCCTTGCACTGCCACGAGATCGTGGCGGGGTGGGACTCATCCACGTGTCGACTCGTGTCAAGGCACTATACGTCAGCTCCCAACTAAAACTTTGGCATCGTTGCCCGCAGAGCCTTACTAGCCTCCTGCTTCACAACTTTGCACCGGTCTCCTTGTCCGCCCCAGTACTGGTATCGACCATTCCAACCCCCTTTTATTACATCCAACGATTTTTCCTGGAGTTCAGTTATATCTACCGGTCCTTACTACTTACATCTACATCTACATCTACATTGATACTCCGCAAGCCACCCAACGGTGTGTGGCGGAGGGCACTTTACGTGCCACTGTCATTACCTCCCTTTCCTGTTCCAGTCGCGTATGGTTCGCGGGAAGAACGACTGTCTGAAAGCCTCCGTGCGCGCTCTAGTCTCTCTAATTTTACATTCGTGATCTCCTCGGGAGGTATAAGTAGGGGGAAGCAATATATTCGATACCTCATCCAGAAACGCACCCTCTCGAAACCTGGCGAGCAAGCAACACCGCGATGCAGAGCGCCTCTCTTGCAGAGTCTGCCACTTGAGTTTATTAAACATCTCCGTAACGCTATCACGGTTACCAAATAACCCTGTGACGAAACGCGCCGCTCTCCTTTGGATCTTCTCTATCTCCTCCGTCAGACCGATCTGGTACGGATCCCACACTGATGAGCAATACTCAAGTATAGGTCGAACGAGTGTTTTGTAAGCCGCCTCCTTTGTTGATGGACTACATTTTCTAAGCACTCTCCCAATGAATCTCAACCTGGTACCCGCTTTACCAACAATTAATTTTATATGATCATTCCACTTCAAATCGTTCCGCACGCATACTCCCAGATATTTTACAGAGGTAACTGCTACCAGTGTTTGTTCCGCTATCATATAATCATACAATAAAGGATCCTTCTTTCTATGTATTCGCAATACATTACATTTGTCTATGTTAAGGGTCAGTTGCCACACGTTTGTACCTCACGAAAACAGTCTCCGAATTGTTACAACAGTGCCGCCCGTCCAACCCCATCAAACGTAAGTACCCACAGTACGTGTGGCGACACATAGGGAGGGCGATCCATGCGCGTTTTCTCGAATCAGACGTTCAATCAGCGTGGTACATCACCGTGAATGGCAAACAAGTTAACCGAGATCGTCTGCACCGCATCCATCTCGCCGATTCATCCCTCTGCACCCACTGTGGCGTGGATGACACGGATGTCCACGGGTTCCACTGTGGCACAGCGCTAGACGTCTGGACACTTGCGCGGCGAATTTTGGCGTTTCTTAATCGCCAGACAGCGGCTCAGATCGACGTCAACATGCTTTTGTACCCCGATAAGACTTTCTACCCCTCCGCCAAAACTAACTCTGTGAATTGGATCTGTGGCCACACGATCCGCTATCTTTTTACTTCTGGCGACAAGTCTACGCTAGGATATTGGACTTTCTCAACGAACGACACTGCGTCCTGATACGCAATCCACACCATAAACAATATTTTTTCAATTTCTTACGGAGCACTTTCGATGACCCACCTAGTAGCTGGAACGTCCAAGCCCTGAGAAGCTGAAAATTGTATAAAACGAACCGAACTGAATAGATCTGCTACCCAGAACCCACGCCTACGCCATGAGAAGATACGTTTGGACGAGCTGGCATGCTGTGGGCGGATACACTTCAGGAGCTCCTGTAAGAACTGGTCTTTAACTACAAGTCGCACAACGACTTAAAAAGCTTTTCCTTATTTCTTCCTCATAGTTTGTTCTTAAAGGAAAAAGAAATTTGATTTTGGCTTTGAGAAACTTTTTTTTGTTCCAAAAGATTGCTTCTTCGCCAACAAGACGAAGGAGACTCATTTTTGTTTACTGGAAGGAGAAACCAGTATAATCGGAGTCTTTGTTTTCTTTTGAAAAAAAAACTTTTCCTTATTTATTCCTCACAATTTGTTCTTAAAGGAAAAAGAAATTTGAGTTTGGCTTTGAAAAAAAAAAAATTTTTTTTTTGTTCCAAAAGATTGCTTCTTCGCCAACAAGAAGAAGAAAAAAAAAGATGGATAGAGCGTCTTCCATGTAAGCAGGAGATCCAGGGTTCGAGTCCCGGTCGGGGCGCACATTTTCAACTGTCCCCGTTGATGTATATCAACGCCTGTCGACAGCGTAGAGTCTTGATTTAAGTATCATTTCTTTCTATAGCTCTGCTTGGTCACTTATGGTATCTGTTCTTTATACCATCTCCATATACAATTCACTCATGTCTTATCCCTCCTCACCCCCCCCCCCCCCCCCCTTCCCCTCAGGTAGCTACGGAACGATGGTCCTGGCGTAACAGGTACTGCGGATAAAATATGAAATTTATTTGTTGACAAAATCGTACTTCTGACCTGAGCAATGCGCACAGTCATTGCGAAAAACAACAAACAATTGGCCGTAGCCACGTTACATAATAATTCATTCCAGTTAAATAAAATGTAATTCAACAAGACCGGAGTAATCAGGGTCCTTAAGTTTCAACCAGCTCAAACCGCCTCTAAAACTGGTCTTTCAATACTACAAGGGTTGCCCAGAAAGTAATGTACCGCATTTATTTCTTCAACAGTTCTTTATTGAACATAATGAGAACTACACAGACGAAATAATGGTATTTTGTCTAAACACCCTATTTTTCCAAGTAATCTCCATCCAGTTCTATGACTTTCCTCTTGCGCAAAATATAGGTGTGTATGCCCTGTCGGTACCAATCCTTGTCCTGGTTATGGAGACAGTGTTTCACTGTGTGGTATCACTTCCTCATCGTCCTCAAAGTATCTTCCATGAATGACATCCCTTAATGGCCCAAACAGGTGGAGGTCCGTGGGGCTAGGTTAGGTATGTCTCGCGTGACAGCCAAGGATGCCCCGCCGAACCGCCTTCTGATGCTCAGCGAGTAACTGTACGTCTGTCGACAGCAGGTGCTCCATAGACTTTGCACAAGCGTTTGTGAATATTCCCCACAATTTCTTTCTCTGCAGTTAGAAATTCGATGATGGCACGTTGCTTGTAATGAACATCAACCACAGACGCCAATTTGAAACTGTCCTGCAGCTACGCTATCTGTCGGAAATGACGGAAACTTGGCGCTCCCACTCAGGAAACTTGGAATAATACATACGTAACGCTTCACATTCGTGGCATTTGTTTTCGGCTGAGAAAAAAATGCGGTGCATTACTTTCTGGGCAACCGTCGTAAGTCATTACAAAACAATAAGACCTCACTATTCCCCACAGTTCTCAGCACACTCACGAAAAACGATCATTTATAATTCTCGATTCGAATTGACTCTAGCCAAACAATAGGAATAACCGCATAAGGCATAGAATCTTTCAAATCAGCAACGGCTCTAACCGTCTACGTACAACTCAGTCAAAATACTAAATAATCGACGTGGAGCCGCATAAGAACACTTAACTTCCCTCCTTGAACCGTCAGTAGCCACTTAAATACAACCTACATACAACATAAAACAAATTTACGAATAGTGCAAAGACAATACATAGGTTTCATTCGGCGCTTAGGCACCTTTGAATTCAAAATCTGAATCAGCACTAGCGGTTTAAAGTTTCAAATTACACAAGCAGTTAAATATTGAAATGCCCACGCTGCTAACCGTTTTAACAGCTTACACAAACAGATTAAATTTTATTTCGGTGCTTGGCCGTCTAAATTCTCCAATGAATTTAACAATTCGAATCGGTACTAACGGTTTTACATTCAGGGACACACAAAAGAAGTTTTTAAGCCCGGCACTTGGTCACATGTAACGGCAACAATTTTTTTTTAAAACAACTTGAAGACTCTAGCCGCCAGTAGACTTAGCAGATTAATAATTTTCCTGAGAAATTATAGGCGCTTCAAAGCACTAATGAAGCTAATAGTGTAACAGGACATCTCCAAACACAGGCCTAGATCGACACAACGCACAACATTAACCGGTGCCTTCAGCGCTGACGACACACAATCTTACACGTAAGTCCAGCCAGTCACATGAAATGGTATGGGCACTAGCTGCTTGATACTTAACCAGACATAAGATTACGACTTTTCAATGAATAATCCCTCACATGATGCAACATATCAGATGGACGGTTTCAAAAGTATTCAACGATAACAATTTAAACACAGAGGTGCGATTGGACGCTAGACATAACAATTTTGCAGCCACAAATTATTCTAAAACAATGCATATGGCAGTACTGACAGAACATGTTGAAGTTGGCCGTAAAAATAATAACAACAGAGAATATTTCAACTAAGCGGCCCTAGCCACTCACATATCAACCAATAGCTCACAAGCAAAATTTCGTTTACTAATATAGTTCACCGGCCTAAATCGATACTAACCGGTTAATTTGAGAAATATCAGAAACAACAACAACTAGGCTACCACTACAGCCACACAAAAGATAATTTAAGGAGCTTTTAGCGACCTTGGGTTTTAGATGTTTTTAAGCACACAATAATTTTAAGTACGTAGGAAACGGCTGCTCCAACTCTTCTTCTTTGTTTTTCTGCCCATCTCCTTCTGTCGCCTCTCTATGAACATCTGCTACTTGCTCCTTTCTCTGTCCATCTTCTTCCCTGCCCTCTCTGTGTCCAAGCCTCCTTTTCGATTTGTGTCAGTTCCCTTTCCCCCTCTTTTGTTCATTTTGTCCTCCCCATAACGGTGTCCACCTCCTCCTATCCTCTGTCTATCACTTCTGCCCACCTCTCTCTCCATGTTATCACCCAGCCCCCCCCCCCCCCCCTTCCCACAAGAGAAATTTGCTGGTTCTTACCCTCACAGTATTTATTTCCAAATAATGAGCAATATGTGTACCAAACTTGGCCGAAATTGTTCCATAACTTAGGAGGGTCTTTTCACCATGGCTTTGACTGCATATGCAGTTGTCACATATATTTAACACATTTCACACATATGGTTTTTTTAGAGGAATCTCACCCGTAAGCATACCAAATTTTGCCCTGCAGTTCAGTTTTTATGAAGTTCAATGTTTATGACGTCATATCTCTTGATCTACGTGTCGTACATGACCTGTGGTGGCTTCGGTGAGGACGCACGCGTGATACTACTGGCGCCACATGTGAGCTCATTCCAGCGACTCTGTTCTTCGGCGTATGTAATCCTTCTGGGGCTGTGTGGTGGTGAATGGTCTATTGGACATGGAGCTGTGCGGGTATGCTTGAGTACTTGGCGTCCTGGCAATTGCAGCACGCTAACGCCATTGACCGTTGGACTATTTTCCTGCAGCGTTGACCGTTGCTGCCGGCGAGTTTAGTGGGCAAGGAGTGGTTCTTGTCGTGTGCAACGTGATTACGACTTGCATCAGTCAACTGTAGTGCGCTAAACACGCTGGGATGTATTGAAGAACTTGTTAACAGCCACGAGCAGCAGTGCTGTGTTACCCGATGCTTAACTGGGGTCCTAAAGCTACTAGCTTCCTAGGCATTAGTTTGAAATTATCTATGAAGACTGTTTAGTAAGTACTGTACTTAAAGATGGTTAATTCTTCCCAGAGTGAGCTAGCCAGGAATCCAGTTTCTATATACTTCCGGTGACCTCTTCGGGGTACATGTCTCAACCTGAAGGTTTCTGCATGGGCCAGGCTAGCATTTTACATTTTTAATCTTCTATTTGATATTATGGTTCGTTATTATTGAGTATTTGATACTTCTGATTATAATTTTTGTTTGTTGTAGACCCCATGGCACCTGCTGAGGCGAGGTATTGGATTTGGCCTGTAGCTAAAGTTGTGTGCGCTCAGCCTAAAGATACACAGTTATGGGTCATGTGTGTGTGTGTGTGTGTGTGTGTGTGTGTGTGTGTGTGTGTGTGTGTGTACTTGCATTTTCACACTCTCTTACTCCATGTTGAGGAGCCCTTCGGGTTACAGGTGTACAGTTTAACCGTCCATCTGCCACTTATTGTCCATCCCAGTTACGCTTTTAGCCCCTAAGAGGCTCCAGTAAAGGTGTACCCTGACATTTTAAATCTTGTTTGAATTATTATATAATTATTCTTTTTAGTGAATTGTACGTTGCTTCTTGCTATTGCTGGGAAGTTTGACTTGCAATGTTGTGAGCGGGCCAGGCCCATACTGAAATATAATACTTGAATCTACAATTGCCCGTTTAAGTGTTGCTGTGTATGTTAATTTTTATCAAAGTTTTGGTGTTTTTTGTTTTCTATATGTTGGCAGCCTTGTATCGGCAGCGGTTGATGTGTCTCTGTTCTGCTGGTTCGGGCCAGGGACGTGTTTTCCTTCTGCGTCGGTGACCTACCCATCATCAACCATCAACGAGGCCTAAGTGTTGGCATGTCACACGCGCTTCTGAGGATCTACCGTTCCAGCCTCAAGTTGAGTGATTTGTTGTTATTCTTTTAATATCGTACCACGGCGGGGGTATCGCCGGATTAGGAAGTAACTGACTCAGTATTTTTGCTATTAAAATTTCTGCCATTAAAAAATTAAGGGTTTAGTTGTCATTATAATATTAATTGTGTTTCAGGGGCCCGATAGTGTTTTAAGTAATTAACGTGATTTATGTGTCAGAGACAGCAAAGGACTTGGAAGAGCAGTTGAACGGAATGGACAGTGTCTTGAAAGGAGGATATAAGATGAACATCAACAAAAGCAAAACGAGGATAATGGAATGTAGTCAAATTAAATCGGGTGATGCTGAGGGGATTAGATTAGGAAATGAGACACTTAAAGTAGTAAAGGAGTTTTGCTATTTAGGGAGTAAAATAACTGATGATGGTCGAAGCAGAGAGGATATAAAATGTAGACTGGCAATGGCAAGGAAATCGTTTCTGAAGAAGAGAAATTTGTTAACATCGAGTATAGATTTAAGTGTCAGGAAGTCGTTTCTGAAAGTATTTGTATGGACTGTAGCCATGTATGGAAGTGAAACATGGACGATAACCAGTTTGGACAAGAAGAGAATAGAAGCTTTCGAAATGTGGTGCTACAGAAGAATGCTGAAGATAAGGTGGGTAGATCACGTAACTAATGAGGAGGTATTGAATAGGATTGGGGAGAAGAGAAGTTTGTGGCACAACTTGACTAGAAGAAGGGATCGGTTGGTAGGACATGTTTTGAGGCATCAAGGGATCACAAATTTAGCATTGGAGGGCAGCGTGGAGGGTAAAAATCGTAGAGGGAGACCAAGAGATGAATACACTAAGCAGATTCAGAAGGATGTAGGTTGCAGTAGGTACTGGGAGATGAAGAAGCTTGCACAGGATAGAGTAGCATGGAGAGCTGCATCAAACCAGTCTCAGGACTGAAGACCACAACAACAACAACATGTGGAACAGGCTAGTGGGCAATCAGTGAAGTACTACAGTTATGGTTCAAATGGCTCTGAGCACTATGGGACTCAACTGCTGAGGTCATTAGTCCCCTAGAACTCAGAACTAGTTAAACCTAACTAACCTAAGGACATCACAAACATCCATGCCCGAGGCAGGATTCGAACCTGCGACCGTAGCGGTCTGGCGGTTTCAGACTGCAGCGCCTTTAACCGCACGGCCACTTCGGCCGGCACTACTGTTATTTCGATCCTACATGCGGGTAGCCTTTGTGCAGCTTGGCCGCCCCTTGCCCATGCGAGAGCAGAATAACCAGTGGAGATGTATGCATCCAATATCTTTAATTTGATGTTTGTTGAACTAATATTCAAATGCCCAAAAAAAAAAGATCAAACGTGTAAATTCCTAAGGGACCAAACTGCTGAGGCCATCGGTCCCTAGACTTACACACTACTTAAACTAACTTATGCTAAGAGCAACACACACACCCATGTCCGAGGGAGGACTCGAGCCTCCGGCAGGGGAGGCTACGCAGTCCGTGACACGACGCCTCAAACCACGCGGCTACTCCGCGCGGCTATATTCAGTTGCTCTTATGGGATTAACTCAGTTGTGATCTAGCTGCGGGATCAGAGCGCCGCCGCATGTTTATTTAATTAATTAACGGTTTGTAATCGGATCACCATCGTGTTCCGCAGTTGACATTTTTTCATACTTTACATGATTTTATGTATGATACACATGTTCCTGTACATTGTAAATTTACGTTAAAAATCCTAACTATTGGTATGTTTTTATAAGAACCTTGGTAACTGTCAGTTGAGTCATGATACAACTGTTATATTTGTTTAGGTATGATAAATGAGGTACTGAGTTGGGCCACGATTCTACGTGTTTTCCTTAAATTAATTCCGATCCTTGTTCTTGGCCTGAGTGCAGTGATGTACTTTTGTCTGTACATTCAGTCGTGTATGTGAATTTTGTCTGCAAAGTGTGTAGCGAATAGTGCTAGTAGAAAAGAAGTGATAAATTAGACGGTAATACCTGAAGCGGAAGTTTTACTGCATGAACAACGGAAATGCAGTAAGCGAAAAACTTTTTTTCCGTCATTTTGTGGAGTGTGTCACCGAGAAAAGTTCTCGTATAGGTAAAAGCTGTCAAATTATGTGTAAAGTTGGTTGTAAGTCACTAAGTGCTCTAATTCCCAAATACTGGGTGATAATCTGGGTATTTGCACCTCGTGGGCTACGCTTGGTTTTCACCGACACCCCTTTAAGAGGTAGGTGGTTCTTACTCTCACAGTGGTTCTTTCCAACTTTATGTGATGCGTGTACGAAGTTTGATACATACCCACTCATTGGTTTAGGAGATGTAGAACATACATACGTATGGTTGTATTATATGTGTGGATTCAGGCGAACTAGAGCTATTTTATATCACTCATCTCGTGTACCGATTGAGCGCTGTGATGATTTGCAGTCACATGATCAAGCACGTAATCAGTTTCACGATCACTTTCATTGGAACACACCTGCGACTCCGCCTCTTCGTTCTTAAGCCGTTGCTGAACGACATTGATATCGTTTGTCATCTTCGTCTTTCGGCAATTTGTCATTTTACTTTTTGCGTATATAAGCCCGCTATCGATAACTCTCGCCCAGCCGAGGTACCACAGATAATTTATTTCTTATAAACTGTAGGCGGGAAACAGAAGTGTGCTACTACCGAGACAGCAGACACCAACAATATAACAGTTCATCTACTGGAAGGAATGGGACCGAAAATCAACACACAGTGTTACAAACTTGGGACGAATACCACTGGAGGAACCTGTCACCCCTGGGATTGATCTCTGGTTAACCTAATTCTTGTAGACCTCAGAATTTCGTGGGCCACTCTGTAAATAGTACACTGACCAGCCAGAACATTACGACCACCTACCTTATAGCCGGTACGTCCAACTTTGGCCCAGTTAACAGCGGTGACACATCGTGATATGGAAGCAATGAGCCCTTGGTAGATCGCTGGAGGTAGCTGGTACCGCGTCTGCACGGACGTCATCTAATTCCCTTTCAATTCCGAGGAGGTGGGCGATGAGCTCTAACGCCACGTTCATTCAAATTAGAGATACGTTCGATCAGGTCCAGATCTGGCGAGTTGGTGGACCAGTACATCAATAGCGACTCGCCATTGTGTTTCTCGAACCACTCCACTATACTCCTGGCCTTGTGATATGTCGAATTATCCCGCTGAAAAATACCACTGCCGTCGGGTAACATAAAGGTCAGGAATGGGGGAACGTTGTGTGCAACGAGTGCACGATCCTCCTTGGCCGTCCCGGTGTCTTGCACGAGCTCCACCGAACCCATGGGAGCAGACGTGAATTTTCCACAGAGTATAATGGAGCTGCCGACAGCTTGTCTCCGTCCCGCAGTACAAAAGCAGCTGCTGCCCTGGAAGAAGAAGATACCGCGCCCTCCCATCGGCATGACGAAGAAAGGTAACGGAATTCATCAGACCACGCAACGCACAGCTGCTACGCCAACATCCAGTGCCGATGGTCACGTGCTTATTTCAGTCGTAGTCTTCGATGTCGTGGTGTTAGCTTTGGCACATGTATGGATCTTCGGCTGCGGAGGCACATCGTTAGGAGTGTTCGCTGCACTGCATGTTCAGACACACAGGTACTCTGAGACCTAAGTTTCTCCTGGCGTATACAACTTTCAAATAACTTCCGGGAATTCAGCCAGGTAACACTTTCAGCGACCGCCGATATTTCGGCGGGAGAACACCCCGCCATTTTCAAGGCAAACTGCAACGGACAGGCGGCGTACATGCAAATTTAATACCTCGGTTCTCGGACCCAAGCAGGAAAGATAACACACACACACTGAACACTAGTGCCACCAAAGATGGCCAAAGTCAGAGCTATCGATAGTGAGACTATGAATTCGCAGGTGAGGTAGCATTGAGTCTGTCCCTCTGTTTCTTGACAAGGGTGAGAGCCGGATTCCAAACAGAGTTTAAACAGAAACCTCCATCCCTGTTAACAAGGCTGCTCGCTAATTTAATCTCAACTGCCTCCCGAATCACACTGTCCCAATAGCTGGACGTGCATGCCAATATCTCGGTGTTATTATATAACATGGGGTGACCAGTATCCAAGCAATGTTCAGCAATAGCAGATCTATTAGGCTGTTGTAATCGTGTGTGCCGTTTATGCTCAGTACATCTGTCCTCCACGGTCCTGATAGTTTGACCAATATATGCCATGCCGCAGCTACAAGGGACACGATATACACCCACCTTACGCAGTCCAAGATCATCCTTAACGGAACCCAAAAGTGCTCTAATTTTAGATGGAGGTCGGAAAACGCATTTCACATCGTATTTCCGTAAAATACGACCGATCTTATTGGACGTGTTTCCTACGTAAGGCAAGAAGGCAGTAGACTTAGGTGTTGACTCAGAATTATCATCAATCACCTGATGTACAGTTGGTCGATAGCGCAACGCACGTTCAATCTGTCTATCACTGTAACCATTTTGACGAAATGTAACTTCAAGATGGGACACCTCAGCTGGCAAAGTCTCAGCGTCAGAAACGATATGTGCCCTGTGTACCAAGGTACGAAGTACCCCTTCACGCTGAGCCGAATGGTGACAACTATTAGCTTGTAAGTACAAGTCGGTGTGAGTACGTTTCCTGTAGGCTGCATGTCCCAATGATCCATCATCCTTCCTCCTAACCAACACGTCGAGAAAGGGAAGGCAACCATCCTTTTCCACCTCCATCGTAAAACGAATGTTCGGGTGGATCGAGTTCAGATGTTCTAGAAAGACATTCAAATTGTCCCTACCGTGAGGCCAAACAACGAAGGTATCGTCAACGTATCTATAGAAACAGGCGGGTTTTAAAGGCGCCGACTCCAATGCACGTTCTTCGAAGTCTTCCATAAACAAATTTGCGATCACAGGAGACAACGGACTACCCATCGCAACTCCATCTGTCTGCTCGTAATACTGGTCATTAAATAAAAAATAAGTGGATGTCAACACATGCCTAAAGAGATTAGTTAAATCAGCACCAAACCTAGCTTCAATTAACCGCAACGAATCAGACAGAGGAACACGAGTGAAGAGAGAGACCACATCGAAACTCACTAAAATATCAGAGTCATTCAGCCTCAGTCCCTCCAAACGACGTAAAAAATCAGCTGAGTTCCTGATATGATGTTCACACCGTCCTACTTGTGGACTCAACAGAGAAGCAAGATCCTTGGATACACAATATGTCGGGGCGCCGATGTTACTCACTATAGGACGGAAAGGAACCCCTTCCTTATGAACCTTTGGAAGGCCATATAACCTAGGGGGAACCGCACTATAGGTGTTAAGCCTCTTGATTGTGTCCTGCGACAAACCACTTTTCTTCAGGAGGCTGTTGGTCTTTCTCTCAACACTTTTCGTGGGGTCAGCATCGATTCTGCGATACGTTGAATCAGATAGTAAACGTTGCATCTTTTGTACATAATCATGTTTATTTAAAACAACGGTGGCATTGCCCTTGTCAGCAGGTAAAATAACAATACTGGGATCAACTTTGAGAGAGCGTAAAGCAGCCCTCTCTGCTGCTGTTACATTACTCTTGGGTGGACGAGCCCCAGTCAAAACACGGCATGCCTCCCTCCTAACTTCCTCTGCAGCGTCAGGAGGTAGTTTGCAAACTGCCTGTTCAATTGAACTAATAAAATCAACTACCGGCAAAGGACCGTGGAGGACAGATGTACTGAGCATAAACGGCACACACGATTACAGCAGCCTAATAGATCTGCTATTGCCGAACATTGCTTGGATACTGGTCACCCCATGTTATATAATAACACCGAGATATTGGCATGCACGTCCAGCTATTGGGACAGTGTGATTCGGGAGGCAGTTGAGATTAAATTAGCGAGCAACCTTGTTAACAGGGATGGAGGTTTCTGTTTAAACTCTGTTTGGAATCCGGCTCTCTCCCTTGTCAAGAAACAGAGGGACAGACTCAATGCTACCTCACCTGCGAATTCATAGTCTCACTATCGATAGCTCTGACTTTGGCCATCTTTGGTGGCACTAGTGTTCAGTGTGTGTGTGTTATCTTTCCTGCTTGGGTCCGAGAACCGAGGTATTAAATTTGCATGTACGCCGCCTGTCCGTTGCAGTTTGCCTTGAAAATGGCGGGGTGTTCTCCCGCCGAAATATCGGCGGTCCCTGAAAGTGTTACCTGGCTGAATTCCCGGAAGTTATTTGAAACACATGTACTCTGTCCACCTTTAAAGCATGATATCAGTTCCGCCACGGTTCGCCGCCTTTCCTGTTTTACCAGTCTACCCAGGCCCAACCCCACGACGTCTAGACGTGGTTTCACCTTGGTTTTGCAACGTGTTGAAGACACTCACCATAGCACTCCTCGAACACCCGACAAGTGGCGCAGTTTTCAAAATGCTCGCGCCTAGCCTCCGGGCCATCCCTATCTGCCCTCGGTGAAACTCAAATCGCGCGCCTTCCCAGTTCTGCACACGGACAGCACGCTCACTGATACTGCATGCACCGCTCGTGTGTCTGACTAGCAGTCATTCCTGGCCAAGAGACGCTGATGTCGCCTGGACGGGTATATATCGATAGTAGGTCGGTGGTCCTAATGTTGAGGCTGATCAGTGTACACATTCTTTATTTCACGGTAGAGGCAAAATACCATTCATCTTCATCATCAGTGTTGTTTATGCTACATTTCATTAAAGTATTGAAAAGAATAAGACGTGGCAACCTGGCTAGCCGTGTACAACATAGCGGTTGTCTACTGTTAACTGAGTAGCCACTAACGTTAAATAAAAAGCAACATCAGTACCGTTATCGCATCTGCTACCACCTTAACATCAATTTTCTCGCCTACCATGTTTCATTCATTCTCCTTAAAAACACACAATCGGACGTAGCTATCATCCACATCGAATTACTAGTTATGTCTCCATACGCCAATGACTAAAAGATGAACAGCTCTTTCTGTTGAAAAGTTACAAACGAATGCTTCGAAATAAATGATACATTAATCGAGGAGGACTCCTTAGCGTCCTCCGCTCCATTTTTCGAGCAGTCCCTACACAAGCTCTCGACACATTTTGTGAAATTAGCTCACAAAACACACCACGATCGTCCGCCTCGAGAGCTCGTGGCCCACTTACCTAACAGTGGTGCTACGTCAAGGGGACAAGGCAGCGACCCTAACCTTACATACGAAACTGATATTTATTTATACCACCAAGACCAACTCATTTTGAACGAAACGAACTGTTCAAATGACGTAACACTATGAAGTCGAGATTAAAGGAAGTTGCCTCATTTTCATACCACATGTCCATACTATGGGCCAGCGTAAGTGTTTGAAAAATTCTGGCAAAGACTCTTCCCAGTAATCAGAAAATATCTTTCCGTTGGCAGTTTGCGGGTTAAGTGGTTAGTTCGATAGTTTAACATCAAATATTTACATGATACAGTTGTCGTCCACATTTCTCGTGAGGACTTACGTTTGTCTAGCTGCACATATTACAGGAATTCTCTGTTGATCAAGTGAGAGAGGCTTCTTTGTTAACCGAACTGTTCCAGAAAAATGCTGTGATGTAAACATGATGGAGTAACATAACTCCAGGTCGTACCTGGAAAAATGATTTTTCTTGTGAGAGGCCCCTGCAGAGAAATTTTTATCAGTACGGTAAGCTTCTCTTCCATTTCAAAGCCAGCAGATTACGTACATTACCGTTCACAGCAGCTGGCAAGCAAGCGCGGCTCTGAAACCTTCATTAGCAGCTCTTCAGATAGTCAAGAGCACGGTGCTATTGTAAACAGGAAGTGAGCTTATTTTTTCAAACGGGACGCTCTTCCTGCATGCATAGATCAATCTCCACGTGGCAGGCAACAGCGGACTCTGTCGGCTAGCAGAACTTGGTATATGGTTTCTCACACTCTGTTGTGAGATGTATGTTTCGCAAACGTAGGCTGATACAAAACAGAACATTCGTGTGTCGTCTTGGCATCTGAGGAAGAGTAACCTATCCAGATCGTAAAATTATTCAATATTCTGTTAAAATGGTTAATTCTATATTTCTTTATTTTACAAACAGCAAGCCCAGAAGAGATGCGTATGAACAGTTCTTCACCTAGAATAAAATTTTAAAGGGAAAACTTGAACTGCTACACTTACTACAACAACTTATCAAAAGAATAAATAAATAAACAAAAAGTATAAATAAATCCAGTGGACCTCTTGCCACGAGCAACTATCGCACAGATATTGTGATAACTGTAACCCTTTTTAACGTCCATTTTCATGATGACAGCTCCGGTTTGTGTGTATAGTATCTTTCTAATGTCCATCTACGTAGGCGATTCCCAGTATTAGCAGACGTTTTCCCTTTGTGGGAGAGCTGGAACAGTGTCCACTCAGCCACTTGATGAAAATCGGCGAGCTACAGGATCGAGTAGTAGTCCAGGTACGCTACCCGACAACGGTCGGGAGAGCGGTCAGCTGACATATGCACATCCATACCGCGTCCAAGTGACTCCACTGGCTGACGGATGATACAATCGAGTACGGCTGGTCCACGTCTTCTCAGAACGGTGTGGCCTATGTTTTTAATGCAACATTCTGCAAATAGATTATTAGGAACAAAAATGACAATTACATGAAATAATATTTGTTTACATTAAAAAGTAATTTCAGTGTAAACCCAAAAGTTCTTGAAGTAAGTCAAATTTAAAATAGGTAATCCAGTGCGAACTTAAAATCTTAATTTGAAGCAATGTAAACTTCAGGTAGTAATATCAACAAAGTAGGAAAAGAGAGATTGCCACTTACCGTAAAGAAGGGACGTTAAGTTGTATACAGGCAACAATTAAAAGACAATTGCATCCATCAGCGAAAGAGGAGCACACACCATTCATACACACAATTAAGCACACCTCATGATCACGTGACCTCCATCCTCAGCATCTCGGGCCGGCCCGAGACGCTGGAGTTGGTGATTTTGGAGTTGGTGGTCATGTGTGCATGAGGTGTGCTTCATTATGTGTATGAATGATGTGTGTTCTTCTTTTGCTGATGGAGACTGTGACCGAAAGCTTAACGTAAGTCTCAATTTTAATGAAATGAGATGTACTAGTTCTTATCTTCGCTGTTATACTTAATATTACGCTTAGTAGATGAAAACTAATTTCTCGTAACAAGTTCGGCATCAGTTGTCTTGCAGAGTAAGTCGAGATTCCTATTTCGCAGTTACATGTAGTCGGAAGTGGCAGCACAGCTTTTTATGGCTGTTTTCTTTTAAACTGCTCCAGATTTCAATTAACGCCATTAATTTAAAATTTTTATTCCAACTATAAACCCGATAGCAGTTAAATAAAACTTTGGTATTCTTCTATTGGCATAGTCAAACGTTGTGCGTCGACAGCAGTTGGGTTTCCAGCCGACAGATTATTTTGACATTTAATCTGCATTTCGTTTGAAGAGTGCTGACTAAAAGCTTCATTTATACGTCTCACACGCTGAAGATGTTCTTCAAGAAATTCGTGCCGCTAAAAAGCCATTTTTTGTTGTGAAACGCACTGAAGTGCGTACCGATAGTTCAAAGCATTTTTCTTGAAAGCATATTTTTCGTGAGCAGTAAATGTATTTACTTGTTTGCTTTGAAGGGTTACATTATCATGGGTCTTTGTAACAATACCTCCTAAATAGACCATTCGAAGCAAAAAATTTCCATCAAATAATCGACCTTTCTATTCCAAAATGTTTTCTTAAATGGAAGCATTCACCTAGTCCCTCTTCTAAGAAATACAAGTTAATATCTTACCTCTAGGTAACATCTAAACTTTGTCTGTAAAATAAGAGATGTATGTATGCTTCTCAAATCCTTACGTAATATTTTAAATAAATGACTATAGGGTGGCTGAGATTTTATGAAGTTAATGTGACCTCATCACAAACATTCATATAACTGGAAGATAACTTTTTGCATCAAATACTTGCCTATTGAACTTGCAAAGGCTAGTAGATCTGTTTCTAGTGATAACTGTAATAAACTGTACAGCCCCAATAACTGTATCATCATGGCCTTTGTTAAAGCGGTACAGGTATCAGCTGCCCAACCAAATATTATTCCCTTCAAGGAAAAAATTAGAACACGAAGAATCTTAAATTCTGTAATACACGGTGGTAGACTTTCCATAAAATAAGAGCCTGCAGTAATGTGTTTTCGTCCTGAAAACTAACTATAATGATTAACGCCGTGAATCCAGCTAGATTCATTCATTTGTAATAATAATTTGCCTGAACTGATACTTCAGTTAAATCTATTCCTTATAAAGGTTGCGAAATTCCTGATGCGTTGAGCAAGCACGTCATTACGAATTAGGATCTTTGTTATTTGCTTTGCTGATATATCACCTAATACTTTCTGTAGTTATGTAGGCGTCATCGCGATGGGCTGTTTCATAACTAAGTACAAACCTCAATTACTTATTCATTTACATTTTTGTGGTTTACACCGTAAATGTCTTTAATTGTAAGAGTTATTTACGCTTTCTGATGGACACTTAAATGTCTTTTGCTTTTCTTTGAACTCGTCATGACAACACATCTTTAGCTAAGAGAACTTTGCTGCCAATAAAAACTCAGGATCATCTTTGTTATTCATGAATCATAAAGATGTATGACTTTCATTGTAATTATAAATTTTTTGGTAACTGTTCTAGGCTGATTAACTGTTGAGTAGATTTTATTGTTATCACTGCCACAATTATCTTTAGCAAAAGAGCTAGTCGTTAGAGGAATAAGAGTGAAGTTCTGTAGTGGTATGCTTCAGAGCGCCTTCTTTAAGCCACCACTGCATCCTGTAACTAAATATGGTCATGATTTTACGTCAAAAAGAGCCTGACAGTTGGCCATTATAATGTTATAAAGTCTGAATCGCTGTTTTCGTTGACAATATATTTACCAGCGATATATAAAACTGGACCTATCAGTACAAACTTACCGATACAAAAATTCCCTGTTATGTAATTTGGTTAAGGCGATGTAAATGGTGGGAGACGGGAAGGAATCTAATTGTCGTACAGGAAATTATTTTCTTATGTGTACAAAATTGTAGCGAGCTTGAAATAAAACCGTGGACTTCTATATAAGGTTGCAATGCGTAACGTGTCTCTGATGATAGACGTTAGTAATACGGTCTTCTATGCACATGGGTTGTTAAGACGAAGGTGGAGGTTTGGCTGGCCTCCTACAGTCCTCCATTTTGCACTCATTGTTGATTTTCCATCTGATCATTATCAATAAGGCCCTAATGTTAGTGTCTCATTCGTAGTTAGTTATTGCTCTATTTTTTAATTTCATAGAGGCGTTAACTTTTTAAAAAAATTTACATTCTTGAATGTTACGAGAAACAGGTGTGTATTTTTCGTGACCTCCGCGAATAGCAGGTTAAGCAAACGCCACTTTAAACAACAACGACTGCAGAAGGATGAACTGCAAATTTTCAGAAAAATACACAGATTTTTCACTTAGCTTGATATAAATATCTGTTAATACTTTAAAAGTTCCTTATTTTCGAAATATATTTGAATCGGAAAGTGTCCCAGGAAGCAAACGTTTCATGAGATACATAAAGCTGTTTTACTACACAACGGATTTAAGCATGGTGTCATGCAATTGCCATATAGCAGTTGGCCCCAAGGTGAAAAAATATGCCCCATTACGATGTACTTCAGCCGTCGACTGTGGTCAGTAACCGAATCAGAATGCACTGTTTGTAGCGGAAGCATTGTGTTATGCAAGTTTATATTATTCATATCATTATAGTAAGAAAATAGTATATTAAGAGCACAGACTTTCGTTCATAATGTACCCAAAATACAATCACAAACAAAATATAGCAAAGCAGGAAATGGTGGGTATCCTTTTCTTTATCTTGTCCATACTTCACTGGAAACTGACAGATACGATTATAAAATAGTTGCTCCTCGTCAGGTATGTTACGTAGAACTGTCTTTACATCGCCTATTCGTATTGGAAGGGTCCACCGTGCGCTTGTTTATATGGATGTGGCTCCTTCTCTAGCAAACCAAAACTAAAGAAAAATTTATTTATGCACTGTATACCACCGTAGTAACAGCGGCGTTGACGCTGATCCTACAATGTCTTTTATACGGTTACCTACACTAAGTAATCGCTTTATTTCGTACGACATACAGGAACTGCAAATATTATTCAAAAAGGTTAGCCGAGGGGCGGTAAGGAATCCTGCACGTGTGTGGTGCACTTGCACGCTTGCAGTTAACAGGTGTTCTGCGTGCACACAGGGGCAAGCTGGCCACCCGCTTCTCTCCCCTCCCCATCATACCGCCTCTACGCTCCTTCCTCTGTAATGCGTTTTGTTTCCTAGCTTGCTTTATTGAATGAAAGAATAAGATTAGTAGGAGTGCTTGAAAGAAATCATGGTTTGAAATAGTACCTATTACCGACGATACGTTTCATTTAATTATTACAGGTGGAGTTTACAATACGTTTAATGTCTGGAACAAAATTTCTACATACAGTCAAACGCAAACAGTTACGTAAATTTTCATCACTGATAATTGATCTTAACCGAGACATACTAATTTTTATAACAGAAAAAAATCTCTCACAAACGTATGTCGAACCAAACTCTGACATTATCTTCGCGGCTTCACGATGGAAACGAGGAACCTCTTGCTGTGGAAAGTCGTGATAAAAGTCTATCAGACGTCTCGCCAAAAGGAACTTGTCTCTCAGTCGAGAATTACACTGTAGATCTATTAATTCCATTTGCAAATTGGGTGAATATCCTCTACAGAAACAGCAAATGGTCTTGAGAACGATTCAAAAGCTTGGGATAAATATGATACATCCACTAATCGCTTGAGTAATTCCTCTTTTATTGCACTAAGTACGGAAACATATTCTTTGCAGTCCTGTCCTCGCACAGTAGACAGAGTAGGGAAATGCACTTATTCCCTGACGAGAGCCGTCGTTCCCACAGTTCGAGCTTGCTGGTGAAAGCTAGCACCTTTTCAGCCACTTCACAATTTAGCTGATTTTCTCCATGCATACTTGTGTTCAAAGCATTCATGTGTACGCTAATGTCCTTTAAAAATGCAAGGTCGGCAACCGACTCTGGATCTTCTAACTTTGGACCGTACCTTCCTTTGTCATTTAAAAACTGATGTATTGGTATTTTCAGTACTCTTTTGAGGACATTACCGCGGCTAAGCTAGCGGACTTCACTGTGGTATGGTATGTCACCGTACGCTTCCCCAATTTCAGCTAAATGTGTGTGAAACTCTCTATGTGTAGGCCAGTGGGATCTCAAATAATTAACTGCCCGAATAACCACTTGCATGACGTCTCCCAGTTTCGCTGCTTTTGCACAGAGTACATCTTGGTGCAAAATGCAGTGGATACTGTACAATGATTCTTCTGTACGCTGTAGCTTTTTTCTTAGTGATCCAGAAAATCCCATTTATCCCCCTTTCATTGCAGGTGCTCCGTCTGTTGTCACTCACACCATACGTTCCCCGTTTAAGCCAGCTGAACCGACAGCTTCTTCAACGGCTTTTAGGATGTCCGCGCCGGTGGTCGTGCTTTTTTAAGAAGTTGTATGTAAAAAATCCTCTGTTATGTGCCGAACAGTGTCCACGCCACGGACTTAAATCACAAATTGCGCGGTGTCTGAAATATCTGTGCACTCCTCAAGTGCGATGGAAAGTGCAATAAACTCCTGCACTGCACTCCTGAGTTGACGGTAATCGTCACCTACCATGGGACTTGTACGACGACTTACAGTCCGCCGAGAAAGAGTGACAGCTTAAAACTGATTTGCATTCAGTGGGCAAAGTAAATCAGCAGCGTCATTGACGCACTCCTTTATAAACTCACTTTCAGCGAATGGTTTTCCAGCTCTCGCTATATCAAGCGCAATCTTATAACTTGCACACACCGCTGGGCTATCATTGTTGTCGTCCTGAAAAATTGAGAACAATGCTCCACAAAATGTTAAATCAGTTAGATGAGAAACATGCCTAAAGAAAGTCGCAGATCTCCCGTGACATCTTGTATCGTCAGATCGCTCTTCTTAACCTCAGTCAGTTTCCCCATCCGCTCAGAATCGGACAACAAATTGTACTCGTCCTTGTGAAATTTATTGTAATGACGTTCAATACTAAACTTCCGATGACCAACGAGAATACTGCCACATATTAAACATACCGAATTTTCACGTTTTCGCACAAAGAAAAATATTTCTCCAATTCCTTTTTAAAATATAGCAAACCTCCACTTCTCCGTTTCCTTGATTCACTCTGCGTTTCCCGGTTCTTGAAATACAACCCTTCACTACGTAGAGGTCGCTTCGCATCAACGTCCGCAGCTCAGGCTGGTACTGCACTACCGCAACCTGCCTGCTGTCGCCACTGCCCCGGTCGACGATTGCACGCGAGCAGCACAAATGGAGAAATTAGTCATCGTAAAATCGCAACTTGTGATCTCACATGAAGAGTCACAGCCTGATCGAGAGCAGTGCACAGCAAAGAATGGCGGAAGTTCTCCATAAATATGGGAAGAGCTTACACACTAATTTACCCTTAAATACCAGTGCTTCACTGGCATGAAAATACCCAATGTTAATGCAACAACTTCAGGATCACCGTCACATGCATGCATTAAGAAGCCCCTTCACGGCTTCAAACTTATTTACAACAAACTAGGCATGCGCGAGTAAAAACGATGTGATCTCACACACGATTTATTGGGACATCCGTCCTAGCTACCCAGTCACTCAAGAAGGCTATTTTTATCAGAATGGAACTACAAATAGCTCTGAGCACTATGGGACTCAACATCTGAGGTCATCAGTCCTCTAGAACTTAGAACTACTTAAACCTAACTAACCTAAGGACATCACACACATCCATGCCCGAGGCAGGATTCGAACCTGCGACCGCAGCGGTCACGCGGTTCCAGATTGAAGCGCCTAGAACCGCTCGGCCACAAGGGCCGGCTAATGGAACTACAAATTACACAGATTGTTAAAGATGCCATTGCCAACGTAAATACATTGAAAAACAGTAGGAAATTAAGCAAATGGTATCTCGGTAAGTTGAAAGAACCAGAGGTTGTTGCGAGTTTCAGAAGAGCATTGGGCAGCAGTTGAATATATCTTCCCCTGGGAAGAATGACAGCGCAAGACGAACTGGTAGATTTCAGAGATGAAATAGTGAAGGCAGCGGAGGATCAAATAGGTAAAAAGATAAGGCCTAGTATAAATCCCTGGATAGCACAGGGGATATTGAATTTAATTGATGTAAGGAGAAAATATAAAAATGCTGCAAAAGAAGCAGATGAAATGGAATACAAACGTTTAAAAATTGAGATTGACAAAATGTACAAAATGACTGCGCAGAAATGGCTAGAAGACAAACGTAAGGATTTAAAAGCATAAATCACTATGGGAGAGATAGATACTGTATTGGATAATTAAATATGCTTTGGAAAAAAAAGAAGCAGCTGTATCAGTATCAAGAGCTCAGAGGGAAAACCAGTCCTAAGCAAAGACGGGAAAGCTGGAAGGTGGAAGGAGTATACAGAGCGACTATACAAGGGAGATGGATTTGCAGGTAAGATTATAGAAACAGAATAGGACGTAGATGAAGAGAATATAGCAAACATGATACAGTGACAAGAATTTGATACAGCACTGAAAGACCTAAGTTGAATCAAGGCCCAGGGAGTAGACGACGTTCTGTCAGACATACTGATAGCCTTGGGAGAGCCAGCCACGACAGAACTCTTCCACCTGGTATGAAAGGCATAATATCCTCAGACTTCAAGAAGAATGTAATAATTCGAATTCCAAAGAAAGCAGATGCTGACAGGTGTGAATAATACCGATCTATCAGTTAATAAGTCATGGTTGCAAAATACTAACCCGAATTTTTTAAAGAAGACTGAAAAAAGTTGTAGTAGCTGACCTCGGAGAAATTCAGTTTGGATTCCTGGAAAATGTGGGCACACGCGAGGCAATATTGACCCTATGACTTATCTTAGAAGGTGAGTTAAGGAAAGGCAAACCGACGTTTATAGCATTTGTAGACTCAGAGAAAACTTTTAGCAATGTTGACTGGAATACTCTCTTTGAAAGTCTGAAGGTAGCAGGACATCAGGGAGCGAAACCCTATTTACAAGTTTTACGGAAACCATACGGCAATTATAAGAATCGAGAGACAAGAAAGGCAGGCAGTGATTGAAAAGGGAGGGAAACGGGGTTTTAGCCTGTCCCCGACGTTACTCAATCTCTAATTTGAACAAGGAAGTAACCAAAATGAAATGATCGTGTGGCATTGATGGCCGGGAGGCCCCATACGGGGAAGTTCGGCCGCCGAGTTGGATGTCTTATATGATGCGTGTCGGTGATGATATGATGATAAGGACAACACCCAGTCCACGAACGGAGAAAATCTGCAACCTGCCCAGGAATCGAACCTGGGCCCGCGGCATGGTAGGCAAACGCCATAATCCACTCAGATAAGCAGGCAGACTGAGTAAGAAGTAATGGAAACCAAAGAAAAAATCGGAGAGGAATTAAAGGACAAGAGGTAAAAACTTTGAAATTTGCCGACGATATTGTCATTCTCCCAGATACAGGAAAGGACTTTGTAGATCAGTTGAACGGAATGGACAGTGTCTTGAAGACAGATACAAGATGGCCGTTAACAAAAGCAAAACAAGGGTATTGGAAAGCAGTCGAATTAAATCAGGTTACTCTGAGGGGATTAGGTTAGGAAACGGGGCACCTAATGTGGTAGACGAATTTTGTTTTGGGCAGTAAAATCACTGATGATGGCCTAAGTACAGAGGATATAAAATGTAGATTAGCAGTGGCAAGAAAGCCATCTTCGAAGAAAAGAAATTTGTTAACATTGAATACCCATTTAAATGTTACGAAGTCATTCCTGTAAGGATTTGTATGGAGCGCAGTCTTGTATGGAAGTGAAACGTGGACGATAGACAGTTTAGACAAGAAGAGTATATAAGCTTTGAAATGTGGCGTTACAAAAGAGCACTGAAGTGTAAATGGGTAGATCACATATCTAATGTGAAGGTACTGAACAGAACTGGGGAGCAAAGAGATTCCTGGTTCCAACTGACTAGAAGAAGGGATCCGTTTATTAGATACATTCTGAGAACCCAAGAAATCACCAATTTAGTATTGGTGGGAAGCGTATGTACGTGTACGTGTGTGTGAAAATCGCATTGGGAGAGCGGGATATGAATTCAGTAAACGGATTCAGTTGGATGTATGTTGCAGTAATTATTCAGAGATGAAGAGGCTTTCACAGGGTAAAGTAGCATGGATAGCTGCATCAAACCAGTGTTCGTACTGAAGACGACGACAACACTGGAAGACTACTGAAAATGAAACCTCTTGAACAGTGCCCACTTTTCTGTACAAAGCTTAAGGAAGCGTTTCACAATTATATGTCTTTTTGCGACTAGTGTTCACCGAATGAAGTTCGCTATTTCATCTGGATGGGTCAATATTGTCAACAACAATATTTTGATGGAATATAAGTACAGGGAACGTAGAGTTACGTAAAAAAATAGTATAATAATCTGTGTCTAGTATTTAGTTAACATAAACTTTTACTAGTGTAATGTAAAGCTCGTGAACAGTTGTTGCAAATCAACGAGTTACTCAGATGCGCATCACAATACCGTTAATACTGGAACCACATAATTAGGTACTATCAGAGCACATTTGAAGTGCACTGCAGCATTCATATAATGCATAAAGTCTGTTAAGAAACTACGCTGAATTGCTGCTGTAATACATGGCCACATCTGACTCAAGGAACAAGGCGTTTCACCGCATAAAAAGTATTTTTAATTATTACTTCGTCGCTTGCCAGTGGTGGACGGCCTACGCTTAGTGTTTCGTCACCGTATTTCCCTTTCGTAAGGCGAAAGCTTCTCAAACAACCTTGTTTCATATTCTACTTGGGACTAACTGAAACAAATAATGTTATGCAAATCTAATGACACCGACTGCGCCATCATGGAGCTGCAGCAGTGCCGACGGCGGTGTTTGGAATTAATCCTTTAAATTGAACTGGATTGCCTTTTGCTGAAATCTCGGCTATTTTCTCTATCACCACTTGTACGGATTTCTTGTTCACAGTTAAATGTTGACGTGAGCAAGCGAACACCTTGCACGCAAAGTTTATGTTTTACATTGTTTTACGTCTTTTCTTCATCTAGATTGGGGATCATTTCAAAACTATGTT
The DNA here is from genome assembly GCF_021461395.2 of Schistocerca americana. Lineage (NCBI taxonomy): Eukaryota > Metazoa > Arthropoda > Insecta > Orthoptera > Acrididae > Schistocerca > Schistocerca americana. Next base: position 335,466,771 of record NC_060122.1, on the reverse strand, counting down.
CTGCAGATCACAGGTGTTTTTTCTGTGTTATTATTTATGATTTAAAATTGAAGCAATCACTGAATAAAACAATTCGGTCTTAATTTTCTTTAGAAATTTGATTTACGTTCAAAATAATCAAGGCGTTCTATCACAGTACCAGGATTGTCAAGGTGCTCCGTCATAGGAAAATTTTGGGAACTCCTGATCTAGATCTACATTTAAACTCCGCAAACCACTGTACACCGCACAACGGAGGGTTCCTTGCACAAGTATTATCGACTTCCTGACGTACACTGTCTGCGTATTCACCTTCTACCTAACGTTTATCCCGTCTAAAACGAGGTCCTCTTTTTCATGATTTGGGAAATTTTGTTTTATTATTTAAATGAGTAGCCGGAGAAACTGTGTTCTGTGTATTATCGTATTTTAGCTGTTTGTGTATTGTATTCCCGGAAACAGACTTAAGGAAACAAACCAGCACTTTCTCGATCTACCAATGGAAACCTACGAAAAACCTTAGGGTGGCCAGTGTACCAGACTACCGTCCTTAGTCCGTTACGCAGATTACTTCAGGACTGGTACCTCTCATTGTCTCCCGGACACTAAGGAGCATCTTTGTATTACCCGCTTATTGACTGAGAGAAAATTAATCCATACCTCCATACGCACCGCGATCTCTCTTATTCTCATGGTTTCTACAAGGTACAGTGACAGAAGAATTGGTGGGCAGTCTTCCTCGAATACAGGTTCTCTAAATTTACTCACCAAGATTTCGTCAGAACTTCGGGGTGCATTTCTTCCAAGGACTCCAAGTACTCTGATACGAGGTTCTGACAACAGACAAGACAAGTTGCTGACAGAACTACTTAGATCAGAAGGTGACCGGAGAGATTGAAACAAACAAATACCGTCCGAACAGACCTTCAAGGCCCAACGATACCGACCAGCCACCGTCTCGTCCTCACCCCGTAAGCGTCACTGGATGTGGAGACGGCTCGCCATGTGGTCAGCACACCGCTCTCCAAGCCGTTGTTACTTTTCGTGAATGGAGCCGCTACTTCTAAATTGGCCTTACAAGCGCTGAGTTCACTCTGCTTGCCAACAGCATTCACCATGCCTGGATGGTGATACATCCAAGTGCTAGCCATGTCCGACAGAGTTTAACTTCGGTGATCTGACTGGAACCGGTGTTATCACTGAGGCAAGACCGTTGGCAGACAGATCGAAACACGTCAGGAAATTAAAAATGTTCAGTTCAGAATGAAGAATAAATGATAATTGTTTTAAATTCCTATTTTAGTTCACAGGCTGTATCTGTTCCACTTTTGTATGGTGTATAACGATCTATAACGTTTATAGCAGTACATGTCCGAATCTATTCAATGTCTGTTGTCATGCCTACTTGATAAAAACTTCAAACACTGAAAAAACACTTAAAAAGGAATAAAAATCACAAGATGTGCATGACCATTAACTCCTTAAAGATTTTAATATTCGAAGAAAGATGAAAATTACTTGGCTAACTTGAACATTAAGTTTCAGTCTCAACAGTATCCTCCAGACATAAAAAGAACCACCAAAGATGTGGAAAAACTTACGAGAATAGTTCATAAAGTAAATGTACTATGACCATAACGGGCAAAGATTTTTTGTTTTTTGAGGGGTGACAACACTGAATGGTAGAAGTGATCCCCTGACCAGATCGGCATTGGAGGAACATGGAAATATATAAAATCACGTTGTAGAGTCCAGCTGCGTGAAATCCCTTCAGGTGTGAGCCACGTCCCGCTTTCCACTCGCGGAAGAAATAACAATTACCGAAATTTGTTCGCGAGTCAAATCGGTTTACGCCAATGTGTTATGAAAGTAACGAGTGCGTGCAACCTATGAACGTATTTTAGTGGAAGCAAAACAAATTTTCTTGACGAAGAGACGAGTGGAAGACCTTCCATTTTGTCTGACGAGTTTGTGCAAGAAAATCGGGATAACTGTACGTGAAGATCGTCGATTGACAATGTATGCAATTTCTGCGACGTTTCCACAACTCTCCAAACTCTTATACGAGCACTCACAGGAACGAGGGGACACCGGAAACTGTGCGCAAAATGCGTCCCAAATCAGCTAAGAGGCCGGCCGGTGTGGCCGAGCGGTTCTAGGCGCTTCAGTCTGGAACCGCGTGACCGCTACGGTTGCAGGCTCGAATCTTGCCTCGGGCATGGTTGTGTGTGATGTCCTTAGGTTAGTTAGGTTTAAGTAGCTCTAAGTTCTAGGGGACTGATGACCTCAGATGTTAAGTCCCATAGTGCTCAGAGCCATTTGAACCATTGAACAGCTAAGAGAGTAGCACAAGAAAAATCGGATCAAAAGCGTCCTCGAGCCTCATGGACTTGAATTGGAAAATGAGGATTTTCTGAGCTGTGTTGTGACGGGAGATGAATCGTGGATGGCTCATTACACGTCTAAGACAAAAAGGCGGACGTCACAATGGCGTCAAACTGCATCCCCATTTGCTAAAAAATTGGAAACCATAATTGCGCGGCGAAACGGCTTAATTTTGATGGAAGTTCTGCCTCAAAAGGAGCATCAAAAACAAAAGGAGGGGAATGATGACGAGAGGTCTATGCTTCTTGAGCGGCGATGCTCTTCCTCACACAGTCTTAGCCACTAAGGTGCTCTGGGACTTTTTTGGTTTAGATGTTTTGAGCCCCGCCCTCCTCATGTATGTCTTGACCTGCACCTTCACATTGTAATCTTTTCACCTCGCTGAAGGCACACATGACTGGGTGTATATTTTCAACCGACGGGTAATTTCAAAAGGAAGTTGTGAACAAGGAAAACAGCTGACGGGAGAGTTCGTCGAGGATGGCATAAAGAAGCTTGTGTCACGACTCACCACATGCACTGAACGGGATGGCGGCTGCGTGGAAATATAATCAACAAAAATATCCAGTAATTTTTCTGAAATAGTTTTTTTAATGTAAGAATCTAGACTTACTTTGTGAAGGTGCCTCATATTACACATATACTTCTTTGAAAGTCGATTGGACCTTAACAAGGATTCATCGGCAATTTTTCGGTCAAATTGATGCAGTTGACGCTCATTCATGCATTCCATCTTCTATACACCCATTTCCTTTAAATTACGAAGGCTACAATATTACTTCACACATTATCATCCTGCAATTTATTAGGTTTCTTGTAAAATATAAGGCCAAACAAGTGCTTCATATTTACTTTTATTATGTCTTACAAAATGTGGCTATAACCTCCTTAATGTTGTTATTCGTGTTCTATGTAAACTGTAGATACTGTCATGGCAGATGACTGCCTGCATGTTCAACTTGTGTCACTGAAAACTGTACACACTGTCGTGGCAGATGATTTCCTATACTCACACATACATCTTATGTCGCTAATGATGGCCATGAAGTAAAATAGTAGACACATTTAGTTTCCTTCATAATTTATGAATGATTTTTTCTGATTTTGTCCCTTAATTTATGTAGATAAGGAATATAGGCTCCCCTTCTTATTTAGTTACGAAAAAATAATTTGAATAATCCTCCCATTCCAAGGGCAGTTCCAGCACTCGTTATTTGCGGCTTGAGGTGATGAAGCAGATCAGTCAGAGGCATTTCATAAATTTTACTTTGATTGGGCCCACAGCATAATACACGTAACTTTGAAAATTTTAGGTATAGATAGCTGCAATTAATATTCTACGACTGCTGTTTTGGCTTTTTGAGAATGGCAGTAATGCCAAAACATTTGCCGTAAAGATTATTAAAGTTATAGCAGCTTGTCTGCATCTTTAATTTTCATTTCATAAACCTTGCATTCACAGTGCTTCCCACGTGCTTATAGTGTTGATCTTTATGGTGTACACTACTTTATCCACTTTACCATCAACCTCTGGAGAAGGGACGAGCCAACCAGTTCGTTTACTTTGCATATGAAAATTCTTTCTTGTCCCTTCGCATCCCACAATTGATTTTGTGTTAATGAATATGAAAGTCTTGGGTATTGATAACCGCTACAGCTGTATTTTGCTCCTTTATTACAGTTCCACTACCGGTTTCGTGGCGTTAAAACCACATATCTGTATTACCGGTAGTGATACAGTAATTAAGCTGTAGCGGTTTTTAATATCCAAGAGGAATACTCATTCCTGTCGTTCCCACCTGCAAGGTTGTATGCAGAATATGACAGTGTTTGGAATTCCAGTGTTTTGGTAGGCAGCCATAGCTAGCATTCATGGAGTGTTGTCATTGCCAGTCTAGCCTGTTGGGGTAGTTTTGCAACCCCAAAAACAATTTTAATGCTCCATGATCTGCTAGTACTCTAAAATTTTTATTGTACAGATAGAATCTGAAATATGTGATTCCATAAATAAGGCACAACATCTGTTTCTCCTGTGGAATAATTTCTTTCTGCAGAATTTAGTTGCCTTAATGCTACGAGACGTTCTACGCCTTCTACCTCTTGTGACAAAACACAGCGAAACGCATGGTTTCAAACATCACATGACAAAAGAAATTTCCGTAAGTACCAACATCGTTCTCGATGTTAAAGCTTGTTTTAGCTCATCAAAAGCATTCTGGCAAGCTTATGACCACACAAATTTAGTACCTCTTTTTAATAATTATATCAACAGTTTGGCAATAACCGCAAAACCTTTTATGAACTGGCAGCTATAGTTCTTGACTCCTAAGAATCACTGAATCTCCTTTCAGATTCTGGTATAGGAAATTCACATACAGCTCTGACTAATCATGGGCCTAACGGCATCTTTACTTATGATATGATCTAGGTATCAACATAGGAGTATACAGCCAACCGGTGAGACATAACTGGTAGGTACATTAACTAGGTATCGACACCTACTAGGGGTGACTTCCGTAGAATGAAATTTTGCTACATCGTAAAATTACGTTGCAAAACAGCAATGGTAAGAATTTAGAGCAGCTATGCTGAAGACAAAAGTGAAATAAAACGTTCTAGCTTTTGCCACGTGTGGCCAGCTGGGAACAACATTGGACAGAGTCTACAAAAGCTACAACGTTTTATTTCACTTTTGACTTGAGCATAGCTGCTCTAAATTTTGACAATTACTTTTTAGCTATGTAATTTTCCGATTTAGCAAAATTTTTTTCTGATGAAGACACTCCTAGTAGGTGTCGAAACCTAGGTCAGTGTACCTACCAGTTGGTGCAACCAGTTGGCTGTATAATTCTGTAGTAAAACTATTTAACGGTTGCTAAATAACGGCCATGTTCAAAACTGCATCACGTAGGTATGCTACCTCTTCCAATACAAAATTACACGCTTCTGTACTCAATGACAACTTCGCTGCTACAACTTTGGGAATATTTCCCTTAATCTTTGCTTATGCTGTTCCGTATCACTCCCATAAACGATTATGTCCTCGAGATAAACTAAGCATTGATGTGGTTTTAAGCCTATGAGTACTCCATTCAATAATCTCTGAAACACTGCAGAAGCATTTTTAAACTGAATGGCATTCTTCTGAATTTGTAATATCTCCAGAGTCCCGAAAACGCTGTTTTGTGTCGACCATGTGGTAAAACATCTGCCTGGTACTAACCACTCTCTAAAACCATTATTGAAAAATATTTGCATTATCCTAAATGATCCAAGGTTTCTGTGATGTTTGGCAAAGGTTAGGCGTCCTTTATGGTTTCCACATTCAGATGTCTGTAATCACAAGAAAAACTTACATTTTTATGTTCCATCCGTTCATTTTTTTGGAACAACGACTATTCCTGCCCTCCATGCACTGTTACTTTCATCATTGACTCCTCCTCCAAACGTGGCTGCAAGTACCTCGGTATTATGCGTGGTTTAGGGAGACTGGTGATTCATTTTCCATTTCTATGTGGTCCTATGTTATATGCGTAGCTCGTAAAGGCTCGTTTGGAAAAGATAAATCCTTAAATTCCAAAAGTAATTTTTCCATATGTTCTCTATGCTTCTCTCTAGGTGCTTCACTTTTCCTTGAAATGTAGCTTCAGTGACGTCTGGTGATTGTGGGAGACACCCCTCGTGTCCCAATGATTTCCTAGTACCCTTGGATACACAATCATGCGAATCAAGACTTAGTGTGATCACTCACTGCTTAAAAGGTTCGTCTTTCCCAACAGACTCCCCTCGTGATATCGCTACACTGGCAATGGCTTCACCTAACAAAAAAATTCTTCCACCAAGTCCCACCATACGTTGTCAAAGATCGATGATGCTACAATTCTCATATAAGAAATCTGATCACAGAATCACGTAATAGCCCTCATTCACTTGTGGCAAAATCTCTATACACGATTTGAATTGGACCACTGCCAGGTAAAAGTCTGTGTCTACCGATCCTAATGGTGTGACATCCTTAATCCCTACACCACACAACCTGTACCGTGGTGGGTCTCATTGCTTATGATTCACTAGATCGCACGTGGGCCTCTGTGTCAAATAACATCCTGCAACCCTCTTTTCCTACTAGTCCTCTTATGACCCAGTCCAACACTGCATCCTCTTGTAGCATCATATCTTGCTGGGAATGGCTCTAGGTGGACCTGGGGTTCCCGTAGGTGTTTAACACCTTATTCTTTCCCGGTCCTCTACTTATAGAACTATTACTTCCTCTTACTTTATTCTCATCACCCTGAAGCTGCGACACTGCCTCCTTACATGCCCCATTCGTCCACACCTGAAATTGCAATAACTGTACGTTTACACAGCTTTCTAGTCGACAAATCGGTCTCTTCACACACTATAGCTAACCGCAATGCTGTGCACGAATCCGTCCGGCTCACTGTGCGTATCTTCTTGACATTTACGCATACAACCTTCTTAAAGAAAGCAGTGAGCGTCGTCTGCTCAGTTTCTAACAAAATAATTTCATTTGTTGTCCTAATTAATTTCCTTTATCCTCTCAGCAAATGTTTTCACAATTTCCGTATTTCTCTTAGTTATTACCCCTATTGTTCGCTATAGTGTGTGGCACTATTTCTTTTCATATATCTCTGAATTAAATCTTCTTTAAATTCTTCAAATGTTATGGCTCTTTTAAGAGCTTCTGCATACCCTACATGAGATATAGCTGCCTCTTTTAGTCTCTTGAGATGGTTCCAATGGCTCTGATCAGTATGGGACTTAACATCTGAGGTCATCAGTCCCCTAGAACATAGAACTACATAAACCTAACTAACCTAAGGACATCACACACATCCATGCCTGGGGCAGGATTCGAACCTGCGACCGTAGCAGCAGCGCGGTTCCGGATTGAAGCGCCTCGAACCGATCGGCCACAGCGACTAGGTCATTTTGAGAACTAACATTCACAAGATAAGAAAACAAAATACTTTAACTTAATTCTTGTATCTAATCACGAATCACCTTGACTCCTGGCATTGCTATCCACATGCCCCCAACGATTGCATGTATAACATTTCATCAGAACTGATTCTGTGCTGGTGCTGAGGGGCTCTTAAGGTTACATAGTCCACATCTAACAGGCACTAATCAACCGTGATTTCTTTCACCCCTGAAACTAGACAAATACGCTGGATCTATACTAGAAATAAGATCTACTTCACAAAATGCATGACTGTCAAACTTTTTCTCCAAGACTCAACCACAATCAAATTTTTGGGTTAACTGTACTATAGGCTGTAGGTTCAGACTTTGCTACAAAAAGGCGATGTCAAGGATCTGATGACCCTTTGATTATCACATTTGGAGGGTGAAATGAGATGTCAGTGTGACAGCAGATTTGTTTACTTAACTTCTTTACTCTGGCTCTCAGCTTGGTGGAGGTATCCAGCTGCCTCTTATGCGAAATAATGGCCGTTCAGCATTACTGACATCACAAAGAGTGGGGCTGAGCATAATGACACTTGAACACTGCTGTCAGTGATGTGCTCTGGCTGCGACCGAGATGACAGTGCAGTGGCACAGCTGACAATACCATGCAGGGTCCATGACCTCCCGCCAGCGAACTGGTGGCTCTCTGCTCCAGTAGTGGCTGATTTTGTGACTCAAGGCAGGCTACCCTGTGCCGTGGTCGAACAGTGGACCCAATACTACATTCAGGATGTCGCTATGGGTGTCACAGCTCGTGGTGTGGGCTGCGATACTGAGAAATGCATGAATGGCTAAATACCTATGCACTCTAGATCATGTTTTTTACAGCTTAAGACACATACTCTAAACACTTTTTCGACACCAAATGAGGAAAGACTTCTGTCCATCCTCTAGTGTACTGCAGCATCGGCTGATGCTATACCGCTCCCAGCTGGATCTGCTTTGCAATGTTTCTCAGTCCTATTTTGCTTAACAACGCGTAACACTCTTACCTGCCTGCGGATGGCTCTGTTGTAGCTCATTTCCACTCTGGCATACTTTTTGGCTGAATACAGTCGATACGCTAAACACAGAACGAAAGTTAATGGCAGAGCCAGTAATAAAAGTTGGGTATTCATCACATGATGATTGGTCAAACGTAACAAATGTCTCTCTCCTACATCTTGTTTGAATGCAGAGCCATTTTTGACTAGGTTCAATTCTTATCACTCTGCTGGCAACTCGGTTAGTGAGCGGCCATGCTTTTCTGAGCTGGATTGTTCAAGTGAGTGTACATGTATTTGAATGTAGTAGATTAAACTGTATGAGTGGTGTGTCTCAGCATTAGTTACATTAGGCTAACATTTTGATTTCCCATTTTATGGGCGATTGGGTTAATTTTATGCATAGCAGTAATGTGATGGTCATTGTTTTGCTCAAACCTGAGCAATCACACCATGTGGCCAGTGTTTGGCGCCTTGATCACAAAGAGTTAAATTTTTTATTGAGTGTGTTTACTTAATAATCCGTGTATCATGTAAAGAACTTTGTGTCGAGTTAATTCAATTTTAATTGGTCATTCATTGTGATTAACATAACAACTTTGTCAGTTAGAACTCCACATGTCAGTGATGTCGCAGTTTCTGCACAACACAGCTATGCATTTTATAGTGCGTGAGTTTATGTCCAGAATGAACCCTATATCTGGGGAGGAATACTGTCTGCTATGCATTTTTCTGGTTCTAAAACGCCTGACACCATGTGAACTTGAGAAAATAGTGGCTACTGATCTCCCATTTGCTCTCCGCTTGCCTCAGAAGTAGCAGGAGGTAGAATTACTCGTCGTCTGTCTTTTCACTGTACCAATGTGTGCGATCGCATGACTCTTTTGCATCCAAGTTTTGAACTCGGTATCTCTGATGCGAGTCTGAATCCAGCCTCATGATCATTTCAGCCACACACCCCAACTAAACATTATGTTAAGGAATCCCTATGTATTACTCACTTATTATCATCTACTCGTGACAATCCCATGTGTTCATATAAATAAATAGTTACTGTCCACGATAAAAACATTTTACTAACTCCGCAAATAATTTGCCGCTGTCCATTCCATTTTATATCCTCTCACATCCACTTATTACGGAATGAACAATGTTTGGGCAGTATTAGAACTCTCTACAGAAATTAAATGGAATGTGCGTAGTCCCTGTTCGATGAGGTCGGCCGCCTGGTGCAAGCCTTTCTTTATCTTACGCGACTTCGACGACTTGCTTGTCGATGATGATGCAATGATGATGAGGACAACACGACTCCCAGTCCTCGAACAGAGAAACTCTCCACCCAGCCAGTTACCGATCACGGGTCCCCTGCATTGCATTCATCACCGTTGATCGCTCAGCTATCAAGGCAGTCTATCGAAAAAACGAAATGTGCAGAATGAGAAATGTGGAACGTCATATGGTTCAGTATGATTTCCGTTACTTTGCCTTCCTTAACATGCTTGCAATTTTTGTTATTCGTTGTGCTAAATAGCAGATTATCTTTCTTATTGGGCTACAGCCGTTACGGTATCTATTGATCGGTGATATAAGCATGCTAGGCAGAAAGTGTGAGGTACCTGTAGGTGTACATTCTCATCTGTATTTACCAGTAAGTTAATACTTTTATTCTGTGCCCGCGTTCGAATGCGTTTATTGTTAATCCGAATGCAGTTCAGACCTCTCTCGTGACGACCCTGGACAGCAAATTTTATGGCCGACAGTAGGCACAAAGTATCTAAATTTTTTACATCGCCTCTTCGACTGGCACTGGAACGCAGTTGACGTCTGAGCTGATCTCATACATGTTCTGTTGGGGACTTATTTCGGTATGTTTCTGGCCACGGGTGTATCTCAACGTCTCATTAAGGAAGAGAGAAATTAACAATCGGATCAGCCAGAGGTAGCTATGGCAAAATATTACCTGTTGTGCATGTGGTAAGAAGGGCAATTACGCAAAGGACTTTGAAAGTAGACCGAAGAGAGAAACGAGAAGCTGCAATTATTGTAAGACAAGAGGTCATTTGGAGTCAGATTGCAGGCTGCTGAAATCGAAGACAGGCAAAAAGGCTCGAGATGTAAAATCCTTTACGTGTATGAATCAAGGAGTTCACCTAAAAGATTATTGGGTCATGGATACAGGTGCTAGCGGGCATATGTGCAATAAGAGAGAGCTGTTTACGAAACTGGACCGTGCAAAACTCAATGAAAGTTACTGTGGGTGACAGTAAACTTCTTGATGTGATCGGGCTTGGTACTGTGGATTCCCATGCACGGAACAGAGTTACATTTATCAAAACAGTACTTAGTGGAGTGCTTTTTGTGCCTGAACTGATATTCAATCTGTTTTCTGTAGGAACTGTGTTAGACAAAGATATGTGTTTAATGTCAAATAAGAAACAACGTGAATTCTTGAACAGTAAAGGTAAATTTCGTGCATTATCCAAATGTGTCAAGAAAATATATCGTATGTTGTTTTCACTAAACCAAACACAATCGGAACTGTCAAAGGTTACTTAGATGAGTGCAGATAAAATACACACTGTGTTTAACAGTAATGACACTAGTGAGTTTTCTTATTTCAGTACTGATAGTTGCCTGGGCAGTTTGTCTAAACCTGTTGAAAACTTGAGTGTCTGGCATAAAAAAAAAAAATGCCATCAGAGCATTAGGCATATGAAAGGGTTTTTCTCACGTGTAGGGGTAACCTTCATTGACGACCTTGTCACTTTTGAAGAATGTTTGGCAGGTAAACAGCATCTCTTGCGTTTCCGTGTCAGGTCGTCAATCGCTAATGTCCCATTTGAACTGGTTCATGCAAACGTCTGTGGACCCATGGAGCCGCATTTGCTTGGAGGATCAAGATATTTTTTGATTTTAGGGATGACTGATCATCGCAAAGCATTATTTATGAAGCAGAAGAATGAAATTAAAGGTTTCATTAGGAAACTGAGAGAGAAACTGGTCAGAAAATTAAAGTTCCAAGGAGTCATAATGGACTGGAGTTTATCAGTACTGATTTAGATGCATTTCGGAATGAAAATGGCATAACAGCTTTGTGTACACGCCACAGAAAAATGGAAGACCTGAAAGGGAAGTGGGACGTTGGTTGGAGCTGTTCGTTCAGTGATTTCAGGAATGCGAAAACATTTCTGTGCTGAAGCAGTTAACACGGCGACTTATGTGCTAGATCCAAGTGGTAAACTCCTTTTGAAGCCTTTTTTGGCGGAGAGTTACCCTTACTAGATTTTAAAACATTCGGAACAGAGTTTAATTCTGTTTAAACCACCATGGAGGAAAATTTTGATCACAGTATGTTGAAAAGAAAGAAAAGCTGAAAATGAAGACAGTGAGGAAAGTTGCTGAAAATTAATAGTCACTGTGGCTATGTGTGCTATGTTAGGTTCCACACCAGATATTTGCATAGCTCTAAGTACTGTAATCAGGTAGCAATCATGTGTAAGTCTGGATTTACGGAATACTTTAAATCGTGTCCTACTTTACATTAAGGGAACACTAAAACTGAGTCTATTATACGCTAGGGTTGAAAAGTGTACAGATCCTATAATTTATTATGTAGACTCTGACTGGGCTGGTGGCAGAGTAGACAGAAAGTCCACAAGCGGCTGTCTTTTCAAAGTTTTGGGTTGTAGTAGTTTGTGGGCATCTAAGAAGCAACCCACATTGTCTCTGTCATCAACAGAATCTGAATTTGCAGCCTTAAGCATGGCAACTAGTGAAGTCTCTTAGCTCAGTAATTGATATCATTGTCTTTCTGGCAGTCGAAGAGCTGTTGTAGTTTATGAAGACAATATGCCAGTAATAAGCCTTTGAAAGACCCCAGAGTTCCATCATAAACTACAGCACATACATGTGAAAATTTTATTTGTGAGAGAGAAAGTTCTTATTAAGAAAGTTATGTTAAAGCACATTAGCTTCAATAACCAACAACCTGATGTTCCAACAAATCCACTAGGTACAATAAAATTTGAAAAATTTACAGCCTTGTAAGGACTTGTAAATCGTTTTTGTAACACTGATAATTAACACAGAGAGGGGGTGTTAATGGTACAACAGTAATGTTATCTTAAAGGAGGAACACTGTTTTCCTTTCATTTATGTTCTCTTCCATTCTTTAGATGTTTTGGGTTTTGCTGTTTGTTCTGTGTGTTTATTGATGTCTGCCTTTAGTTGTAAGCTGTTGTACATTACAATAAACCCTGGACAAACAGGTTTATTTTCGTGCTTTATTTACTACACCTAATCACAAAAAAAAATCCCAAAGTCCAATACTTTCATTGCAGCGCAGGACACAAGGGACAACATGTAGAAGAGGTTCTGAAATTACGCGTCTGTCAAAAGTCAGTTTTCTTAGTGGTTTAATGTGGCCCACCCATATTCTTCTCCTGTGCTAACTTTTTCATCTCAGAGTATCGCTTGCTACATACAGCCTCAATTATTTGCTGAATGTGTCTCAACCTTTGCCTTCATCTACAGTCCTTAGTCTCTGTATCTTAATTTGTTACTATAAAAGATATCCCTGTTGTCTTGTCCGTTCTTCTTGTAAGTTTTTTCCATATATTCCGTTCATAACCGAGTCTGGGGAGAACCTTGTGATTCCTTACCTTAGCAATCCACCTAATTTTCAACGGTATTCTGTAGCACCACATATCACAGGCTTCGATTCTCTTCTGTTTCTGTTTCCCCATAGTCCGTGAGTCACTACCATACAATGTTGTTCACCAAACGTTCATTATCAGAAATTTCTTCCTCAAATTAAGGCTTATGTTTGACACTAGCAGACATCTCTTCGGCAGGAATGCCCTTTTCTCCAGAGCTAGTTTACCATTTATGCCCTCCTTGCTCCATCCGACATGTGTTATTTTGCTGCCTAGATATCAAAATTTCTTCAATTGGTCTACTTCGTGATCCCCATTTCGGATGTCAAGTTTCTCTCTGTACGCATTTCTGCTACTTCTTTTTACTTTGGTCTTTCTTCGACTTATTCTGAATCCGTATTACGTACTAGCTATGCAGTTCGTTACACTCAACACGTGCTGTAATTCTTCTTCACTTTACTGAGGATGGAAATGTCATTAGTGAATTTTACCATTGATAGCCTTTCAATTGAATTTTAATCCTGCTTTTGAACCTTTCTTTTATTCCTTTCATTGCTTCTTCGACATCCCAGTCTTACACGCTTTTTAATTGGAGCACTTCGTTCTTGGGCTTCCGTCTTATTTTTCCCTCTTGATTTTTGTACGTATTGTACATATACCTGTATTTCCCTATAGCTTATACTATGTTTTACAGAATTTGGAACGCCTTGCACCATTTTACGTTGTCGAACGCTTTTTCCATGTCGAGGAATCCTATGAAAGTGTCTTGCTTTCTCTTCGGTCTTGCTTTCATTATCAGTCGCACCGTCATAACTGTCTCTCTGGTGTCTTTACCTTTCCTAAAGCCAAACTGATCGTCATCTAGCAGTTCCTCCATGTTTCAGTATATTATTATTATCAGCAAGACAATCAGATCGTGCTATAATTCTCACACTTGTTGGCTCGTGCAGTCTTCGGAATTATGTTTTTTTTTTTCCGGAAGTCAGATGGAATATAGCCAGACTCGTACTCTCTACACACTAACGTGAGTAATCGATTTGTTTCCACCACCCCCAACATTTTTTGAAATTCCGATTGAATGTCGATGAAGCGTTATTTCTGATGAACTGAGATTATTTTTCGGTAGAAATTCTTCCAATCCACATGTGGAATATAGCAAACCAGTGCTTAACAGTATTGGTTAAAAACAGTGTTGATTGCAATTCTAGTTTTTTATTTTTCAACTACGCGTTTCGCCTTATTTAGGCATCTTCAGGTTATCTTACTTTGGTATTTCTTAGAAGGATTCTTTAGTCAGTGTAGCCAAAGGGCATCGTCGAATATATCAGGCCAACATCGCCTTCGTTAAACTCAGTAAAAACTTTTCTAAATGGACGCGACTGACACCAAGAACTGCATAACGCGTTCCTGGGAATGGAATGCATTTGTACATCAGTCTCATTTCAGACGGTCGCCCAAATTCTTACAGTTACTTGCACTATTTGAACGTCATGGCATTCAAGCATCCATGATCTGCGTCAGATAGCTGTAATGCCTGCTGTGATTTCCGTGCGTTTTGCGTTTTCCAAGCGGCTGCAGAATTACGGCTCTGTAATGGCTTGCGTGTTTTCCTGTAGTAACTCAAACATTATCGTAAGTACATAGTATACCATATCCTGATAATACCGTACAATAAGTTACCGCGCTGATGTAATCGCAGGCACCTTTTGCTCGTAAATTGTTAGCTGTTACAAATTCCTGGGTAATAATTTACTTCTTCGGAAGCCTAATTGCACGCCGTGTCAGCAGTTAAACAATTGCGCCGACTGCTGCAGAGAATAGTAGCTGCTTTGCGACGCCGCGCACTGCTCTTCTGCCTTCAGTGCCCACAGCCTTTAGCTGGCAGAAAAGTTAAATGAAAGGTGTTTCCAGAGCATGAATTCTGAACGTGGAGCATTGCAGGATGACTAGCATTGCTGGCTTACAGCTGGGCAATTTTCAGAGGCATACCAAAAACGTAACAATGACTGGATTTAGAGCTGTTTCTCACAGTCTGCTGGTACACATAATAAAGCGGTTTTGTTTCATATGTGTCACTCTCTTGTGGCGTAAACTAGGTTTTTTTCCACCTTGTTTCCAAATCGATACCATAAATATTCGGTCGACAGTGATAGGCAGTTAATGCTCTCAAAATAGGGAATAGGCTGTTTTACTGTAACAGATTACAGAATCATTACTTGTAAAGTATGTTGACTGAAACAAATCAGCAGACAGACCACATACGAAAAGGAAGGAAGAATAGTGTTTAACTTCTCGTCGATAATGAGGTCATTAGAGACAAAGCACACGTTCAGATTAAGGAAAGATGGTGAAAGTAATCGGCAGCACCCTTTCAAAGGATTCATCCCGGCATTCACCATAAGTGATTTAAGGAAATGATGAAAAACCTAATTCAGGATGGGGGTTTGAATAGTCTTCCACCCGAATGTGTGTCCAGTGTAATATCCAATGTGCCACCTTTCTTGGTCACACGCTTGCGATGGTGGCCACAAACCAGTTAACACGTTTTAGTGAGCACGACGAAATGAAGGAAAACACAAGAAAATAAAAGAAAATCTTGTTGATTTAAATCGGTTGTCCTTTTAAGGTACGGATACAAAATATCAACAGTCGTAACTAGGACAAAGGGTCGAGCTGAGACACTGCCGCGTAAAGTCAGGATAGCTGTTGGTAACACGTGGAGAGTCAACGGCGCCAGTAAAACACTATAAGAATTCAGTTACTTATTCACAATGTATACAAGTCGTCGTTATTCTGCAGTAGCCTCGGCTGTTTCTCTTCCAATTGCGTGTTGAATTCTTGTGGTTATTATAACATATCAAGTTAATCAAAGACTGCTCATGCGAGTTGAGTTCTGTCTTAAGTTATTTGTGTAATAAGTCTCTTATGAGTAGAACATTTTCAGATGGTTAAAATACGCTGAAGTTCTCTTTAAAAGATGAGGGGTAGAGAGATACCGTCAAACTATAGACCAGTTTCACTTTTGTCGGGCTTTTCAAAAATATTGGAAAAGGTTGTATTCAATATTCTCCTTAAGCATCTGACTCTAAAGAATATATAGTCCAAGTCACAGTTTCGGTTCCTTAGCGATTCAAATTTACACGTACCGTGCGAATGTACATAATTCATTAGATAATAAATTAGATGGTACTGACATTTACTGTGACCTGTCGAAAGCCATTATTATATGAATCAAAACTTTCTCTGAAGTACATTAGAATATTGTGGTGTCACTGCCAGTGCTGCGAAATGGTTCCAGTCTTATCTAACTAACAAGAAACAAAGGCTGTCACTGCGAAATGACTGTGCAGAAACCAGTCACTCTTATGTGATTGGAAATTAATTATATGTGGTATTCCTCAAGATTACATCTTGGTTCCGCTGAGTTTTCTTGTATACATTAATGACCTCTCGTGTGTTACACTTCTAAGTGCTAAGTTTGTTGTTTGCAGATGATACAAACGTTGCAATAAGTAGAAAGTCAAATACAGATTTAGGAATGGCTGCTAATCAAATTTTCAGTGACAATAATAAATAGTTTAAAGCTAATTCACTGTCATTAAATTTTGAAAAGACCCACTCTATGCAGTTCAGAACCTGTAAAAGATTTCCTTCCAACATGTGTAAACACATGGAGACATGCAAATCGAAGAGGTTGACGGTGTCAAATGTCTGCGATTTGATAATAAATTCAGTTTGGAAGGCGTAACACAGAATTGCTGAAGCGTCTAAACATGTTAGTATTTGCAGTGAGAATTATGTTGGATGTAGGAGATATAAATGTAAAAAAAAACTTTCATAGTTTGCTTACTTTCATTGTATTATGTCATACGGGATCATAATCTGGGGTAAATCATCAAACCGAGAAAACGGTTTTAAAGAGCCAAAGCGTGTAGTAAGGCTCATTCGTGGTGTAAATTCAACAACATCATGTAGAAATCTGTTAAGGAACTTCGTATTCTAACCTCTGCTTCCCAGCATGTTTATTCCTTAATGAAATTTGTTGTAAGTACCCACAAGGTTAGCCGAGAGTGTTAATGCGCTGCTTCCTGGACTCGGATAGGAGCGCTGGCCCTGGATCAAATCTGCCCGCCAGGTTACTGACGAGGGCCGGTGTGCCAGCCAGCGCGGATGTAGTTTTTAGGCAATTTTCCCCATCCCACTAGGCAAATACCAGGCTCGTCCCCACGTCCCGCCTCTGTTACACGACTCGCAGACATCTGAAACACATTCGCACTATTTCATGATTTACACTAGACGCAGACAGCTGGGGTACAGTCATTCCGTCTCAGGGGGTATGGGGTGGCGGCAGGAAGGGCATCCAGCCACCCCTTGAAATTAACCATGCCAAATTCGTACTTAACCCTGCTGACCCTGCGCTCTATGAAGGATAAAGGCTGTAACTCAAACAAGAAGAAGAATTTTGTTGCAAGTAATATATCTCTATTTCCATCCAATAGCTCAATACATAGTGAAAGGGTACAGTACTGCCCGACATTGAAAATAGGTACAACATTCTTCATTATTCTTGTCAGTACAACATATTTTCTCTAATAATAACTTTTATTTCTCGTTCAGCTACAGGCAAAGCGTGATACACTTACAAACATCAACATAAAAATTTAAATTAGCATTAACAATGATTTACAATAAAATTTTCAGGGTTTCCAGCCACAAAAGTGCTTGGTCACTTATCACATGTATGTCCATCAGATTTCCTCCCTTAAGTCCGTGTACGTCGCACTCAACTATATGCTGCATGGTTTGACTCTCTCCGCACTCACAATTGGGGTCCTGGGAGAAACCCCACTTTTTCAACAAATATCCGCACCGACCAACACCTGTCCGCAGACGATCTCAATTTCAATTTTGATTTGGATGAACCTCGATGGGAGGTCAGTATATGACATCATGTGGATGGTACATACATGTCCTAGAAATGTTGTAATATATAATAAAAGGTAAAATATGTGAAGAGATACTAATTTCTGTCTGTCACAAGCACAAAGGTGCATTGTATGTTGCAGATTTAGAGTCATCGTTTCTAAAATGTTTATTGTGTTAGGATGTTAAAGTAGTTTACTGTTTTACATTACGTGGTAGGTAATTGTGAGCTGTATAGATTGTTTCTTTTTTTTTTTTTTTTTTTTTTTTGTTAGAACACTTGCAAGGGGTATTAATTTCAGTCTGTCACAAGCACAAAGGTGCGTTGTATATTGTAGTTTTAGAATCAACAGTTTCTAATATTTTCACTGTGATAGGATGTTAAAGTAGTCTATTATTTGATATTGTAATTATGAGCTGTATAGATTGTTTCTTATTGCTTTGTTTTTTTTTTGGAACACTTTCATGTTTTGTATGAGGGACGACAGGTACAATCAATTGCACAAGTGTGTGCTGTATATATAGAAAAGGGATAAATGTTGATGTTGTATGTGTACAAAACTAGGGTGTATGATTTTATGTTTTTTAGAACGAAGATTCTTTTATTACCAATGTATCTAATAGATCATACATGTAATCAATGAGTATTTAAATACTGTAAGAAAATCCTTTTGTCTGTAATGTAGCGAGATGCAAAGAAGCGTCTGACTGACTGGGTGTCATAGCGCTGAGGTGTTATGCAGAACGCGCCCCCGTACCGCATAGGAAAGTGGGAATCCAAGCTGACGTCGCCATGGGAGAGGCGACAGAGCTGCTGCGCTCCCCACTTCACTGTCGGCCGGGGTACACTCCACGCGCCCGCTACAACAGGTCAATGGCCTGGGGCGACACGCACCTACCACTGGCTGCCATTCATAAGTTGCGACTGGAGACAGTGTCCTGCGGAGGTAACAGCGGGTGGTTTTTTTCTACTCAACGGCTCGCGCGGTGGCGGCGCGACGGCAGAATGAACGACGCGCGGCAGAGTCTGGAGGGCATTTTTTAACAGCAACTATTAACTAGTACTGGACTGTGGAGCCGTGAAACAAGATGTCTGCTCGTGTGTCTCAATAAGTTGGAAAGTGAAGGACTGGTGTTTCCACGGTGTGAGTGGTAGAAAAGATTTTGTCTTTAGCAGACAGGACGATTGTTTTGTTTTGTCTTGACCACTGAACGGTGGGCTTCATAAACTTTTGGCAGTAACTTGTTAAGTGTGCTTTGTAAATTGCATGTGGGACGCTTGTTATACTTCAAGAGGACAGATGTCGTTTGGTGACTAATTATTGTCTGAACGCAAGAAACTAAAGTGGGACATTGACATTTGCATTTGTAGTAGGAGACATTTCTTTAATTGGTGTGGGAATAAGTGCTGTTTGTTGGAACTTAAGACTTAATTACACCATGAACTGAAGGGGCAGGACCGTGGAGAATAGTAGTTGCAGGGCCATTTCTGGATGACCAGATTCATGTGGATGGTACTCTGAGAGCGACTATGACATTTGTGTTTAATGTGAGATACACTTTACTGTACAGTGCGTGTTCAAAATGCCGATTTGAGTGACTTAAAGACTTTCGTCCGGGTAACCATGGGAGAGCTTTGACACTGAGACAGTGTTTCTAGGAAAACTATCAGCAATTTTTTGACCCCAAGAAAATCACAGCATGAAATGATTCTGTGTGACTCGCAAGACAGGGAATAATGTATTTGTATTTGTAACTGTGTACATTTTTTTATATGTTTTATTCCTGAAGGGACAGCAAGTGTAATTGTATTTTATTAATGTATGTGTTTAGAATAGTTAGTGTGGGTTTTTTTTGTTCTAGGTTATCAAGTTCACGTAGCATGTTTATTAGAAGATTTGGTACAAGGATGCTTTAATTATTAGCCAGTGGCGTAATACTAACGTAATGACTCTTGTTGCATTGGTCAGTAAAGTTGTCACAGGGGACAAGAGTTTGCATTGCACAACAAATATCGGAATTAACTGATGTATTTTGATGTCGTGGACAGTAATAATCTAGTTGGTGTGTTGACTGAAGCCACTTATTTGCATTATCACAGTGGTGATGTTTCACATTGAAGTGTGACGGAGGCTAGTCGAAATGCAAGTTCTTGTCGTCTAAATATGTAACAACAGAGAAATGAGCAGTAGAGTAAAATACGAGAGCTACTGGTGGATTCAAGCACTTATTGCTAAACTATTTACTGCGTGTATTGATCAAAGTTGATGGACTGACTAACTGAGCAGCAGGTATTTGTACTGGTGGACAAGGATAAGGTTAAACTCACAGTCGAGTAGTGGTGGTAATTGCTTAAGTGATGATAGTTAATGGGGTATGACATGATGTCTTAGACAGACTATATTACATAACCAGTGGGTAACGTGTGGTATATTTCATTGTTTTTTTTCTCAGTTTAATTTCTCGGTAGGTTTCACATACATTTTAGAGTAATGATATGGAGCCTGACATTCTACATATAACTAGTGTACGTTAATTTTTTTTCTTCTGTTGATTTTGTTTTGTATTTAGATATTGCCGTGTAAAGATTATTACAACGCAATTTATGAGTGTCAGATTACTTGTTCTGTGTTTGGACTGTGAGCTATTTAAAATTTCATGAGTACAATTAGTATTTTTTTTATAGAATTAGTGAAGTTTGGATTACTCCTAAAATTAACGGAGATCCCGGTAACTAAGCAAATTTTTATCTCACCATTATTTTTTATTTGTACATTGTAATGTTTTATTTGCCATTTGGATTGTTGTAAATTTGTATGTGTACGTAACTCCGGATTGTGGAGAGTACAATAATACAACAACTGTGTTAATAGTTTGGTAAAGTAACAGCATTTGGTCTTCTATTTGAGGTCACCGGGGACTAAGGTCTCCTCCTGGTTATTATGATGACTTGCTACGTTTGTTCGAATACAGTTTTCTTTAAAAAAATGTTCGGAACTACCCTCGCATTGCAAGGATAGTACCATGCCATTTTTTTCTGCATGGGTAGCCGGTGGTGAAAGGGTACAGTACCGCCCGACATTGAAAATAGGTACAACATTCTTCGTTATTCTTGTCAGTACAACATATTTTTTCTAATAATAACTCAATTTCAATTAATACAGCGAAGCCGGATACCAGTGTGGGAAAGAATGAGAATTTATTTATTTGATTGATCACATGTGCACTCCCACAAAATCCAGTTTGGTGAGATCTGTGAAATGAATCAATGTATGGTCGTCTGCTAACCGGAGATAGTGAATGTGAATATATGATCATCTTTGAGACGATCCTTTGGTCACCTTTGGTGGAACCAAAGAGATGAAACTTACCGGAGCTTTGAGCGCCTGAAATGTGGCTGACCAATATGGTAGCATGGTCTTCCCCCACCTAGACAGAGGTGCGAGATGACCTGAAGAACGGCCATGTTTCAGCACTCTGCCACTGGATCTAGTGTTGGTAAGACCTGTCTTAGGTGTGCTCCGTAAAGACAAAAGAGTGGGGACATGGTATGCATATGAAATACTTAAGAGTAGTTTGGAATAATAATTTCTCTATTTCAGGAACTTTTGTGGGGAGAATTAAATGTCAGGCAGGTAATATTAAGTGGATCGTAGTAATCTTTGGAAGTGACCAACGGTCACAATGAAACCACGTGAAGCAATAAGTTGAAATACTTCCGAGTGCTTAAGTTAAGCTGAATTACTAGCGTGTGTACTATAAGTTGGAAATATTTAAGAAATGTCGTTTGTAGGACTTGAAATTAGAGACGAGTACTTCCACGTGGTGAGTACTGTGTGAGTCTCAATCTGTGTATGAGACAAAGGATAAAGAGAAGTACTCGTCCATGGTATCAGTTGAGGACTCGTGCGTGTGATGAATATGTTCTTAATATTACTTTGCGTGTTATGTTTCCGTGTGACGCTTGATTCAAACTGTAATACTCTGAGAGAGAAGCAAGGTGAGTCAGCCGTCTATCCAGCAACGCTACTTGGCTTGCATTGCACAGGAAGACGTGCATATATCCTCCATAGTTCGTAGTAGGAAAGAAAAGTTACGAAGTGAGGCAGTGTCGTGTGAAACTGGGATGAATACTAATTGAAGTGGGAAAGCTGAAAGTTATGTGATTATAATGTTGTGACTATTCCTTGTGTTGTATTCCATGTTGCAGTGTGGTGTATGTCATGTAATTTAAGTATGTGTGGTTAGCATGGGAGAGTAGCAAGGTAGTTTCAGAGGTAGTGCGTTATGCATGTTCCTTTTATACCGCTCGGTCTGGAGGTAAGTTTCGTGATGATGGTTGTGAGAGTCGAAGTGTGAGATATAGCAAAAGATCCACCATCCTATCCAGAAAGTGCACTGTAGCGTTAAATAATTACGAGACCATAAGATAGAGAATGACCAATGTAAAGCCATGCCCACTGGGCGGAATTTCTCATGTGTTATTGTTGTAGGTTATAGAATTTGTGTGTTTAGGTTATAGAATTTATCGGAATAAATAAGATAGTGAAAAGAAAAAGATTGGTGACCTTTTCCTTCGAATTGTATGTTGTCATGGTATCCAGAATTTATAATGTGTGCGCCATTCGTATTAAATAAGAAAGAAAATGTGGTATTGCCAGTGCGTAGTGAACGGTCAGAGTTGTGTAAATTACTAACAGTCAGATGTGCGTTTGCGTTGCGTAATATTCAAACAGGAAAATAACTTGTAACTTAATTGTGAGTACTAGAGTTTATGTTACTCGATAAATAAGAATGAGTCCACTCGCTTGGCAGACCACTCATCTTGCAGGCCTGACTGCTTGATGCCACAGTATGAGCAAGGCATGTGGGTGCTTCTCAATAGTATCAATACTACGAATGAGAACAGTCTGCATAAAGACTTAAAAATCGCTTACCTTGGTCCGAGATGTGGTCCAACATTCAGGAACACAATTTTAAATAAATTGCCAGACACCATTAAAAATTTGGTTTCAGATAAAGCACAGTTTAAACAGAAAGACGTTTTGTTAGGCAGCTCCTAGTAATCTATAGATTAATATCTTAACAGGGATCGCTAGACCAACTTAAGTAAACGTGTTTGTCAGATTTGAGTTTTGACAGCACTTTGTCACAAAAACCAAAATTAGGTATTTAGTGTATGATAAATTTATTAAAAGTCTGTAACTGTGTTTCATTCTGACAGTGTATTAATTCTGTAAATATTAGCAGTTCCAGTTTACTGTAATATATTCACCTGTTTTGACAATCTCCTGACAAATGAGCAGGAAGATGAGTATTATATTCAAATATTTTGGAACGAAAAATGAATCTAAGCTTCTAGCCGATGTCCGTCAGGTCGGTTGAGCGTTTACACACTGCTCCCGGTTAATGACACGGCGGATGCCCAGTATGAAATGGTCCTCGCAGCGGACGCGGCGTGTTCTCGGTCCCACTTTGAATTCTTCGAGGACCCTTGATGACCCTTCCGCTATGTACCTGGTGTCGGTAGCCGCGTGGTCGGTTGATCTCCCTACCGTTCTTACGCTTCAGCACCCCAAGGGCGCCTGAGTGTTGAAGAGCAATGTAAGATGACGGAGGATCCGGGTTGAAGTCCGTCATTGACAACCTTCCGCGACACTGTGTTATTGGACGTCAGTAGAAAGTAAGCGGACACCAACATGTAGTTCACCATGTGTAGATCATCACCTTGTGTACATCTTCGGCTAGTTCACACACTGTGCTGGAGCATCGAGGCTACAGATTCTCTACATTATAGTGATCAAAGAATTTAGTGCTGTTACTGTGAATACCATCGATCCCAATGATCAACTCATGACAAGAGCTAAGAAAGCTGGAGTGTTTGAAGGGAGCTAGCGCGAGGCTATGGCGCAATCTTCGGTTCGTAATGACCGAATATGTCGACATTATTCTGCTACATTGACTTAAGAGGCTGTTTATTGCTGTGTCGTTCCCTCGCTATGTGTTCTTACGAAATAAACAGTTTCTTGCAATTTGCCTTACGAGCTAACGAATATACTTGTCTCGCTTCCCTTGGTTTTCCGTTCCATTTTTCTACTAAATGCTTATTCCTTACTCGGCAGACAGTGTCGCGACCTAACTGACTTGAGACGTAATGGCTCCGTTCCTGATTCTGTCTCTGTCTCTCGCATTACTTGAATTTGCTGGGGCAAAGTGAGTTTTAATATAAGTTTTTCTTATTTCTACCCCCTTACTTCTCTTGCTGTAACACTAGTCATGGAATCATGTTTATTGTCGTCCCTAAAACTTATATAACAACAGAAAAAAATAAGTAAGAAGGAAAGGGCACGATAAGGAAGGGAGTAAGGTGTACTTGAACTACACACAGTCTACTTTAGTTTACAGCTCACTTCTGCAGAACGAGTTTATCGACACCGATAATGAAAGAGCACTGTCCAGACGGTCTCCATTAAACTGCATCGAGTTGTATCACGTTCAGTATCGAGAACAGATTGATTATTTTGTTAGAAGAAATTATAATTACTCGTATTATTATCGTA
Source organism: Schistocerca americana (assembly GCF_021461395.2). NCBI lineage: Eukaryota > Metazoa > Arthropoda > Insecta > Orthoptera > Acrididae > Schistocerca > Schistocerca americana. The sequence continues at coordinate 335,442,294 of NC_060122.1, read as the reverse complement.
ATTTGGTGTCAAATAATGTATGCAGCGTGTTCTGTACTAATTAAGTGGAAAAATGAAAACTAAGAATGTCTTGAGCATGTAGTGCTCTGAAGCTTACAAATCGAAACCATGACACGTTAGGTATATTGAGGTAAGTTGCTAGTAGTATACTTTTTACATTCTTATTACCAGATTGGTATCGCCGATACTTACCATCGGCAGTGTGTTGTGCTATTCAGGTTTCTTAGCACATGCCAAAGACGTTTGTTGATAACATTCATATCAACAAGTGCTATAAATTGAAGTGCTCCGCCGCTTATTCTATTCATACAGGGTTGCAATAATTGCTTTATTTGTTTTCAGAGTTCCGTATTTCGAGAAGTGTGACCTGTACATATATGACGGATTAACGAATACAACCATGATCTTAATGAGTTTTCATTGCGTCCACCAATTGGCGTTACGTGTGCAGTGGCTTGTCAAAATGATGATAAAGCAAGAAAAGAGTTTTAGTGTGTTGGAATACGTGAAATGTCTTTCTGTTGCAACTGTCGAAAAGAACCGCCGCATTAACATTCTGTTGTGCATTTCTATCGTCGAGTGTCTCAGTTGGTTGTCTCAGTAAAGAGTAGTGTACCGGTTGCCCAAGTGAACCAAATGCAGTCACAGGTAGGGCGAGAAGAAGCATTATAGACAAGCTCCTCACAAGTCACGAACTTTGAATACCAAAACAAAGTGTGTGCTGTTGCAACAATTAAAACCCGTTGATTGTGGCCGGCACCCTCAGTTCTGCATCGCAATATAGGAAGCATTTCAGGATGAACATTTCCCCTTCAAGCTGATATTCAGAAACGAAGCGACCCTCAATTTACCCGTAAGGATTAATCGCCATAATGTGAATGTGGGGCATTAGGCTTCATAAGATTGTGAGCATGAACGAAACTCGCCAAAGGATAATGTTTTCTTTGCAGCGTCACAGTCGATCCTGTATGGGCCGTGTTTTTTCTTCTGTGAGAAGACGGTGAAAGATAACTCTTAACCTCATATGTCGCAGTTGTGGTTATTCCCGCAACTGACTGCTGATTCCGAGAATTTCGTCTTTCAACAAGACGAGGCCTCTCTCATTGGAGCATCGATATTCGTCGGTACCTAAAAGACGAATTTCCGCATCGCTGGATAGGGTGTAGTGGTGAAGATGATGTGGCTCTGTTCCCTTGACCCCGTGAGTGTTGACCCAACGCTTTGTGACTTTTTCATTTGTGATATATTTAATATTATTTATATTTATACACCCCCTCTACCAAGAACGCTGGAACAGCTCAGAGTACGCGTCAAAGCCGTTGGGATGACCACTGACAGGATGTTCTTATGCAAGGTACGAAACGAATTTATCCCTTGGACGTGTAGGGTGTGATTGTGGGGCATTGATAGAAAGTTTTTAGGGTGCAAAGTGTAACTTGTAGGGTGCTTTACGTTTCTGTTCATACCAATCATATTTACACATGTAACAGTTTACAGTACCTCCTTATTTCACAATGAGGTGACAAAACTCATGAGATACCTTCTAACATCGTGTCGGATCTTCTTTTGCCAAGAGTAATGCAGCCACACGACGTGGCATGGACTCAGCAAGTCGTTGGATGTCAAGTCTGCTGCAGAAATATTAGGTTATTCTGCCTCTACGGCCGTCCGTAATTTTGAAAGTGTAGGCGGTGTAGGATTATGTGAGCGAACTAACCTCTCGATTATGTCCGATAAACGTTAGATGGGATTCATGTCGGGCAATTTGGGTGGCCAAATCATTCGCTTAAATTGTGTAGAACGTTGCACAAACGAATCGCGAACAGCTGTGGCCCAGTGACACTGCTGTTTGGGAACATAAAGTCCATGAATGACTTCAAATGGTCAACAAGTAGCCTAACATAACCATTTCCAGTCAATATTCAGTTCGCGTGGACCAAAATACCCCGTCAATTTCTGTGTAAACACAGCCCACACCATTATGGAGCCACCACTAGCATGCACAGTGCACTTTGTCCACTGTTTCGTGGGGTATGCGCCACACTCGAATCCTACTATCAACTCTTTACAGCTGAAATCAGGAATCATCTGACCAGGCCACAGTTTTTCAGTCGTCTAGAGTCCACGCGACATGGTCGCGAGCCCAGGAGAGGCGCTGCAGGTGAAAACGTGCTGTCAGCAAAGGCACTCGCGGCTGTTCGTCTGCGGCTATAGCCAACTGACACCACATTTCACCGCAGTCTAATGAAATGAGCGTATGCTATCTTTGGCCGGGAGACCACATTCGGGGAACTTCGGAAACCAAGTGGAAGTCTTGTTTCATACGACGCCACATTGGGCGACTTGCGCGCCGGTGATGAGAATGAAATGATGATGACAACACAACACCCAAACCACGAGCGGAGAAAATCACCAACCCTGCCGGGAATCGAACCTGGGCCCGCTTGCATGGTAGGCGAGCACTGTACCACCCAGCTAAGTAGGCGGACTTCGCTGCGTTATCCTGGCGGATATGTTCGTCGTATGCCCCACATTGATTTCTGCGACTGTTTACGCAGTGTTGCTTCTCTGTTACCACTGGCAACTCTACCCAAACGCAGCTGCTCTCGTCCGTTAAGGGAAGGCCATCGGCCACTGCTTTGTCTGTGGTGAGAGGTAATCCCTGAAATTTAGTATTCTCGGCATACTTTTGTTCACTGTCGAGCTCGGAATGTCGAATTCCCTAATGGTTTCCGAAACGGTATGTCGCATGCATCTAGCTGGAACTACTATTCCGCATTCAGTGTATGTTAATTCCCGGCGAGCGGCCATATCACGTCGGGAACCTTTCAAAATGAATCGCCTGAATACAAAATGTCGCTCTGCCAATGCACTGCCCTGTTGTACTCCGCGTACGCGATATTACCGCCATCTGTGCATGTGCGCGTCACTGTCCAATGAAACTTACTGACAGATTAAAACTGTGTGCCGGACCGAGACTCGAACTCGGGACCTTCGCCTTTCGCGGACAAGTGCTCTACCAACTGAGCTACCGAAGCACGACTCACGCCCGGTACTCACAGCTTTACTTCTGCCAGTACTTCGTATCCTACCTTCCAAACTTTACAGAAGCTCTCCTCCAAACCTTGCAGAACTAGCACTCCTGAAAGAAAGGATACTGCGGAGACATGGCTTAGAGCACTTGCCCGCGAAAGGCAAAGGTCCCGAGTTCTGTTCTCAGTCTAGCACACAAGTTTAATCTGCCATGAAGTTTCATATCAGCGCACACTCCGCTGCAGAGTGAAAATCTCATTCTGGACACCATCCAATGAGTTCTGTCATCTCAGCTTAAATTGAAATGTCCCTCTGCGTTTATCTGTCTGTATATGAAAGTTAATCTCAGGAGCTACTGTAGGGATTTTGATACGGTTATCGCTGATTCACGAGGATTATTTGTGTGTATAATTTGTCATTCCCTACTGCCCATACAAAGCTTGGTGCATGGAAGACAGGCGAACGTCGTAACATGAGATATTTGGAAAATTAGAAACTTACGTAACTAACTACTGTATTTGTTCTCTGACCACTGACACTCTGGGGACAAAGAAGCTGGCTCCGTTACTGGGAGAGCGATACAGCTGCCGCTGCCGGCAAGTAGCTAGCTGCCGACTGGCTCTCCTGGAGGCGGTGGGCGGTAGCTGTGCAGCTGCTGTGTGCCGCGCTGCCGAGCGCATAAATAAGGATGAGGCGGGATCTGGCGCTGTCGCAGGCCATATCTCTCCGTCTCGTTAAAGCGGAGCCGCCGGCGAATAGATTACCCTCGCGCCTTCTCGCAGGGAGCCGCCCCTGCTCACGGACTCAGTAGTCGCAGCCAGCAGGAGCCGTACAGCGGCAGGCACCTCGCGAAACACTCCACCGAGAAGTCGGTGCGCATCCGGTCACTCTCTAAACGGCTGCTCCGCGTCGACTCTGCGAGTCGAAATCAGCAGGTGGCGGGACATCAGTTCTCGCTCTCAATACTATCGCTCTTGTCTGGATGGGTGATACAGCCGTTCATCAAATATGAGTTCCTCGTCGTGGCGACATTCCGACAGTGGTTTTCTGGAGACAATGTAGTAGATTACAAGGCGCACGAGATAACCCATCAAACTCTGCATGCTACGCAAATTAAATCAAAGGTACATAAAGGTGAATGGTGATAAAACAGACTCATCATTACACATAATAATAATTTAATATGGATTGGTGCTTAAACCCGTAGTGTTTTTCCACAATCTTAATAATCACTAAAGATACAAAAAACAGATATTTTCGTCATCAACAATATATTCTCCTTCACTATTTACAACGGCAACGGCCTTGCCGCAGTGGATACACCGGTTCCCGAGAGATCACCGAAGTTAAGCACTGTCGGGCGTGGTCGGCACTTGGATGGGTAACCATACGGGCCGCCATTCGCTGTTACCATTTTTCGGGATGCACTCAGCCTCGTGATGCCAATTGAGGAGCTGTTCGACCGAATAGTAGGGGCTTCGGTCAAGAATACCATCATAACGACCGGGAGAGCAGTGCGCTGACCCCACGCCCCTCCTATCCGCGTCCTCCACTGAGGATGACGCGGCGGTCGGATGGTCCCGGTAGGCCACTCGTGGCCTGAAGACGGAGTGAGCGCTTCATTATTTACAAAATTTTGCCAACGCTGGGGTTAATTTATCGATTCCGCGACTGTAGAAATAAGGCGGTTTTGAGAACACATCAAGCCTTGTTTGGAGCACATTTTCACTGCAAGTTCCTTGAAGGTAGTTAGACAAGAGACCAGAAAAGGTGAAAGTCTGAGGGCGCAAGGTCAGGTGAATTAGGTTGGTGTGGTAAGACTTTCCCTCGTAAGTCCTGTATAGTGTTTTTTCTGTCAGTCTAGCAGAATGCGGGCGGGCATTATCGTGGAATAGAGTCACTTCTGTATTTCTGCTCGTTTCTCTAGGATAACTGTTTTTAGTTCAGTTTACATATTACCATTTTGTCATTTGGAGATAGTGAGCGTGGCTGTGGACTAGAAAATGGAGTGCGAAGTGGAGGAATTGGAACAGTTTCCGATACGTTGTTTTCTCTTTGAGTTCAGGAGGGGATGACAGCAGCGGAGACAGCCATAAACATTTGTGATATGTATGGGGATAATGCCATTGGACAGAGCACGACAATGACTGGTTTCCTCGTTTTCAGTACGACCGTTTTGACATTAGTGACTCTCCACGTTCAGGAAGACCTTGGTTGTTTGATGAATATCGTTTAAACGCATTAATCGTCACTGGTTCACGTCACTGTACTCGAGAACTTGCAGATGTAGTGAACTGTGATAATTCCACCATCGTGCGACATTTGCATGCAGTGAGGAAGGTTCAAGAATAGGGTGTATTGTTCCCGCATGATCTAAGCCAAACCCGCTAAACTCAGCGGGGGGCCATTTGTGCGTCTCTTCTTCCTCATCTTAAACTGGGCAGTGAACAACACTGACCATTTCCTGTACCGTTACTGGTGACGATGAATATTGTCTTTATGCTAATATAAAGAAAAGGAAGGAATGGTTGAGCCCAAACAAATCACTAACTCCCTGTACGAAGACAAGAACGCATCCCTAAAAGATAATGTTATGCGTTTGGTGGAACAGCGATGGATATGGTGTACTACGAATTGATTCTCCTAGGTATATCCATCAATGCTGACATTTATTGTCAACAACTGAGACGTCTTGCAAATAAACCCATATCAATTGCAATACCAACATGGAAAAACAAAAACACCACGAACTTTTGCATCAACGGAATAAAAAAATGGTACAGACGTTATCTCGGTGTCAGCTCTTCGAAACACACCTAGAAGTACATACGCGTTTGTCAGTAAGTTAACATTTCGTTAAGAAATAACAATTACATGCTTATACATTATAAATTCTAGTAAATTTAAAATATGGCATACAGAGCGTAGCAACAGGTATGATTTTAGCCGGACATTTGGAAACATACCCGGCATACCACGATGACTCCTGCTGCTATTTGTATTTCTGCCACCAGACACTGTGGCAACTCAGCGGACGTCTCGTACAAATGGTTTCCATGTACCACCAGTGATGAAAACCTAGTGGGGTCAGATCCGAAACGAAGGCTCCGGGCGTTCGTCAAAACATCAGGCCATACTAGAAATGCTTCCAAACAGTGGCGGTCACATTGCGCACGTTCTTAAGTGATTTAAATTGGGGTCTCCTGACGCTAAAGTACATTGTCTCATTTACTCCCTGCTTAGCATATGGACCAAACTGCCTTTGACCTCCTCCACATTTCCGAGACATTAGCACGCAAATGAAGCGTTATACACTGAACAGTCAAAGAAACTGATCCAGGTGCTCAGTATCACGTAGAACCCCCACGAGCACGCAGAAGTACCGAAACACGATGTGGTATGGACTCGACTAACGTTTGAAGTAGTGCTGGAGGGAAATGACATCATGAATCCTGCAGGGCTGTCCATAAATCCGTAAGAACACGAGAGGTTGGACATCTCCTCTGAACAAGACGTTCCAAAGCATCCCAGATATGCTCAATAATGTTCATGCCTGGGGTGTTTGGTGCCAAGCGGAAGTGTTTAAACTCAGAAGAGTGTTACTAGAGCCCCTCTGCACCAGTTCTGGAGATGGGGGTTGTCGCATTGTTCTGCTGGGATTGCCCAAGTCCGTCAGAATGCACAATGGTGGTCAGACAGGGCGGTTACGTACGTGTCACCTGTCAAAGTCGTATCTAGATGTATCAGAGATCCAATATCACTCCACACACCCCACGCCGTTACAGAGCCTCCACCAGCTTGAACCGTCCTTTGCCGACAAGTAGGTCCATGGATTCATGAGGTTGTCTACATACCTGTACACGTTCATCCTCTTGATACAATTTGAAAAGAGACTCGTCCGACCAGGAAACATGTTTCCAGTCATCAACAGTCCATTGTCGGTGTTGACGGACCCAGGCGAGGCGTAAAGCTTTGTCATGCAGTCATAAAGGGTACACGAATGGGCCTTCGGCTCCGAAAGACCTATCGATGAGATTTCGATGAAGGGTTCGCACGTTGGCACTTGTTGATGGCCCAGCATCGAAATGTGCAGCACGTTGAACAATTCTCTTCAGTCGCCGTTGGTCCCGTTCTGCAGGATCTCTATACGGCAACAGCGATGTCGAAGATTTGATGTTTTACGGGATTCCTGTTATTCACGGTACACTCGTGAAATGGTCGTAAGGGATAATCCCCACTTCATCGCTACCTCGGAGATGCTGTATCCTATTGCTCGTGCGCCGACTGTAATTCGACGTTCAAACTCACTTAAATCTTGTTAGCTTTCCATAATAGCGGAGAGCGGTGTGCTGACCACACGCCCCTCCTATCCGCATCCTCATCTGAGGATGACACGGCGGTCGGATGGTCCCGATGGGCCACTTGTGGCCTGAAGACGGAGTGCTTTTCCATAATAGAAGCAGTATCCGATCTAACAACTGCACCAGACACTTGTCTTATATAGGGGTTGTCGACCGCAGCGCCGTATCCTGCTTTTTTACGTATCTCTGTATTTGAATACACATGCCTACAACAGTTTATTTGACGCTTTAGGGTAGAATGTGTGTTTACTAAGAAAATGTACTCATATGGTACCCATCTACTAACCACCAAGCCACGTAACGTATCTTTTGATGTACCCTTTATAATCGCTATGTTTTGTTTGCCAATGGCTCTCAGGCATACCAGCCAAAATTTCGTAACTCAATTTTTTTCCTCATTTATTATTTAAGTTCCAGCCAATTACTACGTTGACTATCGCAATATGCATAATTCAAAATTTATTCAACCTACGTTAAAACTGATTACACAAGCGGAACAAAAGTTAATTTTATATAATGATGATGTTCCACATTTATTGTAAACGTCGTTTTATGATACTGTGCACTCGTTGTGATCATATTTTTTTTGTTAACTGCTGAGTACATTGTACGGCCTCTTGCAACAGGTCGAAACCACGGTCCATACATTTAATTTGGTTTCCTCGAGTTCTATGGAATTCGAAAAATTGTGCTTGTACATAACCAAAACCTAATCACCGACAATGAGGAAAATCTTGATTGCAGCTGTAGAAGGCTGACCAAAAGATAGGCCACCTGTCTCCGTCTGTGCAGCTATTCGGCGCTACGTTTCAAGTTGAACGTTGAGGTTAACCTACATGTTTACTCGGCACTTGTAATCTAGCAGATACTGAGTCGCAGCTCAGAGTATGAATACACAGAGTGTTCATTTTAACTGAAGACACTGAAATATCTCTAAAACCACATATTGGGTCAAAAAAAGTTATAATTCCGATTTGGTTGTCTTGGTGGTACCTCACTCGACCTTCTACCCCAACAAATGCGTGGATGGTGGTGGACAACTTTGGAATCTTCAAAGGGAACCCATGGTTTTTGCTGCAGATTGCGATTCTATGGCAAAATCTACACACTTTTTTTTCGGAAGCAGTTTCTTCGTTCCGACACAGATGGCGCTGTAATGGGAGGAATAGAAATGGGTACACATTCGTAATTAACGACATGCTACTCAAATGCCCTTGATTATCCAATGGCACGTGGGACCCCACCTTCATTCTGAGAGGGTAGGACAGGCCAGTATTTCGTAACTTCTACGAGTAATTGGAAACCCCATTCGCAACGTCGTATTCGTCCGATATATCGAACAGGGTGCGACACGAAGCACCACCGTGGCCGTGTAGCGAACTACGGCGTAACACAACAGGCAGTAACCCGCCATCGGAGCTCACGTACCGGGCATACGTGGAACTGATAGCGGCTCTAAACATTAAAACATTACAGTACTTGCGCAGTGTTTATTGCTTGCAGATCTACCTATCATTTGGGCAACACACGTACAAATGGACGATGAATGTTGCAACCACCGAAGAAAAAATTGAAATGATCCTGATTTACGGAGTATGTAGGAGAAATAATGAGGCTGCTATCGCCTAATATGCAGAGAAAGCTCGCTCTCGTTCGTTCTTTTACAAGGTTGTGAACGCCTTTGCTTTTGATGGCATTGGACAGAGCGCCAAAAGGTAATGAAGCAAACGTGTTACAGGGGAAGCTAAAGAAATAGCTGTGATAGCGACAGGGTACCACAGCCCACAGATAAACGCCTGGCGATTACACCCCTGTTGCCTTATGTTCGTAGGTAGTATTGTCACAATACGGCATCGTGTAAGTATCATCCATACCACGTGCCACTGCGTCAAGAGCTTCATGGCTGCAATTTCCATAGCCGGGTAGCATTTTGTGAATGGGCACGTCAACAAATGCAAAGGACCCCCACGTTCTTTGCTGAGGTTCTATCTTCAGATAAGTATACGTTCACAAACCATGCTAGCATTATTCGGCATAAAATGCGTTACTGGAGTGTAGCCAGTCGCCACTGGTTACGGCAAGTTGACCATCAACGTCCTTGGTCGGTTAATGTACGGGAAACAAATTCATTGGTCCGTAATTTATCGACGGCACGTTGCATGGACGCAAATATCGAACTTTTTTGGAACAGCAACTACCGGTACCGCTGCAGGATGCTGCCATGGACTTTCGACAACGTATGTAGTTTCAGCATGACGGTTGGCCAGTGCATTACCCAACTGAAGCACAGGAGGTGTAAGACTGTGTTTAAACTGGTCGGTGGATAGGCAGAGGTGGCCCCGTTAATGGCCCACTAGTTTGCCGAATTTGACGTCACCCGATTTCTTTTCTGTGGGGATATTTAATTTAGAAGATAAAGTGTAACAGCAAGTGCCAACAGGACATGAAGACATGGCCGACCGCGTCAGTAACGTTTGTGCTGATATTCCTACAAATATACTTCTGTCGTGTGTACGAGCATTTGAAAAGCGGATCACTAAGTGTATTGATGCTGGCGGGACTACGTTTGAATACTGACTGTAACTGGAAAAGCAGAGAGCCGTCCACCTCGACCCACGGCCACAGTGGCGCGTCGAGTAGTCCTCTGTTCGATATGTCACAGGAACACAACGTAGCGAATAGAGTTTACAAATATAAGCTTTGAATTATTGCTCTGTCCTACCCTCGCACCATGGAGCCGGGCTCCTACCTTCCATTGGATATTCAAGACCCATTGAGTAGCATGTCATAACTTACGATAGTGCACCCCTTTCTGTCCTTACGATTACAATGCCCCTGCGCCGAAACGAAGAAAATGCTTCAGACATAACGTTTGTAGATTTTGCAGCAGAGTCTTAATCTGAAATCAAAAAACAGCGGCTCCCATTGAAGATTTCAAAATTGCCCCCTGCCACCCACGCCTGGAGTGGGGTGTGAGGTCGAATGTGGTATTATTGAACGGCCCCCTCTGAGACAAACAAATTGGAATTATACCTTTTTTTGATCCGATGTGTAGTTTTCGAGATATTTTAATGTCTTCTGTTAAAATAAACGCCCTTACATCGTGTCTTCTCAGCTTTTCTGGTGCAAATATGAAACGTTTATCACTAGTTGATGCTGGTCACAAGTTTGTAATTATTCGTGAGTTAGGCACACTCGCAATTCATTTTGTGATTTATCGAATTTTCGGCGTGCAGTACGTACAATATTACAGTGACGACTACACTGCATTGAACCTTCGAGTCAGTCTATGGGTATCAACTCTAAGTACATTCGGTGAACTTAAATGATAGTGGAAAATGCTATAGATCACGTCACGTAAGGGCTTCTCATCATAGCGGCATTCGCTTCTTGACAGAAATAAATGCTGAGAAACTCGTTTACACAGAGTGTAACAGAATTGTTCACTCAACCATTCAGCACACATTCCCACGCACATAGAAGGAGGAAATGTATTTTCCTGGGTCCGATAACGCTTTATCTCCACCAATTTTCTAACTTTTCACAGGAGCTGCCATGGCACATGAGACTCTTTCTTACTTGAAATGTTCAAGACGCTTTCCGTTAGAACTGTCACAAATTTTAATTATCACCATGAAAATTAAAATATGGTGACTATTTCTTATTTGTTTGCAGCTGATTTGTGTGTTAGCTCACATTTTAAGCGTAATACCAACCAACATAGATTCTGGAAAAACTGATCATACAAAACTCAGCTTTTACTTCTCTCCACGTCGGAGTCCTCCTTCGGGCATGTCGGTGTGTTGTCCTCAGTGTAAGTTAGTTTAAAATATATTAAGTAGTGTGTAAGCTTAAGGACCCCTGACCTTAGCATTTTGTTCCCATAAGATCTTACCACAAATTTCCAAATTTCTTACTTCTATCTGACGACATCCTGAAAACTGTGGACCAACACATTCAAGTGGATGCAGTGCTCCTTAACTTTTGAAACGCATTTGACGCGATATCACACAGACGTTTATTGACAAAGGTTAGTTTCCGTCAGGCATTAGAAGAAGAGCAGTAAACAAAGGGCCTATGGGAGGAGAACAACGTACCTCTTGGATCCAAGGAGAAGAGCAGTTTGATCTTGACATCTTCCCCGTTTTTATCTTCCCCCCACCCTCCCCTTCAAACTCCTCATTCCACTCTCACCTCGCGCCCCAGCCTCCTCGCTAGTGCCTCCACTATCTCATCCCTTCCACCCCTTATAATCAATTTCTTGGGAATAAGATAACATTTTGAAAAGACGAAATAACCAATCAGATTGCTTCCCAAAGCAAAGATAAATGGATTGCCACTAGTGATGGGAACTACATAAATACATACTGCGGATGCTTGAAAAGACATATAGACACATCAAAAAAAGTTTTCCATCACCTCGGTTCCGCCAGCCGGTGTGGCCGTTCTAGGCGATTCAGTCTGGAACCGCGTGACCGCTACGGTCGCAGGTTCGAATGCTACCTCGGACATGGATGTGTGTGATGTCCTTAGGTTAGTTAGGTTTAATTAGTTCTAAGTTCTAGGCGACTGATGACCTCAGAAGTTAAGTCGCATAGTGCACAGAGCCATTTGAACCATTTGAACCTCGGTTCCGAGAGTTCCGGAACATGTACAGAAAATTGGAATAGAGATGAACATAAATATCATTTCCGCCTTCTTTATTGCTCGTGAAAAGCACACATTGGATGTTGTACCACCATACAGCGTGATCTTAAGAAATGGTGTCCAGATAGCACGTCCTCTTGCATTGATGCATGCCTGTATTCGTCGTGGCATACTATCCACAAGTTCATCAAGGCACTGCTGGTCCAGATTGTCCTACTCCTTAACAGCGATTCGGCATAGAACCCTCAGAGTGGTTGGTGGGTCACGACGTCCATAAATAGCATTTTTCAGTCTATCTCAGGCATATTCGAAAGGGTTCATATCTGTAGAACGTGCTGGCCACTCTAGCACTCAAGTCGAGCGGCGTCGTTATCCTGAAGGAAATTCACAAGATGTGCACGATGGGGGCGGGAATTGTCGTCCATGAAGACGAATGCTTTGCCAATATGCCGCCGATATTGTTGCACTATCGGTTGGAGGATGGCATTCACGTATCATACAGCCGTTACGGCGCCTTCCATGACCACCAGCGGCGTACGTCGGCCCCACATGATTCCACCGTAAAACAGTAGGGAACCTCCACCTTGCTGCACTCGCCACGAGTGTGTCTAAGGCTTTGAGCCTGACTGGGTTGCCTCCAAACACGTCTCCGACGATTATCTGGTTGAAGGCATACGCGACACTCATCGGTGAAGAGAACGTGATGTCAATCCTGAGCAGTCCATTCGGCATGTTCTTGGGCCCATCTGTACAGCTCTGCATGGTGTCGTGGTTGCAAAGATGGACCACGCCATGGAGGTCGACAGTGAAGGTGCGTATCATGAAGCCCATTTCTCGCAGTTTGAGTCGTAACACGACTTCCTGTGGCTGCACGAAAAGCATTATTCAACTTGGTGGCGTTGCTATCAGGGTTCCTCCGAGCCATAATCCGTAGGTAGCGGTCATCCACTGCAGTAGTAGTCGTTGGGCGGCCTGAGGAGGTATGTCATCTACAGTTCCTGTCTCTCTGTATCTCCTCCATGTCCGAACAAACTCGCTTTGGATCACTAACAGACGCGTGGACGCTTCCCTGGTTGAGATTCCTTCCTGGCACAAAGTAACAATGCGGAAGCGATCGAATCGCGGTATTGACCGTCTAGGCATGGTTGAACTACAGACAACATGAGCCGTGTACCTCCTTCCTGGTGGAATGACTGGAACTGATCGGCTGTCGGAGCCCCACCGTCTAATAGGCGCTGCTCATGCATGGTTGTTTACTTCTTTGGGTGGGCATTGTGCCGTCTCTGAAAAGTCAGAGGGACTGTGTCTGTGATACAATGTCCACAGTCAAGGGCTATCTTCAGGATTTTTGGCAACTGGGGTGATGAAAAACTTTTTTTGATGTTTGTACATCGCTGCTGCGGATGCAGCCAATTCCTTAGACATGATCTCTCCTAGAATCAAGCTATTCTACGCAAGCTGTCAGGGGTTATGCTGGAGACAATTGTACACATGGATGAAAGAGGATAGTGCAGCAACTTGTTCTCTCACCAGAGGTGTAGATCACAGGCAAAACCCTCAGATATGTAGCTCATAAGAAGTGTATTGTAAGAGTCCTTAATTAAATTGTTAATAAAACATCTACAGCAATAATGTAACAGTCACAGTATCCTATATTTTCATGACACGTCGGTAACACATAGGTTCCAATTTCAGTACAGTATATTAACATCATCTACAGGCTATAATTTGAGTTTACAACTTTTTTACAACACGCAGGGAGCTATTTCACTATGTTACACACAACCAGTATTTTACCGCTATATCAGTTTTGAATTCACTTTGTGCTGCGCACACAGCTGGACACTAACCATGTCTTCTCGAAAATGACACAGCGCTAAAGCGCTCACTTTATAATCGAGTGAATCCTGCCTCGGGCATGGATGTTTGTGATGTCCTTAGGTTAGTTAGGTTTAACTAGTTCGAAGTTCTAGGGGACTAATGACCTCAGCAGTTGAGTCCCATAGTGCTCAGAGCCATTTGAACCATATAATCGAGTGAGAATCTCTCTGTCCGGTGAATTCTGTAATAAATTTCCATTAAATCTTTTTTATTGGCGCATGGGATGCTATAAATGCTATTATTGGGGTAGCCTATCAAACCTGTCAAACCATATATGCACATTACATTTAACAACATAAATATTTGACGTACTTGCATGATATATCATTCATAGACCCTTCCTACTTCAAATTACTTCGACACACACATGGAAATATTAAAGAAGGGTCTTATTACTGTCTTTAAAAGAGTCATTTCTTTTGCTATGACTTTGTCTAAAACTGTGTTATGTCTACTTATTTCAATAGCGACCAAATTCTGTGTAAACACGCTGCATTGAAATTCTACCTAGCAGTCACAGGAGCTGCTCAGTTTCGACCTTCACAATGTGTCACTAGCTTCACAAAACTCATTTTCCGCACATTGGTGGGTCGGTTGAATTGGAGGAAGGGGCCAAACGGCGATGTCATCAGTCCCATCGGATTAGAGAAGGATGGGGAAGGAAAGCTGCATCCCTTTCAAAGGAGCCATTCCGGCATTTTCGTGAAGTGGAAACCTGCATCCCTTTCAAAGGAGCCATTCCGGCATTTTCGTGAAGTGATTTAGGGAAATCACGGAAAACCTAAATCAGGATGCCCAGATGTGGATTTGAAACGTCGTGCTCCTGAATGCGAGTCCAGTGTGCTAACCACTGCGCCACCTCACTCAGGTCCCACATTCTGCATATTTTTGCGAATTACACTATTCGTTATAAGCTCGAAAAAAGATATTTCGAATTCATACGTCTCCACATTTACATCAGAATTACTACCAAAAGTTACGAATGTATAGAAGCAATAACGTAAGTATCGAAAAAATCGAAAAGTATCAAAAATCGAAAGCATCAAATAAAATCATGAAAAAGATATTGTGAATATCGATAAATGTCGTAAATATCGAAATTGCAAGAAGGGATTGGAAAGTATTTAAGTATGACATCTGAAGAATCAGAATTTCATCACGAGTACCTAAAACATATTTGTTGCATTAAGTTATACAGCTCAAAGGTGATGAGGTTCCATTGTTGACAAATGATCCTGTCTATGGAGTTAAGTCGACTCCGCGAAATGTGACATGCATGAAGATTGAATGCAAAATTCTTTGAATGCACAAGAGCAGATGTTACCACGTTTCGACTTACTGTGTTGGAAGGTAGATATTAATAGCAAGACAGCCTGTAGTCAGTCACTGATGCTGTTGCTGTACTGTTACTTGTCCTGCGTAAATGTTTCATCAAGAGGTTTTGCAAGCATATATATATATATATATATATATATATATATATATATATATATATATATATATATATATATATAACTCTCTTCAGTTTCAAACTATATGGGAAAGATGATATGAGCAATACTCCAAATTGTAATATTTTTTGTACCAGAGTGTTCGTATCAACTAAGCTATCTTTCTTCTTCCTGCCTATAAAACATAACCACAAAAAAGTGCAATACTGTGACATATCATTACTAAAGTGTTGTTGAACGAGGAGAATTGATACAGATAGTTCAGTAATCTATGTGAAAATATATAATATGACCGAATGAATGAACATATAACACTGATGTAATATTTTACAATATTTGTAACTTTAGAAACCGTTTTTTTTTCTGTTACACCATTGTCAGGTACAAAGGTGAGTGTGTGTGGCTGTTAAATTTCACGGCAATATATATTTATCTTTGTACTACATGCTGGTGTAACAACCAAAAACTGGTTTTCAAACGCCGTAGAATATTATACCAGTGTCATATGTTTTTTAAAAATATAATGTATAAACTATTGTACCAAGAACCGACGAAACAGTCCATTAATGCAATAATATATATTATAAGTAATTGCACCACAAATCATCAAGAATGGTGACTGGCGTATTGAAACGAGCCAGTTGCTCGGCCACCATTGACCAGACGTTTTCAATTGGTGAGAGATCTGGAGAATGTGCTAGCCAGGGCAGCAGTTGAACATTTTCTGTATCCAGAAAGGCCTGTACAGGACCCGCAACATGCGGTCGTGCATTATCCTACTGAAATGTATGGTTTCTCAGGGATCGAATGAAGGGTAGAGCCACGGGTCGTAACACATCTGAAATGTAACGTCCACTGTTCAAAGTGCCGTCAATGCGAACAAGAGGTGACCGAGACGTGTAACCAAAGGCACCCCATACCATCACGCCGGGTGATACGCCAGTGTGGCGATGACAAATACACGCTTCCAATGTGCGTTCACCGCGATGTCGCCAAACACGGATGCGAGCATCATGATACTGTGAACAGAACCTGGATTCATCCGAAAAAACGACGTTTTGCCATTCGTGCACCCAGGTTCGTCGTTGAGTACACCATCGCAGGCGCTCCTATCTGTGATGCAGAGTCAAGGGTAACCGCAGCCATGGTCTCCGAGCTGATAGTCCATTCTGCTGCAAACGTCGTCGAACTGTTCGTGCAGATGGTTGTTGTCTTGCTAACGTCCCCAACTGTTGACTCAGGGATCGAGACGTGGCTGTACGACCCGTTACAGCCATGCGGATAAGATGCCTGTCACCTCGAGTGCTAGTGATACGCGGCCGTTGGGATCCATTACCCTCCTGAACCCATCGATTCCATATTATGCTAACAGTCATTGTATCTCGACCAACGTGACCAGCAATGTCGCGATACGATAAACCGCAATCGCGATAGGCTACAATCCGACCTTTATCAAAGTCGGAAACGTGATGATACGCATTTCTCCTCCTTACACGAGGCGTCACAACAACGTTTCACCAGGCAACGCCGGTCACCTGATGTTTGTGTATGGCCGGCCAGCGTGGCCGAGCGGTTCTAGGAGTGTCACTCTGGAACGGCACGACCGCTACGGTAGCAAGTTCGAATCCTGCCTCGGGCATGGATGTGTGTGGTGTCTTTAGGTTAGTTAGGTTTAAGTAGTTCTAAGTTATATGGGACTGATGACATCAGATGTTAAGTCCCATAGTGCTCAGAGCCATTGTTTGTGTATGAGAAATCGGTTGGAACCTTTCCTCATATCAGCACGTTGCAGGTGCCGCCACCGGCGCCAACCTTGCGTGCATGGTCTGAAAAGCTAATCATTTGCATATCACAGCATCTTCTTCCTGTCGGTTAAATTTCACGTCAGTAGCACGTCATCTTTGTGGTGTAGCAATTTTATTGGCTGGTAGTGTAAATTGCAGTTACAGCAAAGAATATTCAAAATTTCAGTTTTACCAATGTAATGACTGTAAGGCTTGGTTCCGAAAACAGCTTTACCATGGTTACTAGGCACATAAAAATGCTGGTTACGAAACAAATAGATGAGTACCAGCGGTAAAATGCTTCCATCGGAGTACAAAAAGGCGAATATGCACCTGTTTAAAAGATTCTGACTGATAAGTGAGGTATCAACTGTCCCATTCCACCTTCCTTGGAAACTTTAAAAACTTCCCCAACATTTCTGGCATGTGAACATTTTCACATCCTTTTCAACATGCAACTCACCACTCATTCCCACAAAATACATCAACTCTAACTCGCTCATACCCACTACTCCATCGCTGCAAGTCGCTCACACCCGTTCACTCCTATTCGCCCATTCTCACTCACCCATTCAGCCCTACCAATTGTCATTATTTCCTTTGACGCTCTGTCATTGTCTCAGTCCTCATCACTATGTACTGAAGTCCCCTCTCACTGTTTCCCCCTTCCTCTCTTTTACTGCTTCTACTCCGTTCGTTCCTTTCTCACTGTCAGTATCTCTCTCTTCCTCTGTCTCTTATTATCACTGACATTCACCTAATTTCCATTTCCCCAGTTCTTTATTCCTCTCGCACTGGCGCTGTCTCCTTCACTTTCGTCCTAGCACCGTTCTGCTTCTGTTGACTATGTTCAACCGCCACTGTGTTACTTTACTTCTCTCACGCTGTCACTGTCTCCTTTGCTCTTTCTATAGCACAACCACTGTTCACTACTTTCCAGTATTTATTACATTCCCGACTCTTTTTGGCTGCGTTCGCTCTCGACATAAAAAAGTGCCAATATATTCGCACGTCAAAACGTCTGGGAAAATCTTTAAAGGTGCTGGGGAAGGCAGAACGCCGCAGCAGGTACCCCATTTTTCAGTCAGAGTCTTTTAAACAGGAGTATATTTGTCTTTTTATGATCCGATAGAAGCATTTTTGGGCTGGCTCTGTTCTTTTCCCTGTCACAGGGGGGCATATCGCTCATATGAAAATAACTTCATGGGTCAGTGAAATTTTGATGACTGACTTCCGTGAAACTGAAATAACGCATAACTAATTTTACACCTCAGACCGGATGTTACATGCACAAACGTTTTGCATGTGCTTTCATTAGTACAACATGGGTTTCCCAGAACTCAAGTGATCATAGCGGATACGGTTTACGCCATATTTCTCCGTGTATTGACACTTTATAATCTAAATTTCGCTTCACACCGCATTCTGCGTACGTATTTTACTGTAAAGCTCTTGTAACTCTGAAACGGATAAAGATATCAATTAAATTTTCAAGGTCGTTCGAGAACGGTATCTTAGGATTACATCGTAAAAATCTCAGCCACTTGCTGTACGTAGCCACCATGAGATCCGTGGCTGGGTTTTGGTACGAAAAAATGTTAAACAACCTTTCGTTTGGGTTGTCTAAGGAATTACCTCTGAGCTAATGTCTTTTAACCTCTATAGCTCGGAGACGGATAAATATATCTGTAATATTTTCAAAACTATTCGAGATCGAGATCTCAGAGATACATCGTAAAAAATTCAGCCATTTCCTGTGCCTATACATCATGGAATCCTCGTTGTGATTTTACGCGTAAAGCTAGGATAACTCTGTACTCGGAAACGGGTAATGAATCAGGAACTCCTACAAGTTTGTTCGAGAACGGGATCTTAGGAACATATTCTAAAAATTTAAGCCATTTTCTGCATAATCCTCTTGGAATACGCGCCATGGTTTTCGTACGACAAATGGTAAAAAATCCCTTTTTTGGGGTCTTCTAAGGAAGATGAAAGGAGGAAGTACAAACATGTTCCGGGAAAATCACGAATACAGAAATACAAGTCGCTGAGGAATGAAATAAATAGGAAGTGCAGGGAAGCTAAGACGAAATGGCTGCAGGAAAAATGTGAAGACATCGAAAAAGATATGATTGTCGGAAGGACAGACTCAGCATACAGGAAAGTCAAAACAACCTTTGGTGACATTAAAAGCAACGGTGGTAACATTACGAGTGCAACGGGAATTCCACTGTTAAATGCAGAGGAGAGAGCAGATAGGTGGAAAGAATACGTTGAAAGCCTCTATGAGGGTGAAGATTTGTCTGATGTGATAGAAGAAGAAACAGGAGTCAATTTAGAAGAGATAGGGGATCCAGTATTAGAATCGGAATTTAAAAGAGCTTTGGAGGACTTACGGTCAAATAAGGCAGAAGGGATAGATAACATTCCATCAGAATTTCTAAAATCATTGGGGGAAGTGGCAACAAAACGACTATTCACGTTGGTGTGTAGAATATATGAGTCTGGCGACATACCATCTGACTTTCGGAAAAGCATCATCCACACAATTCCGAAGACGGCAAGAGCTGACAAGTGCGAGAATTATCGCACAATCAGCTTAACAGCTCATTCATCGAAGCTGCTTACAAGAATAATATACAGAAGAATGGAAATGAAAATTGAGAATGCACTAGGTGACGATCAGTTTGGCTTTAGGAAAAGTAAAGGGACGAGAGAGGCAATTCTGACGTTACGCCTAATAATGGAAGCAAGGCTAAAGAAAAATCAAGACACTTTCATAGGATTTGTCGACCTGGAAAAAGCGTTCGACAATATAAAATGGTGCAAGCTGTTCGAGATTCTGAAAAAAGTAGGGGTAAGCTATAGAGAGAGACGGTTCATATACAATATGTACAACAACCAAGAGGGAATAATAAGAGTGGACGATCAAGAACGAAGTGCTCGTATTAAGAAGGGTGTAAGGCAAGGCTGTAGCCTTGCGCCCCTACTCTTCAATCTGTACATCGAGGAAGCAATGATGGAAATAAAAGAAAGGTTCAGGAGTGGAATTAAAATACAAGGTGAAAGGATATCAATGATACGATTCGCTGGTGACATTGCTATCCTGAGTGAAAGTGAAGAAGAATTAAATGATCTGCTGAACGGAATGAACAGTCTAATGAGTACACAGTATGCTTTGAGAGTAAATCGGAGAAAGACGAAGGTAATGAGAAGTAGTAGAAATGAGAACAGCGAGAAACTTAACATCAGGATTGATGGTCACGAAGTCAATGAACTTAAGGAATTCTGCTACGTAGGCAGTAAAATAACCAATGACGGACGGAGCAAGGAGGACATCAAAAGCAGACTCGCTATGGCAAAAAAGGCATTTCTGGCCAAGAGAAGTCTACTAATATCAAATACCGGCCTTAATTTGAGGAAGAAATTTCTGAGGATGTACGTCTGGAATACAGTGAAACATGGACTGTGGGAAAACCGGAACAGAAGAGAATCGAAGCATTTGAGATGTGGTGCTATAGACGGATGTTGAAAATTAGGTGGACTGATAAGATAAGGAATGAGGAGGTTCAACGCAGAATCGGAGAGGATAGGAATATGTGGAAAACACTGATAAGAAGAAGGGACAGGATGATAGGTCGTCTGCTAAGACATGAGGGAATGACTTCCATGGTACTAGAGGGAGCTGTAGAGGGCAAAAACTGTAGAGGAAGACAGAGATTGGAATACGTCAAGCAAATAATTGAGGACGTAGGTTGCAAGTGCTACTCTGAGATGAAGAGGTTAGCACAGGAAAGGAATTCGTGGCGGGCCGCATCAAACCAGTCAGTAGACTGATGACCAAAAAAAAAAGGAAGAGCATATGAAGCCAGAGTGCCTCTATAAGCCCCTTAAAATGAACCGTAGACTACAACCAATACCAAAAGAACCAACCGATTTGCTCCATGTTACTAAGCAGGAGGAAGTGTGTAATTTCCTGCTATGACCTTGCGCTGTAGGACAGTGACGCGAAGACGATCCTTGTGTTGGTTATACAAATGATCCCTAGTCCTATTCTATCCAAAACACTTGACCGCACCTTTCTATCACCGATAGGGGCCAAGTCATTGGCCAAGGAAAAATCACGTTGGTATGCGCGGCAATTTGGAACATAACAAGTAGGACATGATGCCGCAAGAGTATGTACCGTTTCGAGCAACAGAGATTTGCCATATCTGCAAGGAATGCTCCATGTAAATTGATTTGAAACATAGTGATCGTGATTATTTTACTGCCTGACTGCGTCGAGCTACACATGCTAGCCGTGACTTAAATTATACCCTTAATTTTCCCGTGCTAGTAGTATTTCACATTTTACCGAAGTACGATGCTCCTCTTGTAAATATTAAACATGCGAACAGGTGGAAAAAACTGACCATAAAATCATTTGCACTCACTGTGTCTCACAACATAAGACCTGAACCACCTAACTATGACACTTCATACGGTTTAGCATGAAATTATTTTTGGGAACTAGTAATGTAAAAGTGTAATTCGTTATGGACAGAGAACAATTACAGTTTGTTAAGCATACCGTCAAAGACTTATTGTTCACTGCCGATGTTAGTAGCCCCTACAGCTGGGCAACTATGCAACACCTAGGGGTAACTGTGGTACCGTGGGCTCCGCTTAGTAATTTGGGTCCCGTCAGTATCCAATGAACAAAGCTCGCATTCTAGTGGTGAACATATCAATTATAAATACCAGTTTCTAGTTACGTCTGTAGAACGCCCTGACGCAGTAGCTGGTTTTACCAGCGAACAGTGACGTTATCTTGTTTCCAACGCAGACAGAAACCTGTACAGTTAGACCTCTAGAGGTTAAGTTATGTGATGTGCTTCACTTATTTGTGAAGACCGTTGTCGTTAAATTCAGCCCTAGCTTTGATCATTAAAATGAAACTAACTCATGAAACATGACTGATGTAGTATAACTTTTTTATGGCCTTCTGTCATGTCTCTGTGTCTTGTACACACATAAAAAAAAGGATTGGCATTGTTGTGTCTAGACAAGACAGCCTAGACACAATGAGAGGAAGCCGAAAGGCACGCGCTAAGCCAAAGCAGGGTGCGTGAGGTCTGAAACAGGATACGTAATGAATGCTATAAAGAAAAGTACGTAGCATCTGGAATACTTAACTTTAATCCATCCTTTTGGTATATCTGGAAATTGTGGCGATACAAGTGAGACTCTTTAGATACGTGCAATGTTACTAATGGCGCCTTGCTAGGTCGTAGCCATTGACTTAGCTGAAGGCTATTCTAACTATCTGCTCGGCAAAGGAGCGAGGCTTCGTCAGTGTAGTCGCTAGCAAAGTCGTCCGTACAACTGGGGCGAGTGCTAGTCCGTATCTCGAGACCTGCCTTGTGGTGGCGCTCGGTCTGCGATCACGCAGTGGCGACACGCGGGTCCGACATGTACTAATGGACCGCGGCCGATTTAAAACTACCACCTACCAAGTGTGGTGTCTGGCGGTGACACCACAGGCATCACCTCGGTTCCGAGAGTTCCGGAACCTGTACAGAAGATTGGAATAGAGATTAAGATAAACATCATTTCCGCCCTTTTATTGCTCGTGGAAACCACACATTGCATGTTCTTCCTTCAAAGGTGGTTGTTCAGATTGCTGTACACACCGCTACCTCTAATACCCAGTAGCACGTCCTCTTGCATTGATGCATGCCTTTATTCGTCGTGGCATACTATCCACAAGTTCATGAAGGCCCACTCCTCAACGGCGATTCGGCGTACATCCGTCAGAGTGGTTAGTGGGTCACGTCGTTCATAAACAGCCCTTTTCAATCCATCCCGGGCATGGTCGTCATAAAAGTTTCCTGGGTATGGTACTACGTCATAATGTATAAAACTTCTGCTGCTGGATCAAAACCAACGTTTCGACCACGGTTGCATGGCCTTCTGTGTCTATTGCCACGTTCTACTTATGCAGTGCCCCATATATTTTGTGGTTACTGTTCACTGTGCATTCCATTCGTCATGAGTTTGAAAAGATAGTTCGCTTCATTGGTCACTTAAGGAAGAAGGATAGGGAACTTTATTTTAATAGGTTGTTGCGGTGAAGGGAGAGCGTAACCTCTGTTGTCAACGTCCGCAGCTCGCGGTCTAGTGGCTAGCGTTGCTGGCTCTGGATCACGGAGTCCCGGGTTTGATTCCCCGCCGGGTTGGGGAGTTTCTCTGTCCGGAGATTGGGTATTTGTGTTATCCTCATCATTTCATCATCATCATCTGTCGTGACAGTGGATAGATTGGACTATGTAAAAAATTGGACTGAGTAAAATTTTGAATTTTGACGGGCGCTGATGCCCGCGCAGTTGAGCGCCCCAAAAGCCAAATATCATCATCATTATTTGTCGTCAATTGGCTCTTGCGTTATGTGCCATGGTTGGTGGTCACCGTCGAATGAGAAGTTGGCTCCTGTTCACCAAATGCTGGACGTCGGCCGCGCGGTGGCAGTTACTCGCCAATAACGCACGTGCCTTGTGTTGACTGTGCGGTCTGTTGGGCTCTGATTGCCGGCAGCCAAGATGCGGCAAGCCTGAGTCCATCCTCTCTATTCACGTTCTTAGTGTGTTTAAGTATTTCGATGGCCTCTCTGATTTTGCATTTCATCCTAACCGGCTGCTTGGCCAACACACAGGCTTCGCTGGATTTTATTTCTTTTCCTCAATCTAGCTGACGTTATGCCACTGCAGATTTGTTGTATTGCCCTAGACTAATATAGCGCTCGTGTTCCCGAATGCGTGTTGCTATTGGCCTACCAGTCCCGTCGATGTATGCCTCCCCACATTCGCATTCCACCTTGTAAACGCCTGCAGTGTGTAATGCATCCACCTTGTCCTTAGTGGAGCCTAGTACGTCCTGGATCCTGCGAGCACTATAGAAGACAGGCTGCAACCCGACCCGACGAAGGTAAATTTTTACATGAGGTAAGCACACTGTTGGCTGCAGTTTGTCTATTTCTTGCTTTTCTTCATTACTTCTATTCGTTGACAAGGCTGTGGGGTCGACTTACGGCTGTAGCCATTGGCTACAAACGTTGTGCGTAGCCTTTTAAGCTGAGGTGTTATGTTTTGAGCATCACTTAGGCGCTGCGCACGGATTGCCAAACAACAGATGACCGAGCTGTTCTGCTCTGGTTGCTGGTAGAATTGGGCGTGTAGATACCTGTCTGTATGTGTATATTGCAAGATATACTCTGTACCCCAGTGTGCCCTCCGTTGCCCTGTGTACTTCGACGTCTAGAAATGGAATTGCATCATTCTTCTTTACTTCGAGCGTGAACTGTATTTTCCTGTGCATGTTGTTCAAATATTCGTGAAACTTGTGTAGCTCCGTTTCACCATGAGGCCATATAGCGAACGTGTCGTCCACGTACCTGAACCAGCTACGTGAGCGTAAAGAAGCTGAACTGACGGTCTTTGCTTCAAAGGCTTCCATGAATATGTCGGCTGCCAGCGGAGATAGGGGAGACCCCATTGGTACGCCGTCGGGTCTGCTCGTAGTATTTTTCTTGTCATTTGAAGTACGTTGAAGTCGGGCGCAAATCGATCAGGTCGCATATGTCTGGCGGGACGTGCTCCTGAACGATGCGGATAGTTTCATCTACTGGCGCGTTCGTAAATAGTGACTTCACGTCAAAACTGACCATGATGTCCATAGGTAAATTGTTTCTCGCTTTAGGCGTTCTATAAAGTGTGTCGAGTTCTTCACATAAGAGTGTGCCTTGCCAACTAGACGTCTTACGTTGCAGGCTAGATACTTTGCCAAATTATAAGTAGGCGAATTGATCCCATTCACTTTTGGCCTCAAAGGATAACTTTCCTTATGTATCTTTGGAACACCGTGTATTTTAGGAGAGACTGGTACTCTGGGAATAAGACCCTTGGCTGTGTCAGCGGCAATTCTCGAGTCATTAATTGAGGCCTGCGTCTTTCGAATTATCTTCACCGCAGGGTCCGCCCTTAGTTCTTTGTAGATGGGACCATTTAATAATTCTTTCATCTTGTCTTAGTACTGCCACAGTAGCATTGCCTTTGTCTGCTGTTAATATCACAGCCGGCCGGAGTGACCGATCGGTTCTAGGCGCTTCAGTCTGGAACCGCACGAGCGCTACGGTCGCAGGTTCGAATCTTGCCTCGGGCATGCATGTGCGTGATGTCCGTAGGTTAGTTAGGTTTAAGTAGTTCTAAGTTCTAGGGGACTGATGACCTCAGATGTTAAGTCCCATAGTGCTCAGAGCCATTTGAACCATTTTTTAACTCCGCGATATCAACACGAACTCAATGAAGTTAGTTTCTCTGCCCACATAGGAGAACTTTGCAAAATATGCTGAGGAGCTATTGGCTGTCTGTCAACAGAAAATCGAGCAGTACACTCAGTGGGGGATGTTGCACAGGACTACAAATAAACTCTTTCCACTTAAGCAGTGCAGAACAATGTGCAGAGATTTAGACAGAGTAAATCCGGGAGAGACGGAGCACATTTTCAAAAATGCTTATGTAAACTCCCGTGGTACATTTTAGAAAAACTTTTTTTCGTACAACTAAACACACCAGTTATCTATGACACATTTTTTATTTTCTTCAGTGGTACATTTAAAAGTAATATTTGACCATGTAAACATTTTTACGCTGTGATTTCTATCCTTTATGCTATGGGTAATATCCCGCATACTAAAAAAACTGAGAACTACCATTACTTAAGTGAAGATATACAGGGTGATTCATAAATCAGGAAAAATATGTCGAGGACCGCATGTTGCTATGCGCAACACGTGACGAACCGTTGTTAATTTCGTTCTCCTCGGTGTACTATGTACGTAAAACAAAAACAACTGTTAACCATTGAACGAGATAATGACGCGCCTCACGATCACGACTTGTCATTCACTCATAGATACAGCACGTGACACATCACTGCGCTGATGTGTATCTGCCAGCATTTGAAAGACACGAGAAATAACAAATTCCATCGTAATGTATGTGAAATTGTATCACAACTTGTGAATCACACGTTGCTGGCGGTAACGGAGTGTAAGTCCCATTTTAGGGAATGTGTGTAAGCGGAAAGAGTGGTCAACGGCGGAAGTAAAACCGCGGCGTGCATGACGTGTTTATAACACCTCTGCGCTGCTCACTCTTCCCGATACTCGCCGTGTCGACAGATGCTAACGGCCGCGTCGCAGTGTTGCCAAGACAAGTTTCACAAACGAGGAATACGCCGACATCCACCTCACCTACGGGCTTGCAGATGGAAGAGCTGCGTTGCAAGGCAACTGTATCAAGAGAGGTTTCCTAGCCGGCGGCTTCCATCCGCAAAAACGTCTTACTCTGTGGACAGGCGCTTGAGGGAGTGTGGAGCATTTGAAGCACATCCAGGATTTAGTGGTAGTGGCCGACCGTCGACGTACGGTGCGGAAGACAAAGAAAAAGTGTTAAAAACTGTTGCGGAGGACCGAACAATAAGCACCAGGTCTCTCACAACTGCGGTCGGAATATCACAATCTAGTGTTGTGAGAGTACTCCGTAGAAACCATCCCTTTCGCATGCAGAAGGTACAGGCATTATTTCCGGAAGTCTACCAGAGGAGGCTGGACTTCTTCAGCTTTATCCGATGGCGTCAGATCCACGACCAGCATTTTTCACGAACAATACTGTTCACCAAAAATCAAAATGTTAAAATGTGTGTGAAATCCTATGGGACTTACCTGCTAAGGTTTTCAGTCCCTAAGCTTACACACTACTTAACCTAAAGTATCCTAAGGACAAACACACACACCCATGCCCGAGGGAGGACTCGAACCTCCGTCGGGACCAGCCTCACAGTGCATGACTGTAGCGCCTAGACCGCTCGGTACTGTTCACCGACGAAGCCTATTTCACGAAGGAGTGTATAGTGAATTCGCATAATTGGCACGAGTGGTCCGAAGAAAGCACCCCCCAGTACAGTGAAGTGAGGGTACCAACAACGAGGCTGTGTCAATATCTGGTGTAGTATTATTGGGCAACATCTCATAGGGCCTATAAAGGCTTACAGGAGCGCGGTATCTGCGTTTTCTGATTACCGCATTGTTGGAAGATGTTAGTTTGACCTCTCGTATGAACCTGTAATACATGCATGATGGTGTCCCCGCTCACTTCAGTGACACTGTGCGGCGCCACCTGGACAATACCTTCCCTTCGAAATTGATCGGTCGTGGAGGCACATGGCCAGCAAGATCGCCAGACCTGAATCCACTGGATTTCTTTTTGTGGGCTCATCTGAAATCTGTGATTTATGAAGGAGAGGTTGTTGATGTCAAAACCCTTCAACGCAGAATACAACATGCCTGTGATATTACGCAAGGAGATACAGAGATGTTGGATCGTGATCAGCAATCCTTCCTCCGAAGAGTTCAACTTTGCCACACACATCGTGGCTGTCGACTGGTCCCGGCGGAAGTTCGAGTCCTCCCTCGGGCATGGGTGTGTGTGTTTGTCCTTAGGATAATTTAGGTTAAGTAGTGTGTAAGCTTAGGGACTGAAAACCTTCGCAGTTTAGTCCCATAAGATTTCACACACATTTGAACATCGTGGCTGTCCTTTCGAACAGTACCTATAAACCGCCACTGCAGCTACTGCTCATGTGTTTCTATGTTAGTTTCGATTTGTACAGCTGTACTGTATTCGTTTGTATTAACTACCACATACCTGTGTAGTTGTATTTTGTATTCTGCATCTGTGTACTCGTTTCTTGAAACTGAGTCTGGGACACAAAAACCAAGTTATAAAACATGCTTGTATAGTAGTGCAGACCTCCTCACGTTCCTTTCCCTATGCCAACTAGCCACGATACATAATACTGGCCAGCGTAACCGGTACGAGATAGATGTGGGCGCTGTCGTTGCTCGCAGTGTCACGCACATCGTCGCTTGACGCCGCATGCCTCGCCTTCTCGTTCGAGGCTAGACTACCTACAACACTCTCGTGTTGTGCCGTGTTGCCGATCTGTGCCCTTGGCCAATGCTGGCGCACAGTAAGTCCACTTCATATTTCCAGAGTTTTACCATTCAATTACATTGTCATTTATTGGCATAGGAACATTCGGAAAACGAATTTGTGTTTGAATCTCAGTGTGTGACAATTTGCAAGGCATATTTTTCCTCATTTATGACTCACCATATATATATATTTGTAATCATTTGTAATATTTGAGATATTTTCACAATGCTTTGCACACACATACAGACTCAAAAAGTTTTTTTAGGCATTCAGAAATGTTCGATATGTGCCCCTTTAGTGATTCGGCAGACATCAAGCCGATAATCAAGTACCTCCCACACTCGGCGCAGAATGTCCCCATCAATGAGTTCGAAAGCATCGTTGATGCGAGCTCGCAGTTCTGGCATGTTTCTTGGTACAGGAGGTTTAAACACACATAACCCCACAGAAAGACATTGCATGGGGTTAAGTCGGGAGAGCGTGTAGGCCATGACATGAATTGCTGATCATGATCTCCACCGCGACCGATCCATCGGTTTTCCAATCTCCTGTTTAAGAAATGCCGAACATCATGATGGAAGTGCGGTGGAGCACCATCCTGTGGTACGTTTAGCTCCCTCCCTGCTTTATTCGTCGACATCCGCGGGCTACGCGTGAAACTTGCCCGCACGCGTTCAACCGTTTCTTCGCTCACCCGTTGATTTCCCCTTACAGAGGCATCCAGAAGCTTTAAACTACGCATACCATCGCCGAATGGAGTTGGCAGTTGGTGGATCTTTGTTGAACTTCGTCCTGAAGTGTCGTTGCACTGTTATGACTGACTGATGTGAGTGCATTTCAAGCACGACATACGCTTTCTCGGCTTCTGTCGCCATTTTGTCTCACTACGCTCTCGAGCGCTCTGGCGGAAGAAACCTGAAGTGCGGCTTCAGCCGAACAAAACTTTATGAGTTTTTCTACGTATCTGTAGTGTGTCGTGACCATATGTCAATAAATGGAGCTACAGTGAATTTATGAAATCGCTTCAATCATTTGTAATAGCCCTATATATATATATATATATATATATATATATATATAGGGCTTAGATATACTAATGAGATAAACGATTGTTCACCCTACAACAAATATGTTGTAGGGTGAAGAAAAAAGAATGAAGTGTTAACAATCGTATCTCATCAATATATCTAAGCAGTTCACCAGTTTAGGTAACTAGGTTACTTATTCATTAAATTTATTAAAAAATCGTTTACAAATTGGATGTACTCTCTCTCTCTCTCTCTCTCTCTCTCTCTATATATATATATATATATATAGAGAGAGAGAGAGAGAGAGAGAGAATATATATATATATATATATAGAGAGAGAGAGAGAGAGAATATATATATATATATATATATATATATATATATATATGTATATAGAGAGAGAGAGAGAGAGAGAGAGAGAGAGAGTACGTCCAATTTGTAAACGAATTTTTAATAAATTTAATGAATAAGTAACCTAGTTACCTAAACTGGTGAACTGCTTAGATATATTAATGAGATACGATTGTTAACACTTCAGTCTTTTTTCTTCACCCTACAACATATTTGTTGTAGGGTGAACAATCGTTTATCTCATTAATATATCTAAGCAGTTCACCAGTTTAGGTAACTAGGTTACTCATTCATTACATTTAAAAAAAAATCGTTTACAAATTGGATGTACTTATTTTGTGCGTATGTGGTGAATAAGTATTTAGCCAAAATGTATATTCGGGGATACTGAATAATATTGTGCATTGATCTCGATGAGACTGTTTGAACATCCTTAAAATTCATACTAAGTCACTTGAACGAAAATACAAACAAAACATGAATGTTTTCACTTGGTTAAAACTGTTATTCGATCTGCGTAGCAAGTATACCTAGTGAAAAAATGTGTGGCATATGTTCCGGATTTTATTGCTGGGTCTATCCTGTGCTGTAGCTGAGAGACGTTGCACCTTATAAAATCATGACCTTCATAGTTAAGATGGCCACACTAGAATCAAAAATCGCCCAAGAGACCCTACTGTTAATGTAATTACTGAAATACTTGAGTATATTTGGCTCTTTAACTCACACTGAGAATCTATCATGATGCTGAAAAAGGTTCCGAAGGGCTGTTTATAAATTTACCTCAGTTACTCCGCCAGAGGTTATGTGAAATTTGATCGCTCGAAACGTAAACACTTTTATTATGGCCTAGCATGCACTTGGCAACTGTAGTGCCGATACGAGCACATTGTGTCAGTACTTGGTGAAACTACGAGGGGTACACGGTCTATACCGAATGCGGAGCCTCTTCCGGATTTACGCTGCATTCTGTCCATAAGCGTTCTTGCACTAGTTTTATTACGACCTCATATCTGTATTTCATGCAGTGTTAATGCACTTTGTGAAGAGAAAACACCCCCCGGGCGAGTCTGCGCACTGTGTCACTAGTAATTCATAAGATGAGCTGCAGATGGCCGCTATACATTTGTGAAACTCACTGTAGTTTCTTCTTGTAACACAGTAGAGTACATAGAGTGGGGCATCACCTGCTCGCTGTTCAATTTTCAGATAAATGAAGGAGCAAAATGGACGGTCACAATCCGCTGAACTATCTTCCCTCTCATGTCTGTAACCCACCCGCCTCCCCACCATGTTACAGCCCCAGAACGCAATTTATCGGTTAATATGGGTCTACTGCATTTAGACGCGGTAGATACATTTAATATTTGTTCTTAACACATTTCATTGGCACTGTCAGTAATTAAAAAACTATCTGCCGTTCTTCCATCCCCAGCAACGCAGAAGCTGGACCTAGAGAAAAATGAATAGGGCAGTTTTAATAGTTTAATTTTGTACTGGGAAACATTTTAGCTAGAAATTGCAGTTTTGAAGTTATTGCAGGTAAACATTAAAAAGTGACCTTTAAATGCCTTCCTCTCCCCTCCCCCCTCCCATCACCAAGCTCATACACCACCGGTGGCTATTTACTTCGCAGGCCGCAGTGGCCGAGTAGTTCTAGGCGCTTCAGTCTGGAACCGCGTGACATCTACGGCCGCAGGTTCGAATCCTGCCTCGAGCATGGATGTGTGTGATGTCCTTAGGTTAGTTAGGTTTAAGTAGTTCTAAGTTCTAGGGGACTGATGACCTCAGATCTCAGATGTTAAGTCCAATAGTGCTCAGAGCCATTTTTGAGCTATTTACTTCCTCCTAACACTGTACAAAAGATTGCAAGTACACTTTTTTTCCCCTAACTTTCCTTCACTGACAAGAGTAATAAGGTCTTACGCACTATTAGCAGTGAAATAAATCACAGGAATCAGATTTGAACGTCGTTTATTAATAACGATACACGATACACTACAAACATCGTTACCAGTTCGTTATAACAATATTTGGGAATAAATTCCGGTATTAGCTCCTGTTAGTAAACTGACGGGTTTCAGTCTGGGTGATGTGCGAGCGCAACCATTTTCCTCACGCTGAAACCCACCAGAAGCACGCTCGTTACGGCAGCGTTGGTTACGTAACGCAAAAAATACACAAATTCCAACATCAGATATTTAATTTATATATATATCAATGTTATTACAAACCCCTGCGTCCCTAACGAGCTCGTTTAAGTTAACAGGAATAAACTCATCTAACTGCGTTGTTTTATATGCGCTCACGTATTTCTGTGCTTAATGTGGAATAGCCACAAGGGATGTCCCACACTGGAGCCTCGGCTTTCGAAATATGTAAGAAACATAGCGTGTCAGCGAAATTTTAGGCTTTTCTCACGAGCAATTTGTCCACAAAACGCGTGTCATTATTTAAATCTGAAAGGGGGAACAGCGTCGCGGTTTTGTGGTTACGGATAGATCTCCCCGAGAGAAACAAAAAATTCAGTAAGATTTTTCTCTAAGGCCGATAGTGCATTAAATAATTAAATTATATGTTCCACCACTGCTCTGTGTCATTGGCGACAGCACCAAACTTTCATGATAAGATCATACTACTCGTATTTTTACATTGAATAGTTTCATAATGATAGTCATCTTGTGTTTCTATCTTTATTTTGTGATAAAATACTGTTAATAGTATGTCTTATTGTGTTACGATAAGCGTGGGAATTGTTCGTCACATAACTCTTCGCGGCTTCTCACATAGTTACCGCCAAAGACGTAGCGTAGAGAAGAAGCAGACAACAATTTTTTAAATGAATTTCATTATTGTTATCTCTTCTTTAAGTTAACAAAGACGTAATGATGCCGGAAATAACAGACATCGCAAGTTAAGCCACTCCACTACAGGCGGCGGTAACTACCGAACGCGACCACCAGCAATGCAATTTGACCTCCTGGAGAACTATGATCCATATTTATGTATGTATGCTCGTTCAACATCTCCTATTAAACCACTCAATCGATTGGTGGATATATCACTTACTGTCTGGGAAGAACCACTGTGGGGGTAAGAACTACCTACTTCTCAAAGGGGGGGGGGGGGTGGAAAAGAAGTGTAGCTCACGCCGCACAAATACCCAGACTATGTTCACACGATATTTTAAAATGAGAGCACTTAATGACTTTCAATCAACTTAACACATAATTTCAAACCTTTAAGAGACTATTTCTCGCTCGCAACCTCCACAAAATTATGAAACTGTTACTGCAGTGAAACTACCGCCTCGAACGTGGTCTTCTAATTTGTTACTTCTTTACTAAAAACATTATACGCAGTTTGCAGACAGTATTCTCATATACCATTGAATGTACATGCAAAAGAAGATCACTGTATGACTCAATCGTCAGGAGATATGATATGATGTCATAAACATTGAGCTGCTGGAAATAGAAACTGCAGGAAGAAATTAGCTAGAGATACACCTGAGATATGTGTACAGTTATGTGTTATGCATGTTAAATATATATGACATTTGTGCACACGCTTGAAAACATTAAGAAAAGACTCCTTCTGAGCCACTAAATCGGTTGCAATCAAACTTGGTATACCACATGCTAACACTACTGCAAAACTCAAACAATGGAAAATCCTGGGTGAAATAATGACAACATTATGAAAAGATAAACTGATACTCAGCACATAGCGTAAATGTTGAGTCGCAGACAGACTTTCTGTTGTGCCTGTCTGCTACTCAACATTTCTAGTATACGGTGAGTAACTTACTATTTGGAAATAAATGCTGTGGAGGTAAGAACCAGGAACCTCCTATTGGCGTGGAGACGATACCATGGGGAAAGAAGAGGGAGGAGGAGATTAACAGAGTAAGGAGGAGATGGGCAGAAAGGAGGGGGGGAAGGGGAGATGGATGGAGAGAGCGGAAGGGAAATAGGCATAGGAGGAAAAGGAGGAGTTGGACAGAGAGAGGGGGGAGCAGGAGATGGTCAGAGGGAAGAGGAGAAGATTGCAGAGAGAGAGGGGAAAGGAGCGGATGGACAGAATGGGAGGATGAAATGGACAGAGAAAGACAGGAAAAGGAGAAAGAAAGGGAAGGAGTGGACAGAGGGAAGGGAGAAGTGGAGACCGACAGAGACATGTGAGATGAGGTGATGGACAAAGAACGAGATTGGTAGTGAGAGGAGGGAGGAAGAAGTGGTCAGAGACAGGGGGACAATTAGATGGACAGACAAAGGGCGGAGGAGATGGAGGAGGTGGACAGAGAGAGAGGGACAGAAGAGATAAACAAAGAGAGGGGGAGAGGAGATGGGCAGAGATGAGGTGGGGGGGGGGGGAGATGAACTGATAGAAGACTGGAATAACATACACAGGCAAGACAAGACAGGTTGCTCAGCTAGTATAGCGACATAATCGGCGCTAGCTACTTTGAGCCACCGTCTTCTCATTACCATTACCGCTGGACTCTTGCACGGCACCCCTCTGTCCCGCTGGACTCTGCCGAATTCATCGTCTTGACCTGCTGTAGTGCCACGGGACTGACTGTGAGCAGTGCTCAACTACAGGCGACAGTCCTGGGAACATTTCCTCTCGATGTCAGGGCTGCCGTTGCCTGTGTTGTGTATAACACTGAACTTGCTCACATTACAATCAGGTGTCATTGACTGCATCCTATGATACACGCTAGCTATACTTCTGTACTTCTAGTGTCATTAACTTTTACTTCGTTTTTTTTTTCTTGTGAGCATTGTTTCTTCCTGGATACAATGTTTTGGGGATGGAGGATGTTTTAAAATTAGTTAAGCAAAAGTTATTTATCTGCAACAGAGTTTCTCTTTTCTTTTTTTACTGTTGTAGGTTACAGCACTAAGGCTCTGGACTAAAGTGATATTACATTGTCTCATTCACGCCCGTGAAATACACCGCAGAAAAGGCCCAATTCAAGCACTTAGACAGCTGACGGGAAAAGACTATAATATCAAAAAAAAAAACTGCGTCTTTGGCCCCTAAAAAATTTCTTTCTGCAAAGTTTGAGATTGACATTGGCATTGATACTTCATAATATTTTTCTTGCTCTGGTTGGCCTGTGTAGAAAGAATTGCTGATTCATCGTGCAAGCTACGCAGCTTGTGTTTCATTTCAGTAATGATCCCTTCCATTATAGCGTGCCTGTCGGGCTCTGCGCACTTTCACAGTCGAGATTCATTTGTGATACCAACAGTAAATGGGGGACTTTACTTTCCACACCGTGTCGGTTACTCGCCAAGCGATAGCGCTATTCGTCGGCTCATGGTACC
This sequence comes from Schistocerca americana, assembly GCF_021461395.2. Classification (NCBI taxonomy): domain Eukaryota; kingdom Metazoa; phylum Arthropoda; class Insecta; order Orthoptera; family Acrididae; genus Schistocerca; species Schistocerca americana. The sequence continues at coordinate 335,407,385 of NC_060122.1, read as the reverse complement.
TTTTCATCACAGCAGCACGCGAACAATTCACAAACAGCGTTGTTTCAGATGCGTACTGGATAATCATTCCTGTCCGCTGCTAATGAATACAATTTTACTCACGCCTGCAGCCAGTCTGTCTCACGCCTCCCTCGTGCAGCCGCCACGGCAGTTCGCGACAGGTTACGCACTCAAAGCGAAAAATACGAAACACAGTCACATGTTCATCGTTAATGAAATTAGACTGTGCACTACGCATAAAATTTAAACAACGTAGCAAAAGGTCCCAATTAGTGATGAGAGCAATTTAGTAAAACGGGTGGGCTATATTGCATGAGTACACGAGCGCCTGTCTTACCTTGCCTTGACCGAGGTTCACATTAGAGATGACAATTTTTTGCGATTTAATACAATATTATTGATGTTCCTCGCATCATAGTTTCCAAAGAGTCCTGCATATTCCTCTCTGATATAGTTATTCTGACTCCTTTCCCCTTGTTGTTTTCAGGTGTCCTTTTCTTCTTATATTAGTTGGAACCCATTTCATCATTTTCTTAGCCATCTCTCCTCACCCAGACGACATATATGCTCATACAAACTCAACTGTTTTGTTTCGATTATACCCATTACAGTGGTTTCCACGTTCATTCAGTTACGTATGCCTCCATTTTTTTGAATTTATTCTATAGTGTCAGACTACAGCAACATCTCCAAGATCCATCTCCACTGACAGCTACTTTTTCTTAATTGTTTCAGTTATTTCCCATGTTTTTTCCCAGTACATAGCTGTACTTTCTACAGTAGTTTACATATCACAATCTTCGTTTCTGATCTACACAGAAGCGCCAAAGAAACGTATAAGCATGCGTATTCAAATACAGAGATATGTAAACAGGCAGAACACGGCGCTGCGGTCGACAATGCCTAAATAAGACAACAAGTGTCTGGTGCAGTTGTTAAACCGGCTACTGTTGCTACAATGGCAGGTTATCAAGCTTTAAGTGAGTTTGAACGCGGTGTTAGAGTCCACGTAAGAGCAATGGAACCCAGGATCTCCGAGGTAGCGATGGAATGGGGATTTTCCCGTACGACTATTTCACGACTGCATCGTGAATATCAGGAATCAGCTAAAACACCAAATCTCTGACATAGCTGCTGCCGGGAAAAGATGCACTAAGAACGGGGCCAACGACGACTGTTGATGACTGGAAAAATGTTTGCAGTTCGGACGAGTATCGTTTCAAATGGTATCGATAGGATTGACGTGTACTGGTATGGAGACAACCTCATGAATCCATGGAACCAGCATGTTAGCAGGGGACTGTTTAAGCTGGCGGACACTCTGGAATGGTGTGGGGCGTGGGCAGTTGGAGTGATATGGGACCCCTAATACGTCTGGATACAACTCTGATAGGTGACACGTAAGCGCCCTGTCTGATCATCTGCATCCATTCATGTCTGTTGTGAATTCCAAAGGGCTTGGACAATTCAAGCACGACAATGCGATACCCAGCACCTCCAGAATTGCTATAGAGTTACTCCAGGAACCTGCTTCTGAGTTCACACACTTCCGCTGGCCACCAAACTCCCCACACTTGTACATTATTGAGCATTTCTGGGCTCTTTTAAAGAGCTCTTCAAAAGAGGTCTCAACCCCCACGTACTCTTACGGATTTGTTTACTGCTCCGCAGGATTCATGGTGTCAGTTCCCTCCAGCACTAGTTCACACATTAGTCGGATCTATGCCACGTAGTGTTGCAGCACTTCTGCGTGCTCGCGAGGACCCCACACGATGTTAGGCAGGTGTACCAGTTTCTTAGGCTCTTCAGGGTAATATGTTCGCTCCGTAATACTCCATTTAATTGTTGTGCGCTTGTCTACCTGGACTATAGCGGTTCTTAACTTCGGTTTTTCTGGATCCAACTTTGTTAGTAATGGCTCCCAAAAATTTGAAATACTCGCCAATCTTACTACGTCAAAATCTAACGTCAGGTACTGATCCATTCCTCCACTTGGTAAATACTCCGTTTTCTACAAATTAATGGTTAAATCCTATTTCTAATATTCGGTGAGCAATTTTCCAACCATGTCGTTCATCTCATCCTCATACACTGCAAAATGACTCCGTTATCAGCAAAGTACTGATTTGTACGGGTCGTCTGGATAGAACGGCTCGCACACGACATATTAGATTTTGGTGCTCCGAGGTGGACGGAGAAACTGTGATACTGCAAAAACAAATTATTGAAACACAAATATACGTTTTATTGCCCCACGATACGCAACCAGCGTTGAACAGCAACTCGTCAGATGTGCTTGCGAAAAGATACAATCAAGCAGCGTTTCACAGGAACTTGGTATTAGAACTGTTGTACACCAATGTCGAACATGAACCGCGAGTTTCTGTCTGTGGCCGCCATTTATCACAACGCGGAATCTATCTCATTGGAGGGTGAGTGGAGGTTGCTGATTAGGCCGCGCATGTGTTTGGCGGTGAACTTATATGCTTCTAATTATTATTTTTCTTTTCATCAGCCATCTGATTGGTTTGATGCGGTCCGCCACGAATTCATCTCCTGTGCCAACCTCTTCATCTCAGAGTAGCACTCGCAACCTACGTCCTTAATTATTTGCGGGATGTATTCCGATCTCTTTCATCCTCTACAGTTTTCACTCTTTACAACTCCCTCTTGTACCATGGACGTTATTCCTTGGTGTCTTAACACATGTCCTATCGTCCTATCCCTTCTTGTCACCAGCGTTTTCCACATATTCATTTCCTCTTCGATTCTGCGCAGAACCTCTTCATCCCTTTCTTCTTCAAATTAAGGCCTTTGTGTGACACTAGTAGACGTCTCTCCGCAAGGAACGCCCCTTTGCCAGTGCTAGTCTGCGTTTTATTTCTTCCTTGCTCCGTTCGTCTTTGGTTTTTTTTTGCCTGGGTAGCATGTTTCCTTAACTTCTTTAATTCGAGACCAAGAACTCTAATGTTAAGTTTCTCGCTCTTCTCATTTCTGCTGTTTCTCAATACTTTCGTCTTTCTTCAGTTTTCTCTCAATCTCTCTACTCATTAAAATCTTCATTTAATTCAGCATATCCTGTAATTATTATTCACGATCACTGAGAATGGCAATGTCATCAGCGAATTTCATCAATGATATTCTTCCACTTTGAAATATAATTCCACTCCTCAACCCTTCTTTTATTATTTCCATCATTTCTTCTTCGATGTACTGATTGAAAAGTAGTGGCGAAAGACTACATCTCTGCCTTACACCCTTTTTAATCAGAGTGCTTTATTCTTGGCCTTCCACTCTTTTTTCCCTCTAGGCTCTTGTACATATTGTGTATTACTCGTCTCTCCCTATACCTCAGAATTTCGAACATCTTTCACAATCTCATATTGCCGAACGCTTTTTCCAGGTCGACAAATCCTATTGAGCCGTGCGTGGCTCGGTTTCATGCCATCTCTTATTTAACTCCCTGTTTTTACCGTACTGCCGCCTCGTTATGTTAATTTTCAATTACTGGTGTCACTGAGGTGCTCTCTTGCCTGCCCGTGAGCGCAGCAGCAACGATAATCGATATAGGCCCTGCCGTAATATCTTTGATGGACTGCTATTACTTTCTGGTCGTCGTATGTCGTCCAATGGGGGTTTGAACGCGCCAGCCGTGCATTTCGGACCTGGCAGTCGGACAGTTGGGACGCAGCAGTAGTTCGGTCGGGTTGGAGCGGCACTGAGGTTCGGATAGCCATAACTCGCCCGACCGTTGCCAGCACACATGGCTTCAGTGGGAACGGTCTTGGTTGATCGTCGGTTGGTCGCCTTACCGGACGACGTGTATCTGCTCGCCGATCGCTTATAGGTCGGCGGTCTGTGTCTCAACTCGTGGTTCGTCCATGTGATTGCACAGTCACTGCTTTAGCATTGGTCGCGTTCTTCGTCCAAGTGTTTGTGAAATTGTGAGTAGCCTGTGATGTCGACTGCCCAGTTGTTTCAGTGCTGTCTCCGTGCTGATGTGTAGCAGTTGGTCGGTTGCGGAGTCGCGTCGTAGCACCAGTGGGGCATTCTGCGCCAGGGAGAGCCAGATAGCCATCACTCGCCGATGATTGCCGACACACATGATTTGAGTGTTGGCCGACCTTGCTTGATCGTCTGTCTTGTAGGACGACGTGTATATTGGCCGGTGATCGCTTATGGGTTGGCTGTGTGTGCCGACACGTGATTCGTCATTGTTATTGCACAGTCCCTGCCGTTAGCATCGTCTAGTTCTTCGTGCAAGTGTTCGCGAAACAGTGTGTAGTTTATATGGTTCTGACTGACAAGTTAATTTAAATGTTGTTGGCGTACTGGCTCTGAATTGATTGGTTGGCGTGGAGTAGCGAGGAAGGACACGATAGCCATCACTCGCCCAACGATTGCCGATACTCAGTTTTGAGTCCACGACCTTGCTTGGCCGTTTCGTCGGTCGTCTGATTAGACGACGTGTATTGGGGTTGTCCACCACTTATGGTTTGTCTGTGATCCGTTCTTCTTGTTGTTCCAGTCTCCGCTGTTAGCATCGTTTGAGTTTTGGTGTAAGTGTGGAGCGGAACTGATCTCGATCATTGGTCTGTTGACTGTTGGTAAGTTGAGTTGTCGTCGGATTGAGAATGGTTGGCCCGGCTGCCTTTCTCACCTAACCGAGCGTTTGCGTTTGAATTACGGGCCGATCCTCGAACATAAGAGTGCCCTTGGGTCTACTGCACATTTTTTCTTAATTTGCTCTTGTTGTTTGTACTTGTATGACCTCTAGCCGATTTGTTTTAAATTAAAGTTGTTTTGCTATTAAGGCTTTCAGCGTAATTTAAGGTACTGTCTCACGTAAGCCCGTTGGTATTTTCAAAATTTTAATGTTGTTGAATTTTTAAGTCATGGGCCTTCAGCCGATTTTGAGTTAGTTGTGCTCTTAAGGCCTTCAGCCTGGTTCAAAGAGCTGTGTCGCTTAAGGCTTTTGGTATTTTTTTTTTTAAATTAATGTTATGGAGTTTTAAGTGTTAGGCTTTCAGCAGATTGTAATTTAACTTGTTTACTTCATCCTAACTAAAGAACCGTTTTGAGAGAAGGCTTGCCTTTCGAATTTCTGATTATGTTTGCGTTTTAAGTTATTGGTCTTCAGCCGATAATTAAGTCCCAAAGATTTAAGCTCTGTGTTTTAAAAAAATTTCTTTTGGGCTCTTGTAATGTTTCATTAAATAATTTTACGTTAGAGTGTAGCTGACAGCATCTTATTTTGACCCCTTTCCACAATTTATACTATCTGTCCTGTCCTGCGGGATTAGCAGGCGTCTCACCTATGAACTTGTTGTAATTTATCTCTAATCTTCCTTCCATTATCAACCGCAGCGTAAAACTGCGTCTCTGATGCCTTTGCTTTTCCTTTAGCTACACTCGTGGACATCTAACACGCCCTCATCCGGCTGCTGTGGCCGTGAGGTTCTAGGCGCTTCAGTCCGGAACCGCCAGACTGCTACGTTCGCAGGTTCAAATTCTGCCTTGGGCATGGATGTGTGTGATGTCCTTATGTTATTTAGGTTTAAGTAGTTCTACGTTATAGGGGACTGATGACCGCAGATGTTAAGTCCCATAGTGATCAGAGCTATTTGAAGCATCTAACACGCCCTCAATTTTCTTTTGTTTTCCTGTGAACTGTTCTTGTCAGAAACTTGGATGCATGGGCTGTTAAGCTGATTGTGTGATAATTAGTGCACTTGTCAGCACTTGCAGTCTTCAGAATTGTGTGGATGCAGATGGTATGTCACCGTCTCATACATTCTACACACTAGTGTGAATAGACGTCTTATTATCATCTCCCCCAATGATTTTAGAAATTCTGATGGAATGTCGTCTACCACTTTTGCCTTATCTTCCAAAGCTATTTTAAATTTTGATTCTAATACTGTATCCTCTATCTGTTCTATATCGGCTCCTGTTTCACTTTCTATCACACCACACAGCTCTTTCCCGTCATAAAGGCCTTCAGTGTACTCTTTTTACCTATCAACTTCTTCTCTGCGTTTAACAGCGGAATTCCCACTGCACTCATAATGTTCCTATCCCCGCTTTTAATATCAGCCATTTGATCTTAGATTCCCTCCACTTCCTATTTATTTCATTCCTACGCGACTTGCATTTCTGTATTCCTGCATTTGTCTTAATATTTTTGTACTTCCTTCTTTCATCGATCACCTGAAGTATTTCTCCTGGTACCATGGTTTCTTCGTAGATACCTTCTTTGAACCTATGCTTTTCTGCCCAACTTCTGTGATAGCCCTTTTTAGAGATGTCCATTCCTCTTCAACTGTATTGACTACAATTCCTTATTGCTGTCTCTATAGCCTTAGAGAACTTCAAGCGAATCTCGCCATTTCTTAGTACTTCCGTATCCCACTTCTTTGCGTGTTGGTTTTCCTGACTAATCCCTTAAACTTCAGTCTACTCTTCATCACAATTTAGTAGTGAACTATTGTTATCGGAGTTGATTTGCTGTCGATTATGATGAGTACAACAGTATCACTGAAATATTCACAGAAGCCTTGTCTCTGCCTAGCCTGAATCCTACTCCAGTGTTTGAGAGACTTCTTGATAGGCAACTCATTCTACTGAATAGATGAATATCTTCACAGAGACTAACAGTCTTACGTAAAAATGTCTGAATATCTTCACAGAGACTAACAGTCTTACGCAAAAATGTCTGTTAGATTTCAGTTTTGAGAGCACTAGGTCACGATAGTCAAGATTAGGCATTTTGTGGATGATAAATTTGTCAGTACTACATAACAATGTTTCTTTCTAACAGCGTTTTAATTCTGTAAATATTAGCTGTCCCAGTTTACCGCATTGTATTCACCTACTTCGACAATATCCTGACAAATGATCACCGTAGTATTATATTAAAATGTTTAATATTTTTATATTCTACTTTCTGACATGTTCCACACCGACGAGAATCATCTCATTTTTTGAATCTATGGAACGAAAATTGAATCTAATCTATTCTAAACTAATCTACACGATTTTCTGCTGCTGTAGATATTACCCTATACTCCTCTGACCAGAAATCCCTGTCTTCTTTCCATATCAATTCACTGGCCACCACTTTATCGTTATTGAGCCTTAGCATTTTCCTTTTCAGGTTTTATAGCTTCCTTGACATTCCATGGCCCGACTTGCAGAACGTTATCCTTCCGTTGATTATTCAATGTTTCTCTCGTAGACACCTTCCTCTAGGTGGTCCCCTTCCGGAGATCCAAAGGAGGGACTATTAAAAATGTTTTGCCAATAGAAATATCATCATGACACTTTTTCCACTTCAGGCCACATGTCCTGTGGATACACATTTCGTGTCTTTGCTGCAGTGGCTTCCGTTGCCTCCTGCACCTTCATGCCGTTGATCATCGCTGATTCTTCCACATTTAGGGGCAATTTTGCACCCCAAGGACAACAGAGTGCCCTGAGCCTCTCTCTGCTCCTTCGCCCACTTTGACAAGGCCGTTGGCTGAAAGAGGGTGACCTCTTATGTCGGAGGTCTCCAGCTGGCACTACTGATAATTTTTATTCAAAATCTAAGCGGTGGCGGGGTTCGAACCCGGGACCGAAGACGTTTTGATTTCTAATCAAAGACGCCAACATTGTCATAAGCATAGATTACTGTTGCTGCTGGATACTGTCTAATCAACTATTGCAATTTGACTATAGTTACGGCCGGCCGTTGTGACCGAGCGGTTCTAGGCGCTTTAGCCCGGAATCGGGCGGCTGCTACGGTCGCAGGTTCGAATCCTGCCTCGGGCATGGATGTGTGTGATGTCCTTAGGTTAGTTAGATTTAAGTAGTTCTAAGTCTAGGGGACTGATGACCTCAGAAGTTAAGTCCCATAGTGTTCAGAGCCACTTTTGAACAAATTGTGAGCAATAACACTCAAACAACTACAGTAGTAATTATATTTAGTACAATAGACGTGAATGTAGTCGAATTAGATTGTAGTGTGTCGCTATGCAGACACACTACAACATAAGCTTTCTGTGTGAAACGAAATGAAACAGAGCCTCGGTAGAACTCTATCAACAACCGCAACGTTCCAAGAAGTTCAAAGTATCTGGATGAGAGACTGGCTATAGTTTTTGAACCACTGCGTACAATCTGCTATTGGAAAACAGTAGAAGACCAATTCGACAACTCAGAATGGATATCTGACTTGCTTTCCAATAGAGAACAAAACGGCGCACGAAATCATCTTTTTTCGTTAGTTTCGTCGAAGCAAGTGGTTGGCTGAGGGAGAGGTGATGCTGATGTTAGCTGCTGTCGTTGTTGTTGTTGTTTTAGGTGGACGAACTGTGTCTGTAGTTCTGTTTGCTGCTGCTCCTGTTGTACTGTTGTAGTTCCGTGTGGTGTTGCCACAGCTTGAAAAACTCACAATCCATAATCGCACAATGAGCAGCGCTCTCGTTGCCACTTTACTGTTGGACAGGTGTATGTAACAAATGTTCAGTACTACGCAGTACACAGTGACGCAGTACCTGTGTAAAAAAATGACAGTTCGAGTGGCTGGTAACAATTAGTTTCACGAAACGAATGGAGAACATGGTCGTTGTAAGCTTATAACATCAGTCCAGAGGAAATAGCGAACGAGAAAACTGTAAAATAAACAGTAGTCGAACGCTGTACCAAATGGCTGGTCTAAGGGTTTCAGGTTACAATAGGTAAATCGCGGAACTTCGCCAGAGGGCGCATCCATTGCACTCTGAGCTTGTGCCACCCACAGAACAATGTAGAACTTTGACTGCATATCAGACGAAGTATTTCAGGCCCCATATCGTTACTGCGGAATGGCAGGAACTCCGAACCACGGTCGGATACAGGAGCAATCGTGAAAAGGCGGTGGCCAGACGCAATTAAAATGCTCACTGCCGGATAACTGATCATCCATGTATCGATACTGCCTTCTTTCGTCCTACCCTCCAAGCAAAAGTGTCATATTCTCACTTTCGGGCTGTGTTTGCCTGTATGAGAGAGGATGTTGGCATTATGTGTGCTCATCGGTTCACTAGGCGGCCAGAACATAATAAGATCCTGACCGTACTTGGTTCTGTAAGTAGACACAAGATCACTACAATACAGAGAGACACGAACGTTCAACGTATTATGTTGGATTAGCGACAGCAGTGTGGAAATTTTAGAATTTTATTGAGTTTTCTCTCGATACCTGCTCACCAAAGCATCTAACAAAAAGGAGGTAAGACACAACATACAATGAATGGTTGCTCATTCCAGATTTCAGTGCCTGCAAACACATTCCTGAAATATAAGGGCGGACTTATAATATGTAGGAGATACACTGGGAAGGAACACATATACTGCATGATACTATAACGCGTAAACTGTTCCCCTCTCGCCGGTCGTTGTGGCCGAGTGGTTCTAGGCGCTTCAGTCTGAAACCGCGCGACCGCTACGGTCGCAGGTTCGAATCCTGCCTCGGGCATGGATGTGTGTGATGTCCTTAGGTTAGTTAAGTAGTTCTAAGTTCTAGGGGACTGATGACCTCAGATGTAATGTCCCATAGTGCTCAGAGCCATTTTTGTTCCCCTCGCATGGAATGGTTATGCGGCAGAGAGTCTCTGACATCCGCGATAAGAAAGCATTTCCATTGCTACAACTTCCTCAGTCATCTCCACAAAATAGCTTTCAGCGGCTTTTCACTTTTCTAGTATGATGAGACGTTAGAAAGAGATCTTAATCGGTTATTCTTCTAGAGTGAACGTTACCTAAACCTGTTAAGAGACGAAACATATTAAAATATCATTTTTCCCACAAGTATCTTCACTACTCTGGTCTCAGAAAACAGACTTTAAGAGAGAATATCTAGCACATATCGTTGGTTCTTATGCTGCCACTACGAGCCTGATATCTCAGGGGTTACCTTATAGAGGCAACTGCATGATTATGTAGAAAATTCTGTGACTATTACGTTTCAAAACATGTTAAGATATTTGTACTTTTCGCTGTCTTTGTTCCTTCTCCATAATACGATGACCTACAGATGCGTACAAGTGCAAAACCAAAAAGCCTGGAGAAAGCTATCGAGAATCTCAGTACTAAACTTCGTGCACAGTCAAAAAGGGCTCACGATTTAGGGTTAAAGTTGCACCCACATAAATCCCAAAAGGTACTGGTTGGACAGTCTAAACTTATTAGCCTCTAATATCTGGAATCCTTAAAGTCATTCACACTAAAAAGGACAAACATCAACTTCTCTCCTTCAGGAGAGTCTAGGAGAAATAACAGCTGAAAATATGAATTGGACTGAGCACGTAACGGTACTGTGAAAGAAGGCACCAGCATTTTCCAAGCCCATCAAAAATATAATTGACCTGAAAAAGAAATACTTTAATTCCAGTTATTGATTACAGCTGTGTTATTCTGCAAGGTCTTTCTCAGGAAAGCTCATGGTGCCTGGTAGTGGGTAGGAATGCCAGTGCTCGCTCCATTTCTGAAGTTCAACTATGTGATCATATTTCTCCATCATATGCACAGCTATCCTAGCTGCGTGCAGACAAGCTCAGAGATTTTCATACCCTCTGACTTCTCTACTGTCTTATCAACAAGCACTGTGCTTTATATCCCCCCTTGAGCTTAACGCTGTTGCATGAACAACATGGCAGAAACATCCGCTCCACGGCCGCGGTGGTCTAGCGGTTCTAGGCGCTCAGTCCGGAACCGCGCGACTGCTACGGTCGCAGGTTCGAATCCTGCCTCGGGCATGGATGTGTGTGATGTCCTTAGGTTAGTTAGGTTTAAGTAGTTCTAAGTTCTAGGGGACTGATGACCACAGATGTTAAGTCCCATAGTGCTCAGAGCCATTTGAACCAAGCCAGCCATCAGCTCCAATTGGACCAAAATCCTTCTACCACACTCCATTGTTCAGCCACTTTCACGAAGTCCTTCTCAGTAACAAGAACCCGACTTCGGAATAACCTCTCGCATTATATTGGAGAACTAAATAGCATCTTCAGCTTCAGAAGACAGTTGATGAAATATCTACTAGAGCAACAGGATAACCATTGGACACGAAAGCAATCGTTACCCGTGTACATCCGTCTTTCCAACATAATATTCTTTATTTCCCAGTAATCTAGACCGGTGGAATCTCTAAATTCCCTGTTCCCCAGAAATCGCTATATCAGAAAACATCTAATTTTTCATCTATAAATTCTTCTTATACCTGTCACTATCATTATTGTTACTAACGTCTTATTGTGTCATTATTTTTATTATTACCCTTACCATTTTTAGTGCTAAAAGCTGTAGTAGTATAAGTACTGCCAGTATTATTTTATTAGCGCATAGTCAGTATAATTTACTCACAATGGTACTTCAGATACGCAAATCATTTTAATACTAGTTGCCATATTAAAATGTTTTGTTAGGTAACTATGATGTAAATAGAGGTACTGTATGTGTGAAATTGTGGCCCAATGTAAAAGAGGGTCTTATGGCCCTAATCAGATCAGATTAAATAATTAGATAAAATAATTAATTCAATATTTGTTTATTTTCCAGTTAAGATGATATGTTAAATGAGGATCAATTCTTCGCTACTACACAGTTTTGCTCGATACGTGTGACTAACATGAAACGTGAATATAAAATATGGATAATAAAAGCTACAATTTAACTTCTGAGATAAATCCTAAAAGTATTACAATTAAGCACTGTTTTGTTTCTTCCTTCTGCATTTGGCCCACGTGTGAGAGGATCCATTAACGACAAGCATTTTCCTGTTCACAGCTGATTCATTGTACGTATTTTGTTTCCTCTCGTTACAATCGTAGTTTCCTCATAGTAAGTACCGTCGTGTGTGTTATCTGTTTGAGAACGGTGCAGGCTTTGTTATTTTTGCACTTGTATTTGCATTGTTTATGTGCATCGCTTCTCGGGTTGATCTCGTAAACCATACCGACATTTACGTATATAAGGCCGAGAAAGCATCTTGAAATCACGTTTGTGATGGTGTTCATAGCAGATCAATGGCGCTTCATTTCCAGATGGTTACAGTCCTGATCTGGTTCATCTTGCTGTTTGTAGTTGGGGTTGGGTTGTTTCGGGGGAGGAGACCAAAAGCGGGTTCATCGGTCTCATCGGATTAGGGAAGGATGGGGAAGGAAGTCGGCCGTGCCCATTTCAAAGGAACCATCCAGGCATTTGCCTGAAGATATTTAGGGAAATTACGGAAACTTAAATCAGGATGGCCGGAAGCGGGATTGAACCGTCGTCACCCCGAATGGAGTCCAGTGTGCTAACCACTGCGCCACCTCGCTCTGTTTTCTGTTTGTGAGAATGCTTGTAGCTCATTAATTTACACAAGCAGGTCAATGAATTAAGAGTTGCAAATGATAATAATTCCGAGCTGATCAACGGACTGGTGCAAGTATTTTTATAGGACACCACTTTGGCGACTTGCATATCCCTTATCTGCCCCAGCAATCCTACTAGGAAAGGAGACCTACATCTTAACGTGGAGTCCGAACCACGTGTCGTTTCTGGTTAATCTTCATGTCATTGAAAGGTAAAGGTAGGCTAAAGACGGATTCAATGTACTGTATCCATTTGAGATTCGATCGCACGCACTTTGTTTCCAAGCAAGTAGTTTACCACTATACAACTACTTCTTATCAGCATTCGCCTTCATCGACGTGGGCTTCATCTGCTATGTAAATACAAAGTATCTCCTTCATAGGTGCTGATACGTAGAAAATGATATTTTTTAAGCATGAAAACAATAATTAAATAATTTTCATGTTAATACATTGTATATTTTGTGTACATATTGAGTATTTTCGTTATATGTGCACATGACACAGTGAAAAATCTCCATTTAGCTGTAAAACAAAGTTCTCTTCCGTATAGTTTACGATAGAATGCTATAAATGACATTTAGTCTAAAACATTAAATTTCTTTTGTATATTTTTAAAGTACTATTACAGTTTTATTAAATAACGTAAGGAGAACGTATATCCTTGGTGTTACATAAGAGGTAAGGAAAAAGGAAAACCAAAAAACCCCATTTCGTACGCTTTTTCTCCCTTCTTCAAACCAAAATACTTTCCATTTGTTGGTAAACATCTCTGGTCCTGTGGGAGAATGAGTGTTTTCTAAAAACTTCACTCTGTATGGAATGAACATTTTGAACTATTAAAGTAAAATTAATTTCTTCTCCTTTACACTTTAAAACCTTGAACTGATTCTTTTCTTGCATTAACATGTGGTGCTCAGTAGTTAGATGTACCCAGACGACTTCCTTGTTGTCATCTTCTTTTATTAATACGTAATTTACAGTTAATCTTTTCAACCAGTTGATAGAGCTTGTTTTCGTATTTTGGTAAGATATATCATCCGATTTCAGAAAGTCTGTAGGTGTTGTTGCCTTAGGCGAGGTTTTGCTCATTCTCGATAAATTTTTCCCGATATACTGTTCATCCATACAGCATTAACTTTTTCACACACGAATGTGTGTTCGTAGTTATCTATTTAATTGAACGCTGTGCACATCAGTGAATCTGCCCGATGGATCGTATAGAGCTTGGAGTTAGTCGCAATGTTGCTGTTTACGGCGAAGTATCACATCGGTTTCATTCTACAAAGAGGAGGCGGCTAAACGGCCAGTGGGGACTATGTGGAGAGGACTGGGCGGTTTTTTAGGTTAAGTATCGGGGAATTACACAAAGAGCGTCAGTCTAAAAGGATGCATGACAAACACAGGAGCCGCGCGGAGTGGCCGCGCGGTTAGAGGCGCCATGTCACTGATTGCGTGGTCTCTCCTGCCGGAGGTTCGAGTCCTCCATCGGGCATGGTTGTTCAAATGGTTCAAATGGCTCTGAGCACTATGGGACTCAACTGCTGAGGTCATTAGTCCCCTAGAACTTAGAACTAGTTAAACCTAACTAACCTACGGACATCACAAACATCCATGCCCGAGGCAGGATTCGAACCTGCGACCGTAGCGGTCTTGCGGTTCCAGACTGCAGCGCCTTTAACCGCACGGCCACTTCGGCCGGCGGGGCATGGTTGTGTGTGCCGTTCTTAGCATAAGTTAATTTAAGTAGTGTGTAAGTCTAGGGACCGACAACCTCAGCAGTTTGATCCCACAGGAAATCACACACACACACACACACAAACAAAGGAAAGCAGACCTAGAAACAGTCGGCATTGTAGTTATAAATTGTCGTAGCTGTATTGGGAAATAACCAGAGCTCCAAGTGTTAATAGAAAGCACTGAAGCTCAAATCGTTATATGTACGGAGATCTGAGTAAAACTGGAATTAAGTTCAGCCTAAATTTGTACAAAGTATCTAGCAATTTTCAGAAAAGATAGTTTAAATGACGTTGGTGATGGAGTGTTTTATTCTGACAGTTTACCCTGCAGTGAAATCGAAATAGATAGTTCCTGTTGAGTTAGTACGGGTAGAGGTTATTTTTGACAAGTGGATTGGTTGGCTGGTTGTTTTGGGGGAGGAGACCAAACAGCGAGGTCATCGGTCTCATCGGATTAGGGAAGGACGGGGAAGGAAGTCGACCGTGCCCTTTGAAAGGAACCATCCCGGCATTTGCCTGGAGCGATTTAGGGAAATCACGGAAAACCTAAATCAGGATGGCCGGACGTGGGATTGAACCGTCGTCCTCCCGAATGCGAGTCCAGTGTCTAACCACTGCGCCATCTCGCTCGGTTTGACAAGTGGAATAAATTAGTAACTGGAACCTTTTACCGACCCTCCTGCTCAGATGATACAGTTGCCGGACAGTTCAAACAAAGGTTGGTTCTAATTTCAAATAGGTGCTACCCTCGATATTTTGGTGACAATACATGTTTAAAGTCTGAGGTGAGCATAAAAGTCGTCCAAAATTGTTCTGAATGGATTCTCCGAAAATCTTTTTGAACACTTAGTTAAGGAGCTTACTCGATATGTGACTAGTTGCGAAAATATATGTGCTGCGCGCCTGCGTTTAATTTCGCGCAATTCCCGCGGATTTAGACTCCGTCTGGCCGCAAGAGCGCATGGTGCGTTACTGTCACCGGTAGAGGGCAGGTCGGAAGAAAAGGTAGTTAAGGGTTGCGGCGACCTGGAGTCCAGGGGAGTCTGAGCAGCGCAAGTGAGGCGGCGTGTTGTGGCCAAGCTTCTGTCGTGGCCCATTGGCAATGATGATGCCTTTGCTCACTGGGGCTTGGGCGGGGCCAAGTGTTGATCGCAGCCGTGAACATTGCTCGTTAAAAGCTACTTCGGCAGGGTGCACAGTATTCGGGGTATCCTCTGCTACTGATGCTGCATGCAGATTGTGTCCATTGTGGTGCCGGGTTGGAGTCCGATCTGACCTTTGCAAGTACTGGAAGCGGTGGCGGCTGCTGGATGATACCCTTGGGTTCCCGACTACGAGTAATCTTCGTTACATCCTTCTTTCGGCGCTCTCTAAGCAAGCGTTTATCAATGGGCGCTGAATTCTGTGAGGAATCACAGTGAGCATCCGATTAGTGTGCACGTCACTTGGTCCCGCGTGGTGGCTATTTTGACTCCGTATCCTGGTTGATGTATAAATGTGTTATTTATGAAGTTTTTGCCTGGTACTACTTCATTCATATCAATGTGTGTGGACTTCTGGCTGTCACGGTTCCAAACTGATTTTAGAATTTAAGGGTATAGAATGCAGATGTAATTGGTCTGATTTACGAATTGTACTTTATAGTCAGTGAAAATTGTTTAATCTAGCGTCCTTGTTTCTGAGGCATTGCGATAGTTACCTGTTGGCTAGTATCACGAGTTCGAGCTGTTTACTAAATTGGTTCCATCTACGAAGAAAAAAAAATGCTTCAATAGTCAAGTCAGTTTTCTGCAAAACGTTCGTACTTTTCTGCATTTATAGTATGTTTAATATTTACTAAATAATTAACGAGTTGTCTCTGTGTTAGCGGACAGATGATTGTATCTATTGTTAATTGCGATTTAGTTAAAGATGCCTGTGTACCATGATTGAAATTTTTTATGAAGGTTTCTAGTACTGTCGTAGCGGCAACCGCCATCCCATGTCAGTAGAGGAGGAGGAATTATTGCTACTGGCGTTGCCTCTGCCTACTCCTCTCATCATAAATTTGAACCACATTTGTCAGCCATTTTTGCTACTTCGAAGGCAATGGCGTTTTGATAGTTACTGGGAATAGCCGATGCTTGAAATTTGTGACATATTCATTTGATCATATGTTTTGCTGTTTGTAATGTAAATGTATTTTTACTTCTTTTAATATTCTTTACTAAAAGGAAGTGATTTTATACTGTTGCAGTTTTGAGGTGTTTGCTATTAATTGTGTTATTTAAATTTAGTCTTTCCTGTTCTGGAGGCAATTTGTTAATATCATTATTGGATTTTTGCTTTTTACAAATATATTCATTAGTGTTTTTAGAAACGTTCACAAATTCATTGTGGCTCAGTACCTCTCCACTCAACACCAACTCCCTACCCACCAAAAACAAACGGAATATAAGTCAGTTTAAAAAAGCAGTACAAAAATCGATTTAACCCTTCCTAAGAGACAGTCTCCACCCCTTCCAATCTGAATATGTAAGTGTACACCAGATGTGGCTTATAGTATATCGATGGCTATTGAGAGACATACACCAAATAAATTAAGAAATCAACCATGGTACACTAAACAAGTCAGAAGAATGTTGCAGAAGCAAAGACAAAAGCGTGCTAAATATAAAAGAACCCCAAACTCTCAATATTGGCGAAGTTTTATACAAGTTCCAAATACAGCGTGAACTTCAATGCTAGATGCTTTTAACACTGTCCTCAAGGGAACTATGTCTGGAAATCAGGCAGAAAATCCAAAGAGATTCTGGTCGTATGTGAAGTACACCAGCGTAAAGATACTATCAGGACCTTCACTGCGCGATAACAATGGTGACGTTACTGATGACAGTAAAACTAAAGCAGAGTTACTAAATACAGTCTACCGAAATCCTTCCCAAAAGAAGACGAAGGAAATATTCCATAATTCGAACCAAGAACGACTGTCATCATAGGTAGCTTAGAAGCAGATATCGTCGGTGTATCAAAGCAGCTTAAATCACTTAACAGAGGCAAGGCCTCCGGTCCTGAGAGTACATCGCAGATTTCTATCAGAGCATACTGATACAATAGCTCCAATTAAGCAGTTAGGAGGGTTGAAACTTAAATAGTGGCAACTCTCTAATCACAAGCGATACAAAAGAGTTACCTTTTTCCTCTTGTTACTGTCTTTCAAAGTAGTCATCAAACTTGTGTAGAACCCTTGTCAGCGATGTGGAAGGCGTAGTATACCGTTAGCAGAGCCTGTTCTGTTGATGGTGCGAATAGAGCGGTGTACTACCTGTCGAATCCCTGGAACAGTTCTGAAGCGGATGCCACGAAGTGGTTCCTTCATCTTCGGAATCAAATCAAAGTCAACGACTTAAGTCCAGGGAGTATGATGGATGGTACAGTACTTCCCAGTCCCATATACCGAATAGAGCAGCCACAGCTTGCGCTGTATGCGCTGTCGTGCAAAATGATGGGCGTGTTGCGCAGAAAGTGTCGCCGCTTCTTTAGCAAAGCATTATGATCGCCGCGAAAGTCGAAAGTGCGTCAGAGCCCCAGTATGGTGAAAGTTATGGTGATTCTCGTGTAGGACTCTGATGGTGTTATCCTAACGCATTACGTTCCTCTACGGCAGACCGACAGTGCACAGTATTACTATTCGTTTCTGGTGCATTACTGCGACCAGTTTTGCGAAAGATCACACAAATGTAAAGGCTGTAAATTCAACTAAATACTTAGGAATTAAAATTAGAATAACTTAAGTGGGAACCAGCACATAGATATTGCTGGGGTTGAAACAAACGAAAAACTACGATTTGTTGGTAAAACATTGAAAAATGCAACAGGTCTACTGAAAAGAGTGTCTACGCTGCGCTTATACTTCCTCTTCTGGAGTACTGGTGTGTGGTGTGGGATCCGCATCAGATAGGTTCGACGGAGGACATCGATAACGTTGAAAGAAGGGTAGCTTGTTTTGTACTAGTGCGAAGTAAGAGAAAGAGCACTACCGATGTGATACGTGAATGTAAGTGGTAATCGTTAAAACGAAGGTGTGAAACTTCAATAACCAGCTTGCTCTTCAGACTGTGAAAATATTTTGTCAGCGACCACCTGCACGATAAGAGAAATCAGAGCACACACGGAAAGAATTAATTATTCGTTTTTCCTGTGCACTGTTCGAAAGCGGAACGGTAAATGGCTTGTAGGCGGTTCGATGAACCCTCTGCCAGTGAACTGCAGAATAATCAAATGGATATCGATGTAGATGAAGATTGATGGCAAGTTACGACTGCGAATATTTTCCCAAATTACGTTTCAGTTTTTCACTGTATATTTTTTTTTACTACCAATCCCAGTAGTTGTAAAATAACAAGAGTATGTAGGGCGATAAAAGGCAATTTAATGCTGAAATACACACGTCAACGCGTACAAATTGTTATTATAAATAAATAACATTTAAAAGTGAGTTCACAAAAGTACAATAAAAATAGCAATAAATAAATAAAGATTAAGAGTAGTGCGCTTAAAAGACAATCGATTGTCAACTATAGAGCTTCCTTCATGTTTAGCTGCAAAAAAAATTTCAATTTTTTCATGAGGTTTTAAACATAGCTGTAACGCAATTCTGACAGTCCATAATTAATTAAAACTTCATCACAATTATTGTTACTTTATCAGTTCTCTTCATCAACTCTTATTCATTGTAATAGTTGAGCATTATTGAAATAAAATAAATATTAAAAAATAAATAAACATATAATAGAGTCCATATAAGTTGTGTCCCTTACATAAGCACCGTCTGTAACACTGTTGTTAGTGCACGTGATGCGAAACAGTTGAGCAGCCTTTGTTTATGGCCTGTATGACGGGATATATCACTCCGTTTATACGAAAGTGAATATATATCTGTGGCAACAGTATGGTGTTGAACGGATCGAGAGGTGGAATTCTCATGTGTGCCTCTGTTTCATACGTGTGACGGACTGTACTGTCTGTAGTAGTTGTACGGATAGTAGTAGTTGTAGTTGTAGTAGGGCCGGTACTTCCGAGACGGGTAGTGACGGCGGCGGGGGCGGTATTTCCGGCGCGAGGACTTTGACTTGGACGTGTAGCTGCGGCGTCTCGAAGCCTGCTGCGCCTTGTAGCGGAACAAGGGCCGGAAGACGATGTTTTCCGCCGCCTGCATACTCTCTTCAGCGGGATCCTCGGCTTCATCGTACTCTTTCAGACCTGCTGCCTCTTCTTCCGTGGAACTCGCCTCTTCGTCGTCGCCATCATCCTCGTAGGTGCCGACTTCGGCTTCGCTGTCACTAGAAGCTAGCCAGAGTCCTTCCGGCGACCACGGTGCTGCGTCATCGCCCGCCTCCTCTTCCAGACCCCTGGCTCGCGCAGCGCGTTCCATGAGATCCCTGTATAGCGCCGCTGCCGACCACGTCGGCGATTCCCAAGACAGCGATTCGACGTCCACAGAGCTTCCAGGCTCCCTTGTCAGACCAGGCGAAAGAGCGCGGAGGAGAGGCGAAGAGGACCACATCATTCTGGGGACGCCGCGCTGCCCACTGGCGGTGAGGGAAAAGGGGATGACGACCAGTCGCGCTCCTGCATCCTCAATGTCATTGGAGTCAGCTCCGCCTCCCGAGGAAGCGCCAGT